>NC_143436.1:54672500-55297500 GCF_987193195.1 Phasianus colchicus
TGTTAAGTTTGTGGTACAGGACATTATTGGGTACCAACCCTCCTAGATAATCTTGGAGGGCTTGAGCTTTCCTCTGGTGGTGGCTCTGGGGACAGCAGTGGGGACATTACGGCAAGCCAGGGAGCCAGTGCTAACAATCAGTTGCTGTGCAGATATTTCACATGGCTCCTGTGCCTCTGAGCTGGCACTGGTGCGAGCAATCTGCTGAGAAACAGTGTGATTATTGGGTAAGATGTCTGGTTGCTTTATAGACCCAGTTAACAAGGAAAGGGGGGGGGAATTCCTCCATTCTGCAAAGGACGCTTTTCTGCCCCCCCCATCGTTTGGACCTTTGCCACTGTTTAAATTTAAGCAGATTTGCTATCCCAACATCTGCAGTTTGATTATTTGACTATTGCCTGGCTCTTGGTCAAACCACAGCAGAACACACCAGTCTGTGATTTACAGCCTGGCCTGTGATTATAATGGTTTTATTTTAGTTGGACCCCTATTTACAAGCTCATTTGTATTAGTGCACAGTGTTATAATAACAATGGCAGAATTATTAGGTCTCGCAGAAACAATCGCACATAGTAAATGGCTGCAGCTCGCAGTGCGCTGCTTAAGTGCTCTAGCAGCCCAGCAATGCCTGTAACACAGGGGTTTCCATTTTAATAGCAAGCTAGGGGGGAGCGAGGAGAGGGCCGGGGAGGGGGAAGGAGCCGAGCAGAAACATGGTTATTATTCATTCTTTTCTAAGTAAATAGAAAGGACGTGTGTTTCCTGGATTAGCAACTGAAAACAAATGCTGAGAGGGGAAAGCGCTGGTGTTTCCCTCACCAAGGTTAAATGAGGTACTCTGCCTCAGCGCTGATGGCTGCCGGGTGCCCTGCACAAGGCCTTGGCTTTTGGCTCTAGGGGATGTCCCATCCAGTCCAGGGTGACAGTGCCCAGGAAGCAAAAGCACAGCCCCAGGACTTTTTATTTATTGGTGGTTCCTCCATCAGGCGCTTGGTGTGGTGTGAGATGTCTATCAGGTGCCCCAGTGCAATGCAGGGTTGACCTGTCGCTGTGCTGGCGTTTATGGAGTTTGTCTTGTGATCTGTATCTCATGAAAAACCTCCTCTTTTCAAAATCAGAGTGCTCAGGGCTTCACTGAGCACCTCATGAATGCCCATCAGCTGGACCACACCAAGCCAGAGGCTGATAGCTCTGCCAAAATGTGGGTCAGCACTACAGGCCTGTGTTTTCCATATCTTCTGCATGCAGACAACTCTCCATTTGTTTGCCCTCATCATGTGTTTTCGGTCCTCTTTTACCTTTGTGTAAACAGACATACAGAGGACTCCATAATTAAGTAGAAAAATTGGAAAAAGAGTGGGTTCAGGAATGAGTTCTTTGTGAAGAATGGAAGGCAGGGAAACAACCTTGACTTAGCCTCAACCTAACAGCCCCTTCACCAATAGGACTCCCCACCCACCACCCAAGGCTTTGCATGGAGAAGATATGAGCTGAATCATAGCGTAACAAAACACTTTATATGGATGTTTCAGAAAACTGATTCAACATACCTGGGATTAGTTTTGAGATGAATTCTAGCTAAGAGGATGGGTGTAGAGTTGGTATATCCTTGATGGCAGTTCTGTGTCAAGCCACCTTTCCCCTTACAGATGTTTTTTTGGTATTCTTGATTAGCTCTGCTCAAGGGTAAAACTCTTTAAAGCAAAGAGAAAAAGAGAAAAAAACTGTATATTTATCTCTCTGTGGCTGACTTCTGTCTGTGTATATCTATCCATACAAAAGCTTTTGTTTCCAGGGTATCATGGTCTTTTCTAAAAGAACCTTCTGACTACAATTTGGTATCCTGAGATTTTTAGGGCTTTCTGCAGTCCCTTTGTACTAATTGATTCTCTAGTGCATTAGCATCACCAAAGCTAGATTAATCTTCTTTTCATTTTGTTACTGAGACCAATGTCTCTGTCAACATAGTTTATTGAACCCAGTAGAGTTTTACCACTTGTCTTTACATCCCTTAGGATGGCCTTTCTCTTAAGTAAGCCCTGAGAAAGGATACCTCTTTAAAACTCCCTCTGGCCAAGCTGCAGGATGAAATTGCTCTCCTGTGGGGCATGGTCCAGTGCCAAAATCCCTCCTGCTTCATCACAGTTGCCAGATTTTCCAGCAGCTGGCACATCATCCTACAGCTTTAGGAATCAAGCTGTGCCTTTTTGCCAGGACGAAATTAGTATAGAGTCCCCACTAAGGGGAAAGACTCCTGGAGATGCTTTCACACACAGGCTGTGCAGTCCGGACCACAGACATAACACAACAGTTTTGCAATTAAAAAAAAAACAACAACTTGTTTTCTGACAGAGCCAAACTTCTTCCTTGTATTATTCAGGTGCTATTGTATTAATACATATCAAAACTTGGCAATAACAGCCTTTCTCTGTTCCCATTCCTTTTGTTATCTCTTTTCTTCAGGCCAATTGAAATTTTACGACTCCTTTCTTTTCCAGAAGAAAATGCAGGGATCGAGCTGGCACTGAGAACAAAGCCCTGAGTCAGTCCGTGTAGCCACTGGCCAGCACAGTGAGAACATGATACACGGCGAGATTTACAGCAAGCTGCCCCGGCTCCACCATCTTCTGCTGTCTCCAGGAACCTTTTCCCCATGGAGTCTGTCTGTAAGGACTTTGCAGATTAACAAGAGAGCTGAAACTGCTAATAACTGCTCATTCAAAGTCAGCTTTATTGTTCTCTATCTTGCCTACGTTCTTTGTCTTATATGAGAAAATTCAGGCTGAGAATTAGTTCCCATATAATTATCCAGCCTTATAAAAGAGATTGCAGAGGAGAGGATTTGTAGATGGCCTTGCCCAAGCTCATTTGTTTCATGTCACAGTAGTCTGAGAAAAGCAATCTTTCTGCTTGCTTATATGCACTGCAGAGAGAACAGAGGTCCTGCTCTGGCACCGTGTCTGCTTCTGCTGAAACCAGATGGAAATCAACATTGATTTCAGTGGCAGATGGATGTGATCTCTTTTTGATTGGGTTTCCACTGCTTACGCTTCTTATATAATGATCCATGCCTGCAAACTTTCTGCAGTTACTTCCACAGACATAAAGGATACATTTGAGTGAATGAAGATTATTTGTTGATATATTGCTTGCAAGATTAGAGCCAAAGATAAATGACTAGATGCAAAAATCTTACCCAAGAGCACTGAAACAGAGCTTAGTTTACTCATCTGCTTCTGTCACGTGCAGTGAATCTGATTCGTAGCCATACTTAACTTAGTGTTGTGCTAAATCCTTTGCAGCACCGCACTTCCCAGAAGGGCCTAGAACCCCCACATCTGCAGAGAAAACCAAACAAACAGAACTGAGAATTTGACTGTAGACCTCCCCCACACAGCTCTGAATTTAAAATTAATACAAACAAATACATCTAACAAGCTGGGCTACTTGGAAAAAAGCTAGCAATGTAAGCCAAATTGCATCGATGATATTTGAATTCTGTATACTCTCATTAAACAATGCTTTTAAGTAGATCTTATGCTTCAGTGAAGTCGAAGGGATGTAAGTGCATGCTCAAAATTCTGTAAGTGGTTGAAAGTATTGGCTAACAAGAAGGCAGGTTCTCAAAGTGCTTGGGCTGAGTGTGTGCTTTAGCGTTTTGCTGAATCAGATCTGTGCTGTCGCAGAGCCTTGAAGTGATAAAGCCAAGCAGTGTTAACAGAAAACTCCCAGGGTTTTCCAGAGTCTGGTGGATAATTAGATTAAAAATGCAACCCTATTTTGGGATTATGAACTGGTTTTAGTGTTTTGCTTCATCAAAAACAGAAAGAGCCCTCTTTTGCAGGCATATACAATATCTACCAGGTATCTTTCTCTGTGCTTGCACTTTCCCAGTATGCAGCATTTCAAAGTAAATGACAGTGACACTGCAGTTTGGTCTCAGTAACAAAAACCATCCATCTCAGGAGAGCAAATCCTTCCCCTGCATTCATCCAGATAGCACTAAATTCCTACTCAAGTCTCCCTTGGGCAACTACATGGATTGTAATGATATTGCAAGCACAGCATAACATGGATCACAGCTATTGCATCTAAGCTGTGCTAACCATACATTTCAGCAAATACATTTCTTGATTATACACCTTATGATATATATGCCTATCTTAATATACATCTTCAAAATATGTTTGTCTTACCTCTGATGTGTCAGCTACATCCATTGACTGCAGAAATGTATGAAGCAGAGCAGACTGAATAACTTCTTACCCCTGCTTTGTGTCTCCATCCCCTGTAAAATGAGATCCTACTATTCATCCGCAGCCTAATCATGCCCTCTAACACTGCTGTATTTCAAAGGGATGATTATCACTTTGAAAGCGATGGAAAGAGCCATACAGAAGGCTAAAGGCATAAAAAGTGCCTGTTACCTCTTCAGTGACTTTGTCTATATCTGCCACTTGATTCCTTTCAACCTTTCCTTTGAATTTAAAGTTTGAAGGTATTCAGTCATCCAAGTACAGGTCCTGAAACTGTGCAGTTTGCTGAGCAAAATTTCTTTGACTCTAACATAGACATAGCACTTCTCAGGAGAACTAGGCCCTCTCCTATGCTTTCACTGATATCACACTTAATGCAAGGCATTTGCTGTATTGTGCAACTGCCCTGGGCCAGGACCCTCTGGGCAGGCACTTGTTATTCAGGCTCAGATGGCCCCAAATATGAATGACCTGCCAGAAGACAAAGCTGACTCCTTTCAAAGACATTGGGGTGTTTATGGGCTTGGATGACAGCTTTTCCCTTTTCTGTGATATCCCAGCAGTAGCCCCGCCATCTTCATCCTTCCTATGAGAACTGGGGTGAGATCATGCTGCGGAATGGTGCCTGCCCTGGGGCACCTCCATGTGACCCAATGCTTGGAACTGCAGTCATATGGTGCAGGGACAGGCCTGAGACAGCAGGATGGAGTTATAGCAAAAATGAAGGCAAGTCAACATTTGTGAAAGTAGTCTAATTCGCCAAAGCGTTGTTGGTCTCCTTTGCCTTTCATGAACCCTATGTATCTGACTTTACAGTGGTTTAGCAGTGAGACTTTGGGTCCAGCTGAAATGTGCATGCAATAACAATGATCAAAATTGTGTAGGCACATTGGGGTTTAATTCTCTGAAATGCCTTCCTCTCTACTGGAGTTCCATAGAGACATGAGCACATCTCCATGTGATGTAGTCAAGCATCAGGATGGACCATGCTGAAGACATACCAAGGGCTCTCCATTGGGGTTATGAGCTGCACCTCTGTTCCCAGGTCTGGGGCCAACACCAAGACACCAGCTCCAGTGTCCTCACCTCACCCTGTGCACCATTGTGGAGGTCCACATATCCACATATCTACATTCTGAGGGCTTCAGATTCACAATGCAATGGCTAAATGCAGGGAGGGTCATAAGCTGCAGCCTTCTGCTGGCAGCAGATAACTACACTGAGTCTAGGAGGAAAGAACAGCATGCCACTCACATACTACTCACTGCCACTAAAAAGGGGACAAAATCAGGTATTGACTGTCTCTGGATATATCTTTAAAGTTATAATATGACTCTAATTACTTTTTAAAAATTACCCTTTCTCCTCCATCATATCTCCATACATAGTATCCTGCCATATTAACCTTAAAATCTACTGAAAGCAGTTGGGATCTAGACCTTCTGTGAATGACAGAGACCTCAGCAGTGAGGAAATTAGCATCTGGAAGATAAAGATGCCGTTGAAAAATGCAGCAAACAGACCTTTCAAAAGCACTTGGGAAAATATCGTTAAGAATGCTCAATTAAATATGAATGCTGTTTAAAATGCAAGGGTGGAGGCAACAACAGGCAAGGAACAGCTGTGCTTGTTGAATCCCATCCCTTTGTTTGAGCAACAGCACAAATCCCCACAGACGTGGGATCTTTTTTATTAGTTTGCCCCCCCCACCCTGCATATACTTATCTTTATTTATAGCATCTCTAACAGCATTTCAGGTTGTATCCTTGATTTATACTATTGGAAATGCTGGCATACCGTTTTGTTTGCCTAAAAGCTAGCTAGGTGAATTGCATTAGCCGAGCTGTAATGCTGCCGTGAAGAATAGCAGATGTTTTCATTTCCACTCCTCAGCGGACAATCAACAATGTCTGATAACTTCTCTTGCTCGCTATGAGGTGGCCCAGAATCTAAGTGGGGGGTCTGGCCAGAACACCATAGGCTCCTGAATCAGCAGAATACCTCCATCAGTATTTATGCTGCTAATGACAGTGGATAGCTCAGTAATTTGGGTATTGTTTAGAGCTTTTTATGTGCTTCTAATTGCCCTGGGTCTGTTTGCCAAACTTTTTAGAGTTTTTTTGCATATGCTATATAGTCCTCTCCTGGGACTTCCCACAGGACCTCAGGCACCTTCCTTTTCTCTTTCTGAGAACTGAAAGCATGAAGTACAGATGGCTGAGAAATGTTTTTTTCCCCCAGTGAATTTTTCCACTAAAATGGAAACATCTTTATTATAATTGAATTTCCCATAAATTCTTAATGAGAAACCTTCCACTTTTCTTAGGAAAACAAATAAGCACACAAAACCCTCTTCCCATCCCGTGCTCAGCAAGTCCCCTCCGACTCTTACCCTAGTAAAAATTGTGTTGTGTAATGGCAAGGAAATACAAGCAATACAACAAATCACTTGCTCATTCCCTGGTCAATCTCTCTTCCTGCTCTGAACTACCTGATTTAAGCAGATATCCTTTCACTGCAGGGGTCTTCTTTCTGGGACAGTCTGCATTATGTTGAGTTTGTGTGACCCTAACCAATTGTCACCACTAACCTTCTGCTCAGTTGAACTCATTACTCTTAATTGATTTGGAGGCACTGGAGCCGCACACTGAGTTGTAAGCCAGCTGATTCAATCCAGTATCAAAGCTGAATCATGCCGACCAATGTTGGCTGAAGTAAGATTGCGCAAGAAGTGTGGCTACTTAAAAGGGTGTGAAATTCACCAGTTTCAAGGGAGTTGCTCTTGTTTGGTGCCACTATAAACAAGAGCTGGGCTGAGCCATGAGTCATCGCCTGTTTCTTTTTTGCAGCTTCTATTTTCAGAGCAGATCTGCTGGCTTTGCTGCCAGCCAAGCTCGCAGTGATGCTTTCTGGAGCTTCTCATTCGTTAACAAGAGGTAGACTTTGATCTCAGTGGGAGAGCAGAAAGAATCACGATGCTATGATCAGGGAAAGGATGAAACTTAATGCTCACGTAGTGTTTTTAGCAATATTAAAGCATATGAGTGCCCAAAAGCCTAGGTCTTGTCTCAGCTGTTAACAAACATATGAGAGCAGTCATTCAGTGGTTGCATTGGGTTTCCAAGAAAAGTGCTTTTCCTGAGTGATCAAAAAACAGGTTCCAGAGCAAATAGTTTATGGTATTACATGGTCAATAAGACAGGCAAAATGTACCCATTTCAAAAGACAGGCAATGTGGCAATCCATCAACTGAAAAACATCTGAAAATGGGTGGTTTTCCTCAAAAGGAGAATGTCTGAAGAAAGCATGTAGCTTTCAGAGGAGAAACACTTTATTGTTACTAAAGAATCCAGTCCACAAAATATTTCTAGTCAGACATTTATCATTTGAACTATCACATGTGGTCCAGCCTTGTAGCTATTAAAATCAGTCGTTTGCACCCACCAATCAGCAAGTCATTCTGTGGTTAAGGTACTATGTTCATATCTTCTTTTTCCACCCAAGCTGCTCATTAGCTTTTTGGGTTTTGCTTTCAAGAGCTGCTCATTGTTTTCACCAAGCCTGAAAGCAAGATGTAGTGGGAGCCATTAGATTCTGTTTGCAGGCTTAGGGATGCCCAAGGGGAGCTAAGGACAGTTGTGTCTTCCACACACATGCTGCTGTTTGGTACACTTTGTCCTGAGGATTGCCATGCTAGCAAAGACCTGTGAAAGAATGGGATGAAATTCTCACCCATAGACAGCCCCGCATGACGTCCATCCATTCCCATGGTCTACCCATGAGCCTGACTTGGATAATGCAGTATCATACAGCTATTCAGTCGATCTTCTGAAAATGAGTGAATTCCAGTCTTACAACTGAACTGGTGTCACATTATTATGAACCACCATGAAAACATTTTCACTTACCCTTGAAATAAAAAGAAAACTCAAGCAAAAGCAGAAGAGCAAAGTAGGAATTCAGTACTTGTAGTAGGAGCCATAACAGTCCTCTAGCTAAAGCCCTATATGCCTTGATATGAAGTATGCTGAATAAAGCTGCCTCTTTGTTTCTTTCAGGCCACTTTTTTCTTTAATTTGCACTCATGCCAGGTCAGGCTGTTACATGTTTTTGTGCCAGAGTCCAGCAATCAAACAAAATAATTTGCTGATGAAGCTAAAGAGAGCTCGAGGTCTGTGACTATTGAACTTTGACTACTGAAGTCAATGGAAACTTTGCCATGTACATTGGTTTCATGAAGATTTGGAATATTGTTGGCTTAAAATCACAATCAGCTTTCAGCTATTATTTCTGGCCTGGGAGGGAAAGACTCAGAAGAAAATGATTGGAGAGAAACAGTGATTAAAATCAGGAGAAAGAGTTTTAAAGTAGCATCATTATGTTTTCTCAGATCAACAGGATCACAAAACATCTTCAGAATAATGTAGACAAGAATTGCGCTGCAAGACTTGTATATTTTCCACTAGGAAAAACAATATGGTGCAAAACGGTAATGTTTTTTTAGATAATGCTCCATTTTGCAGGGAAAAATTTTCCAAGCATGCTTTGCATTCAAAGCAATTCTGAACATTTAATGACATGGTAAGAATCAAATACTGGCAGAAAGTGGACAGGGTAAGAACCATATAATCACAAAGCAAATTCATGATTATTTTTGCCTTAAAAACCAGCACACGTGTCAAATGATATTTTTGGGTCTGCTATATGTAATTACCAAGTATTGTACACTTGAGGAGCACATAATTACTGTGTATACTCCTTACCCTAGGAGTATGCAATTACTCCCGTAGGTCCAAATTCTTCCTTTGGATGCTATGATTGACTTGTCTTGAGGGCCAAGTGTGAGCTCAAATATAGGACCTTACTGACCAGATTCTAGGGTATTTCACATAAATAGCAAAGGCATCATCTTCCCTTGTTTTGGCTTCCTTAAGAAAGTTCTGGGTGAGGCCAAGACATAAAACTAATGTCACAAAGAAGTTTCATGTTATCTTAGTTGCTTTAGCTTCACAAAGATAAAGATACTTCATCTTCCTTCATCTTTCTCTTGCCATTCCATCACTGCACTGGACTTATTGTGTTGGTCTCCAAAAAAAAAATCTTGAAAATTTCAAAGTGGGTGCAGGAAATAGAATGACACAGTGGCTGGAAAGCCTGCCAGACAGGCAGATGCTTAAGTTGTTCATCTTCAGTCCATCAATAGAAGGCTTGATGGGAAAACACTAGGTATAAAGTCAACTAAAGGCACAAAAAAATGTGTGTCTGGAAACTAATGTCAGGCAAGTTCAGTTAAAAAATCAAGGTTAGTGGCTTAATAGTCAAGATAATCAGCCACTGAAGCAAACTGTTCTGGAAGCTATGAAGCCCTCTCTTTTGAAGGTTCCCTCATAAAACACTGGATGTCTTTCTGGAAGGAAGATAATTATAAGTTATCAGGCTCAAAAGAAACCGGGAAAATGAGGAGCAGATAACCTTCTAGGCTGAATAGTTGGGTGAGTCCCTCGAGAATATTGCCGAGTGATGTGAATTCCAAGGTCAGGGTCAGTGTTGAACACAGCAGAGCTATAATCAGATGGCATAGCTGCATCCTACCAATTTCTATCAAATGTACAGAACTCTTAACTGGAATAAAATATTTTGCTAGAAGGCTGCCAGTTCTATAAAGTTATTTTCTACTGAAAAACACCTAAAGGCCTGCTAAATCTGTTTAGTGAGGAAGGAGAATCCTTTTAGCCATGAGAGACAGAGTTAGTTGGTTTCCATCTGGTAAATATGAGCCCTGAGACTAGATGGTGCCTCTTCTTTGAAAGCATGTTGTCAAAACCTCCCTTCAAGAGGGATAAGCAGAATAGAAGGTAAATATTCTTTCTTCTTTTTGGGTTCCCCCTTTGACATATGTTTATCCTATGGTCAGTGTCTGGCCAGTGGTCATTTGCATGAGAAGAGATTTTTCCTAATGTACAACCTGAACCATCCTTGGCACAACCTGAGGCAACTACAGGACTACAAATTCAAGTCGCTTATGCTCTGTCCTCATTTTCCATGACTCAGCATTGCTGGTACATCTGAGGCATGTCTTGGCACCCTCTTCCACATTGTCATACCAAACACTCCATGCCTGAATTTCAGAAATCCTTCTTGGTCAGCACTGTGCTGTACAGTGTTAGCACTAGATAAGAGCTTCAGGTCACTGCCATTCAATGGGTGCCTGGCTTGCTCCTTCTGAAGACCATTGTATGAGGAAACAATTGCCTGATTTTCTCTGTCTTCACATTTCTACTCTGCAGTCTAGCAATATTAAAGCAAATGCTTAACTAGGATGGATCTCAATTTTAAACACACTATAGGATCTTGGGAGAAAGGTCAACTTTTCCTAGTAGACTTTCACCTGTGCTTACCAAATCCTGCCAGTTCATGTTTTAAAAGTGTCTCTGTATCACAAAAACTAATTATTTTGCTTTCAGTTACCAGTGGAAAGCAGTGGAGAGCTATTTTACTATGAAGCATTATACCCTGCCTGTAAGTAGGTGATTTAACAGACCTCAGGTTAATGTCAAAGGTCCTGCTGACTCCCACACATACAGGCTACTGCACTTTACACTGCCTTCTGTCTGCTTTGCCCCAGCTGCAGGGATCTTATTCAGGATAACACCAGCAAGTATTTCCTTTGATGTTAGATAGCACTGAGTAAGTAAGTTGAAAAAGAAAGAAAAAAAAGAAAGAAAAAAAGAAAGAAAGAAAGAAAGAAAGAGAGAGAGAAAAGAAAGAGAGAAGAGAGCCAGCATTGAACCGAGAGTCCAATCTTTCCGAAAAATACAAGATAATAAATAATTTGATTTCTTGATTTCTCAGCCAGTCTGTAAGAGCCTGTTAATACCAGATTAGTTCTTGATGCTGCATAGTTTTCTCCACTACAAACATACATTCATAATTGCAAAACACTGCAAATCTGGGATGTGGTTTACACACGGTACACAGGCAGGTCTGGGTGACTCTGCTTGTAAGATGCTTGTCTCAGTACTGAGCAAACTCAAGTATTCAGCCTTTATCTGTGAAGAAATAAAAGTAGTGGTGGCACAGGAAATATCCGGAGGCAGTGTGACTCGGGGGATTAATAACAATGGCAAATGGACCTTGTCAAGTTACAGCTGCTCATGTTTGATTGCACAACATAGACACTTCGTATTTCCTTTGCTCAGATGTAAATGGCCAGTGGAGAGGTTCAGGTACATGCTTAGGAACAGTACTTGATCCATGGAAAAGCAGAGAAGCCACAGGATATTTTTCGTTCAAATCACCCTAATTTTAGCTGCAAGCTCCCATGAGAAGAACAACAAAGGAAGACCTATCCCAGGCAGGAGAAGATGCACTGACATGTCAAGCTCTACATGAATATTTGAGATGCTGAGTACTACAGGCAGGGTGCTGCCTGAGGTCATGGTGTGTGATGCCCCTCCTCACATCTGGGGGCATCAGGTGAAGGCAGTAAGGAAAACTGCTGCAGAAGGGTGACTGGAAGGGAACTGAAGCTCAGAGGGTGTGGAGAGGTAAAGGAACAGCATTAAGAAAGACTGTGAGTGTTTAGGTGTGCCTTGACATGGACAGGGACTGGCTTGGCACCATGGGTTGCAGTGCCCGGGGATCAGAGGTGAGGGCATCCGCCTGCAATGCAGCCTTTACAGCACTTCTTGCCAACTTTTGTTCTTTTTTTTTCTTCCTCTTCTCAAAATAGTTACTTGTTAGAACAAGCTTCTTGCCAGGATGTCACAACTGAGACATTTGCTCCAGCTCCTGGCTGCGATTCCTGCAGCACAAGTATGCTGGGTAAATCACTCCCCCCATGGCAGAAAGCACAGTCCTGGCTGAAAGGAAAATAACAAACTTTGACTCACTTCCTTTTCAGGAACTCTTCAGTACGCCCCACTATGCAATTCTCCAGCCCCCTGGTATCAAGAGGGAATTCATATCCATTCCTACACTCAGCAGCAATCTTCTCGGGGATGCTTTTCCCAGCACAGCTCCTTCAGTCACCATCATTTTAAAGTGGTGCATCTAATCCTGGCCCTGTGCTGACCAAGGAATATTCTGTTATTTATTTATTAATATTCACACATTAATCTGTTCGTGTGCGTGTCTGAAGATCTCTCATTACTTCTCAGTTTACAGAAGATACAAGTCCGATGCATTTTATCTAGAACACTTCAAATCTATAGCTCAGACACCAGCAGATCAGCCTTTCAGCTTTTCAGGTGTGTTGCAGTCTCCAGGAGTTATCCCAACTGCCTGTCATCAAAACATCACCTGACACTGAAAAAAATGCAGGTGAATAATATGCATTCATGTTAGTGAATAACGTGCATTTCATAGAGTCACCGAGGTTGGAAAAGACCTGCAAGATCATCCAATGCATACGGCCACCTACCATCAGTATGTCCCCACTAAGCCACATTTCTTAGAACTACATCTAAACATTTCTTAAACACCTCCAGGGATGGTGACTCCACCACCTCCCCAGTCAGCCCGTTCCTGTGCATACTTTCAGAGAAGAAATGTTTCCTAATATCTAACCTGAACCTCCCCTGGTGTAACTTGAGGTCATTCCCTCTAGTCTAATCGCTTGTTATGTGAGAAGACAACCCCCACCTCGTCACAACCTCCTTCAGGTAGTTGTAGAGAGCTAAAGTTCTCCCCTGAGACTCCTCCAGATTGAACAACCCCAATTCCCTCAGCTGCTCCTCGCCAGACTTGTGCTCCAGACCCCTCACAGCTCCTTTGCCCTTCTCTGGGCACACTCCAGGGCCTCCATGTCTTTTGGGGCCCATCAATTATGGGCCAAAAACAGAACACAGCACTTGAGGTGTGGCCTCATCAGAGCTGAGTACAGAGGGATGATCACCTCTCTGCTCCTGCTGGCAGCACTATTTCTGATACAAGCCAGGATGCCATTGGCCTTCTTGGCCATCTGGGCACACTGGTGGCTCACATTTAGCTAGGTGTTGACCAACTCCCTCAGGTCCATTTCCTCCACACAGCCTTCCAGCCACTCTGTCCCAAGCCTATAATGTTGTCTGAGGTTGTTTCGGCCAAAGTGCAGGACTCAGCACTTGATCTTGTTGATCAAGATCGTCCACTGGCTCATCAATCCAATCTGTCCAGATTCCTCTAAAGGGGCTTCCTATGCTCAAACAGATCGACACTTCCTCCTAACTTAGTGTCATCTGCAAACTTACCGAGGTCATCAATAAAGATATTGAACAGGAAATTTCTCTGGTGGCTGCTGGGAGGTAAGCAGGAGAAAGAGATAGACAGTTGCTTGAGTGTAGAATGTGCATGAAGAACAAAATAATTTGCTCAGAACAGAATCAGGATCCCAGAGTGGAGACTTTCTGCATTTCAGTTCCATCATTACGCTCTTTAGAATTCTGAGCTGCGGCAATAAATCTTTCTCTGCTAATGACATCAAGGCAGCATAGCATCTATTTATGCAAAACTACCCTACACATACAGACACATGTCCTTCTGGTGACGGCTTGTGCTAAGAAAAATACTCAATAGATCAAGGACAGATGTGCAAATGTAAAAATATCTTCTTAGTCATCGGTGTGAATGAAGCTCTGCTTACCAGCTGAAGAGAGTGAAAGGCATTTCCACGAATTCAGGTGCTGTCTCAGCAGCCTGTCTATAACAGGATGTTCCTCTCCTTAAGACTCAGGCACATGTTTGTGAACAGTACAGGATCCACGGAAAACCAGAGAAACCACAGAATATTTTTCATTCTAATCACCCCTGTTTTAGGTGCAATTTCCCATGAGCAGAAGAAGGAAGACCTATCCCAAGCAGGAGGAGATGCAGCAAGAACTCAGACATCAGAAATGTAAGATGAAGATGAATGCTGAAAGTTCACCCAATTCAGTTCATTAAACTGTAACATTTCTAGAGATCTCTTGGTGAAATTTTAGTGTAACAGAGTTCTCTTGAGAAAATAATTTTTATTACCACCTGGAACTATGACACAGATCTGGCTACTCACAGAGATCTCGAATTCCTACTATCAAATCTCAGTGAAACATCTAACTGCTTCCGAGAATCCGGGCTTCTGTGTTTTATTAGTGCTCCCATCACAGACAAACCACTTCTGCTCTTGGCCCCATTCATACACAGATCCTAATCCTCCAGGATTTTTAATCCAAATAAGCACATCAGAGACCTAAATCTGGATCATCCAGGAGTTTCTTTGGGGTTCTTATTCCAGATCCCAGTAAAAAAAACAAAGAGATGGGAGCTGAAGTATTTTCTTTTGCAGTCAGGAGTTCTGCAGTAAGAACAGAGGTAGGGAGAATACCTCTGGCAGACCCTGTGGTCCTGATCCACTCCCAGATCACAACAGTTTTGATACACAATTCCTTCGCAGCAATACATTACAGGAATGGGACAGGCTGGAGGCAGTTTAGCATTGTCTTGCTGACAACCCAAATTTCAACCCAATTCTTCCTTCCTTGTTCTCCTGAACTCTCTATGCTCTCCTTGTGAGATCCAAGAAATACAAATGGGGTTTCATATCCACAGTGCAAACAGTGAAGGTGACTAGTCACAATATCTGGCTTCCATTGGAGATGCTTGTCCCCAAGGTGAGGTGCACAGAGGGGCCGTGGCAGCAGGAAGTCTGGGACTTGGCTTCATCACTTGGTCATATGAACAAAAACAGAAGGATGAAAGAGATATGCAAAATACTATGAGATTTATTTTACAAACAGGGATCCAGAGTGAAGAGAGTCTGAACAATTTGCTTCCTCATCCCACAGGAATCCGCAGCAAAACTAGAAACCAGCACCAGCATGCTCAGTGAGCAACAGCCTGCACCTCCCAAATTTGGAGGTATCCAGGATCTGGCTGATGCTGTGACAGGCAGCCCACGTGCATGTGAGCTCAGACTCCCTAGAAGGGCCAAAAAGGTAGCAAACATACAGCCCAGTCTGCTTGCCTAGGCCTGCCTGGTGTTACACACTGGGCTCACATACAAAACACTGCCTTTATTCTCCTGGAAAGGTAAAACAACCACAGTTGGTTGTTGTCTTTGGAGAAGCTGTTTATGTGACTGTCCTCATGGCAAGAAGAGCGAGTCTCTACCTTTCTGGGACTTCCAAGAGAACGGATCTGAGTCCAATACAAGGTAGAGGCATTGCTTGGAGTATGAATATCATCCACCCCTCTGCCCCACACCATTTGGTTGACCCAGGTGAATGCAGGATATGGAGCCTAGTAGGTGCCCACCAAAGTGCTTTGCAAGGTTCTTCATAGCTGGAACCTCCCTTTGGAGCTGCTGGTAGTCCACTCCATTTCTGATGCCACCTGATATGGCACTCTCCTATCAGGCAAATGTGTTTTCAAAGGGCAGCTCAATGGCACAGTCATCTGCAGCTCATTGCCAAGCTGGAGGAGTGTGCTGTGTATTGGATTTGATGCAACTCCATGTCTTTAGTAGCAACGTCAAGGGTCAATGCATAGAGACAGCATTTGGCTGATCTGTAGAGACACAAATCTGGGAGACCTGCAATCCATCAGGGTGAGGATTGGAATTTAAAATGATCTTGGTAGCTTAAAAAAAAAAAGACTGAAGGAAGTGGGATGAAATTCTATAGAGGCTTGAACAAACAACTCTTTAAATTCACGTCTTTTAGTTTGAATGGTGTGAGCAGGAATCTTTTTCTGCTAAATCTTGGAAAAACCTTGGATGGATTTCTATGTTCAAGTTTGTGATTGTCTCTGCAGTGTGGCTTTAGTGTTCTTGCATAAGACAGAGGCTTCGTGAAACAACTAACAGTGGCTATCAGATGAATTATCATCATCCCCTTATTTCTGTTAGTTTGATTAATAGCAAAAGCTGCTAGGATTGCAGTCTGATAGCAGAGTCAAACTTCAGATTTCTCCTGAATGATGGTCCCCAGAGAGTACATTAGAGACATTCCTCCAGTGGAAAAATCCACAATGATGTGGTTGTGCTGGATGTATTCATATCTTGCTTCTCTCCTGTGTTATCCGAAGTCACTAGCAGTATACTTCCAATAACATCAAGAGAGTTACACTGGTACGAAACTGGAAATAATGCAGTCTTTAATTAGATTATTAGGATAAGAAGAACCTGGGGTAACATGTAGCTAGAAAAGATTAATTGCAGCTTCATTTCTCAAGGTAGTTCTGTGTAGGATTGCCTCCGGTCACAACATGGTTTCACTATAATGGTGCTGCGCATTATAAGTCAGCAGTTATTTATTTTGTGCTGAACAGACTACATTACAAAGCAGATAATCCAGTTTGCTGTCATTTTGACAGCTTGTTAATGACATAGGGCAGCATAATATCACATGAGTTCAGAATTTAACTGCTAAGCTTCAAACATTATGCTTCACTCATGCTGTCATTCTTCAGAAATAGTTTTTCCTTTATCCCAAATTTCTGCATTAAATTTATTGTCACTTCTGGCTAGTATCTAAAAAGCAATTAACTGATATTTTTTTTCTGTGCTTGTTCAGTGATGTAGTAACAGGGGAAAAAAAACACACTGGCAGTGAACCTGGCCAGAGCCTTTGTAAGAAGTAGACAGAACAGAAAAGAGAAGAGGTCTGCCTCATTCAGAAATACTTTAAACAAATCCTCCATTATTTTAAAGTTATTCATATCCTTCTTCTAGAAGGGCAGGAAGTTCAATGGTATGGAAATTAGCCTCAAATCCACATCAGTGCAAGAGACAGCTTGAACCATATAGGATAGGGGAGGAGAGGAGAGGAGAGGAGAGGAGAGGAGAGGAGAGGAGAGGAGAGGAGAGGAGAGGAGAGGAGAGGAGAGGAGAGGAGAGGAGAGGAGAGGAGAGGAGAGGAGAGGAGAGGAGAGGAGAGGAGAGGATACTTTTTGGCGTTCCAGAGTAGAGTCTGTGTACTTCTGCCCCCTGATCACTTCTCAGAAGGAAGAGGGAAGCATGGAAACTTTGTGCTGGGGGATCTGCAGCTCCTTCTGCTGCGGTTTCTGCAGTCACTGTAAATGCTTCTTTCCCAGTTTTAATTTGCATTAGCTCATAACTCCTGAGTTTTAGGCTAAGGGCCCTGGGACAGTTCAACTCGGAGAGGAGAAAGCTGAGGTGGGGTCTTATCAATACTTACAAGTATCTCATGGGTGGGAGTGAGGTTCATGGGACCAAGCTCTTTTCAGAGGTGCCTAGTAAAAGAAGGGGCAGCAAGCACAAACTGAAACACAGCAAGCTTCATAAGAATATGAGAAAAACAGGTCTTTACTGTGAGGTTGACAGAGCACTGGAACAAGCTGCCCAGAGAGGCTGTGATGTCTCCTTCTCTGGAGATATTCAAAACCTGCCCAGATATTTTCCTGTGGAGTCTAATGTAGAGAATGTGCTTTCTCAGAGGGTTGGACTAGATGATCTCCAGAGGTGCTTTCCATTCCCTACAATTCTGTGATTCGATGATTCTGTGAGTTTTGCTCTGACTTTCATGGATGAAAAAGGAAAATCTGCTAAAAATTGGTAGCTCATTGCCATTTGCATCAGAAATTATCAAGATTGCTCTCCATTACATTAGAGTCTTCCATTCATGTCAACCAGACATTTGCCTTAGAGCACTTTTCCATGCCAAAAACTGTTTCAAACAAAACTTTCTGTAAATCATGCTGAGTTTGAGATGATCTGCTGGATTTGTGATTTGGCTTGGTTGGTTGGTTTGATTAGGCTCATTGTTCATGTGGAGCTCTGCAATGAGTAGTGGGCACTCAGGTCTCCTGTTTACCCCTATTCATAAAGGGTGGGAACTCCAGCACCCTCTGACAGTGGAGGCTCTGTAAGGGCAGGTAGACAGAAAGATCAGCCGTGGTCAGCATTCAGAGAGGATACAAAAAGCCTGACCTTCATGTCCTGCCTGAAGAAAAGGGAAGATGAGGAGTGATTCAGAGTGTAGGAGGAGCTGACAGTGGGGGGTTGATGGGTGAAGAATATGATCTTAGCAACTGCTTTTTGAATAGTGGCCTTCAGCAACTAAAAAAAGAAAGAAAATGAGTGCAAGCACAAACGTTTTAGCAAAAAATGTTGGCTATTACCAATGATAATTGCTATGAATTACATCAGTTTATATTACCAGAGAAACTAAGCTTGAATTTATTTTTCTTATTTTCTTTCCCACTAGAAGAATTCATTGGTGAGTGAGAAAAAAGTAGGAGGAAGCTGAGTCCTAATATTTCTAGCAGCAAAGTCCACCTCTCAGTCCAACGTTCCCTACAAAATAGTTGTGATCTCATACCACCGTGGCTTATGAAAAGACTGAAATAAAGTAAAAACTGCAAAGCACTGCACCAAATGGTGCTAATGGAGGTGGGAGGCATACAAGTACCCTTCTCCCTTCCCTCCACCCACTAAAACATGCTTGATTAAAAAGAGTTAAAATTTGCCAAAGTTTGGGGCGGGTCTTCCTGGTCAAGAGTGGTTTGTCATGCTGACTGCATTGAGATTAAGCAGCTAGAGTGAGGAGCAGCAGCTGCAAAGAAATAGGTAGGAATGGGTCTAGATTCTTTTGTGCACAGACCACGGGTCTTGCAGGTCTAATAGATTTGGCTACAAGTAAATGCCACCGTCATCACCTCCAAAATGACCCCACCTTGCATCCCAAACGCCTGCTCAACAAGGAGCCAAGGGCTGGAGATGGTAACACTCTTTCTGGAAGCAAAAGGGAATGATGTACTCATTACCAGAATAAAACTTGTATGGCAGCATGAAACAGAGCAGAGCCAGGATCCCAGCTCATCCCAGTTTCACCTATATTTAATCGTGTCCCTCCAAATAGTTTTGCCAAAATGAAGAAAAGCATAAACTGATAGCCTTAAAATGAAGACAGTGACAAAGGGAGGAAAAGCAAAGCCCATTTTTAATAGTTGGAAGGCTCTTAAATACAAGAGGTCACTCTAGATGAGAATATATAGAGTAGGCAGAAACAGAAGTGCTTCTGAATGGAAGGAAGGAAGGAAGGAAAACTATGGTGACTCATCTTATGGATCTGAATGGGAAGGAGGGTGAGGTATTCTGCAGTTTCCCATGAAGCAGTGCCTTTAAAAACAAACTCCATCTTTCAAAGAAAAAAAAAAGAGAAACAAAACCTAGAAACCTTTCACATGATTTTCAGTAATAATTTAGAAAAGTCATTTGCATTTTTCTCATCCTTAGTAAACTCCTTCAGAAATGAGAGAATTGCTATTGTAGGCGGGAGCTTTCATCACCAGATTGAGTGAGCAACAATGTTGATGTCAATCTTCTGCTTTTGGATCCTGGTAAGAACTCTGCGTGTCATCACAACAGCTGCATTTGCACAATGCCTTAAGACACTGCTGCTGATGCTTGTGGAAAGTACAAAGCAGTCCCCGGAAGGCACTGCGCCCCATTGTCCCACATTTCTTTCCATTCTTTATCAGGTGGTGATAACAGGAAATGTTTGTTTTTCTACTTGCGTTTTTGATTCTAATTCTCCTATGATTTATATATGGTGTGAGTGAAAGTATCTCCATCAACACCCATAGACTTATAAGAGCTTAGAATTAATAGGCAGAGAGAATACAAAGCTTCTGGATTTAATTTCTATAATCCCTAATTTTACAAAAATGATTTAAAAAAAAATCTCAGAAGAAAATAGCTGATTAACAATATGACACCAAAATTTGACATACTAGTGCCTTATGTTCAGAACAAGGATGGATTGTCTTAATCTTTCGCCCATTAAGAAAAACATATTAGTTTCATGCAGTTTGGGATGGATGGGCATCTTTTCTACTGGGCTGCTGTGATTCAAGTTAGAGGTCATGTCAACACCTGTATACAGGACAAGATCCCTGACTTTATGTGGGAAAAGAGAATGAAAAGAGTCTCTGGGGTTTCCTGTACACTGGTTTTTCTGGGTGATTTTCTCATGAGAGCTGATAGGGAGACCAGGGAATTTGGAGCTTGCAACCATCTCCATCTTTTGCAACCTGCAGGGCACACTAATGTGTGGAAAACTCTCTATCAAGCAAAGCAACATCTTCCAGGAATAGCTCTTGTTTCTGGTGCCTGTTTTCACTGAACAGCATGGCTCTACATGCCATCACTTCCTTTGCAACATTGCTCTGTATCATATCTACAGAACTTTTCTCTCTCCTGCTTAATCATGACCACCCCATCACTACTCCCAGATAAGTAATTCCACTCTTTGTTGGGTGGTAATCCATCACAAATATTTATGTACATCTTTCCTTATACCATCACTCAGCCAGTCCATTCAAACTTCCTCTGAAATCCATCCCATCTCTGTTACACTTCTTTTCCACGGTCACTCAATACCCTTCTGATAACAGCCTCCAATGCTGACCACTTCACACGTTCCTCTTGAAACCACATTGTTCTCCTTAGAGACCTGCCTCATCTCTGTCCTTTTGCCCAGGGAACAGCTGTTATGACCTGAACCCTTTGGTGCATGTATACCTGAACCACATGGCTAGTGCTTTCAGGTCTTCTTTAACTGGTACCCAGTAACTGCCTATAAATCCACAGTTTCCCACAGTATTCTTGCCTGTGAAGTTGCAGGCTATTTCCCTCCATGGTGTACTACTTTATAATGAGAGAAAATAAGTGTTCACTGTTCTGTTCTATATAATTACACATTTGGAGTTTTAATTAGAATGCCACTAAAATCAGAGAATACAAAATAACTCAGCTGTAAGACATTACTTAATCACTTAAATGCATTTTCATATTGAGACAGAGCTCTTTGATAGTAGAGCTACATTTAAAACAATCCTCATTGGTAACATTATTTACAGAGAAACCATGCACACGGCATCACCTGCATCCATCAAAACTAAGGGTGCTCTAAATCATCCAGTGCCAAAATTAATGCAAACAACTGGCAAAAGGATAAAGAACAAAGAAAATAGCATACCAGTTTTGAGGCCTCTCTCTCTAATCTTTGCAAAGGCCTCAGGGTACACACGTCAATTATTTTCTTTGTTCATCCTTCTGTACACTGTTTGCATTACAATTTGGCATAATGATTTAAGAAGCCATGAGTTGTGTTGGATGTGGGTGGTGGATTCATGGCTCGGAGATTGTGCTGTTGTTGTATATTATGGCCTAACTCTCAGGAGGCAGAGCTTACTGTACTCCATTTGCAATTAGTTTATCACTGCATGTGTGTGTTTATACAATGTACATAATATGCATAATGGATGCATGCACATCCCTATAGCTATTAAGCTGTATAATCTTATTTTTTCACTCTTCTTTTTCTGTAGAAACAAGCATCTGGCCAGACTCCCCTGGTTTTTGATCCCCTAATGAATAATAGGGTGAGTTTTGGTTGAACAAAGAACAATGTGAATTTTATTTTCATGTTGACTGCTCCATCATAAGCTACAGAAATGTTACTTTAGAAAGACAGAAAGACATTGCAGATGCACAGCAATATCTCTACCTCATAGCTGGGGACTGGATATTCACATTGTCCATTCTGATTTTTCCCTTTTAAGGATTTAGTTCAGAAAACTATCACCAGACTGTGTGATACTTCTTCTGAACGAGAGTGATAGGGGAGACATTGAACACATTGAATCAATAAAATTGTGCTGGAATAACTAAAAGAAGGATATGATCCATATTAACCTCAGGCTGTACCATTGGCACATCTTCCAAGGAAACGGGTAAGTTGCATTCTTCTAAGATTCAAGTATGCTTTGAGGTGAAAATACCATTTAGCAAACACATATATCAACAATTCATCTTGTGGACTTTTTCCTTAATATTACAGGCTGTAGGCCAAATTCAAGGCTGGGGTCTACTGCCTGGCTACAATGGCCTTTCAAATGAGTTAATGTTTGGCGCTTTCCATTTAAATCAGAACCAAACTCTTGCAGTGAAATAAGTGCATTTATAACAATTAAATACTAAAAGCAGTATTGGAATATATGTAGGCAATGCAATTTTCGAGGAAACTTTATGCCCTGAGTGAGTGTAACTGGACACTAATCAGGAAGATATAGCAATCATTAAAATAATCTGTAATTCTCTCAAAAAATGTCCTGACAATCGATTTGGTAAACCGATCCTTTGAGAGCACACAAGCCCTGTCACTTTACAGATGATATATTGGTGGGCCTTAGTCACACCCTATTAAGAAATACACAGAGCTGTACAGCAAATAGAGCAAATGGTGGTTTTCAGTACTGGCCAGTTTGCAAGGAAATGCTGGAAAGGACAACTTAGTCTGTTCTGCCTAAGCTCTTGCACTACAGTGTCTACCTTACCATCAAACTCTACTGAGCAGGTAGACAATTATTAAAAGCAGAGCCAAACCTCCCTAGGCATCTACTTAATAGACAGTAGATGCCAGCCAAATTCTGTCATGACACTAAAGAAATATAAGAAAAAGTACAACTGCTTTAGCTATACCTTCATCCTTGCTGCAAAGCAGATGGTTCTGCATCCTACTTCTTTTGGGGCTACTTACTCTTTGGACTATGTAACGGGTACAGTTTTAATTTATGCTCGTGTAGGGTCTCTGAGCAGTGTTCATAAACCAGGCATGGGAGATGTTTGCCATCTAGTCAGAGAGCTATTTTACAGAGAGTCTCCTCTCCCTTCCCACAGATGAGTTGAAGATGAAAAGTGCTACTGTGTAAAAGCTCTTCAAGAATGGGGTTTTGCCAAGTTACTTTCTGTAGTCACACAAACTGGTTTCTTTGTGTCATTCACATTGTCAGGTCCTTTGCATTTGGCTTGGGGACAAACCTAACATTTTAATTGAAATTCAGTCTACCATAAAGCCCAAGTAGAAGTTTCAAGTGGGTTCCTCCTGTTCAAAGAAATCTTTCCACTTAAAAGCTATTAGGTTTTGCTAGTCTTTTGAAAAGCCTTAACTACGCCTTTTTTGCATGACCTGAGATAAAGCCAGGTGGGTTTTGGGTGCTGCTACCTAACTTGGCAGTGCTCTGAAGCAGACACAAGTCTGCAGGGTGAGCAATGTGCTGGGCCTGCTGGGGCCATGCATTCAATATGATTGACACAGCCAGGACTGAGCAGCTCCCATTGCTTTCCGCTTACTTGTCCAGGGCATGGCTGTTTCTGCTCTGTTAGAAGAGTGTGCAACTCAGATGCAAATGAAATTGTATCAAAGTGTGGAAAGCGAATCCTCTTATTTATGAATAACTGGAAAAAGTCAGGCTTTGCTGAAAATTTCTTTGTAATTTGATCATTATGTCCATAGCTGCAATTGAAAGACCCGAAAGGATATCACGGCTGATAAATAGAGTTGTTACATAGCAGGAGTCTGATTTTGATTACATTTGTTAGGTGTAGCTGGGTAACTTTCTTCTTAGATTCTAATTTATGAGGATGTGGGTCAAAGTCATTTGCTACAGCTCAGAGTAAAGCCAGGAGATACATTCTTTACCTATTATGACTAATATGACATCTGTAGGGAGTTAAATAAGAAGTATCTCTCCTTTTTGCTTTTTTAAAGCACCCTTCTACTGAAATGGGAAATAAATTCCAGGTTACAGTGCCATTATAACATCAAAAACAACAAAGCGAAGACAACCTCAGGCATGTGCCTTAAACCTGGTGAGCTTCCAAAGAGCTCTGGTTTGAAGGCAGAGTGAAGAAAGTCAAGGAGAAGTGGAAAACTGCGCCTGATTCTCCTCTTGATTACGCTAACTGTGAGAGGGAAGATTAAGTTTCATCATCCCGAGTCACAGGCTAAAGAGTGGACAATGAAATCACATTTATGACCATTACTGCTCAGCAAGGCTGTAATACAACTCTAAAATCTCAATAAGAAAGAAGAGGCACAAGGTCAGAGATGTACTGTGTTGTGAGATGTCACATGGACTGGGAGATCTTGTCACTCGGCATCAGCTTCAAATTCTGCTTCCAACCTCTCCTGTCATCTCGAGCCAATCAAGTGTACCTGTATTTGAATAAGTAGTCATCATTTTGCATCTTACTGTGAAAACCTTAAGTCTAATGTTTTGCAAGAACCTATAATTACATCTCAGGAAGAATTTTTCAGCTATGCAGAACCTTTGAAAATCAGGACTAAACCAACTTGAGTTGGTCTTTCAAAACTAGAAGATGTTTATCACTGACTTATGTACATCCTGCATCTACTGTAAAGCTTAACAAATTACATACTTTAAACTTTGGGATGGAAGATAGCTCATGGAATGAATGGCTGCTTTGTTCTTCTGCTAGAGCCTTTTTTTTTTTTTTTATTCTCTTGTACATAAAGACATGTAGTTTTAAATTATGGTGTACTAGCCATTTTGATGTTTTAAGGAGTAGTCCAAACAATTATAGGATTATACCAATGCATGATGTCCTAAGAAAGTTTTAAGAAGTGCAGTGATGTTTAAAACAGAACTTGGCCTTGATGCAAAACAAATATTCAGATGAAACATCACCTCAAAACCTGAGACACTGACCATGACTTTCACTAATAAGTATATACCTGGATAACATTAGGCCATTTACAGTCTTGTGATTTTGTTGAAATGTAATCTCCTGGTACATATCTCTTAAAAAGAAGAGTGTTACAAATTGTCTGCTTCTAGAGTCAGTTAATGGCAGATTCTCACCCCTTACTCATGAAGTTTTAAGGAATGTGACTTTCCTGTGCAGCTTGATTACAGGGTCTTCAACATGCTGATGTTTTGTAGCCTCTCTATACTGGAATGTTCATATTAGAAGGAAAGATGTATTCACAACATTGAATGTTAGGTGCAGGCGGACTCATTAAGCCTCATTACACAAACAGAGAAAGAGAAACGTGTAGATGAATGACAGGACAACCTCCCCTTGTGCTCTGAGGTACAGAGGCATTTCCCATTCATGTGTGCGTAGGAGGAGGCTGGTATCTTGTAAGGAAAAACACATTATATATGGGTGGTGTTGGCAAGTGGCTGATAAAGGTGATGGAAAGTGCTGAATGATGCTCCTGGGTAAAGAAGGACCAAACTGCATCCTGCTGTGCAACGAGCCTACCAGTCAAAGCCTGCACTGTTTTAAATTTTCCCTAGCAGCTAAAAGGTGCAATAGATCTCTTTGATGGGAACCTTGAGCCTGCAGCTGATGGTATGTGTCTCAGGAGTGAAGGGATAATCTAAGAGGTGCATGCTTCTGAAAGCTACCCAAAGGATTTATCATCTGAACAAGCCTTTGCTTCCTGCTTTGCGGAATTTGCTATCATATAGTAACACTGTTCTTTTTGAGACCCACTGATGCCCAGTTGCCTCCCTTTGACTGAGCAAAGTGGGTTGCTATCAGGAAGGCCATGTAGGTTCTGGAGAACCTCTCCCACTGCTGCAGCTGAAGATGTGCTTCCCTTTTGGACTAGATCCTCCACCTTTGTTTGACTTACCTTTCAATTTCTGACAAAAATTAGCTGGCAATATATCTAGCCCATGGATATGGATTAAAGCAGAAATCTCTTGTGTTCTCCGAATTAATGCAAATGCAGATTTATATCCATGTCCTTTCTGTTGCATGGTGGATTACTTTTTTTTAGAAGCACAGTTTTCAAAATCACGTTAAGTGTTTCTGGTTATAGAGATTTTTAAAATTTGCCTTGCGGTTTGCTACATATCCTACATGACTGAACCCCACAGTGGGAGGCTTGGGAAGCACAGGCCTCCTCTACTCTGTTTCCAGTAGTTGCTGTGTCAGTCAGAAATGAACACGGGCTTGTATCTTTGCTGCAGGACAGCTTTCAGGAGAGTGTCAGGAGCCATGTAGTCCATGCACCTCACATTGTTTTGTAGGTAGGCCGTGAAAATATTAGTATCCCCAGAATGGGTAGAAATGCAAAGCTACCCATGATTCTTGCAACCCAGATGACGTTAATTCTTGGAAAGTTCTTATTAGCAATCTCTGTGAAGTTGTAACAACAACCTAGAAGCTGACAGCCAGGTGTTCAGTCCTGCAGAGGATCCTAAGTCTCTTCATGCTGACAGTGATGAATATGTACAGATTATCCACAGCCTGAATCCTGAGTGATTTCACCAACCCAATGGGAAAGGCTCTTCTCTTAATTATGCAGGAACAAGTAGGGAATTGCTCTAGTTACATGAATGCAGCTATTTTGGATAGACACCAATACAGGATAGAATACAATCTGGCGCCTTGAATGCTGCCAACAAAAGCCTGGTTGTGTTACCCGTGATTTGACTGTGGCAGCCAACCTCATTGAACTGATCCAGCCAGTCTTATCCACCTCTTACTGAAGTCAATATGAGCCTTTGCGCTGGTTTTGACACGCTTTTCAGTAGATCCTATTGGCAGATGGATCAGATTTTGGATCAAGGCTTCGGTTTCCTACTTTGATAGAAACACGTGCCCTCAATGGCGCTGATTTCTGTCTTATCTCTAGATTGGCCCCCTTTGAGTAGGGGTCAGACCAGGTGACCTCCTAAGGGCTGCTCAGACCTGAAATATTCTTCACTACAGCTTTACAACTTGTTAATAAATGGGACTGTGGCAGACAAGCAACAGCTCCATCTGTCAGCCCAACCTGTGCTTCCAATGGAAGGAAACCTGTGCAGGTGTTCTTGGGAATTTCAGGAGTTATTTAACTACCGTATTAGCATACTCATTCTTGCTACCTTACAATGGTCTCATCAAGTTACAACATAGGTCAGGACAAGTCCCAGACTCCAGAGATTTATCTTCTTTAAAGGAATGTTTCCAAATCTTTTGCCTAGTAAACAATAGAGCTTAATTGGGATTTAGGAGGAGTTACTTTTCCTATTTGAAAAGTCTGTGTTTCCTTGCCTCAACTACAAATTTCCAGCATTTGGGGTGATAGGATTTCATTTAAGTAGTTTAAACTCCATAGAAAAAAAACCCCAAACATTTAATTTTTCTTCTAGAAAATATCTCAGATGACACAATCTTGGAGCTATATGCCAGTCAGACCACTGTGCTGAAAAATACAGTTCCTGCAGAATACACTCAATCAAAGAGGCTTTCCAGAGACATTTGCTTTAAATATTCACTTTCAGGGCTTCTGAGCTCTACAGTCTAAGTTTTTGCACATTGAAAAAAGCAGGTGTATTCTCTTGGAAGAGGTATTCACCTGTGTATCTTTAGAACAGGCATGGGGATGTGGAAACAAAATTAAATTAGTGTGTACAAATAAATATCTACTAAAAATCAGGATGGAGGCATGAAAAGGGACTTTCTAGATGTGCCCTTTCTTCCAGATTCCTTCTGTACAGCTTGGATTCGGAAAGACTGATGATCTGCCTGAGCAACCACTGAACCATATCACTCTTCATCCTTATTGCTTTTGACCTCATGAATAGCTTATGAATTGCTGACAGTGTTCCCTCCACTAAGCAGATTGCACACTTATAAAAGACAGGCTCATCTCTATCCATTTCTTTTCCCTCCTCCCAGGATTCAATGTTCCTGCTTTAGTTTAAATAAGCTTTCCATAAAATCATGTTGCAGTTTGAAGAATGTGGTTCTCTGGTATAAAAAACAACACATTAGGGAAAGCTATCTACTCTCTTTCCTCTTGAAAATCCAAGCCCATGAGGCTTAGGAAGAAAATAGAGTCCTGAATTCTCCAGGTTGCACATAGAGCCGAGAAATGACTGAAAGAGGAAAATAAAAGTTCCATGACAGTTGTTATATAAGTGGAGTAAGGATTATCCATGAGTAATGGAGAAGTAGTCCAAATCTTACCATAATTTCCATACTTTTGCTAAAGATGACATGTGGTTATAGGCACACGCAATTTGGCAGCCAGTTTGGTACCACAGTAAGACAAGCATATAGCGTGCAAGTCCAAAGATTAGTTGGTACGATTATACTATTAAACTGGCAGTGCTCTGCACCCTACTTGTAATCAAAAGATCTAGTGCATGAGATTACTATAATTTTGTTGAATAAAATCTTAGGCAAAATTGTATTTAATCTGACAGGGACCACTACTGAAATCCTCACATGATGAAATGACTCATTGACGTCACTGGAGTTCTGCCTGAATAAGAACTTCGGAATAAGGCCCTGAGGGATTAGCTGTGCTCTTCTCTACTTATTCATTAAGTAAATCCTGTGCAGCATCCAGTGAATGCAAAATGGTATAAGTGGAAAGATGAGTCTTGCATGAAGCTAAAAAGGATTTACTGCAGACACCTTCATTTAGACTACTTTTTACATGTTGGGGAATTTTTTCTTCAGAAGTGTACTCTCCATAGAAGACAAAAAACATCTGTAATCTGGTTACACAAACTAGTATGTAAGAAGATCTCTAAGAGACTGTGGTTTTCATTTGGATGTGGAGACCCCTAGAGAATTCCCAATGGAAGCACCCACCTCCTTCCAGGGAACTTAGGTGGCCTGCCAGTAGAAAGAGTATTTCATCATTTTTTGTAGACCTTTTGTAGCCCACCCACAGGTTAGAATCAGTGCTCTAACAGGTTATCTTATACCAGAAGCAACAACTGCTACAACTTGAGTTGGTCCCCATAAACACAGAAATGAACGTTTGTGTGGGAAGCACTGGGATCCAGTGCTGGTCCAGCCCCAGGATGTTCATCACCTGTTGTGCATCTTTCTTGATCAGTAAGAATAAGCTGCCTGGGGAGGTGGGGGAGCCACCATCCCTGGAAGTGTGTGGGTACTGGGGGACATGGTTAGTGGGCAGTGGGGATGGGGTGACAGTTGGACTAGATGATCTTTGAGATCTTTTCCAACCTTAATGATTCCATGGCTCTATGATTCTATGATTTTATAATTCTAAGATTCTATGACATAAGAACTGTCCTGCTGGACAAGGATTCAGTTGACACTTGTTCTCCCTGCCTGATTACTCCCTATTGAACAATGACATGGACAACAGGAGGAGAATCCCACAATTCTGGGAATGAGATCTGTCCTGCTTCCTCCTCAGCACTACAAATAATCTCACAATTTGCTATCAGGCAGTGGGGCTCAGTAGTTGTTTACAGAGGCAGTTTCCCTGCCATTCTGAAGGAGGTGGTGAAAGTGTAAAGCCAAAGTGTGCTTTTTACTCTGGCTCATATCATGTACCCACACTAGAGCACATTGAACAGGCTTGACTTCATGAGGGACTACTTGTTCTGGTAAACAGTCTTCCTGTTCTCTGTGTCAGCTTCCTAAAATCTGTCTGGACTGGTAGATGGGAATGTTAGGAACTACAGAGTCCATCCTAACAGGCACCAACACCACTGCATCTTCCATCCCCTGAGAAGCAGTGTACCATCATAACCTGGCTTAACTTTGCTTTATGGAAAACACAAAAACAATGTTATACCTCATGTCCAGAAGGACATACATTTCTTTCACACAGTACTGAATCCGCTGCCCCGGTGTTCTCCGATGATGCACGTCTTCAATAGCAAGTCAACGTTGAGATGCTGCTGAATGCTATGCCGTACCTTTAAAGCACAGAACACACTTTAATCCTGCCAACCAACAGGGATGGCTGCAACATGGGTGCTTGACCTCTCAAATAAAGCCATAAGTGGGAAACCAACCCCAAACATCATCCCATTCAGTGACAAAGTATTTTTTTATCTTCTTCCCTAGTAGTAGAGCTCTCTGTTTGGGAGGAAGAAAGCTTTGCTAACCTTGCCACATCTCTGCCAGCACAGATGCTCTGTTTGTCGTGTCATGAAAATGAACAACACATTTTCAATGTTAAATAAACATTTATCCAAAGGTTCAGCGTGACTGCTTAAAACTTAAGTAAATCAATCACTGTAGGTTAACCTTTGCTCACAGCGCTATTTTTCCTCTCTGAAAGCACTGTCACCATCAGATCTCAGTGTTACATGGTTTTTTGACATGCCACCGTCAGGAGAAATACTTAGCAGAGAAATCTGGTGCACCAAGAATTTTTCCACTCAATGCTCTGTGGAGCACAAGAAGTTTATGGGTTGCTGTGTTGTATCTTAAGGACATTAAAGACATAGTTTCAGCTACAATCCATCTGGAAAAATACTGTGCATGTGAAACTATTGAGAGTTAAGGAGAAGTTAATGTTCCCTGGCACATTCATATCATTGTAGTTCAATTACACAGTTACAAGCATGCTTTCCTTCTAAACTGGCTCAGTGGAACAGATCCTAACATGTCATACCAAGGTGTTAGTGTTACAAAGGGTTATTGTGCTCTGGTTTAGCCAAACGAGATGAGAATAGGAAGATAGAAGAAAACATTTGCAAGAATTCAGGCTTCAGCAAACAGTGGCTGCTCTCTGCTCTGACAAAGCAAATATTTTTATACCTGCGAAGCTCCAATTAACAAGGATAAGCATAAAAGTTACCAAGCCTAACTAAATACTGAGGTGGAAATGTGAGAGGAGCAAAGTGTCTTGCCCACTGCAAGGCAAACTATTTGGTTTAAGAGTTTATTCCCTCTGCTGGATGGTATGGATGGCCATTTTACTGTATCAGCACATCTGAAATGGGTGGCAGCACTGCATGAAATCAAGACAAGGGAAGCACATAGACTGAGAAGCCAAATGCTTCCAGTGGGGGGAAGCTATTTTTAGTGGGGTTGATGGTAGGGCGGAAGTGGACAAGGTGGGATCCTTTCCACCACATGTGGCTGAGGCAGCTAAAGCATGTTCCAGAGGGCCTCTTAAAGGATATTCTCACTTCCCTTTTGGGTATTGGGGGTATTCCTTTTTTCTCCTCCTGTAAAATCCTACAGCACTTTCTGTTGGATGAAAAAGAGACAGGAATTGGGATTGTGGTGAGTGCACCTTCTGTGTCCTGGCTACCTTTCGGACAGCTGGAAATGCTTCTCTATTTTCCTGGACCAAATGTCTCAACTCTTCCTTTTGTGGAGATTTTCAGTGACAGCTAGAGGAAAAATCTCAGCAATGTTTAAGCCATGAGCAGTCATGGGATCTGATTTCTGCTTCTCAGCTGGACTGGATCATAGGCTGTTCCTGTCAGAGGCTGAATGCACCACAGAAATCCGCAGATGTGAGCTGTGGCACCAGTGCTGGGGCAAGAGACCCCACTTCTTCTCTGCCATCCCCTGACGAGCTGCTACAGGTTCAGCACAGTGAATCTCAGTTACCTCTGTGAAAGACAAAGCAAGGGTTTTGCAGAAACCCATGGATGTGGCCTGTCTGGGGAAGTGTTCCTTCTCATCAAAGCCAAATAGAAGCTGTTCTTGAAGGACGGCTGCAGTCATGCACCAGTATGGTAGCTTAAATGTGTTGCTCGAAGATGGAGAAGAACCTACAAAATCTATAGCCCATCTGTTTAGTGTTTCTCACTGCATACTACCACTTGCATGAGGGTTTTCTGTCTGCCCTGTGTAGCCGTCCTATTTACAGTTATGTGCAGTTATGTAGCTGTCCCAACCATAGTTATGACATTTGGATGGAGTCCAAATGGGGTAGGCCATAAGAAATGCAAAAACCCATTTCTATGATATTTGCAAAATTTTCAGATGGGCTTTGGAATCCCACTTACACCCTGACTGCATTCCCTCAACACTCTCAAAGTCCTCAGTCTGGGGTTAGTCTGTCACGAGTGGTAGACATCTGCCTGCTGCTCAAGCGATGCTCCCTCAGTGGGAAACAGTCCTGGTTCACTTCGACCTGCTGGGTCTGGGTGAGATGCAGACCCTCCACCACTGGCCAGAGATCCCTGGATGATCTAAACTGCATTAGATCTGGAGGGTCTGATTCAATGGGCATCTCGTTCAATAAGAAAGAGGTAGTTTCCAGTCTGCTTCAGGCCATACATACTGAAAAAGTATCTATGTTGGCGAGATGCTGGCCTCTCCTGCAGTTGCTGCTGGAAGGTCCCATATGTCAATGTTGGGATCCTCACAGTGCAGCAACCATTAATGCCCTCCCAGAGTTACGCTGGAAAATGGCTGAGCTCTTCCACAGCCCTTTTCCTTTTCTATACCTCTAAGCAACTTCCACCAGCTCATGCTGGTTCAAAACCACGATGGCTGTGGTAGCCTTTTGCTTCAAGTGCTAAGTGATTTTCTCCGTTTTTTGAGGTAAACCACTAACCCAAGTAGACTGCGTGCAGCTACTGGTTTGAGTCTCATCCTAGAAAGGCTTCAACCAGCTATCAGAGCAGTGCCCATGCACACTTCCCCTTCCACCAGTTCCAGCAAAATGTGTGATGATGGGTGACAGGGTGGCTCCTGGTGCTGCTCCCTGCTCATTCTGTCTGCAGGCAGGAGCACACACACAGCCCTGTCAATGAGTCCCCTGCATGGACAAATCCAGTGGAGATTTTCCTTTGTAAATAGCCACTGTGGAAAAGGAATTGGCCTCGATGTCACTGCTGGGCTTCAAGCAAGCGAGCATGATTTAGATTCAGCCCTTTGTAAGGCAAACTGCAAACAAAAGGTTGTTTTCTCCAGCCACACTGCAAAGCCCTGTTTGAAGTAATTTGCCCCCGAGGCAGAGCATAGAAAAGATACACCCCTGTACAACCAGCTGCAGCTTGCCGGGAAACACACTTCAGCAGTGCTGGATGCCTGCTGCAGAGTGACTCACCAACAGTTTTTATTCTCCATTATGGTGCAGGTTTGGTTCATTAATTGTCCAACTGTTATGTCACTAATTAGAGAGCTCTAAATGGGTAGGACAGGAGATGTTCACAACAGCTTGTGGGGTGAGGAAGCAACAAATAGGTCAGAGGGTAGATGTGATCTGGCCTTAGAGAGGCAGGAAGGCTGGAAGAAACAGGAACAAAAACTTCTTGTCTGGGGCTTTTTCTCCCAGCTGCCACAGAAAGGAACACCTTTTTGTTGCTAGTCTATGGGCTGCAGAGCAATGATTGGCCATAGCTCTCTTGTTTTGCTTTTGTTGGTAATAGGGAAAAGAGGTGGACAAACAACTGCATAATTTTAAAGCTGAAGAATGAAGTTTCATACAGAAAGCAGCAAGCAGAACTGTGTTCTACCTGGGCTGAGTGACAGTGCTGTATGCTGGGTGAGTAGGGCACAGCACATGGAGGGAAAAAAAGCCTGCCCTGTGACTTTATGGCACTTCAGTTAATCTACTGTGAGTGTCTGCCCTCTTCTTCTGTAAATCTGAGGTTTGACAGCACGCTCCCAGGCAAAGACAGCTATGTATGTAACATGTTTTAGGTTCTTCGCTTCTAGACCAGGACACATGGCTGTCCATTGCATCTACAAACAGTAAGGCTGCTACTAGAATAATGTAAACTTCTTGCACCAAAATACCCATGAAAAGAAGGCGATGCAGCTTGGATACAAACTGCTTGAAAGTAAGAACAAGAGGAAGTTGAAAGAGCAGGCATCAAAATGTCAGTCCTTCATGTTTGCAATTAGCAGCTGAACATATGGAGGAGTGGGAGGACTTACTGCTTGCTCACAGTGGAGCATCTGTTACACCAGCGATGCAGCAGTGCTGAGATCCCAGGTCCAAGGCAAGAAAACCTCCTTGGGAACCAGGTGCACACCGTGCATCTTGCTTCCGTGCCCCATCCTCACCGTTGCACAGAGCCTCTGCACTTGCAAGTAGCTGCTGACAAACTGCTAGCTGGAAGTGGGACTTGTCATGATTAGCATTTGGCAAGACAATCACCACAGATGCCAGCCTGTCTCCTGCCTGTCTCCTTCAGTTCAGGCGTTTGATATTGCTATTCATTGCCAACACACTAGGGCATCAGTGGAAGTGAAAACTATCTCATCAGCAGGAACTGGTTAACATTAAGACCCTGGTTTTGCTTTTTCCTTTCTTACTTCTTCACACTGCTTCACATGTTTTCCAGTGGAACCAGCTGTGCCCTCCTTTCATTGAGTCCTTGGCTCTTGGCATTCGCTGGAAACATTTTCCAGCTGTGAGATGAAAGGTAGGAGATTTAAAATTATACACTGGACAGTAGACCTCTGAAACTGTTTATTCACAGGGAATCTGATGTACTCCCTGCTAAATACCACAGACTGTAACAAGATCTTTGAGCACAGCAACCCATTGGCTTTATTTGGAAAATTTTGAGAAGGATCATCCAGGGATTTGTTACCTGGCAATGGGCAAAAGCCAAATTTGACCAGAGACCCAGAGCATTTTGGCATGCAGCCTTGGGCCCAGGATGCAAAGCCCTGTGCAGCAACCACTGCCCCATTGCTCAGTCCTCCTGGCAACCTTCTTGATAGCTAGCAGCTTGGCACAGCTACTTACCAAGCCATGTGGCAACAATATAAGGTCACCCTGCTTAGATGACCATGCCCTTTAATTCATTCATTCATTGTTTTTTTTCACAAGTGCTTCACTGAGAATTGCAAATTCATTGAACTTCTACCAAGAAAACACTTCTTCCTCCACCCACCCTCCACCCCTTTTGGTGGTTTTCCCTCACTATGGCTTCTATTGTTCAGCTGCTCACATCAAATATGGCAATATTTTCACCACAGCTAAATAAAATACACCCCACCCACTCGTTGCCGCAACTTGCCTTTAAACTAGCTGGAGCAAAAAAACATTCCAACAGGTAAAATATTAATTTGCTGTGGGCTCAAATGAGCCTTGGAGCAGTGCAACGCTCTATGAAGTTGCGCAGGACAGAGCAGGCATTGTCTGCACCTGAATTCATTAGACTTTAATACAAAAGGTTGGAGGTGGGCCCTGAGGAAACTGCAGATCCAGCTCCTGTTGTGACTGCACCTTTCTGTCCTGGTCTCAGCAGGGACCTTCCCAATGGTCTGACTGTTCAGCTCTATAATCTAAACAGAAAATGTGGATTGATGGTTCAGGAGAGAAAACCGAAGCCATGTTTTCCGAGGTTGCAAAGATTACGCTGACGGGAAGAGATCCCATTTCCACAGTGGCAGCTGCTCACCTCCTCCCCATATCATCTCTCACTTGAAGGTCACAAGCTGGGACTTGGGTGAGAGGGGGCTGTTCAGTGCTGTGAGGCCTCCCAAAGCTTGCAAGGGCAAGAACCAGCAGGTCTGTGGGCACAGGAGTGAAGGTGGGGTGGTAGGCACCATGCCTCACATGGGCTTTGGCAGAGCGTCATGCTTGGAGGGGAGAGAAAGGCACAAGGCAACAGTCTGTGCAAAGCTGCAAAGACTGAGACATCCTGCATGGCATCATCCCAACCTATGTGCACCCTGTCCTGATTTCAGCTGGGGTAGGGTTAATTTTCTTCCTAGTCGCCTGTATGGTGCTGAGTTTTGGATTTAGCATGAGAATAATGTTGATAACACACATGTTTTAGTGCATAGGACATAGTCTAGGACTTTTGGCTTATCAGGCTGCTCTGCCAGGGAAATGCTGAGAGGAGACATCACCAGACAGCTGACTCAAGTTGGCCAAAGGAATATCCCACACCACAGACCACCATGCTGAACAATGAAACTGTCTATCTCAACCCATAAGTTTTACCTTTTTTCCAGTTCTCTCCCCCATCACACTGCTGATACTGAGCTATTGAGTTAAAGCATAGCACTCTGAGAAGGGCCTCCCAGGGCAGGTGGAAAATGGTGCTTTCTAAGGACCTTTTGTGGCTGCCATTGACAAGCTCACTAAAATTCAGTGCAATAACTGAGCCAAAGTAGAGCAAATGCTCAGCTCTGGACAGGCAGGACAGGAGGGAGGGCAGCACTCCTCTTTGGTGGTAAGGAGCAGCCATTTTTTGGAAAACATCAGAGCTGCATCCATCCCTGGGCTCCAAGCCCCCCTTGAATTTGCCAGTCCTTTCTGTCTGTTGCTCAGACCCAATGCTCATGCTGTTACTTTCCTGAGATTTAAAGTGAGACTCGGAGTAAGCAAGACCAAATATAAATATATTCTGAGGAAAGCTTGTGAGCTACTGATGCGAGAAATGCTTTTCCAGTAATGCTTGCACTTGCTCTCATATTCTCACAGAGCTAAGTACAACACAACAGGTTCTCTGAAGTTTTCCTCAATAAAGTGACTATTCTGACACCAGACTTTTAGTTTTTTTTCACTGCTATTACAAAGACACAGGTATGATTAGTGCTCCAAAACACCTGGCAACATAGAGAAAATGAAACAAATGCCTAATGTGACTCAGTTCCTCTTCAAAGAAGAATAAGAAACAAGCTCGAGGAGACAAGGTGTCTTGCTCAAAGCTACATGAGGAGCCAGTACCAGATGATAAACCAAGCTTATATTTCTTGTGTCTCATCTAATGATCTTTCTGTGGGACAATAGAAAGAATGACTTCCCTGAAAATATTACCTTTCTTTTGCATAACTGATGGGTTAAAAAAGTATGTTAAGTGGATCTTCATTATGTATGCTAAAAAATATAAAAAAGGGATATGGCTGAGAAATGGCAATGGAAGATGGCAATGGAAACAAAATGAAGTGCAAAGTTCAAGCTGCCATAGTAGGATGCAAAATGTGACTGACTTCAGAAATGGCACATTGGAAGTTCTAAAAGGTTAAAAATGAGAAGCGCAGTTCCCTTTCCATGACTTTCCCCCCAAGAATGGGAGAATATTGGACACAACTAGATCAGTACAAATGAGTCACAACAAAAATGAATTGTTTCTTCGTGCAGTTTATTATTAATCTCTTCTGAGAAATTCAATAGTAAATTGAATTAGTCATTGAATCAAATGTTGTATCTGCGTTAAAAGAAATGCATAATTTCATTTCAATGATAATAATTTTTGCTGTTGAGATGGCAACTAGGACCATTAAAATTTAATGATGCAGGATAGAGGAGGATATGGGTTGGTAGCTCTCAGCTCTGGGAAATTGTAGCAGTCCTTCATATCCTCTCTACAAATTTGGTAGTGCAGAGGGAATGTATTTTCCTAATTCACAGTGAGCTGCACCAGTCTTATCCTAAATTTCATCAATAGCAGCGGGAGAAATGTGTGTGATTTTGATGACTCTGGAAAGACATTGCCTTGCATTGCCCTGGTCAAGTGGGAAATGGTGACTAATTCTACGTTGGTGGCAGACCAAACTGCCAACACATAAGTACAGGTAGGACACGCTCAGAGAGCTCCTTCTTTTCACACCAGCTTGCAGGCAGTGTTTTTCTTTGATGTCACGTGCCCATAACTCTAGTATCTTTGGGCATAAGAAGCGATATTATCATTATTGCTTGAGGCCTCAACAAGGTCTGAGTCCAAGATAAATAAAAGTAAAGATAAATCTCTCCTTCCATTAATGTATTAAGGCACTAGGGAAGGACCAATGCATAAGGAAGCAACTGGAACAAATTTGATTTGCTGCAAAAGAATTTTGTTCATATAATAAAATTAATGTGCATTTGAAGAAATTTGCAAATGATTTTGCATAGCACTGATTACATGGTGAACCCCACACAGATCTTTCCTGACTGAATTGTAGGATGATGTTCACTCTTCTGGAGTGAAAACAAGATCACAAGTACAAACGAGTGACAGCCTGCAACTTTAAATATCAGTTCTGGAGGGCAGCTATTTCAGCACAGCAGATGCCTTTCTCCTGTGAAACCTCCCCCACAGGAGATGCTGGATTCATGTATGCTTAACTGCTCCATCCTTCAGCACTTCCTTTCCCTAGAGTGAGGGAAAGTTAAGGAGGGCTTGACTTCCAGCAAGGATGCAAATGCTGTTTTGAATTACAAAGAAGAAAATGAAGGACTCTCCCTGGGTAGCCTGACATGCTACAAATTCCTCACTTGTAGGCATAGTCTTGGGTCTTCCTCCAGAGAATAAGAAGACCAAAGGGTTCAAAATGCTCTGGTAACACAAAGAGCTCAGTTTAACTCTAAAAACTTGAGCTATCTTCCCTCTCACCTCACTCCTGGAAAAAAAAAAAAAAAAAAAAAAAAAAGAAAGAAGAAGAAAAAAAAAGAAACAGAAAAACCCAACAAAACCAAAAAGCAACTCACAAAAAAAGGAAATCACCACAACCCAACCTACAGTGAACAACAGTCTCTGGAACACTTTTGCTGTCATCTTAGTGTAGCAGAGCTCCTTTCAGCAGTGGCTTTATTAAGGAAGGAGGCAAGAAAGCATGGAATTACAACACATATGAGCTCAAAGCTGCTAGGAAAGTGGAAATAGTTATAGAAGGAAAGGTTTTTCTCCACTAGCATTTCCAAGTCATTTCTCCCTGATTTATTCCCATTGCTGCATGTAGAGATTAGGTTAGTTGTATAGCTTGTCTGATCCCAACAGCTTCCTTCTTTATTTATTTGCCAAACAAGACTTGAAGAGATTAGAGAAATACCTAGGCTTTAACAGAGTCTACCTATGAGAGGAAATATATTATCAGCCCAATCCTTATATTGTTGAAATATGGAGAGACACACGGAGGAAGGGTTGTACATCGTAGTTTAATATAAGATAGCTAACAGTAGCGAATACCAAAAAAGAGAGAGAAATGCCAGGGCTCAATAATATTCCAAAACAAGTAGTTAAAGGCGAAGAAATATAGAATCAAAAGGGATTTGGAACTACCCTGCCCAGCAACAAGGAATATAAGCCTCACCAGTAATATAAAAATAGTATCTTCTTATAAAATGAAAAATCTGTGCTAAGCCACAAAGCTCCAAAGTATCATCTGGTGCTTCTATTAAAGTATCATCCTTCTCTGCCAGACACATTCCTGCTACTGTCTTTGCAAATGGATAAAGAAGGGGAGAAGACTACTCAAACATGATGAAATAAATTCATCATGAATATCTATAGCAATTACGGATAAAGAAATGCAAAATTATTCTCAGATGGGAAGTTTGCAGTGCTTCTTCCAGATGACTGACACCTGTCAGTGTCCTAGAAATTATCACTTCTGAAAGATATCATTATCTAGGACACATGGTAGATCAGTTTTATAGTGTAAATGGAACAAGAAAAATATGTGAGTATTTGTAAGCAAGGGACTGGTGTTCTTCTGCCTTGTGATGGTGGAGAGAAGAGAACAGTTTGCCACAGACTCTTTCTGAATGATTCAATAGTTCATCAGTTTGTTCCTTATAATGCACAGAAAGTATGGTTCCATAGAGTTTCAGCCTTTACAGTTGACTTACTGGAACCTCCATATCTACTCTGGTAATGTCTGGATTAAAACATGAGTGGCCTGGAGGTGTGAGCTGGTTTAGGTTGACCACCATGCCACCAAATTCAGGTGATTAATTGGGGTGCTGAGACTTGCAGAATAGGGCGAGAAATGCCACGTGGATCAAATCCTTGTAACTCTTTTACATTGTGCAGACCACTGTGAGGGCTGTAGTCAGAACTTCTTGCTTATATTGGGCCACAACAAAGCTGAATTGGCAGATAGTGATGGGCAAGCAAAAAATCCAAGCAAAAGTCAACTGAGAAGTTAGCTGTGATCAATTGGGTGCAATGCCCATTCACTGAGCTGCTTAGAAGTCCCTCAGGTGTCTCAAAAGGTTGATTGAACCCCTCTTGCTGCTTTTGACCAGAACAGTTTTGCCTTTCTCGTCCGTAACAGTTTCTCTTTCTGCTGGATATCAGGTGTAAAGAACATTTTGCCATGTGTTGGCTCATAGACAAAGGGTTGGGCTCAACAGCTGATTGCCCACCTAAGTCCTACGTCAAATGTCCTATCTGGGAACCTATGTTCTTCTTTCAAGTAATAAGTTAAAAAAAAAATTAGAAAAACATTAATCAAACATTGCTTTGTTAATCCCCTGGAGGCCAACATCATCACAAACACAATTATGAGAATTGGAACCCCCCCTTTTACTGAAGAAGGCAGCTCCCTACTTCTGTCCCCTTAAGCCTTGAGCTTCCATACTGCCAGGACATGGAGGGAACAAGTGCTGAGGTCATTTCCTCACCCTTGCATGAGCAGCCAGGAAGGAGATAGAGATGTTGACTGGCTTGGAAGAGGCAAGCTGTGCTTTCAGCCACCAGCAACCAGACTTCTAGTGCCTTGAGAATGCAAGCTGCATCACTGGGATAGAAACACTCAGGTTTTTTGGATACCTTTGGGTTGGCTAAGGCTCTTCACATTACCCAGTTCCTTCAACATTACTATGTTTCTATTTGAGTGGGTTTTTGTTTGAAGAGTAAACATCCCATATATTGTAAAACAAAATATATTTACCTATTCCTGTAGGCTCTATCATTTCTCCCCTGCACCCTTCTGGCTTCTGGGCCTGAGTAGATTCCTTTCTCTTTATACTTCAGTCACCAGCCTTATACATTAATGTGATAGAAAATGGCATATTCTTAAAAGATAGAGAACATAGCTGGGTTGTATGAAAAGACCACAAATTTCTGAAATTCTTCATTTAAAATCTATTTTTACAGCTTTACATCTGTTTGGTACACTACTTATTTTTGTAAAGTATATGACTGGTGCTTAAGAAGACACAAAGAATCAACAAAACCCACTTTATTAAATAAAAGTGTTTGGGAAGTCAACAGAAGAATAGAACCCAGTGCTGACTTTTTGCCAACCAGGTGACTGCCTTTTTCTCACTCATTTTCACCTTCTCCCTGCACACTTCCTTACCATGTCCCTTGTAAAGCTCTTGAAACTGGATGGCAGTGCTCTGTTTGCTCACTGACCTCAAACCCTCTAAGCATCTCTAGTGCTCTGTGAAGGGCTCTGTTAAAAGCTTTTTAAAAGTATGCTTAGATTAGATCTACCACTTTATTCTCTAGATGTACAATATAATCATCCGAAGTCAGCTAGACGGAATAATGGCATAAAGAAAAACACAAGTAAAATTAATGACTGGACAATGGTCTACCTAAAGGAATATGTTTATTCCTCATGACCTTCATGCTAAACTGTAATAGAAGCTTTTATTTTTTTGTGATAAGATCATTTGACTGTTCAAATATACCAAAATTAGACCTCAAAGGGGGGTACTCAGACTCCTGATTTGGCATGACTTGTGAATACATACTTTTCTGAGTCCTAAAGCTACTGTATGCTTCTAGCACACTTTTCATTAAAGCTTTTTTTTTTTTAAAGTGCATTTGTGTGTGGAGCAGAAAAGAAGGAACAGAAGAAATTAATGACACAGGGAGGGGGGGAGGAGGGGGGAGAGAGAGAGAGAGAGAGAGAAGATAATCATCCATGTTACTACAGCTTATGCAATTTCAAGATGTCCGTTCATGAAAAAAACATAGAATAGATGAAATTAAGAGAAAAGCTTAAATAAAAATAATCCGAACTGAAGTTCACATTTGTCTAAGGGTTTGCTGCAGCTCAGCGAGCCTTTGTATGAACCCAGTCTGATTTATGATTTCACATCAAAACCACTCCAGCCAGGGGATTTTGAATGGTAAGACTGTGAGACCAGATGATTCTCGCCACTTCCAGGGTTTATTCAATTCCCAGAACACAAAAGAAAAGCCAGGGGGTGCAAGCTTGCATGAACCAACATAAAAGAGAAAGCAGCAAATCTCTGAAAAGCACAAGCGCCAAGTTTTACATAGCACTATTTGTGAACTAGGAATTTCCACATATTCTTTCCACACTATTGATTTCTTTGAAACTGCACCCTCTTCCCCTTCCAGTCCAGAGAGCCTAAAGTTACATGTGTCTTGGCTCTTCTTTAACCACATAGCTTGGCCCTCAATCCCCATTGGCAATGTTATACTGAAGTTCCCAGGAATCCTTAGCCAGACACAGATACAGGACAGAGGAAGAAATCAAGGAGAAGGCTCATGCTCCAGGTCATGTAAGGCAGCAGTGACTGCACAGCTGCCCAGCTCCAACCTTTCCGCATGGCTGCTTTGGCTTCTGCTCGGCTATTTTTGAAATCACAGTATGCCATTTCCTCATGCTTTTCATTCTTTTATCTAGCTATTGCTTAGAAATGTTTTTCTACTGTATTTAAATGACTGGAATACCAAGCAGTCATTATTTCCTTTCCAATCTATGTTGACTACAAACTGCTTTTTCTCCATCATGCTTACCCACTTCAGCATGCAGAATTTACACTTCCCTTATGATCTATACAATGTCCTGTGACACTGGTTCAGCTGTTCCTTGGTTCATTGAAACAATATCCAGGCAATGCAAGAGTGTCCTGAGAATGCTGTTTCACAACACAATGTGGTATCCCTCAGTGTAATTGATTATCATAGTCTCAGATCTACATAGGATAGGAGGTCCTACTTCCATGCAATTATCTGACATACTTCATAAGTCTGTTTTTGTCCTCTGCAGAATAGATCTAGAGTTTTTACTCAGAAAAGTTTTTATGTTTTCCATTTTGGTGTCAGAATGACTGTCAGTGACCCTGAGAAACTCTTCTAAAAGTCTCTAAATATCTCTGCCATATGGTCTTCTATCAGCAGCTACAGTCTTTCCACCTTGGTGTCTGGATATGAATGACTCATCTTGCAGTGATCTCTGGGAAATAATACAACTATCATTGTACCCAAGGATTTGCAAAGTGACAGATGCATGCTACCTCTATGGGGAGTGTAAATGGCCAGAAAAAAAGAATATACATCCTCTTGCAAAGACATAGCACCAGAGCCCTCAAACTCCTGCTGCTGGAACCATTGCTGCTGATAGTTTCCAAACTGGGGATGTTTGGGGATGCTTTCTCCTAAGTGATGTGCAAGTTTGTCTAGTGCTGCTGACCAAGTGCATCCTGCTGTAATTCAGATTTCAGCCATATGCCAGTATTTTAGATGAGCAAACACATTGCCATGGATCAAATGGGGCCATGCACTGAAAGTGCAGAATTACCACAGCAATTCTGACAACTGTCAGGAGTTCCCTAGCCAAGTCTGAGGTCAGGATTTTTTCTTTAAAAAAAAAAATCCGTGAAGAAAAATCAGTCATTTCCAGAGCATGGCTCTATGTCATTGATTCACTCAGTCCTGCTCCTTGGAAGACACTCGGCATGAGGCCTATGCCATTGGAAGAGTACAAGCTGCAGGGAATCCCAACAGGGAAACCATAAATCACTTCCCACTCCTAAGGTGGTTCATATTAAGCAGTAGTCCAGCATTACAGAAGTTTTATGACATTTTAATAAATTAGAGGTCTGTTGAAAAGGCGGAGAAAGGAAAGAATGCTCTATACTTCATTTTTTGCAATCAAACTGGTGAGTGGTTCCTGGGTTGGCCCTAGGTTTCTGGGGTATGCCAATTAGGCATAAGATGTTATCTTAATCTCTCATTGCTCTGGGGTTTCTTCTAAACTGCCAAAGGAGGCAAATAAGTAGCACACAATTGGACAAAACTGCCAAATTCTCACCTCCTTGACAACGACTGTGTGCAAAACAAGTTGGAACTTTCTTAAGTCAAGCCAATCCCTGGGACTGTTGGAAGAAGTCAACAATTTCAGTACGTCAGACTGCTTTCTGACACTTTCTGCTGGCCTCTGCACAGCTGCCAAACCTGCAGAGTTCCTGGCTTGGGTCTGATAAAGGACCTCTTTTTCCAACACGAGAATGACTTCAGATTGTGCAGTGTTGTCAGGAGATTTAGAAATTTAAGGCTAACCTGAAATTAAATGTATCTTACTGCATACTTTCCCAGCTTGCAGGAACAAGCTTGTTTTAATCCAGGTTTATTTCATTTTCTGTGGGGTCTGGGCTGGAAGAAAAAAAGGAGGCAGCTTATGGAAGCTGGCAAGGTAACAGAAAAACAGAATCCTTCCATCATTTTGTCTTTTGATTTTGTATGAATTCAAGTGCATTAATTCAATACAGGTTCACCTCAATCCTATAGCTGGTATTAGAGGAGGGAGAAGAAATAATGTCTTAGTTAATGTTCTGGTTAATTCTCCCGATTTGATCTTTGATTTAGAGAAGTCCATTGACTTCTTCTCTCAGTATTTCAGAGCTCTGCAGCACGTGACGTTGGGTCTGAGCCCTCAGTGCTGTAACCAACGATGCCCAATACTGCCACCTCTGTGGAAGTGGGTTTTAGACCCATAGCTGCTCTAGACATCACAGCCATGTGTGCATCCTATCTCTTCTTTTAGATGACAGCAGGCAGACTCTGGCTGTCACTTAAGCACATTTGGTCAAGTATATAGATTGGCTACCATGTAGGTTTTGAAGCTGAAGTTTGAAATGTTATCTGAACAGCGTTGGTGGTTTCTGTTAGGATCTGTAGCTCCTATTGGTCGGCCCAGTTCACTTAGCCATCTACATTAAACTGGGTGCTTGAGAAACAGAGCAGACTGGAACATGAGTGAGATAAACAGTTGCCCTATTCCTGCCTTTTCCCTCCAGCTGGGATGGATGAGGAAGGCACAGATCTCTCCTGGAAAGCCGCACTGTGTCTTTAATAAAATAATAAAAGATATCTAGCATTGAAAGGTAGACTTTATTTCTTTAACACTAGCATTTTTAGGTTGGAGATTGTTTTTGTGATTACAAAGACCAGCGTAGTTTTGGTTTTTGTTTTTTTTTTTTTTCGGTGCTGTAGCAGTCTGTTAGTGTTTTGCTCGTTACAGGTGATCAGCATCAGTAAAGAAAAAAAGCCAACAAAATAGTAGGAAAAGCACTTAACTCATCACACCATCAGAACCTGAATTCTGACATTCCTACCTTCCTTTATATTTTCTAAATAAATGAATACATCTGTGCTCTACTCACTCCTCTTTAGTACCACAAATTCCATCAACAGTCTCAACCACAACTGATGACTGTACACTGTTGTGGAATATCATTTAGACAAATTCTTCTTTAACAAGCAAACCAATTTCTCAGTCCTTAAAATGAGGAGTTTATTTTCCAGAAGGATTTAATAGTTTGGGGTACACAATGTCAGAGAGCTCACAGATACTTGGGCACTGCTGGGAAGCAGTGAGCAATCCCGGAAGGAGGATTTGTTTAGAATTCCCAGCACAAAAGAAAATGAACACTAGTTCCTGGGCAGCAAAAGCCAAAATCCTGGTGGGCCGACTGTACCTTGCAGACACAGCTCACATGATTTAAGATCACTTTCCTTCAGTATCCTCATTCAACCCTGCATGTCTTTTGTGAGCTCTCACAATTCACCGAACTTTCCTGGGGGCTTCTTTTTTACTCCCATTCATCTCTCTTTTTTTGTCTTCTCTGACAAATGCTTCTGCTGTCCTCCACTAGCCTCCTTTATGCACAACGCTGATTTCAGTGGGAATCCTCTGAAGACAAGGCTGGTTCACTGCCCTCATCCCCCTTCAACTCTCTGACTGTGCTGCCAGCTTGTTTGAGCACTGAACTTTCCCTCTGTTTTTGCCAAGTTGTTTCCCTATAGCCTCGGTAGATGGGCATTTCTTCTTTTCCACGTTCCTTTTCCTTCTTGAGTTTCAAAAATGCACATAACTTTAAGCTACTCTCCAATTACAGCTAAATTATTCCCTAAGGCAATTAAGGTGAAACATGACTTTGAAAGACAGTGCTAGTGTTTCAAATTAACAGCAGCATTTGATACAGTTGTCAGTATTTTTCCATTAACAGTGCTAAACTCCCCATTCTTCCTGAAAACATGTAACATTGATCTGTTTCCTATGGAGCTGATGAGAAGGGTCCAGGTGCAGTTTCTCCCAGCAAAGCTGAAAAGAAAGATTTGCAAGGACAAGCTGTTTCTCAGAACTCCCTGCTTTGTTTATTGGTTTCTTACATTTAGGGCATTACCACTCAAAAAGCTGTTGTTTTTTTTTTTTTCTTTTTTTCCTTTTAATCCCATTTCATCAGTACTAATCACTGTTCAGCAGGGCTTTCATGGACTCTTGAGGATGGTTATGGAGTGCTTTACCATTATGAATTGGTGTCTGTATAACTTACTGTCTTAAAATCCATATGATTTCCTGGAATTCTTCTAAGGAGAACTGAAAGAAAACCAATAGTGACAGAATTATACTACAGCAGGAAAATCCATTCATGCTCATGTTATGTGCTACTGGTTGCTCATCCCTATCAGTGACTATTCAGTAGATGTGGAAGGAGAACAGCAATGTTCATCCAAGGGAACATCTTCAAAAAGACCTGAATGACAATGTGTGCACAACATTTCCAAGGTAACAACAAGAAAAAGTATTTACACTGTCCCACACAGCCCTTCTTTTGACATTATTTTTAAAATCTTGAGCTCTCATTCCATACTGACAGAAGGGAAAGCTTTGGGCAACCTAATTCTTGAAGATTCAATCAAGGCTCATATGCTCTGTCTTTGATTTGAGTCATGCTGGCATGAATTTAAGCCTTAGATGAAGGACAGTGACATATTTTCTTTACAAACACCACTACTACTTTTCATAACTAACACTACTACTATCTACTGCGAATAAGAAAGTGCAGAATGGCTAATTCAGCCACTTGAGTTCAGTAGTAGCTATAATACCTGGGAATGCTGGGCTCAAGAAAACATCTGAGCTTAGAAACAACTCAGGTTCTCAGTACTTCCCCAATAAAATTTGAAATGAAGCAACACTGTCTGGGATTTGTATTTATAGATAAAGCCTTTGGAAGTATGGTAAGAATTCTGTATCTATTGAGCAGGCAGCTCATAAGTGATTAGATACAACAGGAGAATTAGTGTAAGAGGGGTCTGGTTTGCACCCTGATGTGGATGGACATAGTGCTATTTGCTTTGTCTAGCTCAGCACAGACCCACTGATAGCTGCTGCATCTGATGTTTCTTACAAAGCCTGTTACAGTATTGCTTTAACAGCAAGGGATGTGGCAGGTAAGCAGGGCTGATTAGAACTGAACTTAGTAACATATGTTGAGAGTATAACATTTCCAGCTAAGTCTATGCTTTTTGGCAACAGTTTGGCTAACTTTGCATTCCTGAGTAAACGGCCCTAATCAGCCCAAATCTTTCCAAAAACTTAATCTTTTATCTCTAGGCCTATTCATCATATTATAATAGATATCCCTGCAGCTGACAGCATTTTGGCACACAGGTGCTGAGCTCAGTCACAAACCTCATTGCTACCACGTTCACAAGACGGAAACAATCTACTGTGTAGCTATCCCACGTAAAGAGTCTTTTCTTCTCCCCATACGACCATCATGTGACCTCACAGCTCAGTTCACAAGCTATGGACAAAAGCTGACAAGAATTCGAATAAGCAGACCAAGGCACGGAGCAAAGAATCCAGAATAATCTGGGAAAGTGAAAAGAGCACATTGTCTTTCTCAAGGAAAATGGCAATTGTCACACGCACGACAGCCAAGGCCACTTTGAGAGGAACCATTCTCCACAGAAACGCATGTGATTTGTTCTGCAGGAATTAACTTCCACATCACAAATATTCTCTTTGCCAAACAATACTAAGGACAAATGGAGACAGCTACAAACAGAAAACAGTGGTGCACAGCTGCAGACGCTGTTCCTGGCTCATCTTGTAGACCCTGCACCCTAGGACAAATGAGCCTTCATATCTTTCTTCAGGCTTCCTACATGCTGATAAAAAGCACAGATAAGGTAAGAGAACCAGCACCAGGTTACTGTTCAATTCACAGCCCATTATCCACACTATTAGCACAACCATTGGCCAGCCAGGCCATGCAAAGGACACTGAGGCCCAAGTCACAGCTGGTAACAGAGACACAGCTCTGCCACAAACTGTTCTAGAAGAAACCTCTAGAGATGGAAATATGAATAAAACCATGTGACTGAATTAACTCTAGAAGGATAAAAGAGCTCTAATAAAAGCCATACTTACGATTTTAAAAAATCTAACAGGTAATATTTCTAGTGAACTTGGCTTTACTTTTTCCAAATATGCAGATAATCACTGACCCTGCTTTGAGCAGGAGGTTCCTCCAAAGAGACCTCCTGAAGTCCCTTCCAGATGGAATTTTTCCTATGATTCTATAAATAAGAGTTACTTAAGAATTGAGAATTTTTAAAAATCTAACTTAAGTAGTTTGAGCAAGCAGGATGTTCAGTTTAAATGCAACTACTATCAAGAAGTCACAGTGCTCAAGCACAGGCTCAGAAGTAGGCTGCACCAATAAAGCGACTGTGAAATACAGCAGGAACAAAAGCGAATCTTAGAATGGCTTAAGTTGGAGGGAACTTTAAAGATCATCTAGTTCCAACCTCCTTGCCATGAGAAGGGTTGCCAATTACTATCAGGCTGCCCAGGGGCCCATCCAGCCTGGCCTTGAGCACCTCCACAGCTTCTCTGGGCAGCCCACGTTAGCACCTCGATGCCCTCTGAGTAAAAAATTTCTTCCTAACATCTAATCTAAATTTACCCTCTTTTAGTTTAAAGCCATTCCTCCTTGTTCTATCACTATCAGACTATGTAAAAAGTCAGTATTCCTCCTCCCTGAAAGCTCCTTTCAAGTACTGGAAGGCCACAATGAGATCTCCTAGGAGCCTTCTCTTCTTCAGGCTGAACAGGCACAGCTCCCTCAGCCTTTCTTCACAGAGAGGTTCTCCAACGTTCTGAACATCTTCATGGCTGTCCTCTGGACCCACTCAACATCTCTGCATCCTCCTTGTACTGGGGACCCCAGACCTGGACGCAGTACTCCAGATGGGATCTCACAAGGGCAGAGCAGATGGGGACAATCCCCTCCCTTGCCCCGCTGCCACCCCTCTTTTGATGCAGATCAGGATGCTATTGAACTTGTGGGCTGCAAGTGCATACTGCTGGCTCATGTGCAGCTTTTCAACCATCAGGACCCCCAAGTCCTTCTCCACAGGGCTGCTTTCAATGAATCCTTCTCCCAGACTGTACTTGTAGCTGGGATTTTCTCAACCCAAATGCAACACTTTGCACATGGTCCTGTTAAATCTCATTAGATTCTCATGTACCCACTTTCTGAGTGCATCCAGGTCCCTCTGGATGGTGTCTGTCCCATCTATTGCAACTGCATCATTCAGATGGTGTCATCAGCAAAAATGCCAAGGGCACGCTCAATTCCACTATGTCATTGATAAAGATGTTGAAGAGCACAGTACCAAGATGGTCCCTGAGACCAGCTTCCACCTGGACATGGAGCTGTTGACAACAACTCTCTGGCAATGACCATCCAATCGATTTTTCATTCACCTAATAGTCCAGGCTTCTAATCCATATCTCTCCAATTTAGAAAGAAGGATGTGGCACAGAACCTTGTCAAAGGCTTTTTATATTTCAGGTAGATTACATCAGTTGCCTTTCCTTTGTCCACTGATATTGTTACTCTATCATAGAAGGCCACCAAATTGATGAGCCATGATCTGCCCTTGATGAAACCATGTTGGCTGTCTGGGATCAACTCATCTTGTGTGTGCCTTAACATGTTTTCAAGAAGGATCTGCTCCATGATTTTCCCAGGCACAGAGGAGAGGCTTACCAGCCTATTCTTCAGGTCTTTCTTACTCTTTTTCTTGAATATGGGAGAATTTTTCCCTTTCTCCAGTCATTGAAGACTTTGTCTGACAGCCATGATTTTTCAAATATGATGGAGAGCAGCTTGGCAAGAGGTAACTCTGTGTCTCTTCATGCATTTGAAGCTGCTAGTAAAGACAATCCTAAGCACACAAGTAAGTCAGCTGCTTCAAAGGAAGCACCACAGGCTTTTCTGGTGGTACTATGAAATTACTCTTCTTAGCACTTTAATCTTTCTTTCATGGGCCTTTATGCAAGCCCTATAAATTGCACTGTTCTGTAGCTTCCTGCAGAACTACAACCACTTGCAAGCTGAAATTCTTTCTTTTTAAGGAAAAGTGGAAAAAAGAAGGGAAAAAAAGACAGAGAAGGAAAAGAAAGAAAAAGCCCCTATTGTCATGAGATTGCTTCTATTTCTGAACTTGTTGCCTAGCTTTTGGAGTAGACATCTACTCAGATTTCAAAGCTAGAAAACATCTTGAGATATAAGCTGCTGGCTCATGAAGATCCCCATCTCCTTACCAAAGATATTAGTGCCTCATGCAGAATTCTACTACCAGCATAAAGAAGAACATTTCTCCCAAACTGAAAGATAAATCTATCCTTAGGAGATTACCTTCCCTTCTAGTTATAAAGCACTAGATTTATTACATATATATGTGTGTGTGTGTGTGTGTGTGTGTATACATATATTTAAATACAGAGCACCTGTAGGAACCCAGTCAGACAGCCATCAGCTCTACACGGTTGCTTGTAGAACTTGTGAGGTTCTCATGGCCCCAGCACCCTGTGAGATTCCTTGCATACCAGGTACCCAAATCAATGGCTCTGCAGTTCACCAGTTGAGCATCTGGCCCACATTGGTTTAACTCTATCAACTAGTTGGATCTGGTTAATATTAGAGGCTAATCAAATTCATCTGTTTTGGAAATAAAGGTGAGCCAACTGTTAAATCTGCCATCAGTAAAATAATATAAAAAAGGTTAGAGGAAGCCTGAGAATGATTAATGCTGGGCCCAAACTAACCAGAAAACAAATACTCCTCAAAGCTACCATCAAGACGAAGAGATTGAAGCCAACATTTTGATGCATGATGTAGAAATAGCTCTGACCGAGAAACGTAACGCTGGAATCAATTTTATCCAATAGCGCAAACAATAAAAATTTCAAGCCAAAGTCTACCCTGGATGTACACTTGAGACTCCCATTGATTTCAGTCCTAGCCACACACATACATCTGAGGGTGGATTTTGGAACCCCAAGTCTTTAATCCACTACCTCTACTAAGCTCAGTTATTACATGCATTAAGAATGAGGGTTGTATAGCTGTAACTGAGAACAGAATTTGGCCCATTTATTGTATGTGCCGCGTCTGAAGTGGGTTTTCTCCTACTAAAGAAAACCAACTTTTTAGGGTTATGAAAAGTCATAAGTGGCATATCGTAAAAAACTTCCATTCTATAATATAAAAGACACACTGGAAAACTACTTAAATGAACAGAATCCATCTTCTAGAGTCAGGAAATGATTCACCATAGAAAGCACATGAAGAAAGGCTGTTTCAGCTGCTTTGACTTTGGACTAAACTAATCTCTCTGCTAGTTTTCTGACTTTCAAGTGCTTTTCTACAGTACCATTCTATCTAAGTTGCATTGTCCCTAAAAAAATATGACCCTTCACTCAAGCCTAATATCACCGCATCTGTTTCTCTCCTCTGCTTTGGCTAGCAACGTTAGGAGGACAGATAAATAACCAATGATGTCAGAAGCATACATCATAAATCATCAGGAAATTGAGGTAATTTGAATAGTCTCTCTGACTTCTCATATGCATTAACTATATGAGCAGATCTAGGAACTATTACATGCAATTTCGAGTCATTAACCTGAGGTGCATCCCACATCCCACAGTGTGCTCTGCAGAGCCTGACCCAGAACCACTGACCTTAGGGGAGTGTTCTCCAGAGTTCATGGCTCACATGCTGAATGCTTAAATCCACCTGGAAAATCGACCAGACTATGTTTTTCTTAAGAATTTTATGCCAGTGTTCAGAAAACATAAATTATCACAAAAATTGTTAGCAAAACAAACAGGGGATTTCCAGGGGACCGCAGAAATGTAGGTGTTTGCACAAGCTCTGCTTTAATTTAGGGTCATTGGGAAATTCTAGTTCTTTATGGGTTGAACTTTCCAGAGGGGTAAGGAGCAGCTAGGACATTAATTGTAATTGAAAGCTAATGGAAAGGAGGTGTCAAACCTCCAGGTCGGCTCTCAAGAATTTTCCTGAGGATTTAGCAACACAGTTGTTATTAATTCCAAGGGGGGCCAGATGTCTGTCTGTGAGGGCCCCATATGCATCCTTCATGAGGTCTGGCTGCCAACACCTGGGGTAAGGAGAGGACTGCCCCGTTCCATGGTGGGGAGGTCTCCTGGCACTGTGGTGGGCAGGCTATGGCCTGGCTGGCCTTGCCCTGGGGAGCTGCTTTTGGCCAAGGCACTGGCACTTGGGTCCTGATGTAGAGCCCATAATCACTATAACCTTTAAAAGGTCTAAATCAATTCATACGCAGGCTCCCGGAGGCAAATCTGAATTTTGCCTGCAGCTGAGGCCCAGTTTTTCATCCTACATCCCGCTCATGAGCCTGCTTGTGGACAGAAAATCCTACTGAGGCTATGAAAAACTTTGCATAGGGATTTTTTTTGGAAGTGTCAATTGCATATTTCAATTTATCTGCATTACAGCAAAGACAACACCAGTGCAATAAAGATCCATTCAACAAACAACATCACTTCAACAACAGCATGGGAGAAGGTTTTTCCCAGCAAGTAGTCTAACTACCATGGCTATGTGGTCCACATTTCTTCTTGATTCAGACACACAAATGAAACTTTACTACTAAAATATGTATATTCGTGAGTGTAAACATATTTTTGATTACATGTAAGCACTTGCTTCAAAGCAGCGGGTATCTAAATGAGGATGAGGTCTGACCATTCAAGATGTGGTACAGAGTCTTCCTATTCCTTGGTGTGGGAAGCAGCAAGAGATGTGTTGAAGGAAATTTGTGACAATCCATCAAGACATCCTGGAGCTCCCATTACTATATTTCTGTTTTTAGATTACGGGAAAATTGATTTCAAATGTTGACCATGAAGAGAATTATATGTGGAAGATGAAAACACGCATTGACATCTGACAGTTTAACTCTTTGGCTAAAAATGTTAACAGTAACAAATAGCATGTTCTGTGACCAAATGATCAGCACTTGTAAATATAGGGGTCCTCACATACTATTCATTTCGTCTCAATGTCCTGAACTGAGCTGCAAGAGGAGAGTCAACCCAGAAGGCAACAGTACTCCTTTGGATTAAACTCTAGGAAGTCAAAGGGCAAGAAGCATAAAATAAAACTAAATGTAACTGGTCTTTTACATGTTTCCCTCTCACATCCACATCCACACATAGGCAGCAGGTTCACAGTGGACTCACCAGGCACAGTTGAAACTTGACAGCAAACATGAATGAGGGGATGGTCTGTCGCAAATTGTATCTTTCCATCGTTTGCTCCTGTTTGTGCTCCCAGGCATGCAGAAAATACACAGGATGCAGCATCGCCTATACTGAAGTCCTGTGCAAATGTTTCTGATAAATTTATCTCACACTGCCCTGCATAATGGATGGCTCAAGTGCCTTGGTGAGGCTTCTGAAAGGAATGACTGTCAACGGTTGATACCATAGGCCTGTGTGCAGACACAGTTGCCACAAAAGAGGCAAAAAGCTAAAATAAACATGACAATATCTGATGAAAGATGGCCGTATCTTATCGGAGCCATTAAAATTCCAATCTTGAAGGAAGAGTGAGCTGGATTGTCCCCTGGAATTTGCAGTCATCATTCAGAAGAGTGTAGTATTCAAAAAAAAAAAAAAACAAAACACCCTGTAAATAGCTCAGGAAGTGCCAAATGCATTTTTTATTACAGTGTTGTATGGCTGCCTGTTCCCTGATTGATACTGTATGACAACATTTTGCAGATAAGAGCGTTCGTGGGCGCTGAGTTAATATGATCAGTTGGGTTTGCGTCTGCTTCTTGGGAAAATGGCTTTGGATGGAAAACCAGACTTTCTTTTTTTCAGCAGAATAAACCAAGCCTTAAAAACAGAATTATGTGAGCTATAGGCCTTCTGTAAAAGGTGAACATCACTTTTGCAAAGAACAAAAAGAATATATATATCTGGTTCTGATATAAGCTCACAGAAAAGTAGAAATTCACATTTGGAACTTTAAATGTTTGCTGTTTGCCATTTTGCTTTGTACGGATTCATTGCACAAATGAGAAACCAGTCTATGCAAGTAAGCGTGTAAGTAAATCAGTCAGACAAAATAAGGGGAAACTGGGCATCCACCATTTTCTTTGAGATGTGAGAAATTTTGTCCAAATACACTAACGCTGGACCTGATACAGTCATAGTAATTTCAAGGAGTTTTATTTTACAGAGACTAACACTTTGTTCAGTTCAACATTACTATGTGTGTAAAGGCACTATTCTTCTGAGAGATTTTCTATTTTCAGTTCACTCCTGAAAATGTCTTAGAATTGTTTGAATGTACATTTAAAATAAGTCCTTTAGAAAAGTGAATGTCTCTGAATGCTGGTAAATGTTATAAAACATACTTCTAGAGACTTTTAAGGTAACTGCTTTCCCATATCCGTCTCCTACCCTGTCATATTAGTATCCACTCTATCCCTGTTTTCTCCCTGTCTACCATGCTTGTGACTGGTTTCAGCTCACACCGAGTGTTGCACCTTGCATAGACTGTTAAAATCATCTCTTTGGTATGGTCAGTCTTCATAGCTTTGTTATGTTAGCACTGCAGATGATTAATGCTATTCCTACGGTTTATTATAGGGAGCACTGAGACAGTAGAGGAGCTTAAGATGTGTACAGAATAGACTTAACAATCTAAGAACTGGTGAACTCACCTACTGAGAGTGCTCTGACCACAGGACTTCCTTGCCCACTTCATATGTGAAAATTTATGTGGCAGTTGTGGTTCATGATATCTCAGTACAAAAATTTGAACCTACTCTTAATGACAAATGCTCTTGATGCTGAGGTTAATGGAAATGAATTTTATTATCATTCAGGCCCCCCAGAAGACAGCTTCTAAATATCATAGAATCATAGAATCATAGAATGGCCTGAGTTGAAAAGCACCACAATGATCATCTTCAACCCCCTTGCCATGGGCAGGGGTGCCAACCACCAGACCAGGCTGCCCCGTGCCACATCCAGCCTTGAAATAGCACTGCTGAAAATGGTGAAGTATTCTACAAATACAGCCTTTTGTTGTACTGGACACAGGTGCTGCCAAGTCAGCAAAATTGTCTTGCTTTGCAGCATAGCCAGAGAGCACATATTTTGGAAAAGATCTTTCCCTGATCTTGCAGAGTTCTTCGGCATCCAGATTGTCAGAACACATCCAACAAATTAAAAAGTTGAATACTAAAAAGAAAACTGTAAGAAATTCTGCAAATTTTGAAATTTCCACCTCTGTGCTAAAAGAGTTTAAGTCAAAACCATTTAAAGGTTTGACTAAGCATTTCTTAGAGATTTCTGTTGTCCTGCTAGTATAGAGAATTCTTTAAGAAATCAGCTATGCCTGGCAGTGTTTAAAAGAACTTCTACACCAAAGTTACAATAATTTACTCCATTTCACTGTTCATCAGAAATTCTCAAAGCTTAACAACAGGGCCTGCATTAGGTAGGTTCTAAGAGGGCACCAGCACTGAACCTTCATATGGTTTCTGTTTAACTGGAAAGTCAGAAGAAACATTACCTAATATGTCACAGATGTTAAAAAGGAGATGTCCAAAGACGTAACAGATATAAAGGACACTCTGTGAATGTACTGGTTTGAGTAGAAAATCTACTCAGTTTGTACAGAGGGACACAGTTTTCAGAATAGCAATCAATGTCCTATATAACCCTAACTTTTATATATGTAATTTACAGTGAAAGAAGGAAAGGTTTTCCTGCCTAAACTCTATATTTTGCAAAACTCTAATGGAAAATAAAAGACAGGTTTGGCCTAGGTTGAGGACAGTATGCCTATACTGAACAGACACTATGAGCATATGAGTCATGTCATGACTTCTAAATCTGATTTAGATGTTCTAGATGAATGATGACCTTAATTATTGCAAGCCAACAGCTAATTCAAACCAGTTCAATATGCATTTAGAGAAAGGCAGGAAAATTACATAGTACATAGATTCTTGCAGGGCATAAGAGTTTACGAGCAGCTGGTAGATAATGGCTTTTTAAAATAAACACTGCCTAAATGCTCAATCCAGATTGCACACAAGTCTTTGAATCTCAATGGCTGCTGTTTTATTTTCCCTACCAGTTGCAGCCAGAGACTCAGAAAGATGTCAATGTATTATCTGCTGGTTACAATTAGAAAAACCCATTAAGGTGGCATCTGCATTAGTAGGTGACCTCACTAGTTACTAGGTGTGCTTTAAAATTCTCAGCAAAATGTGTGCCACCTCCCAGAATGTTATCAGCCTCAGAAGTTGGAGGACTGGGATTTTTTGTTTTTTTCAAGTCTAAGAATGCTTCATCTAAAGGGTTCTTATTACAGGCTACAATATGATACTGAATCTCAGAATTTGCCATATTACTGCTTTACTTGACCTACTTACTACAAGGAAGTCCCAGATCACCCCAGGAGAAATCTGGCCAATTTTTGGTAGATTTATATTGGCTGAACTTCAGTCATTGCTATTTTCTTGGGCAGGTGTCATCTCACTGGAGAGATTTTTGCTCATTTTTAGATTGCATCTGTAGATGCTGAATTGTATCACCATTGTGCAAGGAGATACCTCAGAACCTCTGGCTATCTGATGACTTTGGACAATCATTCTCCTCCCAGTAGAGTGTTCAGGACACTTAGCTGAACAGGAGAGTTCTCCAGACACAACATCATTTTAGGAACACCACAGAAACCTATTCAGGTGTAAGAGTCAGAAGGGAGAGTTCAATAAATACACTCACTGCCTATGTGGACTTCACCCAGATCAATATCTGGCAGCAATGCACATGTTCTCACTTGCTGTGAAGATTTTTATTTTGTTTTGTTTTCTAAGCAGGAAGCATTGCTGCTCTCTCATAAACCCTGTGAATAACCTTTGCTTTGATATCTCCCTTCTGGAAAACCATTTATCTAGGTCAAAGGAATCCATCAGAAGCACAGATGAGTGGCCAGCTACACGAGTAGCCTTCTTACATTGATTATTTGAGTTGCTAAGCACTAAGTACCTGAAATTGAGCCTTTCCAGGTGCCAACACCAACTCTTAACACATAAGAGCTGAGCCACGCAGTGGGATGAAGCCCAATTTGTGCTACACTGATCAGGCTTCCCCAAGGCGATGGAGTGCCCACTCTGAGACCCGTGGCCTCTCCCGAGATGTAGAGGCAAAGCATACAAGGAAGAACTGAGGCAGAAAAGGAGGAAAAAAAAAGCATTATTTGAAAATGTCCCACATCAAAATTGCCTTTTCCATGTCATTCCAGCTATACAAAACTCAGGCCCTGAAGTTTTTTTCCAAGTGAAGATATTAATAGCAGAGACCAGCATTTTTGATGCAGTTCTTTCCATTTAAAAGAATATAGAGATCTCATAAGCACAGTAGGGTGCAAACAACCGGAGGCAACTTCTTTTCCCAGGCACCAGATCTTTCCCAGCTGCTCTCTGGTTCTCAGGCTGCTCCCAGGACACTGCTGATGTAGCTCTGCCTGGGCTGCAGATCCCTCCAGTCTTTTTCCCACATGCTGGCTCCTCCCTCCCCACCTGAACCATCTCTCATTCACCCACACATATTCCTTTCCCAAAATAATACCCAGACAAAGCCTGGCTTCCCACAGTTCACAAATTCCTGAGCTGCCTTTGTTTTGGGTGGAAGCGTGCTAAGCAGTCTATTGTAGTATCTTAAATGGAGGACAGTTTTCTGCAGGACATAATGCAGATTCCAGTATACCATCATGCTGACACAGTGCATTCAGGCCTTTTCCCTAACCTCTCATTAAACATAGGCTGTGATAGCTTTAAGCAACACTACAGCTAAATGTCCTTATTGCATTATCAAATTAATACCACTGACAACTACCAAAGGCTGCTATCTTGTTTTTTGGAATTCAGTACACAACACAGAGAACAGTGGTCTGGGCCCAGCATATTTTTGGGCAGTGGTTCCTTATTCCTCTGAGAGGTGACTGTGGATCACACGAAGTAACAGCAGCTCCCATCTATGTCTGAATGCTGCTGAAGGACTGAGGCTTTAGAGCTGATTTCTTTCCTTCTTTGGCTCCACAGTTGAGGGGACCTGTTGTGGCAGTGGAATCAAGCCCTGCTATTCTTTTGCACTTTTTTTCTGTGCTGTACAGGCCACCCACCACTACAGGTGTCCTGCAAAGACAAGCCATACAGCTTTGAAAAAGTCAGGAGGAGATGAAAAGGGTAATATTAAAGCAGGTTGCAAAGTGCACTGTGTAAGGTTTCTTATCATGCAAGTGGTAACGTGGCTCATTTACTTGGCATCTGCAACTGCAGTGCCTCTGGGGAATCCCACTAAATGTTATCATCCTGAAGCAGGATTTCTCCTCAGAGCCCCATAAAAGAGTCCAGGAAGTTACTTACATTCCAGAGCCAATAACTGTTGAAGTACAACAGAGCACTGATGTCTTCTCTAAAGGATGTCAGGAATGGGACAACAGCAGAGATTGGGATCCCAACAGTACAGATCTCCAGAGATGGGGACCATAACCCATTAGAGGACAGCAAAAGCAGTGAATGAATAAACCCAGGCTGAATACTAAGTCCAAAAATCTTCTTACCAGTTGATTGATGTCAGTGCCAAACAACATGGCTAGACGAAGTTTCTTATTCAGTTTTTCAGGTGGTTTGCCACAAAACCTAAAACAGCCCACTAGAGAGTGCTGGGTACGAGTCATTAAGGTACAAGAATCTTCTCTTTGCCAGGTGAGCTGGAGTGGTCCTACTGCATAGCTCCTTGCAAGCAGCAGTAGCAGCCATAGGGAACCCCTGAGAACATCCTCCAAAGCCTGGGAAGAGTCGTGTTTTTTCCTGTGCGATATCTGGAATACTATATTGCTCCAGAAAGAGGGTGGAAAAAAGCAGCCAAGAAGCAGAAGGAAAAGAACAGTGATCACTTTTTCTTTAAGATGTCTATATCAGTTAGGCTTAGCTGAACATGAAGATACAGGAGAAGCATGATTTTTGATATAACAATGGGAACTATTATAAACTTTTAATAACAATATTTTTAACACATCAACCTGTGTATGAAGTACAATAAAAATGACAGGATAGCTATTAAAGACTGTTTTTGTCTCAGCACTCTTCAAAGAGCATGAAAATGGCTTGGATCATAGACATACTTGTTTCTAGTTCACTTGAGTGTTTGAATTCAGCCCTGGTTTGCTAATATATTACTTCAATACTCAGAAGCAGAATCTGTATCACATTTTGGAACTACAAAGAACAGTCAGGGCTCAGGTTTTGACAAAGAACCTCCTTAAAAGCACAAGCAAAGATCCAAAATAATTTCAAGCTGAAGACTGGAGATGTAAATCTGTGGCAAAAGGGAAAATGGAGAAAAATAAAATTTTTGTCTGAAAATGGGTCGTGTTCCAACATAACCAATTCCATCCTGACCCAGCATTGGAAAGTGGCTTAATGAACCACAGCTGAAGTAGAAGGTGGAAGTGTAAAGGTTCAAGGATGTGCCATCTCTGCTCTTCAAGGCTCAGGGAATTTGTGTCAGGGTTTCAAGAGAAACCTTCCTTTGGAGCACCTGTTCCAGCCCAGTGCAATGCAGGATGTTGAGACCAGCAGTTACGAGCACAAATTAAGGAGTTGGTTGATGCTGTAAATGAAACAAGTTAAAGGACTCCATTCCTATTTCTGTAGGATATATCTGCACATATACGTATGCATCTTTTTAAGGATATATATAAATACATAAATTTCATTTCATTTATCTTACTTGCCTTTTTTTGGGTCCCCTCTCAGGGAAGAATCAAGGAAATACAACCTGAAAACTTAAATTCTATTATAACACATCACCCTTTTGAGGTAAAGAGGATGTGCTTTGTTCTGGGGAAATCTCTTCTGGCTATAAAGCAGCAGCGTCAATCTCCAGGTCTCTTTGTAATGTGGCATCTCTCAGGCAAGGGGTATGGGACAGGCTGCTCTTTTTTGCCCCAGACTCTTCTGGTCTCCCAGCCTCTCACAGTACAAGCAAAGAGAGGAAAACACATCCACGGCTGGAACAAAACATCCTTGTAAAAAAAACAGATCTTCCTAACTTAACATTTGCCTTCAGTAGTTATAGCTATGCCTAGGAAACAGAACCTGTTCTTTCTAATCTCCATAGAAACACTCAGTCATGCTTCCTTCCTAACCCGTGCACAGATCACTGCAAACGTAGACAAGCAAGCATTACTTGCTGGTTTGATCTTTTTAATTAGAGCAATTTTGGTCCTAAATACGCAGTAACCAATTACATCTGAGGGAATTTAAAAAAAAAAAAAAGTTTGTTCACTTTTTGCAGGCAAAGAATTCAAGCAATCATTCCACCTTTCCTGTTTAGCGTGCATTACAATGGGAAACCTGAGATGCTTACTGTTGTCTGCAAGTTCCTGGAAATCCACAGACTTTCCCATAAGGTCTGATGAAAATTAGGAGTAAGAGTTGTAACAGCAAAAAAACTCTTTTATGGCAGGTGTTGTTCTTTCTTGTCAGAACACCAGGTTATTCTTCAGGCTGAGATTTTGCCTTATGGACTTCTGGAAATCTTAAATGACATTTGGGTTCTTGTTTGCAGCTTAAGGCCAGAAATCTGATGATGGCCTAAAAGAATCACACAGGCCATTCTGTTGTCATCTCCTGGGATAGTCTGGGAGTACCTGGGAGTTCTTTACCTCTTTTCCTTTCAGCTTCTTGACAGACTGCTGGGGGCTTGCAGGTGGACTTCTGGCACTCAGGATGCAAGTGACAGGGTAGGGAACTTCTGTGTTTGCTCACACGTATGTGACAACCTCCTGTGGAGTGTACCTTCACTAGTACGTGGGCCCCGTGGGGAGACCCACTGTTGAGACACAGAGCTAATCTGGCTGTGGGGAGACCTTCAGATTTCTGTCCTATAGTCTCACTGAAAGGTCGTCTCCTCTCAGCCAAAGGCATACAGACCCGTTCAGGATGGCCATATTAACACTGGCACTGTGCTTTTGGAGCTCCCCTGGTTTGCCTGTGCTACAGATGTTGAGATCATGAATCTTCACCCAAACCAGCTGTGACATCTGTGTATAGCTCCAGAAGCCATAGTGTGATCACCAGTAGTGAATAAGATATCTTCTGCTGAAGAAGGTAGCTTGCTTGCCTGAAGTGCTGATTACAGTGAGGAATTTTGCACCCTATACCCATTATCATTCTGTGGCGTGCATATTTTTGAAAAGTCTTTGTGTCCCCCTGTTTTAAGTTAACTTCTTTCATTCCTTAACTCTTTTTTTCCCTTATTAGAGAGGGGGATGGCTTTTCGGCCAGCCGGTCTCACAGTAGCAGTTCACTTAGCATCTGGGAGAAATCCTAAAGGAAAAAAAAAGTATTTCTATTCCAGGAAGCAAGTTTTTTGCAACAAGTATGGGTTCCATATCTGTGCCCCAACTAGCATTTCAAATCCATCTTAAAACAAAGCAACTGAAGTGTATTTGCTCTTTATAAAAACAAAATGTGAAATCCTAGCCTAATGCTTTGAAATAGAATCTAACAGTTCACAAATGCCATGTGTCATGTTAATCTGAAGGCTCTGCCTACCGTAAACATATCTGAATCCACAACTGCATTTAATGCTGTCTCTGCCACACTTCAGTGGAAGAAGAGAGAGAAGAAAAGCTCTCTCAGCGGCCCTAAAAGTAATCAGTCTTAGAATAATCAGCCTTATATAATCAATCTTAATTGCAAAAATGTTTTTAAAAGAGAAAGGATAAAGTAGAAGTCTAGTAACAGCAACAAGAGGATTGTTTGGACATTGGAGTTTTAAGTTCTATTGTCTAGTTAAATTAGCCAATTTCCTCAATCTTTCCAATGACAGATTTAGCCAATTAACTCTACCAATAAACTTTATAATGAGTAGATTAGATTTAATTTTTTTTTAAACAAAGTTGAGGAGGCATGTGCAATTAGGCTACATCACAATTCTGATGGTAGTTCTAATTAACTGGAAGCTTCAGCGTGAAAGACTGAAGGCCAGATGCTCAGCAAAGCACAACTGACAAAAAGATAATTAAGTTACATCACATGCCACTTGCTCCCTCTTGGACTTAATCCAGAACCATGTCCTTACACTAGAAAAATTACTTTAATTATATACTGTGAAAGGAGAACAAGACTCTCACTGGCTATGAGTATAAATCATGATATCAACAAAATTCATACGTATCAGGGAATAAGAACATCCATGCTCAGTCAAACCAAAAGCCCATGTAGTCCTCAGAGTGCTTTGTAGCAGACCCCTGGGGACAGCCTTACCAGCTGCTGCCACTGGGGCTTAAACAACATAAGTAAAATTAAGCAGGGGTTATTTATGTAGGGGTCTACATGTCAAGGAAATTAAGACCAGGATGCCTGGGCAAAGGGACATGCATACAGTGGGACTTGTGCTGCTTTGCCCTTTATCGTTTCCTCAATGGAACTCAGATAAATCTTAACTTAAATGGCTGTAAAGGTTTAGGAGTGGGTACTTCCATGCTTTGTGACTCATGGAGATCATTACTACAAGGTTGTTGAGAACCTTAAAACCTGTGAGAAACTCCAAGGAGACCAGACAACTGTATGGAGATAGATAAGGCCCCAAATAACATGGAAAAAAAAAGGTCACTCATTTCCATGTACAGCAAAATGTTGTAGCCAAATGTCACTTTGTAATGAATACTGCACAAAGTTTGTGCTTGGCTTTGAGTGATACAAATTGTTGTATGATTGCACTTGATTATTTTCTGCAATGTGATTAACGTTTTCCCATTCTCCCACAAACACTACTAAAATCTACAGCTTAAGTATCAGAGAGATGAAAAGCTGAAAAAAGAGGAAGGAGAGAAATATGCATTGCAGATTTGCAAAACAATGAGGACATTTCACTTGATTGTATTAATACATCTAGTTATGAAGCGTGGGATTCATTTCATCCAACTTCATGTATCTAAGAACTCTCTGAGTTTCCCAGTAGAGAGAAATAGGTACCTCCTGAAGGCAACGTATGCCAGCTATCTTCAGAGGATGTGACCAAACCTCACCCTCTGAAGATAGCTTTTTTTTTTCTTTTTCTTTTTTTTTTTCTCTATGGCAAGATTTTAAAGGACTAGCTTAAAAGGATGAGCAAATTTCAAATAATTAGAGACTATGGGACATGATCCACCCAGAGAGACCAGAAACATGTGGATATTTCCAAAAGAGAACCATAGAGCCAGTCAGTGATTAAAATGAGTGGGAAATTGAGATAAAGAACAGTCTAACATTTTGTTCATTTATCTCTCCCCATTCATTTGTTTGTTTGCAGCATTTATCTGTCAGGCACTGAGTCTGAATCTTTATTTTGTGTCAGCTAAACAAATTTTCGAGGTGAATGAGAAATTTTCAGAATAAGGATAGAGATAATACTAAGAATGCACATCTGGATTTCGTCCTAAGAGTAAAAATAGGAACAGACTTACTTATCCTTTGCTATAACAGATGAATGTCATCACCCACTAAAACCTACCTACAAGAAGATGAGTAAAAAAGAATTCACTGTATTTGAGCCAGGCTTGGACAACTCTGTTCCTGGAAGTAGAAGTGCTCCTTTTAAGATTATTGGTGCATTCTGCATGCTTCGGATTAAAGTGGGAAATGGGAAGAAGTTTTTTGGAAAATAGTATCTGCCTTGGGCAATGCTTTGTTTTGGAAGGCTCTGTATCATTTAAGCCTTTGCCAAGACCTTGCTTTCTTCTTATCCTACTTATAAGAGTAGCTTGATTCTTTATTCTCCTTATTATCCCAGCCCATTCTCACTTAAGCTTTTCCCTGCTGCATTCTTGCAATGTGTCATGTAGGAGGTCAGGCTAAAAGATCATGACTCCTCCAACCATGAAACTGCTTGATCTTTGTTCATTTCACCTTCCCTTTCTTCTACTCTTCTTCTCACAGTTTCATGCTCACATGTAACTTCAGTCTTCAAAGTTCATTTGACACCATGAGATCCCTGCCTATCCTTAACCACACTCCTTATCATGCTGATGTATTTTAAATACATAATAGTGATGAAAGCTTCTCTTCAGCTTTTTTGTAGAAAACCCCCTTAGGATATCCATTCTCAAAAAACTATCTTTCATGATAGCTGGAATCCATCTGTGGCCCCTAAAGATGAGCCTAATCCTATGCAATAAAACTGGTATTTCAAAGTCCAAAAAAAAGTCCAAAGTAACTTCACTGATTTCACAGAATCACAAGGGAAGAATTTAGATCTATTGAGTTTATGCTATTCATGACCACAGCTTAATATAATTTGTTTGTTAGTTTCAAACCTCTGACGCAGTTTGTGAACTTGTAATGTATGTATTTATCCCAGAAGACTTTTCTCTACTTCACTGAGAGTCTAGAAAATCCCTTTGTTTCAAACGCAAAACTACTAAATTTGTGCAAATCTCATGGGGGAAAAAGTCTAAGTGTAATTCAATTTTATCTATCTGGTTTGAATAATTTATTCAGCTAAAGGCAACCAATTCCTTTTCTAGGCAATCATCTGTGTTAGTATATGTACAGATGTAGGTAACAGAAAGGTTGGTCCACTCTTTCCAAAGGTGTTCAATGTCAGTCCCCCTCCTGTTTGTACAGCTGATTTACAAAGTGGCTGCCTGCAGTAGCAAGGATGTGGATGGTGAGCACAGATGTAGCTTATAACCTATGCATCACTGTTGAGAAGTGTTCCTTGTTGTGATCTCAGAGCTCCTCATCTTCAGTATTACACTGAAGTCCCAACTACTAGTAAATATATACCTAAGAGAAACTTCCTTCTCATATCTGTTGGTTTGAGTTATTATGCCTACAAATCTTAAGATATGTATATACTTACTCTTGCCATTTTAAGGTTATGTTTAAAATAAAACATGTGGGATGTAGAATAGCAACTTTCAAGTTGTTATCATTTGACAAGCATTAGAATGGATATTAAATCTTAGAGACTTGGACATGCTCAGTAGATATGCATGGGCTGACTCTGATAAGCAGACAGTGACTAATCCAGGATTTCTTTGTGACTTAACAACATCATCACTGTTGAGGGTGGAAGGAACTTACCTGCCCTGTGCTGCCCAACCTGCTATATGGTAAAGAGCTAACACAGTCAGACTGCACTTACATCCTTCTTCTGTGCCAGTCTTGTAGGATCCAAGGCTAAACAACTCACGCATTGGACAGAAAGCATAGAAAATACAGAAATACATCAGAGAGGCACATGTAGAACTGACTGAGGCTGTCACTGCTGAGAAATACTAAAGGAATTTTGCTGTGCTTCCTAAGGCAACATGAGGTTACTGCAAGGTCCCAGAAGTATCCTCTCCCAAGGCTAGGACTGGGCTGCTGGGTGCAGAACAGCTGCTCTGGTGGTCCCCATGGCACCCTTTCACTATCAGCAAAGGATCCAAATCCCAAATCTTCATCAAGAAAATCTCTGATAGGATGCAGTGGTCTATGAGAGCTGGCACAGAGTCATTATTGTTAAGTACTTTGGGACACCTCAAATATGAATGGATCTCCATAAAACTCAATTCTATTGTAAAGAAAACAGCTGTCATGAATTAAGGCTACGCTTAGCTTTTTGAGATGTGGACTGGTGTCCAGTAGGAAATGAACAGAAAACTCAACCCAACTTTAAAATGGAGATTTGTCTTCTCTTTCCCAGAAAACAAAACCCCAGGGATTTTAAATCTATAAACCACATATAGCGTATCACCCAAACAATTTCTTCTGAGGTTTGAAAAACCCCTTGCTGCTAATTATTGCTTATAGATGGTTTGAAAGAAAAATGTAGTTTTAATGCTGGGTTTAATTAAAATGCCTTTAATAACAGTCATGGATTTTGCAGCATAAGTGCTAAAAAGCCAAGTCCTGCTTTTACAGTGAGTTGAGTTCAGAAGAACTAGATGAGCAAGCAGCCCGACCCAGATTTGGGCCAAACTTTGCAAAACAATTTTGTTTTTAATGTGACTGAACTCTGCTTTCCCAATAAGAACATTTTCTGGAAAGGAGTGGTTTTAATGTTTGAACTTTATCATTTCCTCTTCCACAAAACAATAGGAGAGAAAAGGAACACTTCCAATTTTTCAACCCTTTAATTAATAAGACGTTCTTTAGCATATGGCAGGAAAAATATGTGATGAATGTACTTGATAGGTTATGATTAATAGCAGTCTAGGGAGGTTTTAGAGACATGAGACGCCCCATAAACACAGAATTAATACCAAAGTGAACATTTTTATAATGTCCATTTTGGCACTCTCACTGACCTAAGATGTTAGTAGCTTTATAAGTCATTTAATTAATGCATAAAAAAAAATGAAACACAAACAGCTCTTTTCAAACCATAACAATTCACTGCATGACTTATGTGGGTTTGAACTGGCACAGTCAGTGAAAACATTTCCAGTGCCACTTTATTTCCATAAACCATTTGTATTGTAAACTTTACCAGAAATTTCTGTGCCAGGTTTGAAGAGTTCAGGCAGAGGGCATTTTGAATAAAGAGGTTGGAAAGTAGTCTGCTCTTCAAAATGATTAAATAATGTAATTAGTAATGGTTAGAGAAAGAAATGGAAGCTACAACCAACAGTGTCTCTAACCCATTACTGAAGTCTGCTGCTATATTTATTTTAGGAAAATGAATCTCTTGATTCAGCTCTGAAAATACTGTCCTCCCACTTACCTCTCTCACCGGTGGAAACCACAAATGTCTAATGGTGTCAATGCAAAATAACATCAAAATAAAGAGATCATCTGGCCAGTTTCCAATCTCTTGCAATAAAGGTGATGTTTCTCACATGGTCTTCTCATGGAGAGGTCCTTAGTCTGGGGCTGCTTTGGGTACTCTGCTGAGCTGGTGGCAAAAGCAATCAACAACGGAGATGAAAACAGCTAGGAAAAGGGTATAAAATTAGAAGGATAGAATTTATACGTGCCCCGTGGCTGTCACTAGAGTAAAACACAAAAGCAATATATCAGTGCAGAATGAGCAGCAAGAACATGCTGCATGCACTGCTGTCCTTTTGTTTCTGAGCTCCCAGACAAAGATACCAGGGGTATAAAATAGTAACATACTCATCTGCCTTCCCCAACCTTCAGATGGAAATAACAAAAGGGAGGGAAAATTGAGGGTGAATATTGGAAAAAAAAACACCCAAGTGACAGCACCCTTGGAGGAAGGACTGCATCTACTCTAGTTACTAAACAAATGATCATTAAGGGAAATTAATCATAAAAGGAAAACTGAAGTGTCCACGTTTTCCCTAAAATGAAAGGGGAAATTAAAGACTAGACAATGATGTGAAATCTTGTTGAATTGCCAAGGATGAGGGAATAAAAAGTTTGAAGGATTTGTGATGAACAGAGGAATTTTTAAAGGAAAATCTGGTGGAGTAACACGTATAAGGCAGAATAATATTACATGATTTTCTATGAAAGACCATAAAACAGTAAGCAATGACATAGTGTGGATAATACTATTCAGAGTACATAACATGCTAAAATATATCATGAAAAATAAATATTAATGATAAGGTCCAGGTTTTCCTAAGTAAGTATGATAGCAGACAATTTTCTTTATCAGCTAAGATAAGGTTAATTGAATAAGAGGGGACCCTTAATTTTTCCTTGTTTTTATAAGTGATAAGAAATAAAAACTTGTTTCAAGTGGATCATGAGTTGATTGAGTTAAAATACAACTTAAGGGTAAACAAAGGCAGTTTTGTAATTAAGGTTTTAGATTTCAAATAGATAAAGAATGAAGAATGAAGGCGTCTAATTAGTCATCTATCCAAAAAGAAATCAAGGACCTGAATACAGAGGAAACAGACTTACTTAAAGTCAAAGGGATAAAACCTATCTGGAATCTGAATCATAAGCAAAGGAAAAATCTTTGCAAACATGTGGGGAAAGACTCCAGACAGAAAGAGGTAAATAATCACCTCAAAAATTGATTAAAGTTTTTTAAAAGAGCCTTGTCAGGAGGAAAAATAAATAAATAAAAGGAATAATCAGCAAAATGAGCTATACTAGATGTCAGGAAACAGACAGGTAAAATGAGAATGAAAACAGTTCAGGCTGAATTACATCTTGAAAAAGAAATTGAGAAAAAAGCTGTTTTATCGTATGTAAAACAATTTTTAAAAGTAAAACTACTGGAGCAAAGGCAGTGTAGAAATCGATGACAATTCAGATACAGTTCCAAAATTGTGTCTTGTTTTTTAATAAAGATAGTGGAAGAGAGTAGGGTGGATAATCACAGCCATGAAATGGCCTGGGTTGGAAGGGATCTCAAAGATCATCCAGTGTCAACCCCTTGCCATGGGCAGGTCTGACAACTTCTAGAATAGGCTGCCCAGGAAACCACCAAGCCTGGCCTTGAGTGCCTCCAGGGATGGGGCACCCACAGCTTCTCTGGGCAGCTGTGCCACTGCCTCACTGCCCTCTGAGTGAACAATTTAACCTGAATCTTGGTTACTTGGTGACTTGTGGGTCCCTTCCAACTTGGGATGTTCTGTGATTCTATGATTCTATAACTGAGGTGAAAATACGAAAGTAGCTGACTGACAATTAGGGACTAATCTGACTTCAACAGTATCCAAAATCTAACAATGAATTTTGAAAGAAATAATACATTGACAGAAATGAAAAATGTTATAAAATGTGGTATGACTTCAACAAAACTGAATTGTGCAAGAATAGCGGGCGTATTTCTTAGTTATTAAAAATGTTTTCCTAAACAAGGAAAAGGCAGCAGTTTGTCTGGATTTCAAGTGAACATTTGATGTAAAGCCATAGGGAAAAAATTACATTACACACAGAAGCCGAGAATTCATATAACAACAATAAGGTCATCAGGGAACCACCTAAAGGGAGGCACACAACAGGCTCTGCTGAAGAGAAATTATCAGGTGAGTGAAAATCTCTATTGTTTGACAGACTGACCTTGGGACCTACTTACTTCATAGTTTTATTAGTGACCTTGACACAGGAAATAGAAAACAAGAGTTATTTACTGATGACATAAAACTGGAAAGCATGAAAAGAGCTGGAAAGAAAGCAATGGATAACCCTGGGGCCTGGTGCATGAGAAGTGAGATTGTATGTAACAGAACCGAGAGGAATGCCCTTACACAGAGAGAGAAAAGACAAAGGTCTGCCTCTGCTTGTCTGCTACTGGATAGTCTGAACCTTCAGGCATAGCAGACTGGAGAGTGTCCAGAGAAGGGCAATGGAGCTGTGAAGCTCTGAAGCACAAGTCTTGCAGAGAGTGGCTGAGGGAACTGGGATTATTCAGTCTGGACCTGAAAGAAGGCTGTAGTGAGGTGAGAGTCAGCCCTCTTCTCCTATGTAGCAACAGGACAAGAGGTAATGGCCTTTAGTTGTGCCAGGAGAGGTTCAGATTGTATATCTGGAAAACTTTATTCTCAGAAAGAGCAGTGCTGCAGTGGCACAGGCTGCCCTGTGGTGCAGTCACCGTCCCTGGAGGTGTTCCAGAACTGTGTGGATGTGGCACTGAGAGATGTGGTCATTGGGCATGGTGGGGATGGGCTGGAGGTTGGACCAGGTGATCTTAGTGGTTTTTCCAACCCTAAAGATTCTGCAGTTCTACGACTGATGGCAAGCACACACATACCTCATGAATTTAGGCAATCTGCCTCCAAACCATGAAGTCTACTAACAAGGATTCCTACTGGAGAGAAAGAGCTGAGCATATGAAAGGATCTCAAAATCGATATGAACCATCAAAAGGATGCAACCATGATTAAACCCTAAGATTCTGTGATATGTATTTATGGAAGGTATTTCCAACAACAAAAGGAAATGATAGTATTGTGTGAGAAAATGTGGGAAGCCCATAAAGTTTTCTTTCTTAGTCATTTATTACCAAGAAAAAAAGCACTGAATCTGAAAATAATGCAGAGAAAGATTTCTCAAAAGAAAGGAGAAGCTACTTCCTGAGAAAATGTATCTGGGTTTGTTTAGCTTTGCGCAGTGGAGACATAGGATTGTTCTCTTTGAGTACATGGGGGTAGAGCTGAAGGACAGCTCTGGCACAAGAGCTTTATACACTGCTTGCTAATCAGAGCTGTAAGGTTTTGAACAGTTTCCCAGTAGCAGCGTTTGAAGGAAAAGCCTTCCTAGCTAGTTGTTAATCATTCTTTGCAATGAACTTTATGTCCATTAGTTGCATGACAAAGTAAGCAGAGGTCTCACAGACTGCAGCATCTCATCCTGTCTTACGCTCAAGCTGCAGCCACGTGCCCCTTGCCAGCTGAGGTTTACATAATACCATTTTTCTCTGACAGTTTCAACATAACTGATTCCACTTAACTTCCATCCTTGTGAATATTTGGATACATTGAAAATACTGGCCTTAAAAACAAAGGCTTAGCCTTATTGTAGGAATTTTAAGAGTTAATTGAACTCAGAAACACTAGAGCTGAAAAAAGGAGCAGGGAGGGTGTGGGGCAGCAGGGAGGAATTGTCAAAAGAAGGCAAGTTAGGGTAAGACCTTTCTGAGTCCTGTCCTTTCAAATTTCCTGAGCTTGACACATCATCAAGATGATGTCAAAGTGACTTAACCAGCTATGACACTTCATTCCAATGATGTGGCCAAGCAGAGGAAATTTGAAAGGATGTGGCTTATGGTACTGAAAACAATCATTTAGAGAAATGCATGACTGCTGTTTTTCAATTTAAATGAATTTTCAGCCCTTGCTCCCCTCTCCTAAAACAATCTCGCACCTCTTGGAATATCTGCTGAGCTCGGCCAAGATTGTTAAAATGGCTTCATTGTGTTTAAAGAGTAGTCCTAGCTTGGGTGGGAAGACTTCATCGTATTTCCTGCTGTGTACTAAAACATTTACGGCACTGCAGAGATAACTACTAAAGATAATTTCGAAAATTCTATTATTGTTGCTAATAACTTTAATACCACGAATAGTGTAATAGTAAAAGTAGAAATACTTTCTTAGGAAATGCGTTTCTCCCACATGCCATTAGTTGCCACCACAAAGGCTGAGTCCTGCTCCACCTGCAAGCTCTACAAGTCCAGGAGCCTCAGAAGTTTCTACACTCTCACCTCCTCACATCTCCAAGCAGTCTCCTGTCTGAAGTCACCACAATCCTCAAGAAGAACTGGCCTGGCTGTGGCTGGTGCCTGCAAGAGCAGTTGACCTCATCTCATGGCCTCTACTCTAGCAGGGACAGACATTTGCATCATTGTCATGGAGAGGATGGGAAGATGCCACCATAGCTCTTTTAGGATACTAGATATTCCTCATGTTGCACAGATGCTGCTGTCTCCATCTCTCCTGGATCCTGGATAAAAACTTTACAATAAAGGATCTTCTCAACATTGAGAGGCAGTGTGCTTAAGAGACATAGCATTTTCCCAAGCAATGGAAAGCCTTGAAAGCCTCATTTTCAACAGAAAATTTATTTTTAAAAAACTATTACCCATCAATATGCTTCAATATCCCATGTCACAGTTTCAGCAGCATTTCAGTTATCAAGGCATGAAAACTCTAGCTGTTCTTTCATGGGTAATGAGAGGGAGCAAATTGTCTGAATATTTAGGGTCCATGCAAGATAGTAGTCATTTGGGATAATTAGCCCAAATCTGGGAGCAATAAAATAATTCATAGGAATAGAGGGACTATTATGCTCCCCCCCAAAAAACCATAGCAAAGGACACATTATATATCAACAAAAAGAATTGATAAGGTTTCTTTTTGGATGTAAAAAAAAACAAAACAAAAAACAAAAACAAAAACAGAATTTTAAAATCTTAAGGCATAAACTAAACCAAATAAAAACAGAACATTTATTTTTGAAAGGGAGAAACAGAGGAAGAATACCCAGAAAGAATACTTATATGACTGAGTCACTAAAATGCACAGCAACTACAGCTGTTAAAGAGGTCTGAGAGCTTCATTACTTACACCCTTCTTTGTTACAAACAGATAGCTTTTATGTAAAGAATGTGAATCCTTTCTTTGTTTCTGTCAGTCTTTCTTTGTTAGATGCTGGTTTACACTGTCAGCATCTGTTTTAAGCAAGCAAAGCTTTATCACAAACATGGCACATAATATTTTCTGGTAAGTCTTAAATCCTTGAGTTCATCTTATCTCTATGGTGACAAGCCTACATTTGGAATAAAGCATCAAGTCTTTTCAGAGTAGAGGCGTTTTCAGATAAAAGCTGGTGTACTTGATTTGTGGCCAGTTTTCATTTTCTAACATTTGAAAAAAAAATCCATGGTTATTAGTTAGCAATAGATTTTTCAGGAATAACGATTTCGAAGTTAAAAAAATCTATAACTATACAACATAAATAAAAGTATAATTAATTGACATAGAATGGTGACTGCTGGCACCAGATGAGAGCGTCATCTGTGTTTGAAGCACCATAAAACTCTTCATTGAGAGGGAGAAGGAGAGGAAGGAAGCAGCACAGACCACTTCAGGACCAAGAATAAAATACTTTTTCCTTTGTCATAACTTTTACAAGCAGTTCTGAAGTCTTCCTCATTCATGTACTCCCCCTGGAGCAATAGCAGTTTCAGTAGCCCTTAGAGTAGCCCAGAGCTGTTCACATATTTGTCTTTCTACCAAAACAAAGGTGATGTTCAATTTACATTACAACTGGTGAAAGACACCAAAAAGCCAACCACTTTACACAAGGACATCTCCATTTGGGAACAGAGCCCTGCTCTGCCAGCAAAGTCCATCCCATCTCTCACAGGTCTGCAATGCTCACCTTGCTTACGCAAAGCATCGTGTTGAAAAACATACTGAAATATGGATTTTTGAGTTTAGGGAGCATTGAAACTGCCTGCAGGAGGTCTTGGATTATGCCTGAGGTAAGGTCTGGTGCTTTGTAGGCGCCGTGAGCACACTGAAAATAGAAAGAATCCTGCTAAACATGTGCAGTAGAGACCATGAACTTTCTGGTGGAACATTAAATTCCTTATTTTTTTTTTCTTAGAGAATATAATAGCATTATTTTGCTGCAATAATTTGCCATGTAATTATTAGCAAACCCCAGCAATAATTATTTCATAAAGATGCAATAGAAGATTGTGAGGCTGGCACACCGTCTTTTAAAAAGAATGTGTGAGGGCAGGTATTAATAGATTTCCAAGCTTTTTCACTTCTGAGCTGTGGTGCTAGTTCAGTCATAAAAACCCAGTGGAAACTATGAACAACACATGCTTTGATTAAATTGTCTGTGGATTTCACCTGATTTATATACATCAGATCTTGTCCAGTGGCAGCAAACAGTTTTTCTACTACCAGTTGATACCTTACACTAGATCTTCAGAGTGTGTGTCAAATTTTAACATGTATAAGCTTTAACTGTGTACAAAAGAGGAAGAAAAATGTTCCAAAATCAGCTTCTCCAGAAATCAGATATTTTCATGTGAACGTCCCTATAGGTCTCATGAACTCATTATTCATGAATGAAGATTAATAGCACTGGTTTTTTTTTTTCAGAGTATGTCAAAGTGGAAACTAGTATTTCAGGCCCCTTAAAACGTTCTAAGAAATGTGGTGTTGGGAAGGACATGTGGGAGGAAAGGTAGTAACAACAGCCATAGAGTTCCCTGAAGAAAACCTGTTTCCTCCGAGAAACAACATCTTTTGTCTTTTGAGGGAACTTAGTGTTAAATGAGATATTTGAAAGGAATTCCAAACTGGTATCTCAAAGGGACCTGACCAGACAGGAACATGTGATTTTGAAATGCTGCTGAGCTGGAAGGGAAGACAAGAACTGCACATCTGTGGAAGTCATAGAGAACAAAGAGCTTTGGGTGTCTGCCTGTACAGTATATGCCGTGAACTTTTGTTTTGATACTTACTGCAGTCTGGTGCAGTCAAGACCCATAGACAGGATGTGTGTAGCTACTGAGTGACACAAGACTAAAGTTCTAACACAAAACCTCTGTCCTCACTACCATATTTTTTTAAAGAAGGAAACAATATTTTTTCAGTGAAAAGGAGTTAGAAATAAAACTCGAAAACAATTATTTTCATAGTCTACAGGCAGTTATATGCCTGCAACCACAGTGCATAATAGTTGTAGTCCCATCATATAACCCCCAGACCAAGAAGAGACATCACACTAAAATGAAATTTCCTTTGCTGGGTCCCTCAAATGATTTCCCCCACTTTTTTCTTCGCCTTTTGTCTCTTTCCCTCTTTATCTGTAACCTGGTTTTATTCCTAACCTGCTGCTATTCGAAAGGCTATTTGAATGCTGTTTTGGCTTTGCTCCCCATGCCAAACTATTAGTGATCATAACCAAAGGGATTCTTATGATTGCAACTGAAGCAAATTCTTGGGCTGCCACAACATTTTTAAGACATGACACTCTTCTACAAACATTGTAAGAGCTATTCTTCATACAAACACTTTATCAAACCAGAGTTTTTATCATGGTCTTAGCTTTCCACAGCTGCCACGTGATAAATCATGCAGAAGACAGGTTTGGTAGCAAGATCTACAGTAACTCCCAAATTTTGTCAGCTTTTGGACCTTTCGGCATACAGTTATAAACAAACCTGTTTAAATCAAATATAAATATAAATATAAATATTTACAAACCATGGACCTCACAGAAAGAAATAAAAAGTTGTGTTAATAACTATAGTTTGGAAGCAGAGAAAGAAGCCATCAGGGATAGCCAAGGGTTACGTGCCTCATTAAAAGCCCAGTGAATTCACTAATAGTCTTTGCTTTGATTCACTGGACATTGAATGAAAACAGCATCCAAGGGGGAGTACTTAACTGGGACTAAGAAAGTTTTTCTAAAAACAGCACCACAAAACACCAAGACATTAATTCCCCGTCTCTTTGTGGACTGCAAGCTTGTCAGAGCTCTTCTGCAGCTTGTCAAAGCTCTCTTAAAACTATGCCATTCCCTCTTAGTGAAAGACGCTGAACTAAGCTGTGCTAAGGCTTTCTACATTAACTTTTTTCTTCACATATGCTGAGCAGTTTCTGCAAGATACGGTTTTGCTTAGTGCCTTGCATGACTGTGAATGGAACAAATGAGGAATTCTACGAGCTTTTTTTCTGTTAAATCCTAATCCACAACTATATGTTTGCAGCCTTTATACCAAGATCCCTCTCTTTGCAGTATTATCTTAACGATGTCAAGGATTCTTTTTTATAGGTCAAATGTACTAGGTAATGCTTCAAACTGTATATCTACTGACAAAAAGGCTGGTAAAAATCATTGTTACAGGTGAACCATAGCAATAGCACAATCCATCCTGTAACTGTTGTAATTACAGCAAAGATTGTAGATGCCATGCGAGAGTGCTGTTCTCCTATTCGGACAGACTTTTTGTTGTGGAGGTGGGAAATTAAACCAGACCAATCTCTCTTGCATCAAAAAGGCAAACTAGTTCATAGGAAGTATCCACATAATGTCTGCATGGTATGTAACGTCAGCCTTTATAGTAGTGGGTCAGGAAGAAATTCTGTATCATTTTAAACCTGGATTGTTCTGAAATGGAGGTGAATCAGCCATCCTGCCCATGGAAAAATTCAGAGCAAAACTTCAGGGCTAAGCTATGAAACTACAGCAGCTCTAAAACTACTTATCATAGTACTTATCATAGGTATAAGATGTAGGCCTCATTATAAAGAAGACGACAATTACTGATTAAGTGCCATGGGATGGAATGCTGCTGAGGCATGCTCTCAGGACAAAGAGCATGATTTTGTTGTGTGCATGTTTGTTCAAAGAAACTTCACATAAAAAAAAAAATTAATTTAAAAAAAAGGCTTTTCTAAACCTCATAACCCAGAGAAAAGGATTACAACAGGGCTTGTTGTCTTCCTCCATTCCATTGCTGCTCTTGGGTGTCAGAGAGAGTTGCTCATCAAGGTATGGTGCCAGTAGGCAGGTAACAGTGTCCAGGTAACAGTGCCCAGCCAGGCAGATGCATGGGTTCCCTATGAAGGCTACAAAGCTATGGCTGAAACAAAGTCAGCTCTCACCTTGTGGTCATTGGCAGTTCACTCAATCAACTTGTAGCCCTGGATGCTTCTTACGAACTGACAGTTTCACAACAGTGTGAATAAAATATACCAGAAAAAGTAGGAAACAGGTTTGCACTGAAGATGTCATTACCTTTGACTCAAATAATTGCTGCCATAATTATTCTCCTATGGTAGGATTTACAAGAACAGCAGTACTTTGGTGCTAGCTTCACTTGACTGTGAGGAATGAAGACCCAACAAGCAAACCTCACCATTTGTGTTTAAACAAACCCTAACTGAATTGCTGGTAGGAATTGCCTGCCTTTGATAGCAATTCATAATCTTTGCTTTTTTTATGAAACCAGGCTCCTATTTTTTTTTATTTCACAAACCAAAGCTGGTCTTATGTCTTTCAAAGGGTAATTGAAAGGCCTGCTTCCTTTCTAGTCAAGATCCAAGCAGTTAACTAATCTCTGTTCATCTAGGAAACAGGTACAGTACCAGCATCTGCCTGGGGACATTTGTGAGCACATTACCCACATCCCTGGATGAACACTCTCATCCAGGGATCCATGAAGCTTTCCTCTTGGAGCTCTTATTTAACTATTTCAACACTGGTTGAGCATAAGAAGACAGTGGCTTCATAGCTCCCGTGGCATTAGAGCTATAAAGAATGGGAAGAGTTAGGGGTTCCACTTCCATATCTAAGTCAATGCTTAGAAAACACTAAAACTGCATAAGAGAAAATTACCCTCATTCCATTAACATCTGTATTATTCTACACAGTGTGAAACATTTATGACACTGTGACAGCCTCAGATGAAAGGCTGATTAGAGACTCTGTCCAGAAGATGAGTGGTGCAGGGTTAAATGCTTTCTAGAGAGACTTGTATCTGCTTAGCTAAATCCCAATATCACTGAGCTATTGATTAAAAAAAAAGAGAAATCTCACACTCTAAAAAATAAGTAGATGTTACAGTAAGAGACAATGAGAGATACTACCTTACAACAGCCACAAATTGCACTTTATAGACTATTTTAATAGTTAATTTATTGTTGCCTGTTGTCTGCATGTTAAAAAAGGATACTTCCTTAAGGAAAAATCCCAGAAGCCATTGTAATAACATACTTGGAAAGAGTGATTTCCCTTATTGCAGAATTTTCTGGACTCACAGCTGATGTTACACAAGGTTTCTGAGCAGGTTATTGCATTGATACCTTGTGGCCTTAACAGCCATTCACTATCTTCCAGAAGCTTATTTGTAAAATATTAATAAAATTATGTGCCTTGTGTAACAAATGGAAATTCAACTCGACGTGTCTACTTAAAAATAAATAAAGCTTCCACTTTTGCACAGCGCCTACATAGACTAAAAACTCCTTCAGATTTTTGTGTAAGTATTTATGAATTATTCAAGAAGATGAATAAAATCTGATGTTCTCTGATCCTTCTCTCAGGAAGTTTTAAGTATGAAAACTCCTCTGGTTTTTCAGAGTCACTAATTTTTCCTTTGCTTTTTTCAAGTCTTTTGAGAACCAAAAGTTTCTGAAAAGGCAAATTTTTGTAAAGTATAGACAGTTCTAAAAATGAACAAGCAATATTATGAAATCTCTGCAGACTGGAATATGGCTATTAAACAAAGGAACCTTGTTCCATAGGCCACTGCAAACAGTAATTAGTTCAAGTAGAAAAGATTATGGCCAGGTGTGAGTTTTGAAGTGACTTTTGGTGGGAGGAGCGACATCATGGCAACTGATGTCAGAAACATGGGATCAGGAGCTGCTGGCATTGCTGAGCTAGAGGAGAATCCCATCCAGGAAGGAGAAAACTTCTTTTGTTTATTGTCTGTGGTAATTCATCTGGTATCTGAGGAATTTAGGGATATTTAACATTTGTGTTTAGCCAACAAAGTACAGCCTTCATGGATTCATGAACTGGATGGAAACATAGGGCTTCCTAATGGTTGTCAGTCCACTGTGAAAAGAAAATATTAGGAAAAAAACTTATATTTGTCATCTATGGCATATCTATTTTCTGGGGGCTTTGTCAGAGGGCCCATTAAGAAAAAAGGCAGAAAGAACCTGTCCAGTGCAGTAACCCATGAGTGAGCTCAATGGCCCAGGGCAGGCACAGGCAGATGAGATGGCTGTAGAAGTCCTTTCAAGCCTCACAAATCTATAGGTGACAGAAAATTACAAAAGGGGCTAACACAACACAGTGTGCCCCCAAGAAGAAAGATACTCTCAAAAGTTCAAAAACCTTTTAAGAAGATTGGATTAACTTCTTTTAATCCTTTGAATCATGGACAGATATGAGTTCAAAGGACTAATGTAATTTTATTTTTACATTAAATCAAATGCTTAAGTTAGGAAATAGGAACTGAGCTAAGGGCAACCTTCCCTTATCAGCTTCTAGAGTCTGAAAGCAGGAATGAATTAATTAAGCAAATGTAACAAGTTTAGAGGAATAACACACAGCAGCAGCTGAGTCAGCTTGACCATCAGCCATTTATTGGAGTGAGATGTGCAACTCAACTACTACCAGATGATTGAATTCACATATCTTGGCAGTAACAGATAAGCCAAAAGGGATGCCCAGAGGGAAATAGTGTCATAAATTGGCAAGGCATAGAGTCATTCACCAGCTTAAACAAAATGCTGTCATCAAAGAAGTTGCACATTTAATTCATATAGCAGAGTAGGCTGACCTACAAAATGAAAGCAGATTTTGCAAGTTAGCTTCTCACTAAAGGAAAAGTGATTTTTTACCAGATCTGAGCATATTTTACAGAACTAGATTACATCAGGCCATGTACTCCACTGCTTGAATTCTGGTGGCTACAAAGAGCAGGGGGCTATCCTTTTCTTCTCAGTAGTTTCAGCTCATAACAGTGCCAAATAAGAACCCACTGATCACAGTAAGAGAGTTAAAAGTAAGGAGCTAGCATATCTGCCCTTTTCCACGGGCAGAATATTTCTCAAAAGTGGGACAATAATGTAAAATTCCATCAAAGATAGCACATTTGCTTGCATTGTGAATTGGGAAATTGTAATAACCAATCAGCTCCACCATCATCAGGTACATACAAATGACATATGACTAAAAATCTTTCTATAAATTAACTGTATGAAATGTGACTAAATTGCAGTAGTTTTCATTTCTGCACAGTCAATGAATTCATTGTGTTTGAACAAAGAAAATTCCTTTCTAACAGCACAGGTTTCAGCACAAATAGTTCTCTTTAGATGACAGGTCTAGATTTTCAGAAGACAGCTAAGTAGAGGATGAAAGGAATTATCTAAAAAATCAGAGGACATTATTTTGTATTTTCATTTCAGTGGAAACACAAGTGTTGCTGAAATTAAGGTAAAGTGCAATCTGATTAGAAGGAAACATTCCAAGGGCTAGGGATTTCTTTTTTGCTAGCAAATTAAAACCATGAAACATCTAGAGGTAAAAGAGAAGAAACAAATCTAAATCCTGTGTTGATGCCTCATTCAACTATCCAGATTTCAAAAAAGCATGGAAGTGTCATGAACAACAGCAACCTCAAACCTAAACAACGTATATCTGTGAAGAGAAGGACCCAGCAGCATTGTGCCTGGACTGTCAGACTATCTAGTTCAGACTAAGAACAAGAGCTAGGAGTTTAGGAGACACAGAAGAAGAGTCTTCCTCTGCTTCAAGACGTACACCTTAAACACAAAAAATCACTTCAGGCTGCCCAGCTTTTGCAGCTGTGGCCGTTTGCCACATAAATTTGTATTTTGTACATCATATGAATGACGGAGCTCCCTCTGATTTCATCCTCTTTCTCATATGGTTTCTGCAGAAAATCAGGTCATTGAGTGTGCAGTGCTCAGACATTCCCATGGCAACTGATGTCAGAAACATGGGATTAGGAGCATTGCTGAGCTAGAGGAGAATCCCATCCAGGAAGGAGAAAACTCCACTCCCAACAACTTCCACAATAGAAACAGGAATTTCAAAAGCAGTGAGTGAAGAACTCCCAGCAGTAAGCTATTCAGAAACAACCAGAAATTCATCATCAAAAACTGTTGAACGAAACAATCCCAAAATAATTGTCATGAGGATAAGTCATCAAAACCTGTGGAGCAAAGCCAGTGTTGTGTCAGCAGTAACTGTGATGTTCAAATCAAGATCATTTTGCCATTTTACCAGTGAAAGCAATGTACAGTGGTTGAAAATAGCATCTCTAAGTAATTACACTATGAGTATTCTAGCTCTGCTGGTAAAAAGCTGAGTGCATTTTTACACATATTATTCTCTTGAACCAAAAGTTAACAGCAGAAAAGACCATGCAGGAATTATGTGTGAGTACATTTCATATAATCAGACGCCTCAGTTTGAATACAGTGAAGGCAGTGCAAAACTTCAGGCAGTAACAGGAGACTTGACAGCCAAAGTCCACTCCCACCAGCATTACTCTGGAGAAGGAACAGATATCATCAGCCATTAGCCCTGTCCTGGGGGGCTGTGACAGGGCCCCCAAACTGATGCAGAGCAGATTGCAACACTGGGCTGAGCACCACTGGGTTAGAAGTGCAGCTGCCATAGGGCAGTCAGGAACAAATTAAAAATGGGGGGAGGGAAAGAGTACGGAGGCCCAAAACAAAAGTCGAAACCATGTCACTTTCTGCTTGAGGGTGTTTTGTAGTGTAATGAGCTGAGGCATTCTCTAATCTCACAAAAGAAGGAACACAGAGCATGATGCCTTGCTCCTCAACTCCTGCCTGGGTGGCCATGATCCTTCTTGCAGTCACTACTGCAGCCTACTTACATGCTTGCCTGTCATGTTGGGACTCTGAAATCAGAAGAGCTCTGCCTGGTTCCTAGACAGGAAGTTGTATGACTCATATGGTACAGGAATGATGTGATGAGCTGAAGGACCTCAAGCACTATATTTCAATGGAAAACTAAATAAGCTGAAAGATCCCCCACACACCCATCATGATTTTCAAAGGTGACTTTAAAAAGCAGCATGAGAGTCACAGTCTCTTCAGCACTGTGCTGCAGTTTTAGTCACGTCTACGCCCAGCAGTGAAGCACAGAGGCAAACTGCCCTGAGCTACCTATTTCCAGAGCCGGATGCAATATAATTACTAATTGGCCTTGCTTCAAAAAAGGGATTTTTAGTTTGGGTGCAGCCCCACATAAAGCCATCTGTGTTCCAGCTGGGACAGGAGCCAGCACCTTCTCGCATCCCCATGTTTTGTGATGGAGGCACATCTTACCGCCCTGCCTGTGGTCTGTGCCCAGCTGTGTGGGGTGGAGATGCCCATGGGTTACTGCCTGATGAATAGCTGTGAAAGAAGCTTGTACAGAAAAAGCTTCAGCTCATATCTGTGCTTTTGGAATCAAATCTCTATTTCACTTAGCTAAATTCCAAGCAGATCGGCCCATATAATTTTTGGTATGGATGCTGTACTGAACTTCTAAATGGTTTGAATTGTTGGTTGGAATTTTGTGCTTGTTTTGCAAGCCAGAATCCCTGGGCTGTAAAACAGAAGTTGTGATTCCAGTTGTCAACATTTTCCCCAGCATTTTTGCTGCTCCTTTCAGTGGCAGTGAACTGTGAAAAAGCTTAGCAGTGAGCCCTCTGCATTGTGCTCTGCATTGTTGCATGTGGCATTTTAAGCATCTGATGTGTAGATGACAATTGCTCTGTTGCTGGCACGCACCTCTGTGCTACTGCTGATTCTTCCCATTTTACTGCTAGGGCTTCATATTTGCCTTAGAGAATAAAGGAATGTGCATAGAAAGTGTTTTTAATATTGTCTGACCACCATTCTCTGACATCTTAACTCCTTCTCAAGTTATCCTTGGTTCTTACATCTGCCATTTCCAGTATCACCCCTTGTAGAAGCACAGGTGATGCAAAGAGCTGGCTGCACACTGAAATGACAGCAACAGTGTGGGGACTCGGTGCAAGGAGTTTGACCAGAATCAGCCACAAAACTCAGTAGAGTGGGAAAGGGACCTGTGGGAAGGAAAAGAAAGATTCATCTTAGGTTTTTATAGGATACCTTCACTACCTTCTGTCTGCAGTCAAAGTTGCCACATGGTAACAGTTATTTCAAAACTGTTCTTGAAGCTGTGGTTGCAGAAAAGGCATTCATGCATCTTTCCAAATAGTTCTGACCTGGCCACTAACATTTTTTCTAATGTTCCCTAAGTAACTACATCTTGCTTTGTAATTAATACACCCTCACTTAAAACTTACTGGAGAAATGCTGTGCACCTGCAACAAGCCACATAAAAGTGTGGAGACAGTCATTTTGTGTCCTGGCAGCTGATGTGAGTGAATTGCAGAGAATTCAGTACCACACAGTATCTCCAAAAATACAACTAAATGAGTATTGAACTCTTCTGGCCAAAAGTGAAGGAGAAGGAATTTTGGTGGCACTGGAATACACAGTGCTCAGAGGAAAAAGGACTTCATTTTATCAGAAAATATTTTGCTCCTGACAGTTGCTTCCTCATACATTCTGCTACACTCAGAGCAAAACAACAGATCATGCAGAAGTAATCTTTAACTTAAGCTAAGATGTTTGCACGTTGCGTTTTGCATCGTGTTCTCATTAGACCCAGTTCACTAAGTATAATTACACCACTTAAGAAATTATATGAAAAAATAGGCGAGTTGCAGACATTCTGGTATCAAGAGCAGGCTCATGTACACATGTTCTCACTCGTGCTCTCCCACGCTTTTTCCTCCTTTAATTATGTTATTTTTCTAGTAAGTAGCAGATTACCTGACATGTATGTCAATTACTCATCCTTTTCCCATTGCAAATCTTACCATCTGTTCAAAACTTCTTAGGATTCAATTGGAGTTTTCAGCTGACTTCATTATTCACCAGGTCAGACCCTCAAATATTTTTTAAAAAATGCATGATTATACTGAAGTTTAAATTCATGGTAAGCTTTATGGAGGAACGACAGCCTACTCCAGCTGGATGTAAGAACTGGATCTGACTGAATATATGTTTAAAGATGGAGACCTAAATTCTTGTTAACTCCAAATGTATTGATCTATTGTTCTTAATTATCACATAAAAATTCCTGGTTTTATATTTTTATATAGACAGTGTATCTCCAATAGATTGTTCATCACCTGCAAAGCATAATATTCCACTTTGTACTCACAAAGGTGAACAATCCCTAGGAGCTGCTGTGTAGGAAAGGAGTTGCCATGCTTTGTTTTTGGCCACTCACTCCTCCCAGAAAAGCATTCAGGTTTTTTGACTCCTAGATTAATTCCTATAACACTCTCAGGTTGTAGGAAGGTGCATTAAACCCCAATTACTTCAAGGAAACAAGCACAGAGATAGATAGTTTGATCCTCAAAAGATAATTAACTATAACTTCTATTAATTTCAGTGGTATGTGATTGTGCTCCATCCCTTTAGGGATGAAAAACACTATGCAACTTGCTCAATCCTGCTAAAAAACTATCCTTCCCGTTTCTGTTTATCAGTCCCATTTCTGTAATATTTTGCTATAACATAAAAATAGAAAGTTGATGGTGGTCTCCTTGGTCTTCAAAACATAACATGTAAAAAAGTTGACATTAAAAGATCAGCCTCACAGGATGTTTTTAACAGATTAAATAAAATATTAAGCAACACTTCCTCTTTGGTAAGATTCTAAAAATGCATCACAGACACCAGAAATAAGTGATGCTAATAACCCTGCCACTGTTCCAGCCGACTAAAAATAGAGGTCTGTGACAGGCTGAGAATAAAAATATTCAGTCAGAAGTTTGCAACTGTTAGTCATACTTTGATTCCTTAAATCGAGCTTCAGTGCAAGAAATGAATAATATAAAAGCAAACTCAAAAATAAACTTTTGGAGAGCTGTGAGGGTGTATTACAGACATCTTCAGTAGGCGTCTATTTCTGTTCCAGTAAATTCATTATACCAAATACCTAGCACAATAATTAGATTTTTGCGAGTATATAAAGTTCATCATTCATTATATTGCATGCACTTTTGACCTATTCATGCTGTTCTAGTGAAAGAAGCTTCCCATCCTTTTTAGAGGAAAATATATCTCTAGTTTACCATTCCTGCACTGTCATTTCCTTCTGTTAGCAATTATTGCATTCACTGATTCATTCATTTCTATGTATGTTTGAGATAACTTCACAGTCTCAATTTCTGCAGTCATACACATGAACTGAAGTCACAGAATCACAGAACTATGGAGGTTGGAAGGGACCTCAAGAGATCATCAAGTCCAACCCCCTGCTAAAGCAGGTACCTTACAATAGGTCGCACAGGTAGGCATAAAGATGAGTCCTAAATATTTCCATAGAAGGAGACTCCACAACCTCTTTGGGCAGCCTGTCCCAGTGCTCTGTCACCCTTACCATATAGTTCTTCTGCATGTTTTTATGGAACTTCCTATGTTCAAGTTTTAGGCCATTGCTCCTTGTCCTATCACTATGCATCACTAAGAAGAACCTGGCCTCATCCATTTGTCTCCCACCTCCCAGATACTTATAAACACTTATCAGATCCCCCCCTCAGTCTTCTTTTCCCAAGGATGAACAGACCCAGGTTGCTCAGCTTTTCCTCATAAGGGAGATGCTCCACCACTTTATCATCCTGCCTTTTTTGAACTGAGGAGCCCAGACCTGGACACAGCACTCCCCTGATGAGATGTGACCTCATCAGGGCAGAGCAGACAGGGAGGATCACCTCCCTCAACCTGCTAGCCACACTCTTTGTAATGCACCCAGGATACCATTGGCTTTCTGGGCCCCAAGGGCACACAGCTGGCTAATGGCCAACCTGTTGTCTACCAGGACAGCCAGGTCCTTCTCCTCAATAGGTCAGCCCCTCACCTATCACTGCTTATTTGTGATAAAGTGTCACTGGTGTTTAGTGGGATGTGGCACATCCTTGGAGTGCACGTGGTCCCTCAGGATTCTCTGGGGGAAAGAGCTTCCGTGTTGGTTTCCCTCAAGCAGGATCATGCTCCTTTGAATTTTGTTCCCCACTCCTTTTGCAAACTTACAAACAAATAACAACCTATTTTCCAGAGCACATTTTTTTCATGCCACCAGACTTTACAAATCTCACAATCTGCAGAGGCTCAACCTATCTAGGAAACACACTTAAAAGTTAATTTACTTTGTCCTTAGTTATATTCTTCTCTGCTGTCAAAACAATGTAGTTTTTAAGAAAGAAAATGCTCTTTTTTTTCCATAGATCCTCAAGACCTTTTTAAAAACCTAAGGTTAAGAATTCCAGCATGAAATCTTGTGCAACAATCAGGGAAGGGTGGAGATATAAATATCATAAAGTACAAATTCATCACTAAATCTGGAGCACATCCACAAATTTAAAAGCCGGTGGGACACTCGGCGTAGAGATAAACACAGATGGACAAGAGCATTGCCAGAGAGGAGGATTAGACAGGACCCATGAGTGACGTTAAGGAATAGTCAGATCAAGGCAGTGCATTTTACTCCCACTAACATCCTTGTTTTCCACCTCTTCCAGTAAGACGAGGCAAGAAATGTCTTACCCCCCACTAAGAATTCTTGCAGCAAAGACTTTTTAATGGTGCAGTCAGTGTGTTCTGCTTGGGTCTGTGCTTCTGGCATCTCTCTATTTAGAAAACTGTCCACTCCATGACCTTACTGTGCTCTTCCCACTTACTATGTTGTTACTCAGCAATGGGCAAATTCTCCCTTGTGAACTCTGTCCGAAATCCCATGACTACCCTTGTTGGCTATGTGTCCTCTTCTAAAACATTCAGCTCCCTGAACCACACATGGATAAGCTTGCTTCTTGGTGTAAATTATTTCACTACCCACAAACACATTGCATACAAACACCAAAATCTTCCTCTAAATAAAACGTTGTTTGGTTTTGTACCATACCTGGATAGCATCCTCTAATAAAAAAAAGACACACAACACTGCTTTCTCTTCTTCCTTGCTTCACTGTGGAGGCTTTGGACTCACTGTTTGTTTCAACATGTAAAAGAAAAGTTTTCATTTCTGAGATAGCCCATTCCCCTTACAATTCTTTGCTTTCCATACTTGTGTAGTCACACAACTACTATCAGCACCTCTATTACAAGTGCTTCATGTCTTATCAGCAGGGAGTGATGCCTCCATCTCAACAGTCGACACCCAACACTAGCATTGCTCTAGCTGATGTTTGTAAAGTAAACCCTGAATTGGTTTAAGCAACTCTCATTCCCACTTCTGTACATGGTGGGCACTCACAATGAATTTAGTAACCTAAAAAGCATCCTGTGTGAGTCAAAGTAAAAAAATCAGTGTGGGGTTTTTGATTTTGCAATGCACATCACTATATTTATCCGTAAGGAATGATATGCCAGAAGTTACAAGAACTCATGCAATTTTGAACATGAAACCTCTAGGATGACTCTTAAGATTTTGCTTGACTTATCTGGGAAAAACAGACAGAGTTCCTCTTCAACACTAGCCACAAGCTGAGATGAGCTTAACACAACAGTCAACTAATGCATTTTGGATATTCACACCTAAAAGATACTTGTTACTCTGAGACAAGTCAGCTTTACTGATAGAGTCTCTGTCGTTAGGTATGACTTTTCTTTAGACTTTTTCACTTCCTGATTATTTTTTAATACATGGTAGTTGTGGATGCAATCAAATGCTGCAGCTGCTGGCTCCCATTCATTTCTGAGCATGGCTGATGCATACTGCCTTGGTGCGCTGAGACTGTACTGGTGCCTGCATCCCAAAGCCTTGATTCCCATTTAAACTGAGGCCTGATTCCCTTTTACAGTCCTATAAAACAGCAATGGAAAAAGGCCTTAGCAGGAAGAACAGGGAGCTGAACAAACTGAAAATACCTATTTGTGAGGTAGCTAACCCAAGATATTTTGGCCACCTATAAAAACTTTTTCTACAGTCATCCCAGAAAGTTGTTAATAGCTCTTCATAGTAGGGCCAAGACACGCTTTTTAAAGGGTTTTAATGCCCATTTCATTGCAAATCCGATCTTTGTTTTTGCCTGTTCCGCAGCCAGCAGCTATGAACAAAATAGACTTCGAAGCCTGCAGCATTATTAATCTGAGACTTATAACAGTAATGGAGAGAGAAGGAAATAAATCCATTCTCTTAGCACTACTAACTCAGTGTAATGGCCCCAGAATGACAAGCTAAATATTACTCCAAAATTATCAGGTTTCATTTCTCATGACGGATAGCAAGCAGCAGATTGTACTTTATCTTTCTAAGCTGAGTTGACTGCAAGCAAGGAATGCACAGAATGCCACAGCCTTCCATTCCCCCTGCAAAGCCTCTTCCAGCAGAAGCTGTGTATCATAATGCAATATTTAGCACTTTGTTCTTCTACTGCTTAGTATGAGACATACCCAGAGCAAGATCGTTCCCCAGGAAATTAAAAAAAAAACAACAACCTGAAGCAGTTTCCCTTTGCGAGCCTACTGAGAGTACGCCTGTGTTGACTCTGGAGGAGATTGCAGGGCTTGGTTAGGCAAAGAATCTCACAAAATATATCATCAACATATCTCTTGAACTCAGCTTTGATCAGCTTCTTTTACTGTCCAGCAAAACAGTTGGTAACCACTAAAACATGCGGAATGATGTCATGTGGTACAGCAAGGATCAGCCCTGAGTATAGGATGGTCAAATGCCTTTAGAGTGAAGGCACTCTTCTCTGTCAAAGGCATATCAGAGCAATGACAGGTCCGCACTTTACGGGTGCCCAAAGGCTTTGCAAGTGGTCAGAGTCACCAGGGATAAAAGGGCATCTTAATTTCTAGTGAACAACTTTCATTTATCATCACGTTCAGTGTTGCATGATGATAAACTGTCAAGTTTTCTGCTGTTTTTTTCTTCTTTTATTTCTCTCCCGATAGAAAAGTTGCCTAAATAAAGAATCTCTTCTATATTTTATCATTATTCTTACCAGTCTGATAACTTCAGTTCCTATAGAAAGAAAACAAGCAGCAAACTGAGTTTAGAAATATGGGGAAGGCCTGGGGGAAGCATTTACACTGTAATTAGATCTGTTTTGAAAACTGAAGATTGAAATAGAGTTCAATTAGCAATAAAATTAACTGAGTTGCTCAAAGGCTTGGCAAATAAGATTTCTCCTTCAAAAATATTTGTGCTGATTGTTAGGATCTGTAGAAGTTGCAACATATCTATCAGAGGAAATTTCAAACTGGTTTAAATACTCAAAAAGCATAGAAAGGCATATTTAAGGGAAGTAGATCTAAAGATGCATTCCTTTGATAACAGCTGATAGATTACCATATTAGGAAAACAAACAAAACTAAACGACCTTGATTCAGGTCTCTTCTGTTCATTTATCGTTCCTTAAGAAGTTTTCCCCCTCATCATAAACTTAGGCTAGGTATATTGGAAACCATCAAGAGCAAATTAGAGTGCACCAAAACCATACATTTCAGGCAGCATGGGAGAGCCTGTTCTAGGTGTACAGCATCAACCCCAGAATGATCTCATTGATCTCAATATGTAAGGAAAATGTTGCTGGAGTCATCACTCCCTGTGGCTGCATTTCAAGTGGGTAATGAGCATGCACAAAGTCCCTGGTCCCTGAGCACCTAAGCTGAGGGCTTGCACGTACCTAGGAGTAGTTCTGCACTGCTCTCCAACCGCACAAGCCTAGGCTTTGCAATTGATACCACTTGTACCATCTGCATCACTTCTCTTTGCTAGGTGTGGACCAAAATTTTGCTATTTCAGGATCATCTTTTTTGGACTGAGGTCCCCACTTCTTTTGCCAAATGTGTAGGGAAGCATCCACCATGCCAGTCAAATGTCTCTGAGGATGCTGGGAGAAAACCAGAAGCAAATTGTTTTGTAGCCAATTGGTTTGAAGTTATGATGAATTAACCTCTCCTTCATAAAATACATTACCAGCAAGACAGAGCTGCCTCTTCTTGCATTAATTGTTTCTAAAGAAGAGTACAATGTGGCATCCAAATACTGTAGTCCTGTTTTACTGGTACTTCTCAGCAGGTCCGAAGGTAAAGTTCCTATCACTCAGTAAGTCTGTCATCATGTCCAGCAGAATACACAAACATCCACAAACCTCTGTCTCCATCCTTACCCTATTTTCTCCTGTTTAAAAGCAAGAGTACAGGGACAGAGTTGCAGTGTGCAAACTCTGGGTTGGAAAACTTGCTCATCTTTCTATATTTCCAACTTTCTTTGATGCTTCTCAAGGGCTAAGTGCCTTTTCTACAAGAAAAGCTTATGTATTTTCTTAATTCAAGCATTTCTGAAAAATGTTTTGCAGAAATTATTTACCTTTTTCATACAAAGATCTCTTCACATTGTGGAATGAGCTCAATGAGTTAGAAGAGAATAATGGGGTAGAAGAATGGCACTGCTTTCTTCACTCTGTCAGTAATGTGCTGTTATTACAAGAATGCTTTGGGTTATATTTTTTCTGTGCTGGAGTAATAGACTGTGCTTTAATCTTTTGTCAGTTCAGTTGTTTAGATCCCATTTGGAAAGCTGCAGAGAAAATGCTCTTTTCATAAAAACAATCCAATTCTTCTGTAAATATCTGCTGTCATATTTATCCTTCTGGAATGAAATCCAATTTTTCTTTTTTTATTATTTACTTGCTACCAGAGGAAGCAATAGTTGCAAAAACTGTTTCTATAGGTACCATTTGTGAATGTAAACAGTTTCCGATTTTTTTTTGTCTGAAAATTTAAGTGGTTTCGTAATTTCTGGTGCTGATCTGCATGTGTTGTCATACAGAAATAGACTAAAGCATGCTGAACCAACACGTAAGCAGCAGAGAAGGGGGAGGAATGGACCTGTTTTAAAAAGGACTGGAGATCGGAATGGGAGGCTGAGAACACAGATGAATTACATTTATGTGAGTTGCAAAAGGGAGTCATTCTCCACATTTGGAAAGGATAAGAAATATCAGACTGTGCTGTGATCTCACCATTCAGAGCTGTAAATCCAGGAAGAAAAAAAGGATCAGTGGAGTACAGCTTGAATCAGGATATGAGCCTTCTGTGAACATGACAAGGTAGATGTCTTTACTACAGACTAGTGGTGGTTCATTAGACACCACGGCATAAATGCCTTTGAATTTTTACTGCTACTTGATGTCTACTTTTAGGGACATTTTAAGCAAAATCACTTCGTGATAAATCACTCAGAAAGGGTAGAAGGAAAAAAAAAAAGCAAAGGAAGGAGCAGAAAGAGGGCAGATAGCAAAATGAGAAAAAAAATTGTTTGCTATGTAATGCTAAGTTTACTAAAAAGTAATAAAACAATGACCTTGATGAGGTTTTAATACATATGTGAAACTTCCCTCCAACAGTTTTGGGGTATCTCTGCTCCCAGCAAATGTTTGGCAACCCTGACACACATGTTCCACTCTTGTCTCAGGCAGGTTGGCAAGAGGCACCCACCAACCACTGCACTGGGAACATGTCTGTGATGGTGTAACCATGTCACAAGACTGGTCTCCATGGAGCTTCCAGCATGTTTGAAAGATATTTCTTTGTGCAGGCTTAGCTGTTCTGCCCAGCATCATCTCCCCCTCTGTTGAGTCCTTAAAGGCCAGCTGCTGTCTGAAGAATGACTTCAGCCCCACGAGACCAGGAGATGTGGGTAGTCACACCAAGTGATGCAAAGCCTCTGAGGTAAATGATGGCACAGTGAGCAGGGAAATGGGAAATCAGACCCATGTGGCTTTCATGGGTTGGGTTTTCTTTCGTATTTGCTGCCTTGTTAAGAAGAAGAAGTCTGTCTCAATTGTCAGAGAGCAGAACTGGTATCATACTACTCTTCATTCACAATCCCAGCCTAGATTTCACACAACATTGATTCACTCCACTTTGTGTGTGTGTGTGTGTGTCACGCAGTATAGCAACTACCAATAAAACTTGGGCATTCAGTTTCATCACTTCAGACACTGTGTTGGAGCTGGGCATTGGCTTTTCTGTTCTATTGTTCCCAAGCTGTATCTGATAACATTTCATTGGCTCTGGACATTCATTTGTCTCCAGGTTCCAACACTTGCATGTTTTATTATAATTCAATTATCTGAACAGAATAGTTTCATCTCTCCCTGTTACATAGCCGTGCATCTGCTTCCTCCAAGCTGCTAAGTTACAGCAAACTCCTGATTCAGTCTGCAGTTCTTTTGAGCTCTGAATGCCAGATGCTGTGGTTTCAAAAGATTAAAACCAGAGATGAAACCTGATTGTTGTTCCATGCATCTGCTTGAGATTGGTTGTTCTGTTTATTTTAGAGAATTCCGTTGGTGCAACAAAAAAGCAAGCATCCACTCTGCAAATCTTGTTATGCTGGATTTTACATTCACTTAATATCACAGAATTGTAAAATGGTTATGGTTGGAAGGGACCTTTAAGATCACTTAGTTCCAATGCCCCAGCTATAGGCAGGGACATCTCCCTGTAGACCAGGTTGCATGAAAGCCTCATCCAGCTTTCATGTTGAGGTAGCACTCAGCGTAATGGCTTTTGCTAATTGTTAGTCATGTTAATTTTGCAGTGAATAAAAGATTTTAGTAATGATTCTCTGAAAAAGAAAAGTAGATAATTCCTTCCAGTACCTGAAGGGGCCTACATGAAAGCTGCCCTCTTTATAAGGGCATGTAGCGACAGGATGAGGGGAAATGACTTTAAACTGGAAAAGGGTAAATTTAGTCTAGATAACAGGAAGAAATTCTTTGCTGTGAGGGTGGTGACGCACTGGAACAGGCTGCCCAGTGAGGTTGTGGATGCCCCATCTCTGGAGGCATTCAAGGCCTATGATTCTATGATATGATTCTATGATTCTATGACCATATAGACATGACTTCTGGTAAATAATTTTTAGAAGATGGGTAAGAAAAGCAAGGCTCACATTTTTTGATTTAGATCTACCACCTTCAGTGGTACAGATGTACAGGCACTCACAAATCAGAAAAACAGGACTGCTCCCTGCAATCTGAGCAGCCAAGCTCGCACCTGAAACTGCATTTCCCACACAGCGCTGAAATTCTTGTTACCACCAGACTATGGCAGACATCAGTGCATTCAGGTACCATGTCTAAATGACTTTTTAAGGGGCTGTATAATGTCAGTGCTTTGAGGAGCAGACATCAGAACTAAGTAATTTGGATGGTTGTCTGCAGAAACAGGCACCAGTTAGAATAATATGCATAGCTAAAGTGTATGTACAAGGACTGTACAAGGTGATTTGCAACTGCTTTAAGGAAAAAACAATGTAAACTGGTATACTGAAAAGTTCTAGGACAAGGATATCAGCCATTTCTGTTACAAGGGGTGCAATAAGTTTAATCAAACGTAATGCTGGCTTTTAGCTTTGGAGTGGGTGGACTATGCAAGCTTGTGGCAAGCCTGGCTGAGCCTCCGTGATGTATGTGGATTTGACATCCAATTACATCCCAGAGCATTCTGGGAACATAGATAATGTTTCTGGTGCCAGGCCAGGTTAAACGCATCCGGCATAATAGACCCTGCAGATGCTCAGTTGGACAGATGCAGAAAACTTGATGTTATCCCATTTTAGGATGCCAAACAGAGCTTATTTTGTTCTTACAAAGCAAGGACATAAGAGACATGATGAGGAAGTGGTTTACCGCAACAAAGGCATTCATGGCTTGTAATGCCCTCCCAATTACAAGGAGCAGACAATTGTTCTTCATAAATGTTAGAGAGAGAAAGCTGGAAGAAGAGAAAAAGCAGCTTGCCATGAGCTAGAATAAAAAGGCTGTACGTGAAAATGTGCACTCACATAGGCTGATGCACATCTGGCACAGCTCCACTGTAATCAGTGGTGTTAGCCTGTACTTGCATCCCTCTACACAACAGCTGCACCCGACCCCAAAATCGCCTCCTGTAATTGTGGCAAATGCCGCCTCACCCAAACCACTCCTTTGTTCTCTCCAGAATGCTGGACTTCCCGACTTTCCAAACTAGGCTTTTGCTTAAAAGTCATAACGATGAAAAATTATACCCTGTCCTCTCTCTTCTGCCACATATTTTATTTGCCAGGGGACTTCCTAGGAGGAAAATATCATCAGTGATGCAAACTCCAGCTACAGTGAGAAGTCTCATATCGTGTTTGCATCCTAGTAAAGGCCATATTTGTTCTGGGGCTGAGGGATCACTCTCCCTGCTTTTGTCCTATTCTTTTGTTACCAGAGTAGTTGTGTTAGCATTAAATGGAACAGTATAATTGTGAATTTGGCTCTTCAACTTGGGCTTTCTATGAGGCAAGGGGGAAGGGTTCGAGGATGGATTAGGCATAAAGAAGGTCCCAAACCACTTTTTTTTCAAGCTACTTGAGTCAAAATATATAAATGATATGTAACACTGGGAGAATAAATTTCAAAAAAAGGCAGCACAAAACCCTGAGGTTTTAGTGAGCTTTTATGGACCTCTTTGCGAAAGTGGCTTTCTGTACATGTCCAAGTGGCAACCAGTAAGACTTGCTTTATATGGCTGTCGGTCAGCTTCAGGAGATAAATCTAAGGCTCTTCACTTCTCATCTGTGTGTTTCAGGCTGAGACATGCAGAGTATGTTATGTTGCTAGGGAGTGCACCACGTTAAAATACCCAGAACAGAAAAAACTCAGAGAGCTTCCATCTGCCCCAGAGTCATGAGTGGCCATAGTTTCATTATGAAACAGCAGTAATATCTTCTCACTGTATCTTACTGAAAAGCTTTGTGGTTGCTGAAAAACTTGTGTGGGAAATGATGGAGGTACATCCAAGGCAGAGCAGAGACAAAGAGCAGAAAGATGTCTGTCACCCTGAAACTACAGCTGCTTTTAGCAACCCTGATGAAAACAAGTTTCCCATTCGAAGGAAAAGAGTATGTGGTTGTTTTTTGTTTTTGTTTTTAACAAACCAAATAGAATCATATTAATCATCAGCAGCAATCAGATGTCAAAGAGTGGTTTCATTCTAGTGCTTTCATTTTACATGAAGCTGATGAGCAGTGACTGCAGGACCAACAAAGTCACTTATTTTTTTCATATTCCATGTGTTCGGATTGCCTGACGAGGTAACTTCAAAACTATGTGGAAGACACTTTTCCCTTAGTGCAGCACCTGAGGATAACACTGAAGTAAGGGAACCCTTGCAGCACGACACAGAAAGGGCAGTGTTGTGGGCCCTTGGTACCCATTGGCACAAGATAACAACTGCAACATTGCACTAATATATGCAGGGCCTCAAAGAAATAAATCTTGCTATTTAAACTCAGATCAGTCAGAGGCACTGTAGACTGGGAGATAGTAATGCATCAGTAAGGCACTGGCTGCTACTAAGATATGGTCCTGGTAAATGAGCAGCTCATCTCTGATTAGCATGAATGTATGGCCAAAACTTTGTTAAAAAAAAAAATCCATTTTTCTTAGCTGGTTGATAAGAAAGTTGGTATTTTCAGTCCAAGACAAAGCCATGACTCAGAAGACATGAATCAAATGACTAACCACAAGAGATAAATTGGGTATGATCTTCTCTAGCTCAGCCATGCCAAAGAACTTCGTAGCTTAATAACACTGGTTGACACTGGCACAATCCCAGTGGTTCCCAGCGTTTCCTTATTAATGTGAATGTTTTCGACTCAGCACTTCCACGGTTTCATAAACATCGAAGGCTGACATCATTTAAACTCTAAAAAGCATTTATAAGCATTAAAGCTCAATAGCAAAGCTAACCTGAGGCTTGAGTTAAACCCTGATTTATGCACTGAAGGTTTCAACTAACCAGGCTATGGGATGCCTTCAACATAAAAGTGAGTTTCTCATTTGCTCCTTTCTCTGTAATAGAACAAGTTAAATCCCTGGAACCAAATCCTCAACTTCTAGGTATGTTTTGTTCAGTTTGGGTCCAGTTGCAGTCATTCAGTCACAGATGTAGCATAATTCACTTACTGTTCTGAAAGTATGTGGAGACACTTAGAATAAGGGCAGCTTTCACAAAAGAAATCTTCCAGGTCACTGCTAATATAACTATGTCTCCAAGCAACTAGCAGTTCTTTGTATTTTGGAACACAAGATAGAACTAGACAAGACCGATTTCATGGTAACATCATCCCTGTCAAAAAGGATCATGCACAGCACACACTATGCCCATAGCATTAAGCCAGCATTTGCTTAAAAGCAACACCATACTTACCCTTTCCCCTGCAACAGCTACAATGGGAAAATAGTCCCTACTCCATGCTTCTGTGTTACAGTGAGCTTTGGTGTCTGGAAATCTATGTATCCAGCCCAAACTGAAAACTGTACCTAGTACTTCCAATGAGTAAAAATGGTTCTGTGGTTCAGAAATCCTAGCTTAGAGCTTTTCCTTATGAATACAGCATCTTGAATGAAATCAAAATTTTGTACAGTCCATACAGTGGACTTCAAAAATTCCATTTAACTAAACTTGCCAAATCTGACTCCACAGTTTTGTTACTACATCCCTTGTGATCAATGGCTCTATGTCAGGGTGAAGGCCAGTCACAAGCGGTGTCCCCCAGGGGTCGGTCTTGGGACTGGTGCTCTTCAACATCTTCATCAATGACACAGACGATGGCACTGAGTACACCCTCAGCAAGTTTGCTGATGACATCAAGCTGAGCGGTGCAGTCGATACATTGGAAGGAAGGGAAGACATCCAGAGGGACCTGGACAGGCTGGAGAAGTGGGCCCATGTGAACTTAATGAGGTTCAACAAGGCCAAGTGCAAGGTGTAGCACTTGGGTTGGGGCAATCCCAGATATTTATACAGGCTAGGTGAAGAACACCATAAGAGCAGCCCTGTGGAGAAGAACTTGGGGGTCCTGGTGGGCAAGAAGCTGGACATGAGCCAGCAGTGTGCGCTTGCAGCCCAGAAGGTCAACTATGTTTTGGGCTGCATTAAAAGAGGAGTGGCCAGCAGGGAGAGGGAGGTGATTGTCCCCCTCTACTCAGCTCTTGTGAGGCCCCATCTGCAGTACTGCGTCCAGGCCTGGGACCCCCAGTACAAGAAAGACGTGGAGATCTTGGAATGAGTTCAGAGGAGAACAACTAAGATGATCAGACGGCTGGAGCACCTCTCTTACGAGGAAAGGTTGAGGGAACTGGGCTTGTTTAGCTTGGAGAAGAGAAGGCTCTGGGGAGACCTCATTGTGTCCTTCCAGCACTTGAAGGAAGCATAAAAACAGGAGGGGGAATGGCTGTTTACATGAGTTGATAGTGATAGGACAAGGGGGAATGGTTTTAAACTGAGACGGGAGGTTTAGATACTGGGAGGAAGTTCTTCACCCAGAGGGTGGTGACACACTGGGACAGGTTGCCCAAGGAGGCTGTGGATGCCCCATCCCTGGAGGCATTCAAGGCCAGGCTGGATGTGGCTCTGGGCAGCCTGGTCTGGTGGTTGGCAACCCTGCACATAGCAGGGGGGGTTGAAACTAGATGATCTTTGTGGTCCTTTTCAACCCAGGCCATTCTATGATTCTATGACATAGATATCTTTAAAAGTGTTCAGAAGCCATGCACTGTACTAACAACTCAGTACAAAGAGATTGGTGTAAGTTAACAGAGTAGAATAAGAATAAGCAAAAGCAAAATATGTTTAGGGATAGTATGGAGGCTCTGGGGAAGGAATAAAGAAAAAAAAAAAAGTGAAGACAAAATCAAATTGAAAAGATCTGATGCAGACATTTGCTGATGAGCACATCTGTACAATGACAAACACAATGACAGACTTTCCAGCACATCACTTTCATTCTTTGCTACAGGCAAAATAGAACAGTTCTCTCATAACAGAAAGCCTTTGCTTTTATTTTCAAAATTCAAAAAGAGTGAAAGGAACAGCAGCCTTTATGGTAGTAGTGTAAAACCTGAAAATGTGTCCTATGCTGAGAAGTCCCAAAAGTCAGTCAAAATATTATGCTGGGAGGTTTCAATCACTTTGAGAATCCCACAAAAGATGCTATTTCAAGTTTCTGGCAGTAGGCTACAGTTCTCCACTGTGCTAGTCCAGCTTTACTGAATTAAGAGCTGTAACCCTGATGTTAAAATGCTCTGCTATTTGTCCCACCTCCCCAGCACAGTACATGCTGTGAAGTCAGTGCTGCACCTTAGGGCTGACCTAGCATACACAGTGGAACAAAGCTGCGAATCTCTTGGCTTGACACATGCTCTAACACCAGTCACCAGTGGAAAGGCCTTGGTACCCTCAGACTGTTTCTTACTTGATCTGTTCTTCAGCAAGTGAGTGGGCACCAGGCAGGGAAGATGGAGATGGAATGGGAGAAGTGGACAGTGCTGAGCAAATCAGAGCCATGCTTCCACAGCGTGCCTGAAGGGGACAAATGAAAGAGTATACCTCAACAAGCAACAAGTCCAAAAAGTCTTGATCTATTATAGAGAAGAGCTTGTTGACTAATGGAAAAGGAATGCACAATCAGGTTTTGTCAGGTTCACCTCCATCAATCTTTCTGCTGTACGTTTCTGTCTCTCAGATGTGATGTGAAGGGCTGGCCACAAAACAAGAATTTTATTTCACAATTCAGAAGGAAAAAAAAAAAAAATGGGGGGAAGGGGCTACTTTTCAAATCTGTTTTTATTATGCACCAGAACAAAGCCATCATGCTTCCAAAACCTTCACACATAAGAGCCAGAGAGGAAAAAGAAGAGGAAGCCAAACAGCAAATAGGTCAGCACCTGGGTTTTCCCCTCCAAAAGAAAAGGCCCAGCTCCCAGCTCCCAGCTCCCAGGCGCTATCAGGCAGAGGAGGGACAGCAGTGTGAACAGCTCTGCCAGAAGGCCGCGGGCAGCCAGGTTTTCTCCCCACGCACACTCCTCTCATTAACTCTCTCTCACCCTCTGCCCCCATCTCCTTGGATCCTCTCCACTCCACATAAATAATTACATATGGACTGAGCTAGCGAGAATGAGAGTATGCAGTGCAGTGGCTAGGACGTTCCCTGGAGATAAAAGGGAGCTGCAGATTCGAGTTCTTGCTCCATCTGATTTGAAGCTGATTTCAATTAAGCATTCATTGGACAAAAGAGAAACGGCCCGTATACTTCGGTGGTCAGGGAACCACTCCAAATCAGAGTGAGGACGCGAACCTGGGGACACACTTTCCTGGGAAGCCTTCTAACCCCTGGCAGATCGATCAGCTCTCACATGTGAAACATGAGTGGGAGGAAGGTTGGAGCACTCAGCCAGGCCTAGGGGATATGCCTCTTTGGGGGGCTTTTCTCAGAAAGGAAACCCTTTGGAAGGCAGGAGTCTAGACGGTGTGCCAGAGTCATCAAGTGAACCGACGGATAAGCACGCCCCCTCCTCTCAGCCTTCATGCAGGCCCCCACACAGGCTCTCTCCCACCAGAATTTAAGTAAGCTGAGAAGTTGACATAGGCATCTCCAAGGTAGGACTCATTTTCTTCTTTCCCACAGTTTCTCTACCAACCTATGAAGGTTTCTGCTGATACTATAGTTGAAACAGATAGATTCTCTCAACAAGTTCCAGAGAAGCATCATTTCCAGGTGGAAAAGTTGATCTTAGTATATCCTAGATTGCATGGGATGGATCCAATAGTAGTAAAGAACAGTAAAATTATCAATCATTACATGGGAAATGGAGAATTACTTGACAAATGTTTTTCTTTCTGATTCAGAAGGAAACGCAATGATATATTCAGACCCTAACTTGATACTTGCTGTTCCACTGGCAATTAGGAATGATGTTAAACAGCAGTCATTAATAACATTTGTAAACTCACAGGACTTGATTACAGTCCTGGTGAGGATTGCCAGCTTGGCTGACAGAAGTAGCTGCAAAAGGGAAAAATATTTAGGCCTTTTAAGGTGTTTAACTCACTCCCACATAACGATCCATTAGCTTTAAATGGCTTAAAAGCTGGTTAACAAATGAATCTCTAAAAGTAATTTTAGCAGAATAGCTATCATTCAAGGAACTGGAATTTAGGAGAGCTCTATTCTTGGTGCCAGCCACAGCTACCAGTTTTGTCTGAGCCAACAGTTCAGACAAAAACAAAACAAAACAAAACAAAAAGGTAGAAACAGTGCCAAAACCACTGCAGGAGAAGTTTTAAACACAAAGGGGATATAGGCTGATAAAAGTGATGTGGGGAACAAGTCTGTTATAAGGATTAATTCCCCGTCAACTGTACTACTTGCATTTTCGGAACAAAAAGCAAGCTCATACATCTTGCAACAAAAGCTTTATGTCACTCTTTTAGCAATGAACCAGGCAACTCACATGTAATTAACTTTGAAACAACTTCATGCTCACATTAGATAATCAGTTGAACGTGACTCTCCAGAGCAATTCCAGTCTTTAGATAAATAAGCAAGGGAGTTTGAAAGAGTCAGTATATAGCTCTAGTGAGAATATTGCTGAAATAACACATGTAGTTCTGGCATCCAAACTTTACGAAGTGTATTCAGAATTTGGAAAGGGTTCAGAAAAGAGCTACAGGAATGACCTGTGGTCTGGAAATCAGACTGAGACTAAAGAAGTTTAATCTGATTTATCCCAGAGAAGTCTAAGAGGTAATATGATCACAGCTCACAGATACTTGGATGGTAGAGTAACTAGTGTAACTGTAAGAAAGAGATTTTTAACTGTAGGTGTCATATATAGCGTAAAAAGCATAATGAAATCCACTAGGTTGAAACCAAAGATGGACAGGCTCCAAGCAGAAACAGGGCATGCATTTTCTTTAAACTGTGAAGGGTATAATAATTGAATACGATGAACCAAATACTCTACCCAATACAGTCTTTAAGGAAAGACTAAAATCTGTTCATTAGCGTGGACAGAAAAATATCATGAGCTGTTGCAATTAAGTTTGCTGATATTTTGTAGACTTATAGGAACATTAAGGTTGGAAAAGACCACTAAAATCAACTATTCAAACCAGCAGCCCACCTCCACCATGCCCATGACCACGTCCTCAGTGCCACATCCACACGGTTCTTCAACACCCCCAGGGACAGTGACTTCACCACCTCCTTAGGCACCCTGTCCCAATTCCTCCACACCAGAGGTTGGACTGACAGCCATAACCTATCATGGATTTTAAAAAATTTTAAATCCCTGAATGCGTGGGTGTAATTGGTTCATTGTTCTTTTCCTAATGGAACACAATAATTGATTTTACTTCATGGTTTCCTAAGACAATACTGAACTGTTTGGAAACACAGTTATGTATAGAGAACCCTGTTAAACATCCACTGCTAAGAATAACTTTTAAGGAGTTTCAGCTCTACTACTGTAATCTAAATAAGGGTTTCTGCCACATGCTGCAGAAAAACGTTGCTTATCTTCCTGTAATAACATGAAGGCATGGTTCCAGAATATTCATTCCAGAGAGAACAATACTGGTCCTGAGTGTCTGCTCCTGTTAATAAGCTTTACATTATTCTTTCAACCAAAAGAAGGCTACCAAAAATAGCAGAGGAAAAAAACATGCACTTAATAACCAGCAATATTTCTAGCTATTGGTATATTCCTTCACACTGTAACAGAGCATTTAGTAATGCAAACAGTCACATCAATGAATCAGCTGACATTCAAGAAAACTCATCCTGCTGCTCACTCTTCATCTCATAGGCCATGCAGAAAATATCTGTCACCCTTCTGAGATTGCTACCACTTCACAGTAAGAGAAGACTACATTTTCTGTAGGAGATGGCTATATCCTTTAAGACTGTGCAGGAAAAATTTACCTTATTCTCATAAAATCAGTAACATGAGAAAATGTACCTGGGTGTGGGTTTCAGTAGGAATTCTTCTATGGTTCAGTAGTACTCAGTTCATAAACATTTCAACAAATCTCAAATGATTAATGATTAAATCAGACTAAAATCTTGAAGTTGTGCTCAAGTATTCCCTTTTTGTTTTGGGGTCCGCTGACTCCAAAATACCTGAAAAGCATCTTTTGAAGGATAGGGGAAAATTCACAAGAAACTGTACCAGAGTAAAAGCCTTGAGATTTTTGGGAAGTTCATCCAAAACCTTGCTGCAGAAAGCTCACAAGAAAACACAGAATGTTGGGATTAATCTGACATTACTGAATGGAGAAAAACAAAGCACATTGCCAGTGTCCTCAGAATTGCACCTAATTTCAGTAAATAAATACTAATGTATACCTTAGGTATCATGGCATGTAATCTTAAAACAGTGACAACGGTTTAGACAAGGTATTGCCTGGGACAGCCACGAGTTGGTCTCAGGTACTGTTAGAAGAGAGAAGTTCCAGTGCAGGGGTTGTTACAGCAAGCTCTTCAGGTGACAGCCACAAACGCTGTGTGAAAGAAAGTTTCTCCCATGACTCTCCTCCCTATGAACTAGTATCCAAAGCAGAAACAAAGCTGTCAGTGGTCTAATCCACATTATACAACAACAAAAGCCCTTGATCCCATTAGTCAAAGCCCTGAGCCCACAACAGATGCCATGTTGGCATTTCAATCCTCAAATCTGGACTGGTGCTTGGGCAGGACACTTGAAAATCTTATATTTAGTGCTACTGTGGCAAGCAGTAAAGAGTCATCTGCCAGGGATCACTGTGCTCTGACAGCAAAGGTACCACTTACTCCTTACATAAGTCTTTCATTCCTTCATATCTATAGCAGGGAAAATCACAGTATCTCACATCACAGTGTACAATAGCCACTGCTAAATACTGGCAGTTAATAGACACACTTCCATGTAAATTTCTGCCTTTTATCCATCTTAGAGAGCATGTCTGTCTTCATGTGACACTGAATAGAGTTCCACAACATCTGAGAAGCAGCACAAGTTAAGAAGAGTCTGCTCTATCATTTGCTAAATGTCACTTCTCCTGAGCTTACAGAAGACTTGAATTGCTATTGTGTCTTTATTATTGCTATTTATTGTATTGCACTGCAGTAGTTTCACATGGGGATTAACACTTCAGCACACTTGGCACTGTACAGTTCCATACTCTTCTTAATACTTAAATTATGTGATCCTCCTCTCTCTGCCTCTCAGTAATGTCCCAGATTAGCACCTGCAAAGGGCATGCTTCAGACTCTTCTGTGAAACCTTGAAATACAAAATCTTCTGTTTTGAGACGCGAACATGTAAAAGTTGAAGATGACAAAAAAATCCAACGTACCATAGCAGTGTAATCTGGTCAGCATTTTTGCTGCCCAGCAGGGCAATGCAGGGCCTCCAGGTCACAAGGGATATGTCATACCACCTTCGCCAGCAGAGGGGACGGGCAGCTGGGTCTGGTGGAAGCGATGTCCCATCAGCTGGGAAGCACACCTTCCAGCACAGCCTGTTCGCAGACGCAGTGCCGCATGCAGCACAGCACCATGGCTTCCCTCCAGCTCGGGGCCGCCCGCAGCAGGACGGAGGCCTGCACTGCAGACGGAAGCAGGAGATGGGGTCTGAGAGCATGAGTCTTGTCCCGACAGCAATTGACTAGACAGGTCTGGTTACAAGCAGCTGAAGATCTGACCTACAACACACAAATCCAGCATGAACAATATAAAAATGGAAAGCATCCTGTGCTAGGGGAACATCTGTTTAGGTGGTGAAAACCCCTTGGAGTGCATCATTCTGGGTGAATCAGCACTGCTGAGACGGCTGTTCAGCTGCCCGAGTGGCTGATTTCATTTTTTCCCAGCTTAGCTGTGTGCCATCGCTAAGATTTATTAGTCGCAGCACTGCACAATTCCGGGAGGTGCGGTTATCAGGAAGTACTTGGCTCCCCAGCACTGTTACCAGGCTTCGCACAACATAAATTACAAGGTGAGCTCTGACTCACAGATAAGCAGACCCTCTGTTATGCCTTGCTCTTCTGAAATCGTCATTCCTAACTGGCTTTCTCTGTTGCTTCTGAAAGTACAGAACAAGACCAAAACTCTTTATTGGTGTAAATGAGCATCACTCCATCAAAGGCAGTGCAATGCAATGCTTGCAAAGCATCTGTCTCAATTTCAAAACTCTCTGAACTAAATGTTTGGTGTTAAGAATTTGTAGGCCTGTTATTCTTCATAATTAAGCCGACCACCTCAGTTAGGTTTGTCTTACCTCTCACAATGCTTCTGTAATCTCTGTAGATGGGAAGAACAAATCTTGTTCTTTTGATGTGTCCTTTATGAGTCAGGATTCTGTCTGCTTGACACAAGATGAAAGAGCTTTATCATCCTCTTAATGATGAACTAATACAATATGATGCTCTTAATCATGAAATCAAGTCTGGATAAGAGAAGCCTTGTGACAAATTCTGGAGGTCCCTATTTCTTCTGCAGCCCCCCTGTAGCTATGCCATCCCAGGGCTGCCCAGTCAAAAATCACAGTGCTCCTTTCTGCTCTACCTAGGCAAAGTAGTTGTTCCCAGACAGATTTCTCTTCCATTACCAGTCAAGCAATGCGCCAGGTCCATGCATAGGTCAGCTGAACAGCATTGCTTTTTTATGCATATTAAAAAGTTACCAGAAAATGAAAACAAAAATGTGCGTATAGCAAATACATCATCAGAAAACTTCAGCATCATGATAAAATCTGAAGCACCTGCAGTTCTTCAGGATATCCTCTTCAACTAAAAATACCAGTTTTCATTTTATTTCTGGGGGGAAAAAACAGAAAGCGCTTTCCTATGTAGTAGACACTTCAGAGGTACTGAAACATTACAGAAACTCCAGTTCTCTGTCAAAGTTGAAAGTTTTGAAGAAAAATGTTGATGGTCTCCACCTGGGTAAACCTAAAAAAAAAAATTCTGTGCTATTGCTTTCTTACATATACCTAAGCAGTAGTCATTTTATGAGCATGGATATAGAACTAAGACATAAGCCAGAATTTAAGGAAGGCATGAAATTATTAATCTAGTCTAGCTCTGAATTTTGCCACAAATCTCACAGCCTTGACAGAGACAAATGCATACCAAATTTCAAAGAATGTTTTTCTCCTTCTGTCCTAACCTCTAGCTACAACCTCGGCTTCCCTTGAAAAAGACTACAAGATCAGATTCCACCTCTTTAAGCAACAGATTCTTGTTAGTTGCTCATTGGTCAGTGACCCAGGACACAGAAGAAATGTGCAGCTCTTGAAAAGGCAAGTCTTAATTTCTTAACACGACAAATAGTGGTATGCAACACCCCATCTACTTGATTATTTGCCCCAGCACACCAAATAAACTAGTGCCCAAGGAAAATCTGTAAATACAGGCAAGTACAGCTTGAATAACTTTTTAAATCAGAACTGTAATTTTGCTGACAATATTTTATAAATGTCTTTTTGCTCTTTGAAATCAGAGTCTGGCTCCTCATTATGCCTAATGAAACAGTGGTTACAGCACTCAGCTGAGAGTCCTGTTTTCATACCCTTTACTTGGTCTTAACCACCCAGCTGAGTATCAAGTGTTCTGTTACAAACACCCTATGAATCCAGTGTAAGCAGTTTGGTTGGAAAATACAGATATTTGGAAACATGTGCTGCTTTTATAGTCTTGTCACTGGTATAGACCAAAAACCCAAGACCTAAATGTATCCAAATCCTTCAGGAAAAGACTGTAAAGGGAACAGCCAGAGGATGACTGAGGAATCAGTAAACAAAAGAAGACTTGTTTCCTCCACATGCTGCAGAAGCATTACTTGGCACAAAACAGTATGCTGATGTATGATGGTATGTCTTGTGGCAGAAACACCAGCCACATTTAAAGACAGACTCTTCTGCCCCCATCCCTTCTCTCCTAAGCTCGGAGGGAGCCATAAGTTGAGTGACATCCTTTGGCACAAATGTGCATCATTCAGCTGACCTTAATCTTGTCCTCATACAAGCAGAACTCAGTTCAGGTAAGTTTTATCTGAGTTAGTGTTGAACAAATGCTAAGTAGAAATGGAACAAAAATATCAGGTTGTCAACTCATAACAATAAGTTGCTGAGTTTTGGCATACAGTAAAATTCAAATTAATGGAAAATGATAAAAAGCCCACAGGATAGTCATCTGTCAAACTGACACACACTGCTGCTTTAAGTATAGTTTACCTAATCTGTACTGCCTAATGCTGCTTGAATAATGTGGCTACTCAGCCTAAGGGACAGATTTCCAGGTCCTCATATCACCTCCCTCCAGCACTTTGCTCCACTGTTCCTGACAGCAACATGTTGAAGATGAATTGCATAGCTTGCATTACTACCTTTCGGTCAACATCTTAAGCACAGAAATGGAATGAAAGTAACCACAGCATTTACTTTCATTTCACTGTAAGGATCTTATCTTCTAAGATTTTGTATTACTGATCAGCATGGGAAGGCAGGACGTAACAAATAACTCTTACAACAGTGTGAATGTGTTACTCTCATACCATTAAGCTGTCACATTTTTATGCCATATTTCCAAAAATAAAACTGGATTGGTTGCAGATCACAACCAGCGGAAGATATTTGCTATTAATCACTCTGGGGAGAAAAAAAAATCACTCTCAGAACTGTGCATTTTCAAAGAGAGTTCCTGCAAAAAAATAATTTTCAAACTAAACTTTATTAAATGTTGTGTTTGAATAGTTCTCCATTTGGTAAAGACCTTTTATCCATTAACACTGGAAAAGAGCCTTCATGGGATTCGTTCCAAATCAAATTTAGGAGAGAAGCAGGGATAGTGTGTTCACAGACACATATGTGCAATTAAACGAGTACATGCTTTCATAACAAAGAGCCAACTCAATTACCTCCCAAGTATAAAGCTTACAGAGAGGCAGATGTGATCTTTATTCCAGAAGGTTTACCGAGCAAACATGAGAGAAAGAATGTGGAAGAAATTTATGTGAAAGCAAATACTTCTTACCTTATAAAATCCCCATTGGCTGATTACAAAAATCTCTTGGAAATGCCAATTAGTCAGGTGTCTCTTTGTCCTTTTTAATTCTTCTACCTTTATTAAATCAATATTTCAGACAATTTAATGGCTCCCCAAAGTCTAGGTCAAACAGAGAAGCAAGAGAAGGTAGAATGAAAGGCTGTGCTCAGTTTTGTGCCGTGATCTAACTGTGGATGAGGAGAGAAAGAATAATTTGGCTTGATTAAATAACTAAATATACAGTGCCTTGAAAGGAAAATTGGCCTTCACTCAGAGAACTCTCAAGGCAGTCCCTGACTAAAACCCATTACTGCTGTGGGTTGCAAAGTTGTTGCAAATGCTCTTCAGAAGCATTTCTTTTTGTCTGCCCTGCTCACTGGGCTTTTTATCTCCTCTCTGATACTACCCTATGAAGAGAAACCTCAAGGCTGATTCAGGACCCTGACCGCACTCAAAACTCTCTCCACCCTCACTGGCAAAGCAAGGCTCTGCTGCCCACATATTTATGTTTCTCTAAGCACTTTCCAACAGGTGCATAAAATCTGATCATGGCGAGGCATGGAGAGCAGTCATTATAGACCTTTGTCAGGTTCAGAGGTACACCAGAATTTGGCTACAAGAGAATATCATGCCATAAGGAGAATTGAATGAATGCAGCAAAACTGCTCTGACTGAGGGGGGAAAAATGAGGAATATCAATCTTTTCCACAGGAAAATTTAAAAGGACAAGCTGAAATTAACTGATACATCTCCACTCACCATGAAATAGATGCTACTGGTTCACAACAGTAGAGATCTGGCTGAGGATGTATATTATAAGCCACGTCTCTCTTTTAAAATGATGGTGGTGGGTCCAGCTATGAACCGAATTATTTGCTGAATGTGCTATGCTCATCTCATATGATTAGATAGGACTTTAGAGCAACAAATCTCCCAAACAAAGCACTTAAGTTTGGTATCTAAAGAAGAGGTGAGATTAATTTCAAACCTAATTATCCTAAATCCTTGCTTCCCATCCCCTCAAGACTGCTTGCATTCTTGCTAAGAAAGCAGAGTTTCCCCAACTCAAGGATCAGACTTTCAAGGAACATCATTAAAGAAATAAAAGGGCAAATATGCAAAAATAAGTCCAAGCATTTCTAGGAACTAGATTAGATTTAACTGCTTCTCAGTGATATCCCATATGCCTCAGAGTAACGATATGAAAACGTTCAGAGGACACAAGAAGAACAAGAAGTGGGAGTACTCTAATTAGTGAATTTTTATCTTAACACTCGCTATTAACTAAAAGCAGAGAGGGAAAGCAGAGGCAGTGCTGCAGGAAAAGGGCAGAGAATGGGACAGAGAGAAGCCATAAATACAGAAGACCTTCCCTTTCATTTTGGAGATCAGCCAGTAGCTGAGCCAGAGCACACACAGGGACAAAGAAAGTGGGAAGATACCAAGCTAGGACAGGAGGAGGAATTGTGCCTCTGCACATTTCTTTGCCTGAACAACTTGAGAAATGGCACCATTGGACACAAGAATTGGAGTAGGGCTGCAGTTAAAAAAAAAGGAGAATCTTTCCTATTTTCAGAATGTTATTCTCATAATATTCCTGTAGTGCAAATAAACGGTGTCACCTTCAGTCTGACAATGAATAAAATAAGATCCAAAGTGATCAAAGCAGTGTTTTGAAAGACTAAATTCTACAATTCATAGTAAAAATCATCAAGTTTTCAAGGAAGTTTTTGTGTAGAGCTTTTACTGTGTTGGTATGTTTGCCTACTGGAAAGAAGCATTCAGCAAGAATTGTTTAATTTCCAACTGATCTAAACCAGCTTTTCCTTCTCACTTCACTTTCACAATGAAGTGCTTGAGGAAATTAAAGCCTTTACTAGATTGACTAAAAGGATTCACTCAGCAATGATCTGGGTAGCTAAATTCTTTCTTAAATTTCTGAAATGAAAAATAAGCACTTAAAATTAATTTGAAAAATACCAGTGTTTCATCTAGAAAATGATAACATGAATATAATTCTTTGAATGAGTAGAAGTTGTTTTCAAGGATCCACACACTTACTGAAACAGATTATCTTGTAATGCAAAATCCATTTTTTCACTATGAACATTAAAAAAATTGGGAATTCCTACCATCTTTGAGCAAGCAATTATGTTTTTTACAAATCATCTCTACAACTTTGACTTGCAAGTCCTCTGTAGCAAATGGACTGGACTAACAGTTTTCAGTGTACGTGGATGGATTTAGTTTAGTACAATTCCATAAAGTCTTGCAATTTATTTGGTCTGTACTTCTTTAACATTTTGCATGCTGATCACATGGACTGAACAAAGTAATATAAACCTCTTCTATCACTGAAAATGAATTAAAATATTTTGTATTCCTCATTTGGCAAGACCAACTAATATTCACATGGAAGAACAACAGTTTCTCTTCTCTATTATTATTGGCTATCAGAACTTTAATGTGTGTGGCATAACAAAAATGATAGTAATGTCAGTACTTAGAGAGTTTCAGCTGCCAAAATAAATCTGTACACCTGCACAATTCTAAGACAGAGAGGCTCCACACCTTGAGGGGATCCATCTCCACTGCAGATTTTCCTGGATCTGGGCCATTGCTCATATTATACCCACAGACTGAAAATTCCTGAATTCCTCTGCTTTGACTTCTACACGTTACAGCAGGGCATGAGTCATTTTACCTCCTACCTAATGTGTCATTTCCCATCATCTATTGAGCATGCACAACCAGAAGAAGCATAGCCAGAGATATTTCTTATCTCGCAAGTTTGTTTATTTTGAGCTAATCAGTCATACTGACGTCTGCTTGGCCCTAATCCTGGTTAATAACCCATTTGGGTAAATCTGTTCTGTGCAGGACCATGCTTTATTGTACTACTGAAGACTGACAAATACATCTTGAAGAAAGTTATGATTTAGAATAAGCCCACCTAGAAACTCCAGTAATTTTCCAACAAATGTTGCCCATGAACAAGCTTATGAAGTTCCAGCATGAAGACTAACTTTGTCCCTAGGGTCAGAGTTGGACAGCAGTCACATTTCCAAGTAGGAAAACAACACAACCTCCTCCATCCCCAAGATCTTCCTCCAAATCACTACTGCCGCTTAAAAAAAAAAAAAGGTCCACCCTTTGATGTGAACTCTTGAATATGCTGAGGTTATTTTATTATTCAGTTTCTTGTCTCCTGGTAATTCTATATCCTTGCTAAACATTGATTCATATTTGTGAAGGCGAGAGCAGATCAGACGGATCATCTGGCTTGTCTTCTTGCATAACTCACACCACAGAATTTCACCCTCTGATCTCTGAATAAAGCCTTGTACCTTGTGGGAGATCCAGGGTATCTTGATTTTGTCTCCGAATGCTGGAGAATTTACCACATCCTCAGTTAGCTATTCCAGACATTTGTTGCCTTCAGAGTTAAGACATTTAAGTTTCATTTCCAATTTAGATTTTTCTGGATTTATCACTTTCCAAGACTTACATCCTGCTGTGCTCAAGGCACAACACGAGCCTTCAGTATCCCATCCTTTACCACATTCAGAGACTTCATGCCAAGATCCAGGGGGCCTCTCAATCTCCTGCTCAGATAAACCCATCACCTGGAGTTCCTTGCATCTCCAGCTGTCAGGAGTGGGTTTAACAACTAATTGACTCTGTTAATTCCTTCCTGATATCTCTGTAGGTCCTCATTTGTGCTGACACCAGTAAAGGATGCAACAGGACTGAGTAGCATGGGACGTCTGCTCCTGAGCAGACACAGCCCAGACTCCTCCAGCCCCACTGAGACCTCATGCTTGCTCACCACTTGACAGCACTTTGTCACCACTTCCTAGGACGTGCTACTTCCTCACCTGGTACACAGTATGCAATGTTTATTCCTTGTCTGCCTAATCTCTAACTCTTCTGGCTTTCCTCAGCAATGCTGGCTATACCTCTCCAGGCTTGCCTCTGGCTATTTGTTTCCACAGGAAATACCACATCACCTGGAAACTTTGAATTTTCCTTCTTACAACATAAAGCTTACGGTAATTAATTCTTTTCTTCTCTCAGCTTATATCCTTGAGACGCTGCAAAAGGCAGCCCAAAGAGAGACATCTTGAGAATCCTGTAGTAACTGTCTCTACACACTTCCACAGCTGTTTGGATGTGACTATTACAGGTGTGTTTCAGTGTAGAGACATACAAAGGAATGTATGGAAACTGCAGGACTTAAACAGTTCAGCACAACTGTTTGTATCCACAGGTAGATGTTTACTTTCCTTCTGTCCTGCAGTGCAGCATAATCTGAATTTATAGCAGGCTACTATGAATGCACAGATGAGCATGACAAGCAGGAGCACTAAAGTCTGTTTTTCTGCTGTACTGCCTGAGGACCTGTCGTAATCTCACAGAATGTCACAAGGATTCAGCCCATCCCACAGGCCCTTCTAGCCAAGGCTCTGGCAGAGGCTCTTTCTCCAAGCCTACTTTCCAGAAACTCCCAAAATCTTAGCAATGCTGAGATCTTTCTCACTCAACTAATTTGGCTGAAATTAGCCAACCACTTCAAAAGCTCTTGGGAAGAGGAATGACTTGCAGGCAGGCGGGCAGACAGACAGACAGACACTTATGCAGATGGACAGTCACAGGCTGAAAAGGGGGAAGATAAGTCATTTGTGTTGTGGGAATTTACTCCCAGTGTCCCCACTGATTTTTTTCTCTTCTGCTTTACAGTATCTGTTATGCAGTCATGGGCTGCTTACCTTTGATATACACCAGGGCTAAGTTTACCAGCACTTGGAGCCTTCTGGAAGTCATTTCTCTGAGATTTCTGTCTTACCCCTATTCCTGGTAAATTCATATTAGAGTAGCCACCAAGAAAACCTATAAAAAGTGACTACTGCTTGTTCTCAGGATCCATCTGTTGCTCTCAGCAAACCCCAGGAAAGTACTGACAGCCTTAATTTGCTCTGAAAGGCCACTGAAATCTGCTTTTCTGAAGCATCCCATGCCCTGCAAGCCTGCAAAACCAGGAAACACCCTGAGGAGCCTTTTTCCAGACCCTCTAAGCCACACATAGCCCCAAAGACAAAGAAGAGAGACAAAATCAGAGCAGGATGCCTTGAGGTGCCAGGGCAGCCATCTTAGCTAGTGGTCTGCAGATAGCAGGGGGTCCCCATGTTTCCCTTTCAGAGCAGGACAGGTGCTCTGTCAGCACCAGGGTAGCAAGGGCAGGCTCTGCAGCAGGAAGCAGAGAAACAACAAGCTATTAGGTGCCAGGAGAGCTCTGTATGGAGTGTTAGTGCAGTCAGAATACCGTGAGCACAAACCAGACCATACACTGCGGTATCGCACAAGGCCTCTTCTATCAGCCCAGTGTGAATTCGCTGCTCCCCTGAGAAAAATTAAAGTGTCCAAGGCAGCAGACAGTCTGTTTGCAAGCTACAGAAATAGTGAGTGGTTGATGTCTAGACTTGGGAAAGGAAATTCCTGTTCGTGTGTTGTAGAACAACACACGTACACACACAAATAAAAAAACAGGAAGGCGCATGCTGCTGTAGTCTTTGATAGCAGCCCAAGGGAAATGTCGTAACTGGGAAGAAGCTTCAAACTCAGACATCACCATCAGACTTGTGAAGAAACTGAGTGCTTTGAGAAATAAGCCTCAGAGAAAGCAGGTCCAGCACATCAGCACAAAACTGACTCCAAAACTAATGCAAGGGACAAAGCCTTAGGAGAGACCCAGTTAATTGAAACAGTTTGAGACCTCTCAGTGATAGACTAGGAGGATGCAAGTTGTCAGTGTCCTGTCAGCTGAGAGAGATGAGCATTTGGTGCCTTTAAGGCTCCTATCTTTTGGCTTGAGTGTCCATCTGTGCTCAGATACATTAATCTCCCTTTGAGTAGGGAACGGGTTGATATGTGCACACTTACTAGACCCTACTAAGATCCTCACCCAGACACATTTATCACATTATAAAAGACCTGTAGAAGTGCCAGTTTTAGTGAGTACTGTGTAATGTGATTCCAACCACAAAGACTTTATTTTTCCACCGTGATGAGGACCAGAATCTCTTATATTCTAAATAAATAAATAAATAACAAGGAGAAGGGTCAAGGGCTGCAAATCATACTGACCCGTTTCTTTAATTAATAGTACTACAAGCTTTTATTTTCCTTCTTTTTTTCTTTTTTTTCTTTCCTCTCCCTCCCTAACATATTTGCTACTAGACTGGAGGGCACCCTGATCCACTTAGCAAAGACCAGAACAGATTCACAAAGTCTTGCCAGGCCTCAGACATTATGTGATCTGAATGCAATTTCTCCACCCAGTCAACAAACACTCTATTTTTATTATTTTCATAAGAAACTAGTAGGGAGGGAGAGAAGGAGGAAGAAGGGAGGGGAGGAAATGCCCTTTGACCAAGCAGAATGCCAGAGCTCAGTGAATTGTTACTAGCACAATATGTTAAAACTAAAGCTGGACCGTGTCTTTTCATTTCACAGCAAACCTTGCCTTAGGACTGGAAAACAAAATTTCTATTCCACTGGGCTGGCATAACAGTATTAGACAACGTAAGACAGGAAATTAAGAAGAAATTACCAGTGAGATGTCGGGGGAATGTAGAGAAAAGCCTCATTCTTTTACAAAAAAAAGAAAGCTGGGACAATAACTCTGCCCCTGCTAGCCTTTCTCTGGGTACACTCAACCCACAGCTAGCCCTCACTGCTGGCCAGCCCCCTATGGCAGCCCCATCCCGTGGATAAGTTCCTTGATAACTCAGGGGAAGGCAATTGTGAGCATTGTGAGAGTGCTGTTTGGTGCTCACTGGAAAGAAGAGGAGAACAGAAGCACAGAAAGGCCACCACTGCCAGGTTGTCATCAAGGCAGTGCCTGCAGCTTTTGGGCAAAATGGGGAGGGTTTGAGTCAACCCTATGGAAAAAACAAGGTCAGAAAAAAGAGACTGCCAAGCTCATGGCAATTCACACTCTTCACATTGTGTTGTCTCGCTGGCCCCTACTAAAAGGATGTCTGTGAACAGACCAGAGGCTACTTATCTTGGCAAAGTGAGCTCCGGGCATCCAAGCAATCTTGCCAGAAGCAATTCTCTCATACCTTGTTTCTCAATGTCTTCCCAATCCAAATATTCTTCAGAAAAGAAGTAGGGTTTAGAAACACCTACTGAGCAACTGTCCAACAGACTATTTATTATAGAACATGTTGCTGAACTGTCACATTCACAAAAATGTAGGTGGCAACTCCTGAAGCACGTGGGAGACTGACCAACCTGATATGGGGTATTACCAAGAAAATCTCCCCTGTGGAAGATCGCCTTTAGAGGAAACACTGATGCAGCAAAAGCCTTTACTACACAGCAGTCCTGAAAGTATTATAAAATTGCTGGAAAGCCTTGTGTCTGATTTTTTAATCGTACCTAATGCTTGAGATTCCATGGGGGAAAACATGATGATAGATTACAGTAAAATCCTTATTGAGCAACTTTTTCATACAGCAAATCAGATTCCATTCTTGGAGAAGAGTAATGCGCAGTAAGGGGTCCTAGAGGTTAAAGTCTTGTTTAACTGTATAACTATAACCACTACTGGCTGAGGTGATTCAATCCAAGCAGAGTCAATGCCTGTTTCTCAGATTACCTTCCTTGGCCGAAGAACTGTATCACAGCTCTCCAGCATGGCCTTGCCTGCAGAAAATTGCCCTCTTGGTTCGTATCTGAAAACCTCCCAGGGATTCAGCAGTGTTCCCACCTTATCAGAGGAAGCTGTGAAGATGAGTGCGTACTTCATCCTATCATTTCCAGTATAATGCAAATTGTACTTATCTCAGTCTTTCCTGCCATTTGCCTCCAGCATAAAAGATCCTTATTGCCTGGAGATGCAAATGCTTTTCTTCAAGGTAAATATTTTGATTCTGAGTGTGGGTCACTGGGTGGAATGTAATAGCCTACACAATGCAGGATTAGAGGCTAATAGAACTAACCGTCCCTTTTCATCTTAAATTTGCTATAGCCTGCACCTCTGGTTACATCCAAATAGGACAAAGGATGAGCTATGGAGAGGGATTTCAAGCAGCTCAATTATTGAAAAAAAAAATCCACATTAACATTTTTCTTGCTAAAAACACTATAGCATTATATGTGCACAGTGCAGAAGGCAATCTCTGAAAATGAGAGTTGATACAGGTCAAAGTGTTCCCCTCTTGTCCAGACCGTCAAGCTTCCTCTCTGATAGATTCCTAGCTAAGAGCTAATGCCACAGTTGCACTATTCATTGGTGAAGAGTTGTACAAAATGGATTTCAAATACCATAAACCACCTATTGCTAGGAGCAGATGGCTTACGCTGCATGCCAACACTTCTGTCCAGCACAAAGAGCATTCAATGGGTGCTAAAAGTTAATATCTGGTAGGTTGGTTTTTCTTCCTGCACACAGCAGTTTGTTATGAAGTTCCCTACTGAGCTACTTCCATCTTTGGTGTGAAATAGAGGAGGTCATCAGAGTTACAGTAAATACTGGGGACAGAAAAACTGCATATCATGTTAGTCCTTCTTGCTTTTTACTTGTTAATTCTGCTCATGTAGTTTACAATGGCTATTGAATATCTTCAAGACTGCAGATACAGACTAATAAAAATCTCATTGAAATCTGTCAGAAGCTTCTTACTGATGCCTTGGGCTCCGATCACACCCCGGTTTATTACATGCTCGTTGGAAGAATCTAGGAGAAATCAAGAATGCACCTGGATAAAGAAACACATAACTTGTATATTTGCTTTCTTCTGTCCTTGCATCATACTCATTTGTAATGGTTAAAATATTTTTTCAGGCCTGAAATCCCACATTCTGTGTTGGTTAATTTTTTTAACTACATGGTGCAGCCAGATGGTGAACCAATAACATTTTTCACCTCAGTTGACACAATTAAACACTATGATTTTCAACCACCAAGAAAAGTTGGCTGGTTAAGTAAGGGCAGTTTGACAACTGAGATATTTATGTAGAGCCAAAATGAGATAGTGCCCTATATTTTAAACAGTTCAAGTCAGAGGAGAAAAATGTAAAATTGGTTCCTAGATAATAATGTCTAATCTTTGTTTTTATGGCACATTGCTGTGCAATTAAGGTTGGCCCATGAAAGCTGTGCATGAGCACACTCAAATTGCTGAATGGCCTCATAGATGGCAGGAAGGAAAATAAATATTCTACTGTTTATACTTTCTGAAGTAAAATCTTGGAGATAAACAGTGTGTCAGGCTGACAGGTGTGACTTCTTTAGCCTTCGCCTGATGAATTTTTCATTCACAGCAGAAGCTGAAAGCCTAAAACCGTTGATGGAATAAAACCATTGTTCAGATTTTGATAGGAGTATGAATGTCTGGGTCTCAGAAGGGTCTGACTTCTGTGTGAAGAATCGCAGACACTGTTGTGCAGGTGGGGGGAAGGACTGCACTGCAACCATGCTGCATCAGGCTGCTGTTTCACTCAAAGTGTGGCAACGTTAGGTGTCTGGAGTTTTATAGCAAGCTGCTCAGATACATCTACCCATGACACTTGGAGACCAGAAGGGTTTTTCAGAGGCTTCTCCTGGGTACATAATTCTCCATAAAGCACTCAAAGCTGTGCATACCACACCATTCTTCATTTTGGCAACTTCTACATTTGACAAAACATTGCCCAGTTCTTTGGGAAACTACTGCATGTAAGCAAGCAGTAGGAGCATTAATACCATCTTCTGGCTAACCATGACTGTTTTGTCCTAGGTTTCTGCTTAGGTCAGCCCCAGTCCAAGGAGGACTGAAATATGGATAGAGAGATATGAATTTGAATCAAATACAGAGAGCAGAAAATGATGAGCAGAGATCACCTGTGTAAGCAATCTCACACTGTAGAAGAAAAGCTGAAATCTCCAGGCTAACCAAATGTGAAAAAAGGCTCTCTGAGCCCCTGCCAGCAAATGGAAATTCCAAGAACAACAAGTTAATCCAATAAGATCCAATAAGACATTGAGATTGAGAAGTAGAGAGACAAATTGTGTTCATACTCCATGAAAATACAGAGCAATTGTAAGTCCTATAAACTCCCCAAGATTATTTTTCCTGTCCAAGAAAATCACTTCTGTCTCATATGGCTTGAATTTAAACCAACTAGCTTAAATCCTGGACCTTAACTCAATCGCTGAGAAAATAAAAAGAAGGTAGGATCAAAGTTCAAAGCAAAGTGGTGGGGCAGAGGATGGTGCTGGGCATAGGAATAGCAAGGCAGGCAGACTTGGTCCCCTTGCCTCACAGTTTTCATACGGACTATGGGCCAGTATGCTAGATGGGGGTCACTTTATAAAGCTGGAACAGCAGGAACCAAAGGTGAACATTTATTCTGCTTCAAGTTTCTAAAGCTCTGTCTCATCCCAGATGGCTTATCAATGGTCAGTGACTGTGTGGATGCACAACACCTCGAAGACATCATTTTGCATTGTCAAGCATCTGCAAGCATTTGAGAAGAGAAGGAGAGAGATGTGTGTATATATATATATATATAACCCATCACCACTTCTTTTGTGTAAAGCTTTCTATTACACATTAGCAGTCTTCCCAGCTGTTTCAGGCATAGATCATTTCAAGTTTTTCAGAGTAATTATCTTCACAGTCCCTTTTCCCCTCTGGAACAGTTGATTTATAAGGTGATGGCAAGACTGTACTCCATCAGGATGCTTAGCAGTGAGGGAGAGATTGAAACTTACTCTAAAACCTTTATCCCTTTTACTTGGTAAATTATAAACATTACTGGGGAAAGGCAAGAGGGTTGGAAAGTGCTAAGCATGACTTAAATGTAAAACAATGGGAAAATCAGGGCTAGGCTATGACTAAACTGCACAGGAGTCTAGACCACACACACACACACAAATACATGAAACTGTTAAAAACTGAAGACCAAATATATATTTTTTTCCATCCCCACGGACGATAACTGAGAGGATCGATCCCCTCTCTAGAAGTTCATGTCTACTTAGTAAAGTTATTTGAAAAAAACTTGCTTCCTGTCAGTATTCATTACCTGCCACGCTTACTCCAGCAACAATATGTATTGGTTGCTGCCATTAGGACTGAAGAGCCACCAGTATCATGAGAGTCAATTCCAGAATGGAAAGAAAAGTGATTGCAACTGAGAATGTGTTTGGCAGACTCTTATCTGCCAATGGTACCAGTGGTAGTGTTTCGCTAACATGGCTGACAGAAGTATAGGGAATGAAGCAGAAAGCCTTTAGTCTCCTCCATTTACCGCACTTAACCTGGGCTTAGAAATGCTTTTTTTCTTTTTTCCCAAAAGATCTGTTGTCCTGTTCACAGCACAAAACAACAGACATCAACAGCACTTCTAGAACACTGTACTATTTTCTTGATTAAGACTAAGATTTGATTTCTTCCTCCTGCTTGAACTTTTTCTAAAGATGAATCTACATAATATCCCCTTTAATTTGATTGTTCATTTCCTTAAAAATAATAATAATAATAATAATACTTACATATATAATCAGGAGAAAAGAAATGGTTTGTTTCTATAAGGTTGTTTGTATACAAAATACTATGCTATAAATTTGCATACATGGAGTACTCAAATAAAAAGGCTTATGTTCTGCTTAAAGGTCCACTCCAGAAGAAAATGAAACCACTATTTTGCTATTTATATTTACCAAAATAAGAAAAAGTTAGAGGGATGCAGAGATGAAGCAGAAGTGAGGGGAGCATGCAGCTGAGTGGGATGGGTAGAAGAACGTGCAGCTGGGAGTGAGGCATGGCTGGCAGTGCTGAATTTTCCTGCTGCCGTAAGGGCATTTCCAGAACATCTGAAAGCAAAACTTGGCAAACAATACAAGAGCTGGATGGGAAGGGAGTAATACTAGGGATAAAAAATGACCACTTTCCAGAAATAAAAACAAAACCAGCCACCAATTTCTCCATTTCGGAGCAGGATACCAGTAAATATCAACAGTATGATACTCCCACTTAACTCCCCCATTCATATTCACTTGCAGTGGTTTCCTCACCATTTATCAGAGGGAAAAGGCAGCAGTTTTATTTACAGAGCAATATAAATAACAAAGCCTGAAGAGAGGAGCAGGATGCCCCAGCTCTGCAGTGGTGACAGCAACAGGGCTGGCTGTCAGACACACTCCCCTATCTGCTCGCAGCACAGTGATCCAATACTCTGCTACCAAAAGCTGCAGCCGCTCACTGCCAGCGTAGGCACAAAACACGACCTTTTCCTCCATAAATAACAGTACACCATCCAAGTGCTATTATTAAATTCTTTCAAGGGTGATGCAAGCCATCCCAGGAATAAATAGTCTGGTACACTGTTATGGAGGATGGTTTTGTGGGGAGGCAGTTTAAAGAAAACACGACCCACATCAGATTAGGCTTAGGCAATTCAAGGGAAATTATGAAATACACACATTTTTCAAAGTGTCACATTAAACACTTTTCAAAATCCCAACATCTGACTATTTGTATTCTTTTATGTGAGACTATGTAATCCCTAGCCTTAGATTCCAGCAACTGAAAGCACTTGAGCCTCACACAAAATGGTTGCAGCTTCACCAAAATCCCACCAAGCGCCCAGTCAGAGCATGTCCAGTCAGTGCTAACTCCAGTCCCACTTGGTCCAGCCAAGGACTGTTCTCCCATAATGCAGGAAAGTGTGAGTTTGCCAAAGTGCTGGTTTGCAGTCCAAACCAATACTCAGACAAAAACAATCTCAAAATAGAATTATGGTCCTAATTTATCTCTCTTGAATATTAATAGAATGTTACAGTAATTAAAAATAGGCCTTTAAAAAAAATAAAAATCAAGATATTTCCAAGGTCTTAAGCCAGCAGCTCATCTCTCTCAAGCATTCCCAGTCAGTGTTCCTTGCCCTAACCAACTGTTGTAGCCCTCAGTCACTAGAAAACATGTCAACCCCCAGACTAGAAGAGGTATAAAGGGGTGTCCATCCATGCAAAAAGAGGGACTGTAAATGTAATCTCTTGTCTGGGGCCTGAGCTTCCTAAGAAAGAGGTATAACTCATACTAGAACTTTTCCCCTACCCTTTTTTTTTTCTTTTTCTTTTTTTTTTTTTCCCCAAATTCGTCTCCTTTGGGAGGATTTAGGCAGCACAATCTGACTCTGCTGCTCACCACATAATGCACCGTTCACATTTTTCCCTCTCCCTTTTTGTCCCAACTGGATTTAGTTGGCAAGGCAGGAAGGACGGGTCTTTGTTAAAATCAAGAACTTTTACAATCTCTAGGGTCTCCTTCATGTTATTCAAGTAAGACACAAGTTCATTTCTGGTTTACCCTAGTGTAATGACACTTAGGTAATTCATTTCTCTGCACTGTCCCTTAGTGCTAATGTAAAGGGAAATAAGCCTGGCATGAATGAGAGCATAGCTCTCATGATACAGGATAGTTTGCCTTTTATCTCAAGTCCTCTCACTTCACAATGCTTTCACTGCACCCACAAGCCTCTTAGAAGAATGAAGGTAAAAGAATGACACTATGGAATAGATACTGTCATGGCAGTGTGCTGCTGGAAGATGCTCAGACACTGTAATCTCTACAGCCTCTACTAGAGAGAATACAAGTGGGGAAATATCTCTCTCCACCTTTGCCTTGCCATGGGTGACAGAGGAATTACGCTAATGGTATTTGAAGTAGTGTCAGTATTTCCCTTGAGAAGGAAGTCTGATCAAAGAAAAGGTAGTGTTATACCCAGAGGCATGACAAGAGTGAGAGCGTGTACAATTCAGAAGGATCAGAAGACATTCAAAAATCTATTACACAGGTTCTCTAGATCATTGGTTGACGAACTCTAATGGCACAGGGAACATTTTGCAGCATTCCTGCCCCCTCCCTGATCCAGCTTGAAAGCGGTATATCTTGATCTCAAAGCTGTGAGAGCACAAACATCTGCTAAAGAAAAATTAAGAAAAGCCAGCTGCATAAAGGATAAACAACACAAACTTTATCCTCTCTACTTTTTCCTCCACTAGTATTCTGTTTATTCACAGAACTACTTTATTTTATTGGTAGCTCTGGTGTTCAGCTGGTCTGAGTCTACACAAATTCTCTTTTTCCAATGGCATGATTCTGATCTGCGTCAGCTATGGATCAAGCCCCACATGGAGGAGATGCACTGTATTTCCTGTTATCTGGCCCTTGATCTCCATGTTATTATTTATCAGAGATCTGCCAGAACAACGGCTTCAAAGTCAGGCTGGGCTGCTGCTTGATGGAGGATGCCTGCCATGTACACTGCCAGTCCTTCATGCGAATCTCACACATCAGCTGCTCAATGCCATGCCCATAAATCTTCCACGTGATGTGCTGTAAGACTCCACAGAGGCACTGGAGTTTGTTCACACCGAAGCAGCAGGCTAGAAGGCAGTGGCTGACAAACAAGAAGCACTCATCCCCTCAGGTGGCCTTCTCTCCCCTCATCAGCCGCGCACTGTGAAGCGAAGTAGCTGAAAACCAGCTGTCCTTTCAAAAAGGAAAGAAGAGTTTCTTGCGGGCAGCGCAACTGTTTTATTTATTTATTTTCCTTATTTACCACACTCCAGTCGCTAGCTTGATTTCCCTTAATCTTACAAATCGCCTGCCAAGGACACAGAGCATCTGGCTTTCTTCAGCAAATAAACTGTTTGCCATGTGTCTGCTGTCCAAAAAAGACATGCTGCCCCCAAGTTACAATCCTGAAAAGGACTCTGTCAACATGTTTTATCAACTAATAATAATAATAAAAAAACCTCCTGTGTTTTTCTAGCAGCTATTTATAAAATGTCTCTAGAAGCCAGACAGTGAATCAGCCTCCTTATCCAACTTTTGTTTCTACCAATGCAAATGCTCTCGGATTTGTTATTAGAGGGTTGTTCGAGAACAGCTGGGCTGCTGGCATTCAAGCTATTCCTTTTTTTAACGGGTTTTGTTCTAAGTACAAAGAGGCAGATTCAGCGATCATTCATGGACTTAAAGTCAAGCATATACTTAATTACTTTGCTGCACTGAGGCCTAAAGCATTTGTATTAAAGCTAAACCATACAAAAACAGTCTTTCTGAGCAAGCATGCACAAATGTCTGTGACAAGCGCAGTCCTTGCAGATCTGGTATGGAGATAACTGAAAAGGAGTTGTAAATTCCCCCCAGTAAACCACAGTAAAGCTAGGGTAAAGACTGCACAGGCAGCTTTCTTATGGAAGGTGGCTGGGGCTGAAGGCGGGGTGATTGTGCCCTCTGAGATTTCCCCACTGCTCAGCTCACACTCAGGCAGAAAGGAAGGGTAAGGAATTTTAGCCTAATGTACTGTCATGGGTGCATGCTTCTCCTGGTGGTAAAAATCCACTAGCAACCAGCACGCTCACCTCCACCCTTTCATCTTCTGATTTCCCACTCCCTGTGCCTGCAGTTGCCCAGGTTAGTAAGTGCTCCAAGGAGGAAATGTTGTCATTGCATTTAGTGGGACTATTGCAGGGAACTGTTCAGCCATGAATTTGCAGTGAACTAGCTGAGCATGCTAGAGTGTAATAAGAACTGTTGCTAAGTCTCATGAAATGCTGTATAAGGATCTGATCCAACCCACACCGAAGTCGGGGCAAAGACTCCCACAGATTTAAGTGGGTATTAGATCGAGACCTCAGACTTGTAAAATCTTCAGGGCAGGGGCCATGACTTTGTTACAATGCACACTGTGCACTTAATGCGCTCTCTAAGTAATAATAAATAAAAACTTGGAGGTAATTTGATGGGGGGTGGGGAAGAAGTTTCCAAAGCTTTCCAAAGGGCCTTGTTATCCCAGCATACCAATGTATCCTACCAAAGCTGTGCTAATCTTTTTAAATATCTTCATACAAAGACTGTAAAATCCTAGTTGGTTACGTGGGCTGCAGTCATTCTGCAGCAGCTATTCACTTCACTCAATAGCTCACCTTGCAAAAAAAATAAAATAAAAAGCCTATCTGTTATTATTCCTTTGCACATAATTAATGGCTTGCTGCCATCCTCTGCTGCACAAAATCTTTGAAATCTTTCCTGTTCCCCTTTACATGCTTCTCTTCCAACATGAGACACGACTCAAAAAGTTATCTTTGGGTTCAGAAGTCAACAAACTATCCATCACTTTCAGGGCACTGTGGAGGAAGACAAATAAACACGGGAATGAAAGGACAATGGAATCTCTAAAATGCACCCAGTTTCCTGTGACTAACCAACTGATAGGCACGGACAGGCTCTCGTGGTTCATGCTCAAGGATGACCGTAAAAGCCTTTGACAGCTAAATGAGGTAGGCAGTTGTGTTGTTTGCTTTTTTTTTTTTTTTTTTTTTTTGGTTGGTTGGTTGGTTGGTTGGCTTATTTTGTGTGTGTGTGTTTTTATACAAAGATACCTGGTTTACTTTCTTCTTTATGAGCGAGATAATTTAGCTCTTGTCAGCTTTGAATGAGCAATAGACTGGCCCCTTCAGTCTCACCTAGGAAATGCAGAGGACTGTTATCTGTCTGCCTCATATTAGTAGCAGACTTTTCCTTTCCTCCTTCTTGAGACAGTCAAATTACAACTTACTTATTTTGTGCCATCGGGTGGGATCATTTCAAATACACACAGATATTTGGTGGGACAGATGCTGAGCAAGGATTCTCTATTCTTCTGGCTTTTCCAAACTAGCATTTTACCCTTGCAATACTCCCATGTCTCTGGCTCAAGCACCAAAAGAACAAACCCCAGAATTCAATGTGGTATCAGGTCTGACATTTCAGGAGGCTAATGAGAAAAACCTAGACCAGCCATATATCCATTGTTTGCTGTCGAGGGGAATATATTTGCTTTACTGGAACTGTTTATTCCAGGATCTCTACTGGGATACTGACATTTTGCAAATGCTTCCTCTGAGATATACTATCAGTTTGCTAAACAGTCCCTTTGAGTGCTCTTGTCAGTTGTGTTCACAGATAACTAAATTGATACATAAGGCAAAGCACAACAGATTATCAGCTAAGAAGGAGATGTCAATCTTGGTGACTGTCAGTAGAAGTCTGGAGTAAGTCAGATGGACTCCATGGGGTTATTTGCCCCATACAAATGTCGCTGAGTTCAGGTCCTGTCATCAGGGTAGGGGAAGATGCTTATTTTTGCAGCTTTGTAACATGCAAGTAGCCACAAGTCCTCTTCTCTTTTAGTGGGCTTGTCTGGAGTTGTAGGTTTGGAGGACAGGCTGCAATGTAGAAGCTGTTTTGCTGGAGAAACATACAGCCATGCCCAGATGGACAAGAGCAGTGCAAGCCTATCTAAAGCATCCAAAATCAGGAAGAATTTGGTGAGGTTTCATAAGTATGGGAAATTCTGTACTACTGCACCAGCATGTTTTTCACCTGAGAAATAGCACTTTTAACTTCCTTCGGAGCTGAAAAGCTCTCATTCATGTTCTTCACATGTCACTTCACCAGAGTTAACTGAACATTACCACTCTCACTCCCTATTTCTCCCTTCACCTACTCTGACGTTCAGAATTTATGAAACTCTGAGGGCCACTTGTCCACCTGGCCTACCATGGGAGCAGCCCAGAGGCAGCAGAGCTGGAATAGCTGAGCATGAGGCCCCATATGAAAGGGTGTTGGAAGGGCTCGACGTGCTCCCTTTCCTTGCCTTAAGTAAGGAACAAGAAACATCACAAAATAGGTCAAAATTGGCCAAATCGGTTATGAAAGTTCCACCTGAAACTCTCAGGAGGAGGAAACATGCAGTTCATCTTTAGGTGCATATGAGAAAAAGAGAAGGTGTTTTGCTGTTCATTCATCATTTTGCTGATTGAGGATGTTTCCCTCAGAAAATAAATGGCTGTACATATTAGCTTTCAGATAGAGAGAGATTTGTTCTGTTTGGTGAGCTGTAAATAGCCTTTCCAAAAATGTAAAAAGCGTCATGAGGCTCAAGTGTTTGGACATGCTAAACAAAAGATTATGTACGTGACTTTGGAAGAAAGAACCTCTCTTGGAAAACATGATGATGGGCCTGAGGAGAGCACGTTAAACTTGAATCTAGGTAAGTACAATACAGCACTTTCTGATTTAAGAGTTTTCAAAAAGAGTTCAAATATCTGCACTTTTCACAAATCCAAGCCAAGAAATCACCTAATAGGGTATAATGAACATATATATATTCACCAAAGCAAGTGTGCTGTAGTTACCATCTGCGTGTTTCAATGGTACATTAATGAACATGTCTCCTGGTATCTACGATTAGCTACATTTCTATTTTTGGCCCATATTTGTGTCTAAGATGCTGAACTAAAAAAATTGTTTCCAATTAAATAGCAAGGAGACTGTCATTACAACTTGAAACACCCTGCAGTTTCAACATAAGGTTTCATCTTTTATCTATCTTTACTAGCATGCTTATATTATTAAACACTTTTGCTTTTGTTGTCTTTTTAAAGGTTTGACAAATGTGTATGCACCAGGCATTTGACACTTAAGTCTAGATTTGTCAGTCATATGTCAGTCAGCCTACTTGCTTGAGTGGGTGATCACTGGCTAAGGCTCACCTCACTCGGAGTAATGGCACTTGACTCATGGCAGGCCATTTCAAGATCTCAGAAGAGTGACAGCACTCCCCCCTGCACTACTATCTTCACATTTTAGCAATCTGGATTTGACCTTTCAGAGAAGGAGGGAAAAAGGAGCTGTTATTATATCTGACAGGAGCATACAGTTTTTATTGGGATCAGGCACACAGAATAGATTCAAGTGGGTCATGGTACATGAATATAATCTGGTTCCCAATTCACTGTTATATTCCACAATGTGTGTAGAAGTCTCACAGATAATTTTTCCACAGACTGTGGCATAAATATATATCCTTAACAAAACTGTCCAAGTGTATTAGCAACTGTACAGTTGCCTGTCCTTGTCCAGAAAGAACATTACAAGGACTCAGTCTTGCAGAGCTCTGGTGTGAAATTCCCCAATGGAAAAGGGAGCCTGTGTTTGCAAGCAGAACTGTTTGTGTACCAATGTGAGACATTATACATGTGATCAGCCTGGAACATAAGAGTGCATTTATTTATTCTGTGGATTACTATTGTTTGTGCATCCTTCAGCACCACACAAATGGCATTAGATTTAAAGCAGTTATATTTTGGGAGGGGTTTTGTTTTCCAGGCCGTGGCCTTGAATTAACAATCAAGGGTATTTTTAACAATACAGAAAGGGATGCCTATGTATCTATGATACTATAGGTGAAGACAGGCACCAGAACGCCTCCCCACAGTGTGCATTCAAGCTGCAGATTGGTAGTGTTGTTATTTCCTAATTTGTGAGACCACAGCTTGACAATGATGGCATTCTTCTAATGTATTTCTGGTGTGCACTTTTAAAACAACTATCTGAAAAAGCAGACATACTGGTGAGTTCCAGCCAAGGCACTACAGGGATGGTACAGATAACCCTGTTACACTCTGAGGTGGAATCACTCTGACTTCCAGGTAAGTCTTCAACAGGGAAGTAGGCGGACAAGATTACACTGTTCTTTGCCACTAAGGAGGAGAGACTTTCATAAGCTCTTCTTTAGTGGACAAGCTTGCAGCAGAGAACAAGGCCCCAGGCCTGTTTCTGGTCCACCCAAGCCTGGTTTCTTCTGTATCCTTTTTCCTTCTGCATCTCACTTCCTGTCCGCATCTCCTGCTCCAGCACCATTTTTCGTATTGCCTCTACCTTCCTCATCTCTGTGACCCAAATGTAATCCCAGCAAACTTTCAGTGTATTTTTCATACGCTTTTTGGCACATGCACAATAGTATCAGCCAGCTGCTAGTGCTGTTAAGTGCGCTCTCTGTCCTGAGGAGCAGAGGTTAAAGACACGGCCAAACACTGATGGAATGCAATGGTAGGGAATTGCAAGCTCCTGCCTTCATTTCTGTAAGACTAATGTAAACAGCCCACGGTACCTGGAGGCTGGTGAGATGACCCAGGAGTCAAGAGGAGGAACTTAGGTCTGTTTACAACTCTTATTTTTTATTTGTTTTCTCGCTACTGCTTTCAGCTGAAATGACCACTGTTTTGAGTCAAACAATCTCATGTAAAAGATACAGCAAAGCCAATCTTTGATTACACCTGAAGAGCTGCATGTAAGCAAGTTGTTCAGCCTCTCCATTCCCAGCGTCACTTTTGTCAGACTGAAGGATCCCAGACTTGACAACTCAGATAATTAGAAGTGGCAAGGGGAGAGGAGCAAAAGAAAATACAGCAACCTCTTACGATCCATCAGCTGTCAATCTTCCTTAGATTTCATGGAGATAGCACAAAAGTGCACACCCAACCTTGGAAAACTCCTTTGCACATCCCATTACCTGTTTTGCATGCATGTGGGACACAGACCATGGCAGGCCACTTCTGCTGCAAGCTAAAGAACATTGTGAAGGAGATGGAAAAGGAAATGCCACAGACCAAAGGAAATGACAGCATGCATTTTGCAGATAGCACTCTTTCCTCTGTATCATCATTAATTTACCATCCTCGCAGAAGCTGCCTGGTCTCTGTTAATGAGGTCTCTCCCTGTCAGATGACATGGAAAAACCACTGGCTCTGACCCCTGGAGGTCACCAATAATCCCGCAGCACTTCTCAAAACAATGCAATGTTAAGCTCTGTGTCACGGGCAAATTGGCTTTATCTACCCCAAATTTAAAAAATCAATCAGCAGTCATCATTTTAACAAGTTTGCCCCTCCCAGACCTCGCTGGTCAGGGCCACTGTTAACAAGTGATCAATTAGCCTGGTTAAAAGCACCGATAACGACATTTTTGTGTCAGAGCCACTTGGAGGGCTGGCTGGCAGGGCCTAATCTCCCCTTTCCTCATGGCAATCATTTCTGAAAGAAAAACAGCTTGCCGTCTGGATGACAGCATTAAACCTCTCTCTGGATTTATGTTCAAGATGCCCTCAGAGAAACGAGGTGGACTTTGAAAGTCTAGCAGCAGGCAGCCCAGCTTGGTCAGTCACCCAGCCCCACCAGCCCATGCAGGTGACCCGATGACTGCTGACCAGCCCCAGCAGGGTTCGAGTTCAGATAACACAGGTGCAAAACACCCTCTTCTGTGAATAAATTTCTAATGATGCTTTTGGCACACCGGTGTGGTTTGCCCTAGCACTTGCAGCCCTGAGTCCCTTTGTGATCAAGACTGTCTATTCTTTGCATTGCTGGTGTTTTCCACTCCTATCAGATGCTTTCTGCACTTAGTCACAGAACTTCAGTCAACGTATATTGCGAGTTCAGCTGCATTTACATCAGAACCAGCTTGGTATTCCTCTCAGTCTTCTTATAGTAGGGACATGAAGCCAAGTTTTGTCACAGTATGAGAAATACAGATGCTATCTCTACAATTTGACTGCAGCCCCATGAAAAGGGTCTAAACACATACCTGTGGGCGCTGGCCTGACCTCAAGCTTCAGTGCAGCCCAGGCAAATTGCATCTGGCAGGAAAACAGTGTACCCTACGGTGATGCCCCTCTACATCAGCCTCTGCCACACCACCAGAGCAGCAGGCTGCTAGTTCAGGCAGCTGCTGTACCAAGTCTGTATTCTCTGAATGGCTGTCCTCCACGTCCTCTGGTGTGGACTGCTGGGCAGCCAGGCGGAGGCAATGCTTAGGGCTGGGTTTATTTGGGCACAGCTATGGAACACCCAGGGGCAGGTATGCCCTCCTCTCTCCCCACTCAGAGCATGTCTGGAGCCAGTGGGCCTCTTCACAAACCCACATAGCTACATACACACTGCATGCCAGCTGAAAGGATAGAACCTTGGAAACATGCAAAAAGGCAAAGAACCAGTGGCCCTCTAAGGACATCAGCTGTCATGGCTTATAACCTAAGACTTCCTAAGAACAAGAGAGCAAAGGGGCTGGGACAGCTGAAGCTATGGCTGTGCCATGACTTTGCCCTAAGTCCTCAGCATTGTAGACTCAAAAGAACTGACTGAGAGACAAGCAGAAGCTTGGAGCCTGCCACCTTCTTTAGCTCTTGGATTGCAGCATCTGATGGTGCAAATGCCACCACTTTGGGTGTGCTCCATCTCTTGCCCAGATCAGCATGACATGAGGACAGAAAACAGTACTGCTCATCCCCCTTCTTTGCCCCCATATGTAGGACACTTGGCCACCCCACAGATGATGCTGCCTCCCCCTGGGCAGCCTCGAGCCTAGAGCATCTCCGCAGGCAGCAGTGATGCATTGTGTTTATGAACCCTGCCTGCTAGCTTGTGTATCACTGTCTATCCCTGAACTACCAATACATCTTAAAATCCTGTTTGTAACAGAAAATCTTCACTGGAACCAACACAATGCAATCCTTAGCCTAAATTTTGCATTCAGCTTTAGGCCTCCCTTGTGGCCCTGGAAGAAGTGCTGTAAGAAGCCCAGTTTATAAAGTCTCACCCTCAAGATGTCAGCCTTAGAAATGTAGTATTTTCTAATAAAATACAGCCAAGCAGGCCAGTTCAGGAAGAGACCTACCTGGGGAAGAGACCTGAATCTATGCTCTCCTTGCCAGCAGGAGTACTGAATGGTGCCTTAGCACACCAAGAAGTCATTTTTATGAGTGTTACTTTGCTGTACAGCTGCATCTGGTCTCCACATTTCCACTAATTCCTGCAATTTCTGAGTAATTTAAAATAACTCCTGTTACCTCACTTTATCCCCTCCTGCCCATTATTTTTTTTAAGTCACTGATGTCACCTCAGCTCTTTTCTTCAGTCACAGCAGAACTAGTTTCTCACTCTCACTTTGGCTTCTCAGTTTTCAGTCTCATTCTCTGCTCCTGACAACTTCCATAAACCTGGGCTAAGTGGGATTCTTCTGCTGCTACTTCTTACTACCTTGGCTGTGTATTTTTAACAGACTATTTACACTATCCTTCTTGGCTTGCCTCTGAGGAAGCACTCTTTTCTTTCTCAAGACATGTTCATTTCTTTTTTTTTTCTTAATATGAGTACACTGTGATTCATTCTACAAAAGCTACCCATTTTAGACTTCAAGAAAGTCATCATGCTATTGGATGCAAAAATTTATCTTATGAAGCATTGACAAGAGAGTTTAGATAGTTCTATAAAGTTTGACACTGAGCTAATAGCCACTCCCTATGCCATTTAGATGCTGCTGTTACCCTCACCTTGAGAGAAAATAGATGCAAAGTTACAGATGTGTTAAAAGTGTGCCTTTTGAGGCATGGTTTGTTACACAGATCCAACATCTGTTCTTTGTCTTCTGAAGCCATTCAAATGTGTATTCATGGTCCCACTGTGAGGGCACTGTCTATCAACCATACAGAGCTGGTGCCAAGAAATGCATTCCTTCCAGCTAACAGAGGCTTGGGGTTGGGATCCACAAGAGCCAGCTTTTCATCTACTCATGGGTCAGTGAGAAGTCATAGCATCTTCCTTCAGCTCCAGACTAAGAGACTGGAGGCCACACTTGCTATAGAGCAGGAGCTTTACTTCTTTGGAGCCTTAGCAAGACAGCACGAAAATGGGTGTAAGAGCCATCAGGATGGAATTAGGCCATTGTGCAAGCAGGACTTTCCCAGGGACAGCATACAATAATTGCCAAGCGCAATACGAGATCTGCCATGATGATCTCACTGCTGAATAATTCAGTGATTCTTTTCAGTTAACATCAAAAGGGATGAGCAATCTTCAAGGGGGGCTGCAACCTTATAATAGAGTTATCACAGGTGTGAGGGCGAGGGGAGGGGAGCATGTGGAGAACTAAGCTGACAATAGCCTTTTATGTGGGAACATTAGAAAATGAATGTGCAGGTCTGGGGTCATCTAACCTACTCTTTGGAGACCTTCCTCAGAATTGCTTTCCACACCGCATCAGAAAGCACTACAGACAGCCAAGCTGACGTGTGTAGCCGCTCTGATAAATGACATGAAATGTTAGAAAATAAATGCTGGGTTCTCCTTTCTAAATTATTTTTCTCCCTTTTGTTTAAATCTTGGAAGTTATTTGATTGTTTCTTTTAGTTTCTTTTTTGGCAGCCTTGGACATTCACACAAACAGCTGTGGAGAAATTGCAAAATAAATCCTCCCCCTTCTCTTTTATTTTCTGGTAGGCTATGTTGGGAAAATAAATATGAATGGCACAGATGTTCCATTTTTCTCTATGCATAAAACAGTTTATGACATCTTGCAAATACTGGAAAAATATTTCTTTTAAGAAAGAGATTTCTCTTTCTCAAGCACACTGCATTTCAGAGATGTTTTAAGAAGTATTGTAGAGCAAAGCCTGTTTTTGGATGCCTTTTTCTAGTTTACTAACAACATCAGAGAAATAAACCAAATGCTTTTAAAGCAATTGTGTTGGTTATTATTTGGATTTGAAAAGCTATTGAAGTTTTCAGTGATGCTCATCAGCTGCTATAGATACATAGATCTCTGCAGACCCCCAGTAACAGACTTTAAGAATACAGTTTCAAAATTAATCAGCTGCAAGAGAAAATGTTTAATGTAGAAAGTGAAATGTTTTTAAAAATTACTGAAAAAGTCTAAAAGTTAAAAAAGGTGTGTTCTTCTCTTTAATTACGTAAAGAGAAATATAGTCAAGCACTGCAATCAAATGTATAGTCACACCATACTGAATAGCCTGCAAGCAGAGAAAACAATAAGAGAACTAGATAAGGTGCCATTCATCATGAATTTCCTCTGCTGTCAACTCACTCCATTGCTCCCATCATAAGTAATTGGACCTTTCCCTCAATCACGGCCACGTGGGCTGGAAAAGACCTTGAGAGGTCAGTTAGCCCATCGCTCTGCCCCAGGGCAGGATCTGCTATGCTTACCATCACTTCTGGCAGCTGCTTGTCTAACTGCTCAAAAATCCTCCAGACACAATTCCACAACATCCCTGGGTGACCTACTCTCATGTCATGGTCTCTTGGCCTTTAAAGAATTTTTTCTGGTGTCTAATCTGAATCATGCATGTTGCAATTAAAATGCTTTTCTCCACAGGCATGGAGGAGGGGTGATTCACATTCTCTTTCTCTTGCCCGTGAGATGCATGCACAGAAATGCTGTTCCACAAAGACTGTGTCTGTAGACCATAGGTCTCCTCACAAAACCTCTTTCCCCAAAGTATTTTTCATCACCTACATTCAGAAGGAGCATTTTGACACAGTAAGGGCAGATTTCTGCTATTTTGTTCATCAGGTTACAAACTCATAAATGAAAATTAGGAGATCAATCATAGAATCATAAAATGCTTGGGTTGGAAAGGACCTTAAAGCCCATCCAGTTCCAACCTCCTGCCATGGGCAGGGCTGCCACCCACCAGCTCAGGTTGCCCAGGGCCCCATCCAACCTGGCCTCGAAGCCTCCAGGGATGAGGCATCCGTAGTGTCTCTGGGCAGTTGTACCAGCGCCTCACCGCCCTCTGAGTAAAGAATTTCTTCCTGATATCTAATCTAAATATCCCCTCTTTTAGTTTAAAACTGCTCCCCTTTTTCCATCCTATGAGATCATGTAAAATTCTATCTCCCTCCTGTTTATAAACTTCGTTTAAGCACTGGAAGGCACAGTGAGATCTCTCCAGAGCCTTTCGTTCTCCAGGCTGAACAAACCCATCTCCCTCAGCCTGTATTTATAGGAGATATGCTCCAGTCCTTTGATCATTTTCATGGCCCTCCTCTGGACCTGTTCCAACAGTTCAATGACTTTCTTGTGATGGGGACCCCAGGTTTGGACACAGTAATCCAGATGAGGCCTCACGAAGGTAGATAAATAATGGTTACTTTTTTAAATGTTACCTGCTTACTGGTAATTTCAAAGTGGCCCATCTCCTCTGTTACCTTCCTCATCCACACAACTCTTGTTCAGCTGTTAAAGCTGTCCATTTGCTTTTCAGGAAGCCAGCAAACCAGAGTTTATGCTTATCCATTCCCAATAAGGCTTGTAAGGACAAAATAGCACCTTGTTTAAATGGTACCAGTATTAACCACCTTCATTAATTGCTTCATGCTGTGCTTATATTGCAATCAGGCTTACAGTTTTCCCTTACAAAAAAAGTTGGGTTTTTTTTTGAGGGAAAATTCTTTTCAACTAAGCTATTAAGAAATGTCCTGTCCCATCCATTTGTTTTCTCTTTGCAATGAGTTCATAGTTTTTAGAAAGTATGTAGAAAGACTTCTTTTTTATCAAAGAAAACCAAAGGATTTCAATAGCAGGAACATGAAGTGGCCTGTGGTGTTCACAGTATATAGAAAGCATCAACAGTATGAGATTATGCCCATGACTCTCCAACTGGGAAGTGAGCCGAGCTTCATGTTTTCTATCTAGACCGAATCAACCCTGATACTACTGTGGTACTCACAGCTTATAAGCTGGGCAGGGCACAACACAACCATAGTTGTTTCCTTATGAAAGATGGAGAGAAAGAAAGGAAAAGCAGAAAGAAACACGACCAAAAAATCAGGAAAAAATTGATAAAATTTCTCAGAATGGCTTATTCATTTAGCCAAGTGCAGAATATAAAACCAGTGGACCAGATTCATGATATTATGCAGGGAAGTGTCTTATTTTGCAGCTGGGAAAAAAAAAAAAAAAGAAAGAAAGAAAAAAAAAAAAGAAAAAGAAAAAGAAAGAAAGAAAGAAAAATAGAAAAAAGTTCATTAGATGAAAACTTTCATGAGATTTAAATGTTACCATCTGCAGTATAAAATTGGGGTCACCCACAATCATGATTCACCAGCAAACAAGGCAAGAAGAAAAGGAAAATGTAATCAAGCAACTGTTGCACAGACCATGAATCAGGACTCTTTTCATTTGGTTCTGCCAAAGGCTTCCTGTGGGAGCACTTCACTTCTCTACACCCAGCTTCTTCCATCTGCCGTATGGGAGCAATACCTCATGTTGTGAGCCTTACTTCACACACTTGTGAAGCAGAAACACTCCCTCGTGCAGCAGTGCAAATGGCCATTTACTAATTGTAAGTACTATTACAAAACAGAAACAGTTCAACTATTTCTATCATTTTTTCCACCTCCAAAGAGATCTCATTCAGTCATGGGCTCTGTATCCAGAATTTAGCCTTAATAATTCTTTGCATTTGAAAATAATCTCCTTTCACGTTTGATACATTAGACTCCAATTAGTCTGAAAGCCTTCAGTGGCACCCCATAAGCAAACAACATGTGATTGATTTGTGACTGTCTTCTGAGCTAGCAACAAGATTATTCTTTTTCTAAGCCTGACACCTTATAAACCTGCTTATGACTTTTGCAGGTACTTATAATGGCTGCTGTCTGAAGCTTTTGCATCATAAGAGAGACCAGATGAAATTCAGCAAATGAAGGATTTTTGTTCAAGTCTAATCCTCAAACTAAAACAGTGATAGAAACAGATTACAACAAAAGATAAGTTTTTCATTGGTACTGAGAAAAGAAACCATCAAAGCCATCAGACCATAAAATAATTAGAAACCAGTGTAGAAAAAAATCTTTCAGATCAATGAGGACTGTTTGTAATCCATTTCTTATTTACTTTGGCATTAGAATGGTATTACAACTCAGTGGAATTTAGACTGAAGGACAAAGGAGGACTGCAACCCCAAAACCACAGATCAGTCACCCATGGAGGTGCCTAAATTTCAACACCCCGCTGTTTCTAACCCCATATTTTCCCAGGAGCCCATACATGCACATAGAAATGTGATGTGTTACGTCCTTGACAGAACTGAGCTTCATTCTATCTCACACCTAAAAACAAAGTTATGTTCCTCCACCTATTGAAGGTTTAGCCATTTTAGAATTTGTATAACATAAGAAAGAATCTGGATATCTCTCAAAGTGCAATAGCATTTATTATTTTTTAAATGCCACCAGTTTTCTATTCCACTTTACATGAAAACATAATCAAAATTGCAATATTCCTGTGTGCAGCATTACTTCATCAATACATCCTGTGAATATTGCGATGATACATGTTTCCTACCATCCCTATTTCCCAAATCATGAATACTGCTCACAGAACTGTGAAAGTACGAGCATCCACTTAAGGAGTCATAGAGAAGAACGAAAACAAGGAGAAAGGATGATGCTGTGAATCAGGCATTTCCATGAACAAGAGAAAGGAAAGATGTGTTCGACCCCTAATACAAATCTTAGCTAGGACAGTGATGCTGAAAGCGTGATGTATGTAGAAATAATTCCATTTCTTATCAAACAATATTTTTATTGAAAATTCCATTTATGTTTTCACTTTCCTAAGTGATATTACACAGGACATGCTGGTAGCTGCATGGATCTTTGGAAGAAAGTGTAGATGAAGTAGGTGAGAGTGTACATTTCAACATATCAGACTCAAAATAATATGTATTCTAACTATTATGGAAGGTATGATGCCTACTTATTTTGCAGCGATGTTATTCTTCATTGTGAGGCACACAGTCCTTCTCCCTTTCTTCCCATCCCTCATTTGAGGTGACCAGCCTGGGTCACACACCGCTCATTACAATGAATGAACGGGACCTCCATTAGCGTTTGAGTGAATCGAATTTGTCAAATTATTTGTCATCTGCGTGAGATTCAGTTTAAAATGCACTGGCTCCCATTTCCCCCCAGCCTTTGAGTAATTTGAAATTAAAAACTTGAAGTTATTTTTCATGAACTAGAACAATAGCTTTTATATCTGTTGGCATATAGAACTGACAGGGTGCTGGCAACAGGCAATTTGCAGCATGACTTGCCAATGCCTGTATGCATACTTCTAAGAATAACTCAGTGTCCAAGAATTTGGCCTGTTGTATCACAAGCCAGGACTAGCTGACAGCTGTTTTAAATTACAGTGGACTGAATGATATTAGCTTTATTGTAGTTGGACTGACGCTCTGCTTTCTCTTAATCGTCTTAATGTTGTGATTTGTCCCTTAGCCAGCAGTTGCACTGCATTTATTTATAACACTCAAGGTTTAAGTCGCAAGTAACAGATTGGTTGGATTGTCTTGTACACATGGAACACGATCAAAGTAATGGACTACTCAGTTAGGGAAATTCAAGCTTCACTGCAAGGGAGAGCCTATATGTTCAAGGCTAGGATTTTTCTTGCATAGCAGAAAAGACTGACTCTCAAACAGATCTATTCTAATTTTCCTAGAAGGAAGGCATTTCTTCCAAGACTTGCATGCTATTGTGAGCTACATAATCGCATTCTACTTCAATTTCTTCTTGAGTAATCAGGCAAAAGGTTAGCCATGGACCTGCAAACTGCTATGTACTACAGTTAATAACAGATAACAGAACTCATCAATTATATCAAGAACTAATGTCTACTCAGGGCCAAATCTCAAGTACATCATATATGATGTTAAAATTTCCAAAGACTTTGCTGAGTATGGCTGTTCAACTTGCTTCCATGTGAAGTTTTGGCAGTTCAATAGAAATGTGCTTTTTCTTTAGGAGAAAACAAATGGATGTGTGTTCAGTTGTCAAAATAAGAATTTTAAAAATCATTTCCAAGGAATAGCAAAAAATCTAAAAAAACCCACGAGATTCTGATTCAAGGAACAGGAAATCCTTCTACTCTGCTAAGTATTGGAAGGATCCCAAGTGAGATCCACTTCCCAGCTTGACACTACACTTAAATAAAGTTGCAGACAAATTGCAGCATGTACAGGAAAACAATAAAAGGAATTTGTTTAAATATATGGCATTTGAAGGAACAAGAACTGCAGGAAGGTGGTGGCAAAAAGAAATACAGCATGCTAGAAGTCTTAATCTATGTGGAAGACTACAGTATGGCAGGTGAGTTTAACCTGTTCTTCAATTCCAAAGATACTCAGGATGTAGCAGGCTTAAACTGCAGAAAAAAAAAAAAAATCAGATGGTGTCCTTGGGAAAGACTTTCTCATGAAAGGGTAGTCAGGCAATTGAACTGCTTGCCAGAAGAACTGGGGAGTATCCACCCCTGCAGGTTTTTAGAAGAAGTTTGATCCTAGCACAGTTGGAGAAATGGGTACAGTGATTTTGCAAAGGTTCTATTAACTGTATCTTCTAAGATCCTATTATCTGCAGGCTTTTCTAGTTTGTTTAGTGGCTTACTTGAACTTAATAGACTGGATAATAGACTTTACTGTTTGCTGTTATTATTACGACTTTATCATATTTGGAATCTTTAATCAGCGTAATACTGTATGTAATTAAAAAGACACCTTCTAAATGCTTTTTTTGGTTCTGCTATGCCACAGCAGTCATAAGATTTGAGAGAGATGAAGAAAACAATTCCTAATAGTAAGTAAAATAAACAAAATACCATACCAACAGACTGGCCTCAAAGAATCACAGGAAGTTGTGCCAGTCCCTTGCAGTGCCAATAGTTTGAAGGATAAGTCCTTTATTTTGTTTTAGTATATATATACTCAGCCAACAACACCAACAAAAAACAACAACAAAGGAAGCACCAGGAAGAAACCAACGTAGGAGAATGAGAATTGATCCTTATTTCAAGAATGTTGCATTGACAAAGCACTCTTAAGAATGGTATGGGTGAGTCTTGCATTTAGAACTACATTCTACTTGTCTTGTTGCATACAGAGAACCCCATATATCTTCTAGGGTATTACAGTATTATGAAAGTGAAGAATTACCTTCCTGAAGCCAAACAAATTCATACAAAATCTTGTACCGTGAATCCGTTTCAATTAAAATTAAAACAGACTGTTTCCCAAATTCAGTGCTATGAGACATGCCATCTAAACTTCATGGAAGATCTTGCCAGAATAAAATGTATCCTTCAGATTCATCACAGTTTTCATTCATTGGCATCTTCGCATAGGCTACACACCAGCACATTCTAATTCTAATGCTGGCAATCAGTTCTCCTTCCCCATTCTTTACAGAATAACAAAAAAACTTAGTTTGGAAGAGATCTCCGGATGTCACCTCATCCAAGATTCTATTCCAAACAGGCAAACTTACTATTTAGATGAGGTCGCACTGGATGTCATCTAGGCAAGGTTTGAAAATATCCGAGGATGGAGAGTTCACAGCCTCTCCACAAATCTTCTGTGCTGAGCCACTCTTCCGGAAAGCAATTTTTTTCTTAAGATCTGGTTAGAATTTCCTCTGCGATAACTCATGACTGGTACCTCTTGTCCTTTCACTTTGCACCTCCTAAAAGAACTTGGCTCCAGCTAATCAAGACCTTCCATATTGGGCTATAAAGGATGATTAGCTCACACATCTGCCTTCTTTTCCCCAAGTTAAACAAATGCCAATCCCTGAGCTTGTCCTTGAACGATCATAACCTCCAGCTCCTTAGCCATCCTGGAAGCCCACTGCTTTCTTCATTTTGTTTCTGTTTATGCTACTGGTGTATCCAAAGCTGGACCTGCTACGCTGGAGGTTTACCATAAGTACTCACTAAAGATGCATAAAACTTCTCTAGACCTGCTGGTGAAACTGCTGCTAATGCTGGTTGGCATGTGGCTCACAACAAAAAAAAATTTTTTTTGCAGGTTGAACAACCCTCCTTCAAAATGCTCACCTTTATTGCAGCAGAAATTGAAGCTGTAACAATCCTGAGTCCGTGAGCATTTTTGTATAGCTGCCTTCTCCCTCCCAGGAAAAACACAACAGCTCATTTAATGAGGAAAGGCTCACTTTGGACTACAGACTTTGCATTGCAGTAATGCCTCATGCCTTCACCACAACACATATGATTAACTATAATTCCTATATAAATGTATATCCATAGTTTATACATTCTGCTCTTAATGTTCAACTTCCTGTGCTTCCAGTGCAGCACTCTGAGATACTTATCACACTTGTGTGATATAGTTTACCCTATTTACCGATTTACCAGTGTGAATTTTGAACTTTGACATCAGAAGGATGGGGTTTGGTCTGGAAACAAAGAAATCAAACTGCTTAGCAAGCAATGAGCAGTAATAAGATGAATACACCTTCCTTTTAGTGTTCAGATTTTAGACTAGATCTTCTTAATTAGAGCTGCTTTGGGGTTGTCCATGTAGGCCATAAGCAAATCTGATAGCAATGAATGTACAACTGTAGATCACAGATTCCTGCCTAGCAATGAGATTGTTTCCTCTGGGGCTCCTGCTTAATTATACACTCTCATTTGTATTTCAGTGAATTCGGTGAAGTTTCAGCTTGAACTCAACGTGGCTGTTGGGGTAAAAGAGAACAAAAAGCTTTTTTACAAATATAATATAGGCAATATTACAAACATCTTTATTTATTTGTTGCACCGTCTTATGGAGATTCTCTCTGATTCAGTATTTGAGGATTCCTGAGCAAGGGATTCATACAAAGTAAAAGACCCAAATCTCTCATGATTCCAGAAATGGATAATTTCACTTCATCTTTTCAGCTATCCCTCACTGACATGTTCATTACAGTAACCACTCTAAAACATTCTTCCTTCTAAAGGCAGTATGCTTTTGGAATGGGATTTATTTTTAATCACTGCTAACAATCTATTATGGTCTACAGAGCATGCTCAGTATGAAAGGGATAAATCTTCAAAGCGAAATATAAAAATCTGCTAACAATTATAAGGATTTTGTGGGTGTACCTCCAGCATGCTTCTTTGAAAACTTGCCCCTTTGCTTGTCTTGAACTGGCTGAGGAATTTCCAGATCTGACGTATCATTAGAAATAAAGTACTGGATTGTGTACTAATGGTACTGTTTGAAATTTAAACATACCAGCCTTTCTCTACATGAAAAAGGAAGTATTTCCAAGGAATGCTTGGAACGTATTCAGCAAGAAAATGCATTTAATTATATTGAAACAGAATCCTAACTTTATTATAGATGACTACCCTTGCTGATAGCAAAGGACAAAGAAGGATTTGGGGGAAAGAATTGCAAAAATATGGTCTGATAGCAGAAGGGCTAAACAAGGTTAAGAAATAGAGGTGCTAAACTTACCATACTTAAGCCACATTAATCTTTTCATTAGTACATAAAAAAAATCACAACTTTCCATCTCAAATCATTATGTTGATGGGGCATCTTTGATCTGAAAAAAACAGCAATGATCCCAAAGGGAAGCCAGAAGTGTTTTTGATTATTATCTGTAAAGTCTAAAATTCCTTAGGTGAAATTCAGTATGAAATGCATCCATGCAATGATGAAGGTGAGTGAATATGTCAACATCTGTGCTTTATTAAAGCTGGACTATTTTTACTAGGCACTGAACCAGGGAGACCAAATACCCTGATAAAACCAGAAACTCCAGGAAAGGTTCTTTGAAGGTATTTCTTGCTGTCATGTTACTGAAAAATACAACTTAATGTTATTTTCTTACATGTTTAATAAAATAAGTTTGCCCCACGCACATCATGATCCAAAATTGTCTTCTTCTAAAAATGTACAGGGAATAAGATAAATTCTCTTGCTAACTATAGGTATCAAATGGATCGTGAAAATGTTTTTTTCCAATGTTGCAAGTAATGATATTTCTAATAAAATACAGCTTAAGATATGCTAAGTCCAAAAATCTAGGTAAACAATTGGAACTATATCTCATTAGGGTTAACTACTAGGAGATGAGACTCGGAGAGATGTGATTTTATTAAAAACAACAACATAAATAGTTTCTGTGAATTCTCTGGTGAAAGAATACTGTAAAACAAACATTTATAAATGCAAGATCAAAAGAAACTATATCGATTTTGTCACCTGAGCTCCTGTTTAGGACAGGCTACAAGGTTCCTTCTGTGCTAAACCTAGTAACAAATGCTGGAGAGTAGCAGGCCCAGCAGAAAGGCAATCAATGCAGTGTCGGAGACACCAAAGATGAAGAAATCACAAACTGAAAATCCATCATCAGATAAGCAGTGAACAGGAAAGCAGAGGCTGTGGAGGCCGCTGTTTCAAACCCCATGTTAGTGAGTGGAATTGTTCCTCAGTCTCTGAGCTTCAGATTGGGTCATACTGCCAACACAGGTGCTCTGTTTCAAGAAAGAATGACTTTAAGTGCATCTCAGTGAACAGATTGCATGTAATCAGAGATTTTCTTCATAACTGGGGAAACATTAGCAAATGTTATTTTTTGCATCTTTTCTCCAAACATTCATGTACATATATGTACATGTTCAATTATATATGTACATGTTCAATTTTCATTAGGTTTGCAGGAGGCTGAAAATTGATGTGGCATGGAAAATACAGAAACCACTAAAAATGGCCGGAGAAATCCTCACTAAGCTGTATAGGGAAGACTCATTATGAAAATAATCATATAATCTGTATAATTAGTACTAATTTAATTGGTTATTTGCAGTACATTTCTCATGTTTATTTCCATGGATATTTTGTGACTCTTTGGAGATCGCTTATTAGCCATGCATAGAGAGCTATAGGCAGATGTGCAGATTCTGTGAGCCAGAAGGTAATTTAAAACAAAGGAGTTAGTTATGAAAGCAAAATAAAATTAAAAATGAATTAAAAGTATCTTAACACTTCACAATCAAATATGGATATTGTGGTTTGTCAAGAGGTAAATAGAAGCTTAATTCGATCTTTTATAGTGTAAGTTACTTTTGTCTAAATTTGTAGCAAACTACTCTGATGATATTAGGAACATACAGAACCCATACTGTCTTTGGAAGTTCAAAGGAACATTTACAGAATTGTCAAAATATTTTCACAAAAAAGCCTTTCCATTAAAACACTGTTGTGTTCTGACAGAAGGATACTTTTGATGAGGTAACAAAGAAAACACACCTTTTTGATTGGCACCAGATTTGGGCACTTTTCTGGGAAGATGCACCCACTTCTAGACCTTGCTGCATGCACTGTTGAGTTTTGGCCTTTGTTAGATTCAATTGTGATGGGAAACTGCACATTTTATGTTCTATACTAGTACCAGCAGCTAAATATATAAAACATCAATAGAAGATGTACTTTTTGTTTCATAAAAAATCCCATAGAATTGCTTTCACTTCAAAAAGAAAGAAAATACTTTTCAAAACACAGAAGTTGCCATGAAAAATAACACCTTCCCTTTGGCTGAGGTATTCTGGACTTCTTTTCAACATGGAAAGTCTTTAAGTACTATCTAAGTACTTCAGTTAAAAGGGCACTCATGTTTTATCTTTTTCCTTTCTCCTCAGTGGAACTGAGGCTTGGCAGCAAATCATACATAAATTAGCCCACCTAATTGCGTGAAAGTAAGCGGATCTCAGCCGGATTTAAATGGTGCATGTCTCCCATTCTTCATTGCTGTGTTTTGCAGTGTGCTGTTTTTGCTCAATACTACAGTGTGTTTACAGCACAGTACCACAGTACTGATCAGATAGGCTTTAGTGCTAAGACTCTATGCAGTGTATCTATCTTTATCCTCTTTGTTCTGCCCAGGATAGGTCTTGCCAGAGGTTGGTTTGATTTTGTGGAACAACATCAAGCATGTTTGAGAGCAGTGTGTCTTGTTGCAAGAGTCAAAGTTTCCTTTAATCAGCAAAGAGAAACTGCGATTATCTGTGGGTCTGTGATCTTTTTTCTCTTGAGTATTTTATTGGGAATTAAATATCCAGGAAACTAGAAGGTAAAGTAGGAAAAAGATGTCCATAGTTCTTTAGTGACAAAACTCAACCTTGCAATATTATCTCAATGCATTTATGCTAAAAGCTACTTGGATATATATTTACCACATGGAGGTACCATGTAGATCCCTATCCCCCATACCAGCTCAATGAAGATACAGTTTACTTCCAATCTCAGCACAAAGTGGATGTGTTCTCACTGTAACTGTTGAGTTCCAACAACATGGAATTCATTTGGGCTGAAATTTAGTTGAAAGCTAAACACAGTACAAAATTCAGGAAGACACAGACAAAACGAGGAAATATGGTTGCTCACCATAGAGGCTCACCCATAGTTAGTGCAATCGCTATCAATAGAATTGTATCTTCCCCCCCCCCCCCCCCCCCCACAGTATTTCAACTTCTAAGAATGTAACCTGCACAAATACTCTCTTTTCTTTCTCCTTGGGCTGAGATTTGCCTCCTTATCTAGGATACTAATCCAAAGCACACTGAGGGCAACACAAGACTTGAAGGCAGGTTAGGAAAGCAAAAGTAGTTACAATTGTGTAGGAGTTTTATTATCTCTTTTCAGTGTGTTTTCTGAAGTGAGATAATGTCTGCTTTTCTTGTTGCAAACATGTTACAATCTCCTATCTCTTAAAATACCTGCTAAGACCTTGTACATTTCAGCAACATTTTAAGCCAGATGTTCGTAAAAGTACAGGTCACGACATTGCCTGAGGGTCACAAACCTCAAACCCTTTCACCATCTCTGGACTTTCACTGAAACAGACTTTCTTGGTCCTCCACTACCAGCAGCACTCAATAAATCACAGCACCTATTCCTGCATGCATGCATGCTTTGGAGCTCTGAGGGAACAAGCCCAGACGATTCTGGGTCACATCTAAGAAGGTGAGAGAGAAAATAAGCAACTATGGAGTCATGGCCAGTTGAGTAATCATAATCACAGCAATTAGCCAGATTGCTGAGACCAAAGAATTCATGATCCAATTTTATATGTCCAAAAATTCCTTAAGGACACAGACTGAGGGAGATGTACCAAAACTCACCAGGTACAAGACTTACAAGGGGGAGAGGAGTGGGAAGGGGAGGAGGAGGAGGCAAGGCTAGGCAAGACAAGGCAAGGAAAGATAAGAAAGAAGGAATCATGGCTCCAATGTTGTAACTACATTATCAAAATATTTCAGTATTTCAGTAAACAGGAATCATCTCTGTACTTCAGAAGCAGTAGAACACTAGTAAAACAGTGTCCCACATGAATACTCATGCTGTTCCTGAGGGAAAATTCTCACATGGATATTAGGTGATCTGACAGAAGGAGTGGTTTTAACCTTTGTCCAAAACAAGCACAGAAATTATTTATTGACGAATTTTGGGCATTTTCATGAGCACCAGTGGATAGAAAGTTCTGCAGCAGGCATGCTTTTCCTGTACTAGGCTGTCAGATGACTTTGAATTTATCTGCCAGACTTATCACTGACTTCTCTTCCTCATTAAGCATCCTTGGACACATCACTTTAGGCCTCTCTGATCTAGTTTCACATAAAACCTTAATAATATAAAAAGGAGTTATGTATTTTTTCCTCCTATGATCTGCCCTTACCTTGGAACAACACCTCTTTGAAATGGCCACTGCCAGTCCTTGACACAGAGCCAGTACTTTGAAAACAGATACTGTAGATACCTAGTGCTTATTTCCTAGTTCTTACTCTTTAGCTGACTTGGTCTGTCAGAGTGAGAATGGACTTGGTAAAACATCCCATCCTGTAGCTGTATTCACTCTGGTCCACTTTTTCTTTTTGATTTGGTTTTATACTGCCATAGGACCACTGACTTCTGCTAAATTTTTCCTGGCTAGCAGGATTGTGAATTAATCCACCAGTGAACAGTCAGAATCTGGCAGTTTCCTCTGTGTGCCAAGGACACTGAACACAGGCTGTGCCCAGTTGTCTGTCATGGGAACATCTTTGATGTCTTCAAACTCCTTCACAGGAAGAGCTGAGCAAACCTGAAGCTCTCTTTCTGCTTTAATTCACAATCATATTTGTCGTAGAAGAAAAATCAAGCAGTCTGGGAACTGAATAAGGAGTTTGTGCTGAAAGCTCCAACAGAAAATACCCAGCAGGAGAGTGAGGCTAACCTAGACACTGTATGCTGCTAGCTACCATTACTCATTCCAGCCTGTGGACTGTACTGTAGCTGCATGTTTACACACTGTTCAGCAGTGCCCCCAGGCACTATTGTGACAAGCACAAACTTCTGTGGAAGTTGTTCTTTTTTTTTTTTTTTTTTTTTTTTTAAAAAAAGAGGCATTTTACTTGCATTGGTGCAGTCCAAAGTCACCTAGTATATCTTACTAAATTTTACTGCTTGCAATCCCAACCTCAGATCACTGAGAGAGGTTAGGGGGGCTGAGGCTTTAATGTTTTTTTTCTGACAGTTTCTTGTGTTGTTTTTTGTTTGTTTGTTTTTTAAATGTCAGACTAATGCAGCAGTGTAATTCATAGAAGTACCTAACTCACAGCTGCTTTTAAATAGTTTACAAAAAACTAAATCATTTGCAGTGGAAAGGTTAAGCCACCAGCACATGCAGTCACTGCTCAATCACTTGCATAGGTCCTTTATTTTGGCACAGTCAAGCCTGCAGACCTAGGTGAGCACATAATAATTTTGTGGAACTGTTTTAAGGATAAATAACATCTTTGTAAATGCCAACCACAATAACCTTAAGGCTTGCAATGACTGTTTTGTGAGGAAATATATAATAAAAATGAAAACAAACAAACAAAAAAACCCTACCTTCTTATTTCAGTGACATCTCACAATATGACTGACCTGAGCAGAAACACTGATGTCCTGTTTTCCATTTTCCTCATCAGTTTTTTTTTTTTTAAAGATATACTCAAATAACTGAGAAAAGTTACACAGACAAGATTCTACTTTCTGAAGTTTTGAATCTCAGGCAAGACTGTGATAAAATCTTCAGAAACATCTATGATTTCATTCCTAAAGCAGTAATGTAAATGCTCCGGAATCATAGAATAAAAAGGTTGGGAAGAACACTAAGATCATCTTAGTCCAACCATTGAAATGATCTCTTTGTACTGCCAACTTACTGAAACTTTATTTAACGGGTATTTATAATTGAATGACAGGATCAATAGCAGGGATGGATGGATCAATCCTGATTGTGATGTTTCCCTAAAAGACGTTCTCAAAAATAACTTATAGGAAGAAGAACACAGAAAATGTGAAGAAAAAAACACAGTAAATGTGCAATCTTTTCATGTCATTACTAGGGCAACGCTGGAGCTGTGGATGTAATAGAATGGAGGTTAAGGTAACGATTGCACTGACTGCCAAGCTCAGCCAAGCTACCGGTTGCTGGCGGCAACTCAGCAAGCTAGGAGTTATCTTTCTCTCTTTTGGCTTGGCAGAGGGATTAAGTTTTAACTATTGAAAGAGCTCGAAAAAGTGCAAAGGAGGTATCCTTCTTCAGTAAATTATTACAAAGTACGGCGGATGATCAATATAGAAGAGTGCCTAAAAACTGAGAAATCAAATTTATTTTTAAGTGGTGATACAGTATCTGATGGTGAATGTTTCAGAGGCCTCTGTCTCCTATAAATATTAGATTTTTTTTAAATTTTGTCTTGAATTAGTTTGGAATCAACTTGACTTTTTTTTGTTTTTCAGAGTTCCATACACAAACAACATGTTCTAGTGACCTGGAGTTATTTACTGTATACCACCATTTGCTAGATGAGCTAAATTGGGAGCGGGGCTGAAAAAGATGCAGTTGTCATATTAACAGCTGGACTTAGGGTAAATCATTATTTAAATATTGCTGGGGATGTTCTTGATACAGTCTAGAGGAAGTAGCATCCACAACGTAGACTCCTTCAATGCTGAGTATGGGATGCAGGAATAGGAGTTCTAATATGTATATCCAGTAGGTATCAAATAGAACAAGCACTGTTCTCATCATCTTTCGACTGGTGTCAAAAGACTAATTATCTCTAAAGTAAGAGGAATCTGATCACTGTAAATATTTGTCCTGCATAAAAAACACTGTTGGTGTCTTAGGCAGACAAATTTTGACCCAGGGACTTCAATAGTGTATGTGTTTAAGAACATACACAGACAAGTGTGTGCTGATGATTTATGGCTTTTACAAGGTAATATACTTTCTAATGAAGAGAACAACCAGGATCAAGAAAGAAATTGAGTTAAGGCCACTTAGTCACTATATTGTCCATGCAAATGACTTCAAATAAAAACAACTAAAAAGTTAACTATGGACTACAAGTTATTAGCTAAGATAAGCTATTTAAATGACTGCAAATTCTCTTCTGCCAAGAATTAGAATTAATTACACATTAATTTCAGGTTGGTTATTAGGAAAAACTTCTCAAAGTGGTCAGACTCTAGAACAGGGATGTGGTGGAGTCGTCATCCCCCGTGATGTTCAAGAAATGTGTAGATGTAATACTAAAGAATATGGTTTAGTGAGCAACATTGTGGTGGTTGGTTGAACTAGATGATCTTAGATGTCTTTTCCAACCTTAACGATTCTATGATTAACCTACTTCCAACCTCTTTCCCACTCCTATAACTTCTTGTGTTCACACACTATTAATTTCAAAGTCATCACTTGTGTTTCATCATTTCCTTCACATATAACCACATCATTATTATTTATTATCCTACCTGAAAAAAAATTTGGAATCTAAAATTAAGATTTATTATGAGACTGTAGTTTTTATAAAAAATGAATGTAGTCTTTTCCATTATACTCTCATGATAAGCAAGACAGAGTATATTAAAAACTGTAACTCAAAGAAATTGAGTGAACTGATCAAACTGAAACATACCATTGTCAGATGAGTGACTAGAGGCCAAGAGGTCTCGACTGCTAACTCCTGTGTTGAGACTGCTAGACACAACTTATTATCAATTCACTTGCAAAACTAACCTGAAAAAAGAAGTACAAAAGGCCAATAAAATGATGAATAGTGGAGCACAAACATCTCTTCAAGGTGACTAGTTTTGAGTTGATGATGGCAACTAGCAGGCATCTCTTTCTGGCAGTTGCCATACTGTAGTTCAGCAAAGTTCAGTGGGTGATTTCAGAGTATTCTGAGCTTGCATCACTAAAATAATGCCACAGGCAATATACTCATTACCAGGACATCTGAATAACGCCACATATTTATTTTATACAGGAGTTCTCAGAATATTTCTATCCAAGTTCATTGATCTTGGTGAGCTCTCCCATGCCAGGAGAGGTAGCAAACATGTCTTTATTTCCAGAAGTCTGAACTCCAGAACAGTAATTCAACTCTGATTATTCCACATGTAAACAGTAGAAGGATTACATGTGAGAATCAAATATTCTTTTTAAAAATTTTATCATAACTTCTTGTCTTTATACAAACAGTCTTAGCAGAGAAGAGGGTCCTAGTGGATGAAAAACTTAACATGAGCCAGCAGTATGCTCTTGCAGCTCAGAAAGCAAATGGTATCCTGGGCTCCATCAGAAGAGGGGTGGCCAGCAGGGACAGGGAGGTGATTGTCCCCCTCTACTCTGCTCTTGTGAGGCCCCATCTGGAGTACAGTGTTCAGATCTGGAGCCCCCAGTACAAGAAAGACAGGGAGCTGTTGGAGAGTGTCCAGAGGAGAGCTACAAACATAGTCAGAGGGCTGGAGCACCTCCGCTATGAAGACAGGCTGAGGGAGCTGGGCTCTTTCCACCTGGAGAAAAGAAGGCTGTAGGGTGATCTTGTTTCAGCTTTCCAGTAGCTCAAGGGAGCCTAGAAACAGGAGGAAAGTCAACTCTTTACAAAGGTAGATAATGGCAGGACAAGGGGAAATGGTTTTAAGTTGAGGGAGGGGAGATTTAGGTTGGATGTCAGGGGGAAGTTCTTCACTAAGAGAGTGGTGATGTGCTGGAACAGGCTGCCCAGAGAGGCTGTGGATGCCCCGTCCCTGGAGGTGTTCAAGGCCAGATTGGATGGGGCCCTGGGCAGCCTGGTCTAGTATTAGATATGGAAGTTAGCGGTCCTGCCTGTGGCAGGGGGGTTAGAGCTTCATGATCCTTGCAGTCTATTTCAACCCAAGCCATCCTATGATTCTATGAGAAGTCTGAATGCTATTTAAAAGAAGGCGCACACTAACATAAGTAGCAGCCAAACAATAACCAAAATGAAGAGTACAGCTACTGGAGATAAGTGAAAGTAAAGAAGAGATAATCACTCAAAAGTCTTTCAGGTGGATGGAAACTTCTACAAAATCTTTTTGTTGACTAGCATGCTGATTTCTCAAAGAGAGTAACATTAATTATTCATTCAAAGATATGCTAATGGAATTTGAGCAAAAATTCAAGCCTGAACTCCAGAAGAACTTTGCCTTTAACCATTCTCTGTGATTTTTTTTTCAATAAACCTGTACTTTCTGACTGAACAGAAACAGAGACCTCTTAACAACTTGCTTTGTACTGCAAGAGATGTGTAGCACTACAGCTGCTCAGAATAGGATTCAGTAAATGATTTCCACTCTCCCTGAGTGCCTTGGGCAATCTAATGGATGCTCATGGCAATATATCCAACCAGCAAACAGAATGCATTAAATTCAGAGGCTGAATCTGAACACGTATGCAAGTGGATGACTCCCTGTCAACTTGCAAAACTAAGGCTGTGTAAGCAAAAACTGCATTCCTAAAGATAGAGAGTCATTTTCCTGCCTTCTGCCAAAGGAAAAATCTACAAAATGTGTGTGGAACCCACCTAACCAATGTTATTGCTTTTTTTCCAACAAGCTTCACTTCTCAGCCCACAGTCTATTTTAGAGGCAGAGCACGGCACTTAGTGCTGGAGGAACCTCTGCTGTGCTCTTATGACTACAAACTCAAAGCCCAGCCAGGCTGCAGAGGTGCCCTGCAAGATCAAATTGATTTTCAAGGCATGCCAGACCTGTGATTTCTCTGAGCTGATTATTCGCATAGAGTTTTCCACAGCATTCATAGTGGCCGTATTCTTAACTCTGTGAAACTGACAACTGTTGAAGAGCTCTGTCAAGGATTTTCTTACTTCTTGGGTTTGTACGTCCTTGCTATGTCACTTATTTTTATTGGAGAAAAATGAAAGAGCTAGATTAATTACATCACGCAGTGAAAGTAGAGTATGTAGGAGGCTATCAAAGAGTAGAAATCCTATAAATCCTTATAATACACTGAAAGGATGCAAGGCTTAAACTGACAGCATTTCACTGGTGGTAACAGAGGTACTTTGGTGGAAACTTTTCTCTCAGCAAAGGGAGGGCTTTTAAAGGCTCATTAATTTAATGCACTCTTCTGTTTCAGGCAGCCCTAAATCTTTCATTCAAGGCATGGTACTGGCTCTACGTATGCATCATATTTCAAACCCTCCTTACCCAAACTCTAACAGGTGTATGCATTTACTACCCAGACAGGCTGTTCATCAGGAGGCTGTGAGATCACTGGGGGATCAGAGGAACATACCTTGGGTCCAACAACCCCAGGCTGCTCTGGGCAGTGCTGGGATGTGCATTGCAGCAGTCTCTCCTTGCCTCAGCTAGAGCAAGTGACACCTTAAGCTGCAGTTCCCAGCGCTCACACTAAACTTTATAGCCATACCAACTTAATCCCCTCTCATGTTGTATGTAGAGTTTCATAAAACTGATAAGGAAAGAAAAAGGCTAGGAAAACAAGTGAGACAAAAGAAAACATGTACGCAAATGTCTTGCTTCATCCTCAACATTCAGATTTTGCCTTTAACTCTAAACTATGAAACGAATAGCAGGCTGCTCCTCTCCCCTTGCAACCATCAGAATTCTAAGAGGAGAAACTGACAACCTTTACATAAAAAGAGTGAAACTCCATTTCCAGGAAACTAATAGAAGATACCCCTTGAATTTGAATGTCTGTGAGTTTTTCTACACACTAGTGCAGCATTCCCATGGAGGCTACTTCCACCATTTCTGCTATAATTTTATATTGTATGAACTGCTCCAGATTTCACGTACCAATATGGCAAGTTCTGAGGACTCACTATATCAACTCTTCTAAGTTCCTCGCTACTATGGTTCTGTAAACTCATGAAATGTATAAATTAATCTGTTTTCAACAACTCACAGTCAACAGAATTTAACAGAAATGGGAAATCACAGCTAAAAAAACATCAAATCCTGCCTTTGTTTCCTGAACTTTAAACTACAGATTAGTTTGACAGATGTCTGAGCTTCATTAATATTGCTATTGTCTGTCTCTGAATAATAACTCTTATGATCATTATGCAGTTTTGAGACATGCATATTTTAATACTCTGCTCATTACTATAAAAATGTGAACCACATTAACTGGATTTTTTCACATGGTTATGAAAAATGCATTTGAAAGGGAGATTTGTAATGTTTTCAATTTCATGAAAAACTGCGGAAAGTACTGGAAAACACTCGAAATCTATTAGTAAGAAATTGCCATCTCTGGAAATGTTTTCACCTTGTTTTAGAGACTCTATATAGCAAAGCTGGTTCAACTTCACAAATGCCCACTGACACTGGGACTATACCAGGACATCTGAACAGGATGAATTCCTGGAGGGACATGACCGCAGACATTTCACCTCCATATTCTGGTAGTATTTGCCTCCTAGAACAGTTTTGCAAAATCACAAACTCTTAGGCACAATCTCAAGCACCCCTGAAACTTCTCTTAAATCCTCTGAAAGCCTTTCTGGTCCGTGGCACTTTTTCTTGGAGGGACCATCACTTTGCTCCTACAGTTCAAATTCAGCCTGATTCAGATTCAGAGATCTGACCTGCACAGAGTCCCTTTTCAGAACCAGTTGAACAAATCATCCCATCTTTGCAGAGTGTGTTTGCACATCCCAAAAGACAGCATTTCATCTTGAAGATCTATTGCTTATTTGTGTCTTGAATCCAATGGATCCATAGCCTGGGAAGAAGGCAAAACTTGTGACCTCTTCAAGTAGGCATTTTAGGATGAAAAATGAATTGCTGAACTTCATCCAGGTTCACTTCCTAAATCTAACCTTCGAGAATATTACAGCAGCTCTCCATGCAGTACACCTTCATTCCAGACGAGGATGACTTTCCCCTCTTCAAATCTAGCCCTTTGTTTAGAATGATAACGTTCTCCCTCATCCGGGCATCCAAACCCACATCACCAACCCTCCTACATCTTCACGCACGTAATCTATGCCCTACCCATGCCACGCAGACAGAATCTGAAGTGTCTAGTAGCTCTGAAGTCTTCTTCATTCTGCCGAAACACAAGGGTTTCTACTTTCTAATCTCATAACCCACAGAATAAAAATAAATATATACATAAAATAATAAATAAATAAAAAGAATGAGGTAAAGGAGGCCTGGCAGGAAGAGGCATCAGAGAATGAATGTATCCAAAGTTATCTGTGATCTTTTCAGAGCTCCATTTATGTTTGGGAATACGGACAGCTCAATTAGTCTACCGCAAGTCCCCAGAAGATCTCAGGAGGACAAATGATAAATGACTGATTTAAGGCATTCAAGGTTATCTGTAGTGGAGGAAAGATTCCAAGCCTCTGTTTTCTTGGTTCTGACTTTTCCTCTACTTTTGGTTAAGGTGACAAGAATCATTTTATGAATTGCATGAGCAAGAAAAAAATTAAATCCCCCAGGCTCAATTAAATATGTTTATCTAATTTTTCATTCCAATCAAATGTCATGGGAATTTCCTAATATGAGATTACTACTCCTACCACCCAAGCTAACCATGAGCATTACTAAGGTTCCCTTACTCAGATTTGCCAAAATTCTCACTCTGATTAAGTTTTCTCCATTTTTGTCCTGAAGAGAGTTCTATTAATACCTCCTCCCTTCTTTTTCTGGCAGACTGTTCTAAAACACTAAATCCTTATTTCCTCAGCAGGGGTATAATATCTACTCTTATTAAAAATACTGAAACACAAGCTTACCCAGAGGTGTGTTTTATTTGACGTGAAGAGATTCAGTAAAAATGCTTCCCTGGGAGAGCTAGTGTTTCAGCCATCCTGCAAGGATTTGGCAAATGTTTCAAATGTTCTGCTGGACTCTCTGAGATATTATTAACCCCTTTCAAAAATGGTAGTTTCCACCACTTTCCAAGTGCACGTGGATGGAAATTTCCAAGTCTATTGTCTGGAGCTATGACACAGGCAGGAGAAAGACTGAAACTCTTGGTTAATCACAAGGGAATGCAATGTATAAAGATGGTAAAATCTGACAAAATCCATCTTAGAAACAAAGACTGACTACATTTTACAAACAGGCAGTGAATTTGGCCTCCTAAAAAAGTGACCACCAAAGTGTTTCCATAATCAGTCTGTAATGCTATATTGTCTCACTGTTAAAGGGCAGGAGAGAGCTGGAAATCCTTCCGTGAAAGGCCAAGGGGTAAGAAAGAGACAAATATTCAGTATGGTAGAAACAGAGTCCTCAGAGGTCTCATGTTTAGCAAGTACAAGTTCATGTGTATGGAGGGACAGAGAAACGAGCAGATCTCCCACACTTTGTTTGACAGAAGAAATCTTTGCACCACAGAACAGATATCCCAAAGGACAGATGTTAGTGATGGGCTAGAGAAAGCCAAAGGTTATCCATTGAGAGCCCTTAGCCATATTTAAAGAGTTTGGACTCTAGCCATCTCTCAGTGAAGTCAATGCAAGTCTTTCAATTGACTCAAATGGAAATTGGAATGAATCTCTAGGCTCAATCTTTTTCAGTTACTTTTTGTTTACATCATTTAAGATCTCTGTGACAGTTGTCTCTCAGATGTATTTCATTAGGCATTTAGCTTTCTACTGAGAAATTTCCCAAGCTACGTTTCTTTTTATTTTTATTTTTTTGGAAATCCCAATGAAAAAAATATTCTCATTTCCATCTCCAGTTGATTTTTCATTCATCCATCTCTTCCTGTCAGAATTCTGGCTGATAGACTGTATTTGGATTGTTTAATCAGACTGATACCTAATAAAATGGATGTGTCATCAAATAAATTCTTCCAACTCAGCCTTAAAGCCCAAAAATGTTCTAGATTCTCGTCTGGAGTAAATCAAATTTTGCTGACATCAGCAAAGCCTGGCTGACAGCACTGGAGAATCTAATCTTCTAATAGCATACAGTTTTGATCAAAGTAGAAAGTGTCTTACTACAATTACCTACATTTTGCACAGAATGATTCCTCTTTTGGCAAGCAGAATACCCATCGGAACGTGTGTTCAAACTCTTCCCCACAGGCATAAAAAACTTCACTGCTTTTCACTTTTCATCTCAGTTTCCAGACTAGAAAACAATCCTGTCATATATCAAGAGCACAAACGGTACCACATATGCTAATACAACATGCTTTTTTTTTTTCCTTCTTACCTGTGTACGCATGGTTTCCTTAAATTATTTTATTACTGTATATACAAACATACAATGAAGACAACAGTTCCTCTAAAAGTATTGTAGTTACAGCTCAATACGATGTCATATGATAGATCATTTAGGATTACATCTTATGTGATCTTTGTGGTATGGTACTGAACAATTACTCAATAACCAATACACAGACTGGTTTCAACCAGTGGATTTACAGCTAATCATACCAGCATATACAGAACAAACCAACTGCAAAGACACAAATTCACTCCAATGACACCAATCAGGATTTAATGTTTTAAACTTCAGTTGTTTGAAAAACAAGAATTGCTTCTCTAAACTACATGATAAACATACTAAAAAGCCAAACCAGAGCCAGTTTTGCCTATGGTAGAAGAGATATCAGTTCCTTCAGTTCATAGAACTGTACCTCCACTCTGTGGTGAAAATCAGTCTTCTCATTAAATGTGCATTTTACCATGTCCACCAAACAAGGAAAAAGAAGGAATTTAACCTATGGATTAATCTTAGCTTTCCCAGATTCTTCCCAGAAATCTTCCCTTCACTGCAGATTACTGGAAGTTGAAGAGATGTAGCCATACAGATAAGCTGAATATAAGTAACTTAAGAATGCCTTTTTAATTCCAGGGTAATAATCCGCCTTGAAAAATGAATGCTTCATTTTAGTTGATATAACAGATTCAGGAAAAGGTGATATTTAATGCAAACACTTTCTGTTACAACTTTTTCTTCCTTCAGCAAGTGTTGAAAACCTCTAAACCCCTGCATCAACACTTTATTAGTAGACTCAAACTCTGATCATCTCAGCTCTTTTCCAGATAATTGAGCTTGGATATTTTTGTCCTACAACCAGCTCGAGCTGTTTGTTGATCATTTTCTTGGACAGTTACCTCTTCAGTTCTGTTAATAAAGACTGTCCCTCTAGCTGAAAACTAACCATATTGTTTGCCATACAACGGGTACATCCAACCCACAGCCCCCAGGCTGTAAGTGACCTGGCCCAGCTCATTCTGCAGCTGCCCCATGCAGTCATGGCAACAGCTCTGCCCCACTGAGCTGCTCAGCCTGATCCCAGGCACACACCCATCATTCACAACAACAAAACATTCGTGTGTAATTGGTACATACTGGACTGAAACCAGTCGACATAAATACATAACTCGCAAATTTTCAGATAAAATGTATAGAGTCACAGTACAAAATTTGACCATGTCTCTTTACCCAACCTTTATAAGCTCTCTCTCACCAGAGAGAAATACTCCTCATTTCACAATCACACCTTATTCATGTCACTGCTTTTTGGCAATACATACATCTGTGAAAAATTCTTTTCAAGGATGAGGTGCAGAGAGAGTAAATTTTCAGCAAAAATCTGTAAGAAACACATTGAGAGCTCACTGAGAATTGCAGCCATTGCCACTGATCAATGACTGAGGCATCAGTTGCACAAAAACAAAGTCACATATCCCACTAGTTTTATGGTTTTGTTGCTTATTTTTTGTATGTTTTAATTTAAAAAAAAAAAAAATTAAAATTATGTTCTGTCACTTACATATGTTAAGTATGTTATATATTTTATGAGGGCTGCTTCAAAAGTAATGTCTCCTATTTAATGATGCTGGCCCGTGATGTCAGACGTGGATGTTGGTGGCATGGCAGTAGAGGTTGAACCTTCCCACCAATATCTCATTACATTTTGTTGCTGCATGACAGTTGGCAGAAGAGGGACAGACTGACAGAATGGCATCTGACATGGAAGTGTGTATGAAGTAAAGGGATGTGTGTCATCGAACTCCTCCATGCAAAAAAAAAAAAAAAAAAAAAAAAAAGGCACTTAATGACATTCATCAACACTTGCCAAACATCTATGGAGACCAAACAATGGATGTGAGCACAGTGAGGCAGTGGACAGTCCATTTCAGCAGTGGCAAAAGCAACAATGGATCACCTCCACTGGTGAGGATTGTTACGAGTGCAGCATGCAGACTCTAGTTCATTGGTGGTGAAAATACATAGTTAATGGTAGTGAAAGAGTGTTCTGTAGCCAAGAATTTGCTCTATTAGATAGTGTTATCGTACTCGTTGTGTCAGTTGTAGTTTCAACAGAAATAATTAGGAGACATTACTTTCAGAGCAACCTTCATAGATGGGCCCTAGACAATTCTTCACTCAGTGTGGCCCAGGCAAGCCAAAAGGTTGGATACCCATGCTATACAGTTTGTGCCACAAAAGGAACAGGCAAAAGGAACCTTCAAAAGCAAAGACAGGATAAGAACGTTATGTCATGATCATTCTGTTTTTTTGACTGGCAAAGAACAATGTGCACTGACCATGCTGAAATCTGTTTTAAATCCATTTAGGTTGTTTAGAGAGTGAGGCCAAGAGGCCATGCCTACTGCTTTGGGAGATGGAAGAAATGACAAGAACTCCAAAGATACAGACTCTCCAAACATGCTGGATTGACAGGTCCATTTTCTACATTTAAAACACTGTAAAAACATTGCAGCAAGCTTGGGATTTATTCTTGCACAGAAAAATAATTATGAATAGCATACTATTTGCACAAGTTTTAAAAGGTATAACTGGGACTCTATCATCTTCATTACCTTATCTTTACAGAAATGTTCAGTAACTAAATCTTAAAACAGAGATCAGAACAAAATGAAAAATCTGAACACCATCAGAAATGCTGATGTGAGTTGGTCAAGTACTTTTCTAGGTCCATGGCAACTTCATTAGCTTGTTTTGACTGGAGGAAAATAGTGGGTAAACTTTTAAAAGCATACTCCAGTTCTACTTTGGGAAAAAAAAAAAAAAAAAAAAGGAAAAAAAGAAAGAAAGAAAAAAGAAAAAGTAATAAAATAAAAATGAAACAGGTTTCACCCCACAACTTCATTCATGCCTTACTCCAGTTAGGATATTTTGCAAATCTTTATTCTGCATCATGAAACAGTGTACTGAGCTTTTTGCAGCCTAGATGGCTGCATAAGACCCCACCAGAAAAAAATTCATACGTCACATCAAGGAAAAAGGCCACCCTCAATAGAATGTTCCAAACATCTCTTGTCCTCCTAATTCTGAACAGAAAACATAGCAGAAATAAAAGACTCCTGTTTTCCCTGTCAGTAACAACAACAAAAATTCCCACTGGCATAAAGTTATGTGAAAGTTATGAGAAAGTGTGAAGAGGAGTCACTGAAGCTGTAGAGAGGCTGAGGAAGACAGTTAGATGAGAAAGCACGTGATGAATTTTGGTATTATGGTATAACACTGCTCAAGCTGATCCCACAAGGAGCTCTAACTCACAAGTTAGCATGTTTTCTTGCCAACTCACTTTCTTATACTGCTTAATAATAAATTAAAATTGTGCTTTCCTTCTCAAATTTGGGTTGAGCAAAAGGGCACATAAAAAGGAGCATTAGCAACTAGAAATATCTTGTAATGTGAATTTACAAAGTTGTTGCCCCAAACAGACTTGCAAGTGAATGAAAGTAGTGATTACTCCAGGGCTGCATTAAATAACAGGCCAAGTAAAGAGCAGCAGGCTGAGGTAATGGGATGTCTTAACTAGTGGAGAGGATTAACAGTCCAAGGACACATGAAGCCGCAGTCTCCATCTGTGATCATTTTGCTACTCACATCTTCACAAGTTTGACCACCCTTGAGCTATCTTAGGACTGTACTTGTGTTAATATGCAGCCTTCTGGGAACATCCTTGGACTTTTAAAGCCAGAACGTGTGATTATACAGCATGATGAAAGACAGTTTACTTAGGACTTGTTTCCTTCGCAAGAATATGGTTCTCTTCAATAAGTAGACAAACTGTAAATCAAGAATTCTTATAAAATATTCTGGTATCAAAAACTTCACAAACTAATTACCCACAATTTAAACATGCGGAGTCTGAGAGCCAATGGGAACTGTCTGAAGTCAAAGGAGATACTAGCTGAAGACAATTTCCTCTCTCAAATCCATACTCTGCTCGCTCGACCATTAAATCAAAGCTTGGGCTTTTCAGAGCTAGATTAGTTTTGTGTTAAACATCGTTGGCAAATGGGAAAATTATATTCAAACATAAAACAGCAAATGGCCTTCTAGAGAGAACTTCTGCAAGTAGAAGCTGGTTTTAGTTGGATTATTAGTACTTGCGCAGTGTTATACACATTTTATGTGAGAGCATATTCAAAACCGAGTATTTCCACATGTACGTGTCTGAGGAAACAAGTTGTGGTTGGCTATATCTGACAAAAATACATTAATAAATGAATAAAGATTTTTCCCCTTAGCAGTAATTCAGCCTCCCCACTGTGAAGATAGAAGGTGCTCCAAACCTCAGTTCTATCATTTGCACTCTTGCCAGACATAACATTCCATGGAGAACACTGCAATTATGTTATACCAAAGAAAGCAATCTCCCACTAGACTAAAAGAACGAGAACAAAAATCCCGCTGCAGCTCATGATTGTTTAGCCATAACAGAAATGGTAAACTTTTGGCTTCAGTTCACAAGATCACAGGACCCAGCACATCACTGGGAAAGTTTTTAATGTTTTTAAGTTTACTCGTAGATTTGCCACAGTAAAACCAAGTGGTTTCACATCTGTCTGTGGTATGGCTGCAGTGGCGCTGCTGGAAAAGCAAGGGCAGCAGAGCCTGGTGGCAGCCATATGGGCAGTGCCCCATGATCACTGCTCACTATGGTCCACAAGAGCCAGCCAGCTGTGTAAGAGCACACCACCCCAGGGCTCACAGAGCAGCTGATCTTCTGCCACCAGAAGGAGGACAAGTTCATTGAGCCAACAGACAGTTACAGCCACCAAAATATTTCCCTTTTGCAGGATGAGTATTCCTTTCTGATTAAGCTTTAAACACCAACTGGAAAACCCTGTCCCAATGAAGTCAACAAGAGTTCTACATAAGCCTGGAAGATGAAGATACAGTGCTCAGCCCTACAGTGCTTCCCCAGTCAATTTGGAAAAGTCCTAGATTAATCGTTAGCTTAGGAAAGGAAAAGAAAAAGAAAGAAAGAAGAGGCTGGGGCTTAAGGCAAGTGTACCACATCTATTTCCAAGCTTTGGTTGCAATAGCGTTAGCTAATACTCCTCTGCCCACTCAACCATTTTGAAGTTGGTTCTGCAAGGTACTAAACAAATGGGCCCCAGGCCAGGAGGACACTTAAACATGTGTTCAACTTTAGGGATACAAGTAAATCCTCCTGAATGCTTAATGTTACACTTTCCTGAACTAGAGCCAACCTGCCCCCATGCTTTGCCAGCTCTTAAGACTGACATCAAACAAGTCTCTCCTGGTAACATTATATAAAATCCTTCATACAGATATGCAAATAGTTCCAGCAACTATATATATTATCTCATTCTTCTGCATATACATGTATGGGTTAGCTCAGGATATTCTGTTTCAAGCTCCTTCTATTTTATGCTTACGCTTTATGACTTTGACCCAAGCACTTCATTGCTCAGAGAAGATAGGGATTAAAAATGAACAGCATTCAGAATTCATTACCCCTAGTAATAGTATTAACCCTGTAGCAATACTATATTGGCTTCAACATCATTCACATTGTGTTCTCTGGCTGGCATTTTCTCAGATATGTTTTGGTTTTCAGCTTTCAATCAATTCTCTCATCCAACTGGAATAGCTTCTCTTGTCCAACTGGAATACATGCCAAAATGACTTATAAAACACTGTTCAGGTTCCATATAATAAAGCAAACCACAGGAATGGTCTATTAGCATTAAAATTACAGAACCATTGAAACACATTAAAGATAAACATGCCATCAATGTGAGTCGAGCAAGCATACCACTCCAACATCACTTTTTAATAGTCCAACTTTGTACATTATATATAAACCTTTGACTGTGATCACCATGAAATGTGCCATATTATATTATTTATTCAGTACAGTTCCCTTTTCTCTATTCACTTCTGTTTTATCCCTATGGATGCGCAGTACATTCCAGCTAGACAAGGCAATTCAAACTTGTATCCCCAGGCTAAAAGAAGGACCAATAGCTCTCTGTCTACTTCAGTCTACCAAAACAGAAGGGTACGCCATTAATCCCCCAAGTTGGTCCCACTGTGATTTCAACAATTAACCAGCTATTCCTGTATTTTATAGGGGTTCAATCTTTAATGAAAGCAACTTTTCTAAGCACATTTATTGCTTTGAGATCAAAGCCAAAATTCCATCTTTTTATAGGTTTCAAAAGGTTTCCAAAAGGAACCGACAAAGATCCAATTGCTGAAATTCTCCAGTGCCTTTTAAAAATTACACTGCCATGTTCCTGTACTCTCGATTGCCATTCAGGTATTCAAGGCTCAACAGCTGATGAACACACTCACTACCTCTGTGTACTCAAATTGTTGATGGGCCTATCTATAATAGCCTCTGGGATCTATCTCAACAGTACTTCTATCCACAGTATCAACATCTGTCTGCCCTAACGCCCACCTATTGGCTGTACCTCATACATCTAAGGATGTATCAGCTGAGTTAGGTGAAGAAACTGTGAAAATGTCAGTGCACCAGCATGGAAGGTAAGAGTAAGAATCATGTCAGCTCACAGTTTTATAAAACTTTGATTTTCAGAAACCTCCAGAGAAATTAGCTGAGAAACAGCTTCTGCAGATCATACGAATAATGAGCAAAATCTACTGACATCACTAGAATAGATGGAAAGGTTGTTACTGGAGTTTTGAACCATACCCGTGATGAAAGGGGAAACCATGTATGAAAGGGACGTATGTTTTGGAAAAATTTTTTTTATTATTATTATTATTTGGCTATCAGCAGAGGTATTCCCAGCTTTTTTGTATTTTCTTTCATTCCTTGGAGCAGGACATTTATATGCTGCTGGCAGCCTGAAAAGAATTTCCCCTAGTTACATCAGATTTAGCATAGCTAACAGGATATATCACTTTTCCACATAAGGAACAGCTGCTGTTGCTGCAGGGAGGTTGCAAATACATGGTATTTGGCCACACATTTTGCAATATCTTGCATTTTCCATACATTGAAAGACTGGTGAAGAAAACAACATACAAAAGACAGCCTTACCCAGAAGAAAAAGTGATGCTGATGACTTGAAGCCTCTGCAAGGCTTACCTGACTTCATTTCTGTCTCCGTAAATCAACTCAGGCTCCTTTGCTAGCACACAGTTTAGCCTGTTTTTCATCTGCTGCTAAGGCTGTGCTGCCAAGGCTTTTTAGAGTTCTGTTGTATAAAGGGCATCTTTTAAGAGACTACTTGTTCCCCTTGAAGAAATTATCTGCTTGCCACAAATCTTTTTAAGCCAGAGACATTATACTGCACAGCTCTGCCAAGCAGGACACATGAAAGGGGATTTCCTTTCTCCTTTCCACAGCGGATACCCTTTCAGATGAAATGGGGCCGTTCCAGAAAGAAGTCACAACACATCTTTCCCTTCTTCTAAAATGTATTAATAATTCAATTTAAATTTCTACAGATAAAAATTCTGAGCAGCTAAATGTTGAAATCCTTTTCTGCACACATCGTTAGCCTAAGTTACATCAGTTCACAGGATTTGCTCCACACTTTATTTGCCATTTGAGGAGCCTGATGTGAGTCAGGCAACCCAAGCTTTTGCCTTCTTTTGTTGGAAAATGCTTATGGACAGACAACCTTGCCTTCTCTTGGCACATACAGCTAGGCACTAAACATTATATAGGGTATAAGATTTTTTTATTTTTATTTTTCCAACATAGAGATGTTTCAAGACTCATTGAGATGAGCAATTGCTGTCAACCATAATCCCACAATTCCAGCATACACAACTTTCCATGTAGCTTTTAACTGAAACCATACACCGTTTGCTATTTTCAGCAACACCATGAGTACATTGGGTTGTTTGCCATTTAATCTACTTTCCAGACAGCCTTCCACAGAAGCATTAGAGCTGGAAGAAGACCTTTCTGCAGTTCTTTATTCCACGCCTTTGAAGAGCAGCGTGTTTATCCATATTAATCCCAGCCCAAACCTTACAGATGAGTATCTCCAATGACAATGATGTCACTGTCTTACTTGGCAGCTGTCTCCTTGTCCAGTACTGTGGGGTCTGCTTTTTGAAAGTTATGCAATCACAGCAACATGCATGTACAAATATACATCTTTATCCTACTGCAACCTGGGCACTACTTTCGCTACAAATTTAGGGAAGTGTAAGAATAATGCAGGTAAATTCATAAATTCAAGTTCCCAGAAAACAGGACTTTCAAAAAATCTGTGAGCTGCTCAGCTTTATTTTTAATGGTGGATATTATTTGTTTATATGAAGACATATGAATATTATATTGAACTGTGTGTATCAATGAATGACAAGCACTTCCAATATTAATGATGTTTTGAAAAGGCACTGTCTAGCTGACATCCAGGTGGATCAGTCCTAGAAGCTAATCCAACAGAGTAAGAAAACACTGCTTGAAAAGCACAGTTGAACTGTGTCTACACCTGGCAAAACAGAAGCAAGCCAGGTGTGGCTCAGTTGATGTGCCTCTACACACTTTTTTGGATATCTATGATTTCAGAAAGCAAACCTAGCCTACCCTTTCAGAACAAGAACCCTTCAGAAGAATTCAAAGCACCCGCAGAGGATAATTTTAAATGCTGCCAGTCAAGCTGCTCTATCTCTTTTCTTTCCCCAAACTGGTAAAGCTCTGAGCTTACACAGGGGAGCAAGCAGTAGTTGTGTCACAAAGAGACAAAAGCAGCCTATGCAACAACTAACTTTCAGCACTCAGTTCAGTGCTTAGCAGTGCTCCTTGCCATCTACCCCTAAATAAGACAAGATCCTCCAAGAGACTGATCCACAGCACAGGAATCATCCATGTGCTTCAACTCTCCCTTTCTAGGAACTCCTTTGTCTTTAATACTTTAAGAGCCCAGAGGGACTAGCTCACTCACTTTGTGTTTGAAGACAGACAATGCGTGTTTTTCTCATAACAACCCCAAAATATAGTCAATTGAAGGGTTTTGAAGTTAGAATTATATTGAATCAATCTTTATACTTTTTATAACATATATGTATTACAGACATGTATTTCTTGCTCCTGGCTCTTATCAATAGGCACATATTTCTAGTTGCCTTTACCTCAAATCTGCTGGTTTTAATTTTGAAAGTTTGTATTATTTTTACTGCATTCTCCCCCAGTTTGTCAGCTTTGCTTTTGTAATATTTGTGGTTGCAAATGACTGGCATTATAATAATCCTTGCTTGCTGTTTCTTTTCAAAAAAAAAAAAAAAAAAGTAAAGTAGTTTGGAGACCTGAATAAGTGAATGCACTGACACATAACTGCTTGCACAATGCTCAGCTTAGGAAAGCCAAAGTCGTCATGAGCACATCACCAAAGGTATGTGGACCAACTGTTAGAAGATCAACTCTGTGTATGTCACAGGCTTTTGGGCAGCCTTCCAGTCTGAGAGTTTGAGGGGATCCATTTCAAACAAACAACAAAGAGAAGGTGTAGCTGTGAATTAAAGGCTTTGAAATAAAACCCATACAGCAACTACTGGGTCATAAGATTTGCGAGCTATCTTACCTCCAAGAATTTACCAGCAGTAGTACATATATATAAGCTTGTACCTTGAATACTGGAAGCCTGAAGCCACAGTTGAAGCCTTGAAGTTAGACAAATACAACAGCTTCAGGCAAGGTGAATCCAAACATGGGATAAACAAATCTTAAAACTACAAAGAAATCCTACAGTTACATTCCAGGTACAGCTAAAAAGCTTCACAACCTTTACATTCTTGCTTGAAAAACATGAATTAGAAGGAAGGCATGTTTTATAGAAGCTTTGGTGTCTCCAGTACTCAGAAGGGAAATATTCAAATGGAAATACTATGGATTTGAGTACGTATCAACATCTTGAGTATGTATCAACTTATAAATCTGCATTACCTGTGTCTCCAGTCAGCTGTCTATCTCTGTTCCCAAATCTATGATAGATGAACAACACAGAAGAGAAGCATAGGCTTCTCAGTGCTTTTTCTCTCCCTTGCAGGGTACCACACAGCCTAGATGTGCCTCTCCAGGAACTAGGGAGCGGTAGCAAAGGTGACAGCAATAACAAGCAAATTAGTCAGCTAGATAACCAAGGTAAACGGAGAATTTGTAGGGATGATAGAGGCAGTTGCTGCTCTGGCGTCACCTTAGACCTGCCTGAAACCTAGCTTTGAGCACAGACCTTTGCAGCATGAGGTAACACAGAGTTGTAGCCACAAGTAGGCCCTGACAGAACAAACAGCCTTGAAGAGTTCTCACAAAGCAGATCATTTGCTCCCTTTCTTCACCTCCACAAGCCATCTTAGTAGATTTGGTAATACACATATTTAAACAGTCCCACAACCACAGATGCCAGGGAAACAAAAGCAAGTCTGTGATGATAATGGGTCCCTTTGGATCCAGGACTTGACGCAGAATGTCTCCTAGAAGGAAGTCTGTGCAAAAACCTGTTACCACACCAGATTTGTACTAGGGAACTGAGAACCAACTCTCTAGATGCAGTGATCTATCACTGCACAGGGCTGGCTTTGTTGATATAGTCCATGATTGGAGACCTTCAGGGAGCAAACAACAGCCTACTTGGAAGAGATCCCATGCCAACAGGACTGAAGAAGTGCCAGTATATGTATGAATTTCCTCCAAAGTACTCTCAGTTCCTTCTAGACTAAGAGTGATTGAAATGATTAAGTGTGTTTTGCAAAGCTCTGATCTAAGAAACAATATTCAGCTACATCTAGATTCAAACTAATGCCCATGATGACTGTAAGCACTTTTGGGGGATATCTATGCCTGTACAGAGTTTAACACAGAGATGTAGTCTTTGAAATGAGGTTATATTTACTACCTGTAGAGACTCACCAGATGGAGGTAGATGCCTTCATGTACATAGACTGAGTAAATCCATGCTGTGCAATGCAGTGCTACTTAGGCACACCAATCTGCATAGGCCTACAATGCTGCCTTCCAGGAGCAGAAATCTCTGTAGCACACTCCTCAGCACGACTGATCCACAATCAACTTGTGCAGACCTGGCACAGAGAACTTGGCAGTGCAAACCCCAGTTCTGGTAACAGTACATAAAACACCAGTTGATTCCTGCAGTGTAACACACAAAGTCTCAAGGATTTCTGTCACCATGCAGGTAGTTCATTTTAAACAAGATTTTCAGAGGTATGATGGGACTCCATCCTCCTGTACGGTATAGGTTTCAGATACCAAAATATTAGGAGTGATCAATATTAGGAGCACCAATATCTTGTCTTATTAAGGGGTTTTCCTACTCATAATCAGCAAGTAAAAGTAAGATTCACTTAACTCAAATATCACTTAGGTATATACAAATGGCTAAGCCATGCATGTGGTTACATTAATTGGGACCCAAATTCAGACACCTCTGGGGACTCATTAACATTTAACTTGTGTCAGAGCACAAATGGTAGCAGTGTTCCCTTTGTGGCATCAAATCAGGCCCATTAATTAGTCCCTATTAATACTCAATCCCTGGGTGCCATTAGCACATTTCTATTGGCAGCTTATTCACAGCAAAGTTTCATTCACTCTAATTGCTCAAATTGTCTTTTCCAGAAATCTAACAGTTGCTTTTGGACAGAAACAGTAGTACAAACACAAGAAAATAAAATAAAACATACACCAGCTTTAGCACAGAACTTGGAGTGTGATCCAAAGGTCATTGAAGTTAGTGAAACAATTGTCTTCCATGAGCTTTGGATCAGGCTTCTTGAGAACAAATTTTTGCTAAAGTTTCAGTCTTTTTGAGAGCTCACTCTGCTATTTCACGTCCACTCTAATTTAGCATAAATAGAAAGCAATTCTCCGGCCCTTTCTTGCATGAAACAGCTTGGATCCATTAATTGGAATGGTTCTCACGAGCAAGTGCTCTTTCATACACAGGCTACATACCAAAGTTAGCAGTGTCTAAACAACAGTGCAGGAGTAGAGAAGAAGTAAATTCTAATAAGAGCCAGTTAGACAACATTGGTGCCAGTATTTCATATTCCATTATCATCTACATCTCTCTTTCTTCTTTCTCTTTTAAAACTGCCTCCCTCTGTTTGATTTCTTGCAGGTTTCCACATGGACGCAGGGAAAAATCATGACCCTTATTTTTCAATAACTTTTAAAAGCGTTACCCTTCTAAGGTTCAATACTGCAAGATTTGCCTACTAAGATATCACAACAGCAGCACATTCCCACATAAAGAGGAGAAGGAGGAATTCTGATATGTTCCTCTGGCTCAGCAGCACAACAGCCTCACAAAAATTGGCTCTACAAGTAGAGAAGCCGTATCACACTTTCCACAACTTTTGCTATCTGCAAAGTAGCTGTTCATTTCATGAGGATTGAATCTGGTCTGCAAATTGTAAAATACTGCAGTAGCTTAATTTACAAAAGAAACATAGAATGGCAAAGGTACGGCTAAGACCAGTCCAGCTTGAAAAGAGTCAAATGCAATAAGCATGACTGCACGAGTACAAACACAGAATTATTCCTCCCCACCCACCCCTCCAAAAACGCATAATGATTCATAAAAAGGCTGGGCCTTTTAATCAGGTCTTAATATCAGCAAAATTACATCACTCGCTAGCATGCTAATGAATTCATCTCCCAAGGTTTTATGCTAAGTGCTCTATCATGACCCTGAATATCTCCCACTTGGTATGCTGCAGATCTTAAAAGATCTCTTAGTAAAAATATGACATATACTTTACATTTGAAAGACAGTGGGAGCACTTTCTTTACTGAAATAACAGCACAAATCCAACAGCAGCCAAGACGCTTGTGAAATGCCAAGATGTTATTCAAAATTGTTATTAAAATTCAGGGTGGTCCCTCTTAACCAAATTTCTGGCATGATAGCTTCATTTTAGTGTGATCATGGTACTCAGCAGATCAACACAAACACAGAAACAGCCATAAAACGTCACGCTGCTGTTTCAGGATCCCATCTCCAATGAAGATGGGTTCCATCTGCTTTCAGAAAACAGCACAGGATTTCTAATTACTTTGTTTTATTCAAAGTGCATTTAGCACAGGTTACAAAAGAGTTTAGAAGTGTACTGGTCAGTGATTCCTGAGAAGAGCACAAAAGAGCACAACAAAGCAGAATAACTAAAGTCACTATGGTTGAGGCTGGAAGCAGGACATTTCCATCTGGAGTAGACATCTCAGAAGCACAGGCAGCATCCAATTTTATCACCAGAAGGATGGGCGTATCCATCACCCATGTCCCTGTCAAGCAGCACTGGTTTAGTTATTTGCATCTTTCCCTTAGCCTCAGGCCTGGTTCTCCAGGAGCCTGAGATTAACACACAAGGCCATGCAGTATCTTCTGTTCTTGGCAACTCCCTTGCCTATGTGTAAATCTGAGCTGGGCTTTGCCATAAGCTGAAAGCCTCTCTCTTTCAGAGCTGATATTTGGCACTCATTCATGAATTTTAGTGTAAAACGGACATACTCATATAAGATTAGATATATATTTCACCAAAGTCAAATCTAGCCTGATGCTTCTTGGATAAAACTTTTTAAGATAAAGATTGTTAATATTTTTTCCTCGTTCACCCACCTCACATCTTACCTTCTCCTTCAAGTAGTTACGATCAGCCTGTAGAATATTAGCCTGGCTTGTTTACCCAGGGTTGCTTCCAAGTTTCACATTAAGCAAGAGCAATGTTGCCGAGGACTTGAGCCAAACCTAGTGAAATCCATAAAAGAAAGCTGCATCAGTTTTAACGGGCTTTGCAACAGGTCTCAGATATTTCAAGAGTAAAAGTGCTCCATTCCTACAATCACAGCATTGGCAGAAGCAGGAAAACACAGTGGCCAAATGGCGGGGCGATGTAGGGACATAACCCGGGGTACAAACGGTAAATCTCAGCAGGAATTCCTAGCTCCAGTAGTTAAAGCTGAGCTACTGCTCCAGTGCAGAGCCTGTCAGCAAAGGAATTATCACCATCATGACACTGGACCTATTATCTCAGAGAGAGATTTTAAGGAAAACTAACGTACATGGGATGGGCTCAGTCACTAGGCACAGAGCCTTTGCTATTTCCCTCAAGACTGTTGAGGAACAAATGTGTGTCATATTCACATTTCTGTACTGGAGTGGAAAAAAAAGGCCTTTCAGGTCTGTGAGGAACTGAGTCTTTGACGATCACATTGTAGACTAGCAGAAGGGAAAGACCTTAATCTATCATCTCCATGATGTCTTCTAGTTAGCAGCAGCAGCTTTTCCTTCATTAGACAGTAGATATCTACATAGGAGAGAGTAATTTCTCATGCCCATAACACACACACACACAAAAACAAAACAGCTCCAAGCAGGTTTTTCAGCTTATTAGATGGGAAAAACAGAAATAAAAACAATGAAAAAAACCCACATAGATGAACAAATTCAAAGTATACTGAGCATCTTCTGAACTATGCTGCTTTTCAGATAAACCTGACTGTTTGTGTGACAAAGGCAGGACCAGGTCTCCTCTTGCTGTAGTCAGGCATCATTCCTTTCATTGCAATAGGACAGCATATGTGAAACAAGCCTTGTGATGTCTACATTAGAGTAAATGAGAAATTGCTGCTAGTCTTGGCATTTAATAAGGGTTACCAAATTTCATCCACTCTTCTTCAGAAAAAGGTCTTGTTTCTTCATCTGCTGGGTAGCACTGCCTAATGCTATCCATCCTGCACAACTATGTGCATTCAAAGGTATCTAAACATCCTCCAACAGATCACTGGGCAACACAGCTGCCATCTGTTATTCTCTCTGTCTCTCAGCCCAGCAAGAAAACTGAGTCCACAGTATTTTCCTCTTGGAGAGTTGTTTTTGTTGCACTTCTGGGTTTCTCGATGCACTGAAAATGCACATTAGGCCAAGTCCTTCACAGCATGGCAACTGATTGAGTGATGTGAGTAACTGCAATTTCTCAAAGCGCCCTGGGATGTGCAGCACTCTGTACTCATAAATCACTCTTAAGAGCAACTGGAATAAAATCTGTGACTGGCAGTGCAGGATTCTGAAATGTATCTGAAGCGCTTGGGAAGGCTTTGCAGTGACACAGCTTTTTGTGCACTGAAAGGTATGCACTGAAGCTCTATAAGCCTGGTCACCCATTCCCCTTTTGATATCTTTAAAACAGACCAAGACAAATGATATACTTCTTATTTAATCTGTGCTGATGCTGAAAGAACCACTTTCTGGAACTCTTTTTTACTGATACAAAAGTATCCCCTCAAACATTTATGTTCATTCTTTTTTCTGCTTCAGAGTATGGAATTCTCCTGGTGGCATATTTATTTTTTCTAATAACACTGAGTATAAACTGAAAGCTGCCTGAAATTGCCCAGCCTCTTAAAGAGATTAGATGTCAGAGGTAATGGGAAGTGTCTGAAGAAGAAACACTCTTTGGCTACCAAGGAGAGCTGAGTGAGTCAAAGAACAATGGCTGTCATTTTTTTTGTTTCATTTTAAATCTAGCCCAAATGAAGAATGGGCCATAAGTATCTGTTTGTGAGAAATGAAACACCAATGCATGTTAGTTAATTATGGAGAGATATCCATGGCAAAAAGCACAAGATGCTTTACAGTGATTTATAGTCTGTCTTCCAGGAGAGAAAAATGAGTCTGCTGTGAAGACACCACGCTCATTAACACATTTGTTTCTCGTGGTGCTCTGCTAACTTGCTGCTGGCCTGCTAAGTGAGCCCACTGGTTCTGGCATGCCAGAGCACTTCCTAAGGAAGTGTTACTACAAGCTAAGATAGAGCAATGAAAATACTAACTCCCTTCTGAAACACCACAGCCCAATCCATCGCTTGATTGTGCCCTATGACTGCAAAGTCCAAAAAGGAAAAGCACTACTTTGCAACAGGACCCATTTCTATATAACACTCATATCCATGCACAACAGGAGGACAACAACCTTATTTTTATCCCTTCCCCATTGGCAGAAGGCTCATATTACAGCACGTAAAATTAGTGCAGAGATATCAGAGCTGAAACAGCCAGTGAAATGTCAGCAAGGAAGGCCTAATAAGCTAATGGGGGACACACCACCCAGACATCAATGGGACACAGGTTGGACAAAACCAGCATCTTGCCAGTGGGCCACACAGGGCTGCCTCAGGACAGGGGACAAGCCAAGTGTCAGCGCTAGCCCTGCACAGGGTGGCACTTACCAAGGGTTGCAGCCCCAGAGGGCTGAACATGGGGAGGCAAGGCAGGCAACAGGCTTCCTTGGTGGCATAGCAAAGGTCAAGCCAATACCAGGGTATCCAGAGCCAGGAGCAGACAGGTCAAGGCCACAGAATGGCCCTGGTGGGGCTGGAGACAGACTCAGCAGTAGCCCAGCTCAGTGACAAGGCAGCAGGCCCTAGGCTGGGCTGAAATAAGTTCCTGGGCTCACAGCACAGGTGGGGGTCTAGAGAAAGCCAGCCAGAGTCATTAAGGCCCATAAGTGCTTTCAGGGTTCCCCTCAATTCTCTTATTATTGCTAGTGATGGTAGTGGATAATTGGACCTCAGCACAAATCTGAGCAATGGTCTGTGAAACACTGAGGCAGATACACAGCCTTCTCCACCCTCAGAAGGTAGAGGGGCTGCTTCAAGGGGATTCATCTTGCACTCAACACAGCTCTTGCATTTCTCTCTGCAGAAAAACGTCATCTCTCCCTGACATTTCAACTCCTGGAAGAGAAGGAGACATGGGCTGTAAAGGAAACATTGACTGTACACTGAATATATTTCACTGGCCACTTGGGAGGAGTAACTTTGCCAGTTCACAGCATGTGGGATCAGCAGCCAGCTGCAATCCCGTCTCGTTCAGACTCATCCACAACTAACCACAAGGTTTGGGTGGTTTTTTTTTGTTTTTGTTTTTGCTTTTTTTTAACTTTTGTTAGCCAACCTTTTAAGTGGTGCAGTCTTTCTTTGGGCTACTTCCATTCAGGACCAATGGACCATGTTGGTATCGATGGCCTAGAACCCAGCTGAGCTCAATTATACTTGGAGGTGACCTGCATTTCCCATAGTCAGGACCAAGTGCCTCACTTAGGCATAGAGATTAGTACAGTGCTCAACTTGTGGGACAAATAGTTTTAAATGATAGAAAGCATACAAAATAATGAACTCTAATTTTCTCATGCTATGAGTAAACCTTGAATAAAAGATCTGCCCTTCATAAATAAATTAACTTTACATTTCACCTCCCTTGCACACAAATTAAAAGTTTTCCATTTTAACAGATTTTTTCCCCCATTAAATAATCTCTTCTTTTCTGAATGTTGCTATTCCTCAGCTGCAATGAGAAAATCGATGCTGTGCGGTCATTTTTCCTCTCTCAGCCTGCCCATCAAATAGAACTACAGAGCTGTGTTCAGCAGCAGGAGAGTAACCCAATCACTGCTGGAGCAATGCTGCCCTCTCGTGGGGAACCCAACACGTGTGCATGCTGATGTCTTTGCAACTTTGTTGTTGGGTCTTAGTAACATATCGAGGCTGGAATAATCCCCTTTTTAGTACTGTCCAAGTACATGTGCTTATAAGGAAACTGAATAGAAATGTTCAAGGTGATTGCATAACCACTGCATGCTCAGCAGGAGAAATGGAGTCATAGAATCATTAATGTTGGAAAAGACCTCTAGGATCCTCCATTTGGTCAACCATCTTCCTACCACCAATATTGCCCGCTAATCCATGTCCCTAAAATACCACGTCTACATGTTTCTTGAACACCTCCAGGCACAGTGACTCCATCTCCCTGGGCAGCCTGTTCCACTACTCCTTCTGAGAAGAAATGTTTCCTAATGTTCAAACTGAACCTTCCCTGGCATAGTTTAAGGCCACTACCTCTCATCATATCACTGTTACCTGGAAGAAGAGGCTGACTCCCACCTCACCACCACCTCCTTTCAGATGCTTGTAGAGAGCACTAAGATCTCCCGTGAGTCTCTTCCACAGTGTATAATCCCAGTTCCCTCAGCTGCTCTCCATAAGACTTGTGCTCCATACCCTTCACCAGCTTCCTCTTTGCCACGTAAAAATGTTCACCCACTAAAATAGCTCTAAACTTCTGGTTTGCCTCCCTTACACGTATACAAGAAAGGGATGGTGAAACTCTCCTTTCTTGCACAGAAGGTTTCGTTTGCTTGTTCCCAGAGTCTACAATCCCTCTTAGCTCCCATCACAAGCAGGACCAGATCTCTGATTCCTCCTTGCAAGGTTCCCACTCCAGCTGGGAAGCCTTTGGCCTGCCTCTTCCAACAGCTCTTGCTACCTATTCATTTCTCAACATTTTAGCCCTTAAGTAGCATCCCAAGGCAAGGGAGGAGCACACAGACCTTTCACAGTCTACTGCCCTGAGCACCTACAGTATCACCTACAGTATTCTCCAAGCGGCCTAACTCTGTGATTCTGTGATTCTATAGCTTCAGAGTCACATCACTTACTACCAGTTAAGCAGTCACAACCAGATCTGGTTTCTGAATAGGGTGTTTCCCTTCCAAGCACCTCAGACCTGCCATGATTTCTAAACACCCACAAAGGTGCTCATGGAAGATACCCATAGGTTTTTGAACATTTCCCTGCAATCCACTGGATGACACACACTGCAGGCCAAGTCCAGGTGGAGGTAAGATTTCAATCTCTTCAGCATAGATCCTCCCGACAAACCTCTAAGACTTGTGACTTAACCTCACATCTGCTTTCATGGCACAAAAAATCTGCCAGTCCCTGTGCAGTGAGGGCTTTTGCAGCACAAAGCTTCCACTTCCCCATGTCTGGTTCCTTTTTCCTCGCCAGAAGGCCAGTCTGCCACTTTAATCACAGTTGAGCTGTCAGCCTGTAAATCCCCAACTCCGCACACCTGAAATGTTTTCACTGGTGAAACAGTGCCCAGGAATTTGCTGGCAGTGGTTGATGTCAAAGGAAGAAGTTGCAGAGTTTGCAAATACCCTGAGGTGGCTGCTTTCTGCAGTCAGTTTTTCCAGTGTCTGTCCCACATCCCTTCCCTGGCATCTGCCCCTAAAAGCCCAATGCAAGTCTACAGCCCCTTTTACGAACCCAGAGGGCCATGTTATGCCCCTAATTTCCCCATTTTCCCACACAAACCACAAGTTCAGCCACATACCTTCAGACCTCCTTGCGCTCTCTACTGTTTCTTTGCTTCCTTTCTTCCTCCATGCACTCTCTGCATCCTCTTGTGGTGCCCTTCCCCTCACACAACACCTTATTTAACAGGCTTCTCTGGAGAGGAGAGAAACTTTGTCTCTCCAGTCTTCACTCAGTGCCACCTGCTGACCTGTTAGTGTCTGGGGAATGCCACCAGATCTTCCCTTTCAAAGCATTTCAGGAAAGGAAATATTTCCAGAAAGAAGCGGCCTCACTGAGGCTGATCTCCAGGGTTACTTATGGCAAGGCCTTGGCTGCTATTGTCCAACTGATGTTCAACACACTGCAGTCCCACACTGGGGCCTGATGGACCTGATAACCAACACACAGCTAGGAGCACGCTGAGATCACTCCTGTCTTTGCCATCTGTGTGAAATGGCTTTTCCCCACCCATAGCTGCAGCTGCATGTGAGTGAAGGCCCCAGAGAAGCCCAGCCACATCACCACATCACCCCATCACCATGCTCAGGTCCCTGCACCAGCAGGAGCTGCTTGCTCTTCTGCAATGATGCATGCCGATTTGTCAGCCAGAGGGTGTGAATGCAGGAAGAAAAAACTCTGATGCTAACAGATCCAAGGCTGGACATACAGGAAACACCAAAAATATCTCTTAATTACTTCTGTCATTGATCCCTTTTCTGGGCAGAGGGGGAAGGGAACGAGCCTTTTGTCCAAATCTTTCCTTACAAACAGAGCTTGGCCACAGCATTTTCACACTTTGTTAAGGGTAAGTCTGGATTTTTGTGATGTTAGAGTTTTTTCTCAGGCTGGGCCTTGGCGTGGCCTTGTCTGAACATTCTGGGAGCAGTGAGATTGAACAGTCGCCCTTAGAGTCAGAAGAGACATATCTGTATGAAATGTGCATATGAAAAACTTACTCCACTTCCTTTTGAAGGGCTCAGAATTTTGCTCAAAGCCAACAAAAAAACATGCAAGTGAGCCATTTCCAGGGCTTTCCATACAGGTGTGTTGGCAGCTGTTCAACCCATAAGGTGGGCACAGTTGGTATTACCTCTGATGAATGCAAAGCAGCCTGCTGCAAGATGAAAAAGTGTTGTTCACAATGTGTGGAGCTGTAGTCAGCTTGCATGGTTGGCTGCAAGTCCTGCTCCAGGCCTGGCTACAAACATGGTGGGAAAACTCACAGGAAGATCCATGCAATTGCATTTAGGCTGGGAATTATATCAGGAATTATTTGTTTTCCCTCAAAGAAAAACAAGATCTTATTTCCAAGCTATTAATGGAAACAGTCACGCATTCTGAGGCTTTTAAAGAGAAAAGAAGAAGAAAAACACACTAAGTTGTTTTGCTAATATGAGTAATGTTCCTCAGGATTTGTAATGAAATTAAGCTTCTGATTGCTTCTCCATAATTTCCACTCAAGAAGTGCAGGGAATAGCATTTCAACAGATAGCAATTCATCAGCATTGCTGTGACGCTTGCTTTTCTGCTCACCTCCAGAATCTCCTTCCAGTTTCCTTTTTCTATACACAAGAGGCACACCTCCTTGTCCTCCAGCTGATGCACAGCAGAGGACACAGAGAGAACAGAGAACAGGTTCCAGATTGGGCAGCCCAGCCTCACTGGGGGTTGCAAGAGCCTTGGGAACAAGCTCACCAGCACAGACTCTTGGCTTTCATTGGAGGAATACTGAGATCTTATCAGAACAAAGGCCCCATGTTTGAGCATTCAAATTTGAAAGCTTTTTGAAGGTTTTGGGCCAATTGATATAGCCAACACTAGCAAGCCTGTGGCACAGGCAGGACTGGAGTTTCTGATTTCCAGTGCCTCATGTCTATTTTTAGTTCCAAAATCAGATAAACAGTAAGAATCAAAAGCAAACCAACAACAGAGAACCTCCTGGAAAAGAGCAGCTGTGTACTTCTGACTTTTTCCACAAGTAGCTAGATTTTAAGGAACAATAACAAAACAGCAGTGACAGAGACACAGACAGAATAAACCAGTGATTAACTGTTTTTACAGGCTCCTCATTTGGCTTTTTAGGAAAACTACATTTTTTGCATCATGTTCCCAAGCAGTTCCTGGCCATCTGAAGGAGCTGTATTTCTTTTCAGATATCTCTTCTCCCTTGATGCACCTATGCTAGTTTTTGAGAAGCAGTAAGGCCATCAGCCTCCCTTTTTAAGGTTATTTTAATGCCTTCAGCAGCACAATGGCAACTTTTGATTTCCCAGTAAATTACAGTAAAGTCTAAGCAGGATCATTTGAGCTTGAGGCTTGATATGTTTCCTCATTGCCCTCAGTAATAAGACCACCTTTGGGTGACCAAGAAGCAACTTTTAGTAATTCAAAGATAAATGTTTACTTTGGAAGAAAAAAAAAAAATTGCATTTGTATTGTCTAATTTGTGCAGGCATTTCAAGAAAACATATTCCTGGGCAATAAATTGGTCCCAAGCAACGGTAAAACAATGATAAAATGAATAAACAAAGATGTGCAAAATTTTCAGGGAAAATATGAATATCTGCTTAGGTTAGTCTACTACAGCATATATCCTGTGGGGGAAAAAAAAAAAAGAATTTGATCATATTTTTGAACATCTATCATGATGTGGATACATTAGGAAGATTAATTTTGGCATTCTTTAATATTTTCTGTTTGTTGTGAGGAGGGGAGCAAGACAGAGGGAATCTTCTGATATTTAGACATAGCGTAGACATACACAGTGTGCACTGGAGGTCAGAAAAACACACCAGGATGCAAACATTTATTTTAAGCTATGTTGTATTTGGGACTTTACAGAGCACCCAGGAATGGTTGGTTGCCTATTTATTGCAGAATCACAGTAGCATTTAAGAAAGACTGGAACAGGGCTATAAAGAATCACCTTGAAAATGGACAGCAGCATGGAATTCATTACAGAAAAAAACCCTAGCAGTCAGAAATGTATTTTTATGTCTTGGATGACAACCTGAAGTAGCTCAGAGCCAATGTTTTTATAGACTCTACTATCTTTCAGACTTGACCTAAAAGCTTCATAAGAAGCAAAGTTATTTAGAATAATTTGATTTATAAGTGATGTCCATAAACCACAACTTTGCCACAAGCAGTTGCACAGTGACAAGCAGCACTGGCTATGCTGTCATTGGTAAATACTTTGCAAAAGGAGAGGACTTGTCATTTTAATACCAGCATCCAAGTCAGTTGAAACTAACCCTGAAGTTAAAAATAAAAAAACACAAGCTGTGGGAGTGAACAATTAATTACAATAATTTCCTGGAAATCAGAATAATATGCACAAACTCTTATCAAAATTTGAAATAAGTATTTTGGACCAGGTAAGCTTTCAGCTGGTAAGGCTGTATATGGATACTGTAAAACTGAAATTTAAGATGTTTATATCGTTTATATCTCTGAAGGATATGTTTACAGAAAAGAAAACAGCAGAGGTATAGCAAGACTCCTTAGAAAGGATTCCTCATGCATTTTTTAAACAAGCCTTTGGTATTCTCTCTCTTCAGAATACTTTTTTCTGAGCCCAAAGGGCTCAGACTCTGGAGAATCAGCACTTCCATTGAGGTCTGCAGGGTTCTTTCCATGGAAGACATTTGAAGAAAATGATCTTCAGAAGCACCAAGAAACATGCTGTCTTTGAACAAAGCTGTTTCTTGAAGCCAGGCACAATTTGCTGACCTACTTTGGACAAGGATTTATTGACATCCCAGGCTGCAGCCTGCCTCCTGTGCCACTGCCAGGAGAGCTTGAAGCACAGCTGCTGACGGGACAGTGATTAATTTGATTGTCACCAGCACAGCTCTGAACATAAGGCTTTCTCAGAAGGCACATAAAAGGAAACTCAGTGCAGTCACTTGGATTTTGCTGCTAAGGGAGTGAGGGAAGCAGAAAAACAAATCCCAGCATAGTTTAACAAGGCCAGCCCCTCCAGCACAGGGCTCTTTGCACCGGTCTTCTGTCACTGGGAGAGGTACAACCAGCCAGGGGAGGCTCACAAGTAATACACTGCACAGTTGGCCCTCCAGTGGGAATGAAGCCATCATTCCTCATCCAGAGTGCAAAAAAGACAGTAGGATCACCAGAAGCAGGATGTCATGGAGATGTCCCCCTGCCTTACCAGTCTACCAATTGGTTATTTCAAACCACCTTGACTGTTTACACTGGTAGACTCTACAAAAGTGTGCTGTATAGACACGTGATAAATGCAACATGATGAAAAGTGTGAGTTTTTGGATTGTGATGGGCTGTACTTTGTGCACATCAGTCACGGCTCGTGATCTAGGCAAAAACATCATGTGGGTCAAAGGGTCAGCCACTGTCAACTGGAAGTGATTTCCCTTACAAGCTACAGGGGTCTGCAGGTGAAATTATTACAAGACTGCAACTGCTTGGTGGCAACTGCAATGACAGTACAATGGAGACCTCTGTAATTTGTAATTTCTAACAAAGACATTTGCAATACTTAATCAAAGGACCTGGTTCCTTATTATCTTGTACTTTTTGTCATCATTTGAAACCTTCCCGAAGAGACTGTACAACGTTGCAAAGTCATCATCTCATTTAATTTCCTGGTAGTGTTTACTTTCATTGTTTTGCACAGCACTGCTCCACTGGAATATGGTGGAAATACTTTCCCATCATTTTGTGCATTCTAACTTTGTAGCACAAAACTGTGTGCCACAGACACATCTGAGGGAGGTACCATGATGGGGGTCAGAATAGGTTTCAAAACACTGTAATGATTAAAGGAAGACTCCTAAAACCAGGCCAGTCCAAATCCCTTGATATGGAGTCACATGTACAGAAAAAGCGCTTCCTACGGAACAACCAGACATAATCCATGTTTTAGCTAAAGTTCAAAAGAAAACAGCTGAGTAGCAAAGTATTGGGGATAAAATGTTCTCCAGTGGTACCTACTTAAAATGCTCACCGGAGTAGAGGTGTAAAGACAGCCCTTAGCACAAACCAGGTCTGTGGCAGGGCTCTATGTTCAAGATGAAAATGGGGAACAGTGTCTTGGAAAATTACCACAAACTCTTATAATAAATAAATAATAAATATTTTTTTCCATGGATTATTTCAGCAAACGTGGGGGGAAAAAAAAACCAACAACTAAAAAAACCAAGAAGGAATAAGACTATATTTTAATAATTGTAATACCTGAAAGGCATCACATGATTAGACTACTCAAATCTAGTCTAATTCATCAAAGAGTGGGATTCATTTTAAGTGTGAAAGTATGTATGTCTCTATGACAGAGTTAGTCCATAGCGTTTACCACTTTTCCTATACCTCTGAGTGAGAACTGCCTGCAATTGTGTGAGCGAAGCTCCTTGTTTACCTTACTGGTTTAAGATAACAAATTGGCTTCCTCCTGAAATTCAAATTAAAAAAACTATAATGCTGCTCTTTGTAAATTATTATCAAAAGATAAATCAAAAATCATTTTCCAATTAGAGTTTTTCAGGATTCTTTTCACTGTAAATCTTGGGTTTCTCAGGGAGCAATTATTATGCAAGCAGTGATGTTTTGAACAAAGGCTTCAACAGTGCTGGATAAGTTCTCCAACTATTATTCATTCTATTAAATGGAATTCTGAATTTATAGAAACTCCATCTCCTCTGTCTGGCACAGTTTCCTTACTACAAATTAATTTCCTGCCAAAAATGGTTTGCTTTTATCTGATGATCCAAAGCAGTTCCTTTGATAGAAAAGTCAAATAATTTAATCATTTATTTATTAAACTAACCCACAATTTGGAAGAGGAAAAAGAAGTAAGCAACTTGTTTCTTGCAAGTCTTCAAAGATGACGCACACTGTTATAATAACCAGATACTTGGAGTTTGCTCAAGTTGTTACCATTTAGACATTAAGATCTAATTAAATCTTCTAATTTTATGGAAGATCTTTTGGCTGATTTCCCAAAAGCATGCAAGGCTCCTATGGAAAACCAGGTAGTGGGAATCTGTCCAAGTTTTTTCCTTACAGTAATATCATTTGGGGAACACAAGCCTAGCTGGGGGAAAATATTCAAAGTTACAGTCAGTGTAACCACGTACAAAACCACAAATACATTAGATTCAAAATGAAAGGTGTGCATTACTTCCTTGATTTTATTTATTTATAAACGTGGCACTATGTTTGTGTTCTGTCAAGTAGAGTTTGGTGGTGACGCAACATGGACTCTCTCCGAAGTCTGAATACCTCTTTAACTCCAATAAACAGTCTTACATTTTCCTACAGTCCAGTCTCCCCCACAAAACAGTTACTGAAAGTGACCTGTCTCCAATTAACATGTCTCTCTAAATCACGGCCTCACAGTAAGAACTCAGTGAGCTCAGCTTTTATAGAGCTGAAGCTATCCTGCAGACAACACCGAGATTTGGCAAACATAAAACATGGGCAATGACAGTTAAGTGTGGAATTTAGTTCTTCACATTACCTCTCCTTCACACATCACTGCCTTTTCCTTTAATATTGGAATCAAAGACCAGAAACAGAACTTTCTAAGTGGGCTGCTAATTCCCTGAACACTGATAAGAGTGCTGTGATCTAAACTAGATGCACAGTGATCCATTGGTTATACAAGCAACTTAAAATATATGTCATAACTAAACTAAGGCTTTGCTTCTACCTCTGCTTTGCTTTTCAGATTAAACTCTTGTTTCTTTTCTGTATGTCCTATAATCTAACCCTGTACTACGCCTGTTAATGATTTTTACATCTTGTGTGTTTTCTCAGTTTCCTAAAATTGTTTTTCAAAAGTGATGCAAACTTCCAAAGAGACTAGAGGTTTAAATCTGCAAGGAGAGATGTAAGCAAAGGGAACACCATTTGAAAGAGAAAGTAGAATATTTATATATCCTGGCAATATCCAAGAAGACATATAAGGTTAATGGGCTCAAAACACGGCATTAAAAAAAGAAAGAAAAATAAAGGGAGAGAAATTGTTTCCCAACAGGTTGCCATCTCAGACTTCTAACTGTAGGCCAATCTCCACTTCTCTTCAATCTTAAAATGATTTGCCAGTTGTCTACTTCTTGCTCTATGTTCAACAGATGAAAATCAAGAGAATAGAGCAGATGCTTAATTAAACTATTTCCTTTATTTTACATAATTTTCAGTTTCTGACCTTCTTCTGAATGTCTTTACAGCATAATCATAATATAATCCTCTTTCTTCCACATATTTCCTCCTTTTTGGCACTCTAAGTCCATTTCATCCAGGTTCCATCCCATGGTATCTCTCTTATTCTTAACAGGCTTAAGCTCATGAGTTTTGGTTTAAGAAGCTTCACTATGCTTCCTGGAAAGATCTGTTTCACCGGCAGTGTCCTATCTTCACCTATAGCTATTTGATTCCTACAGAATGGGTGGCAACCGTTCTAAGCACTCACAAGCAGATTTCTGCTGTCTGGTGAATACTCCTATGTTTGAAGACTCTTAACATTACAGCAAAAATTGCTAGATTGTGTAAAACAAAATTGCTCCCATTATGATCACTTTAAGTTCTGTGAAAGTTTGTTGTTAAAATGGGTTGAAGCATTTAGCCCAATCTCAAACGGTTTCCTGCAATACTGGCACACCTTTGCTTTGTGGAAAGTTTACAGAACAGCTATTTTCTTGGTCTGTTTATAAATCCATTGCAAAACAAAAATATTCCACAAATCACCCTCCTCCAGCCAAGCTCTCTACAAAGCCAATTCAGTTCAAGTGTTCAAATTGCTGTCAATAGGAAGTGATGACAATGTACTGCAAAACTCCAAGGAACTATAACCAGATAAGAGCTTCTTTAATGGGTACACGCACTAGAGGAACAGTAGTAGCAGTCTGTAATAATTGTCACTTCTGATCACCATGGGAACCAAACTGAGGTCTACTTTGCTGAAAACACATTAGTAGTGACTCACCTAATGCTTGGGAAGCATGATTATTGAGAATCACTAGACTTGTGTGGGTGACAGAGAACAATATGCCAGTGCATTACTAAAAAAAACTGATGCCATTTCAACCATACTCGGATACAGCAGATTCCTTTGCTAGAGATGCAGGATGAAATCAAGTAAATTAGTGCTTCGTGTTTGCGTTCAATAGTAACAAACTCCCTCTTTATGTTCTGCAATTTCAGCCCTGTGTGGCCTCTACTACAGAAGATTTTGCCCTAGTGAACAATGTCCTCTATGTAACATTATACAGTGGGCTTTACCAGGGTGTTCACAACCTTCTTAGCGATGGATTTAATGTTTGAGCAACACAGAAGTTTAGGGCTATGTTACATCCTCTGAACCATACTGCAGGGTGGATGATACACAAAAGATGGGCAGTATCTCTACCTGGGCCATGCAGAGACTGAGAAGTTGAGTTCTCATAACTAAGCTCCAGGTTCTGCACTCAGAAGAAAGCAAAATAAATAAACTGTCCCATTAGTCTAATTCAAAGGGCCAGCTGTCTTCTAGGTGGAACAGTTTGTGCAATGAGATAAAAATTATCATCTAAGAAGAAAGCAGAGCTGTTTTTTCAACAATGGCAAATAGTAGTTCCAAACCCATGCTTAGGAGGCCTAGAATTTTTCAAGATTCAGTTGTCTGAGCTATGTGACTTCCAGAATAATATTTCTAGGCTTTGAAAGAAGCCCAAATTGGAGATTCTCAGATTATGAAGCCTGAATGCACTGTCTTTGCTAAAGTACTTTCAGAGTGCAAAGATACTTCCTCAGCTTTGGCTGGAGAAAGAATGACAACATGAAATAGCATTACAGCCCAGCATTTAAATGTTCCTTCTTTATACATGGTAATTCAAGAAGTTTTGACAAAACCAAAGTATATTCCTTCATAATAATAACTCTGCCATTCATTGGCGTCTTGTTTTCTGTTTGTAATTCTCACACTCTACCATCAATGAGAGCCTAAATATCTTCCAAGGGTGCCATCAAAAACACAGCTGTCAGCTGGCATATGGGGTTTCTTTTCTGTTTCTCCTCCTTACAGAAATATCCATAGATTGTAAGTTTTGAAAGAGTATGCTCATTTCTCCAAGAAATGTCATGTGCTTTCATTAACAAAGGCTTAGGAAATGTTACTCACCGTAGAGGAATTCTGACGAGCAGACAACAAGTTTCCTAAGTGGAATTTAGCCAAGACAGAATACAGTGCACTGTCATAAAGTTTCTACATCTCTGGGTCCTTGGGAAAACAAAACACAAGAGTTTGCTAATCTAAGGCAAGGCCATGGCCCGAGCTCTCCAGTTTGACAAGAACAGCCGTGCATGGCATATATGAATGTAGATCTACTACCGAGGTTTCAGCCCATGGTACTGAAACAAATGTCAGTTGATGGTAAGATTTTGTGGTGAAAAGATGCAGAAGAACAAAAATACTAAGAAAGAAACCACTGTACCTCCCACACATTCAGAGGACAGTCATTATGAGTGTAGTTCTGCAGTGTGCTCACCTCTTTGTAACTTTGCACAAGAAAAATCAGGTGAAGACATATAACAAGAAAAAGTTTCAACTGCCAACAAGTTTCAACTCCTTCATCTATTCCATTACTAGCTCCTGGGAGTTATTCTTAAGGACCACTTTGTTTTCTTCTCAATCCACATAAGGGGCTTCACATGTCAGTAGCAGAACAAGAGCTGTTTGAATACAGCCTAGTCCATTTTTTCAATGATTCTTCCTAGCAAGGGAAGGAGAGACTACTGGTGTCTATCACTGGCTTTTCTAACTATGAACTATGATGTATCCTAGGATGACTGGTTTCTTGTTGGTTTCTGGGGTGATGTTTTTGTTTGCTTTGTTGTTTACTTTCCTCTCAGAAGGCAATCATGTTTAGGTCAGACATGGGCCTTGCTGTTCTCTGCTAAACAAACTTGTGCTGTTCAAACCATTTAGATTGTTTGATGTGAGCATGTGATATGGAAACTATATCCTTATGCTACGGTAAGCTGGCAGGAAGCAAAACTGCACATTCATTACCCAACACTATTTGAATTCTCATCAGCTTGGCTTGTAAGAACAGGAGTCTGCAGATGTAATTTACAGACATTCATTCAAAATAAGATATTTTAACACCAACTCTTAATCTTCAAGTTATTTCAGCTTGGTTCTAGGTTGAAGGGGTCAAGTATGAACTGTATATTTGTCTTTAGGAACTGGAAGCTTGAAAGCATTGATAAACAAAGCAGCAGAGTTCTTGAGAACAGAAGAATATATTGCCACAAACACTGAAAAGGTGGCAAGCAAGAAGTATTTTTATATACTTCTCTTTACAGATTCACACTAACTTCTGCTTGTTTTAAAGCTGAAGCTGCAAGAAATCCTGGTCAATAATTCCTTAATAGGTCCTAATAGGTCTTAATAGGTATTGGTGAAATGGGCAGGGATTTCAGGGTTCTCAATGTTTCATTTGATGCCCAAAGTTTCTGTTTTGCTTTTGCTTTTTATTTTAAGAGTGGTCATTAATCTACTGTAATACATGAACGTGGTGTGGATTTTTTTTTTTTTTTGAGTGTCTTTTTTAAAAAGTTTGACTAACAAATTATGCAAAAAAGTTTTAATAACTATGATACTTGTTCAGCCATATGGAAATGTGCCATCTCATTTGATTTATGTTTTGTGAAAAACCTCCAGGTGTTATAAACGCAATGAATTTTAACCCCCCCATCCATAACTTCATATATTAATATACTGAAATAATAACAACACCGATTCCGCTTCTATTTGCCATACTTGAGATGATAGGAGATAAGCTGGAGACACAAAACTCAAATAGTGATCAAACTCACTACATTTCAAGAGGACACAACACTGGATTTTAGTCAGCTATCTCTGACAATACCATCACTTCACGCTCACCCAAGGAAATGTCACTGTAATATCACATAGAATGGAAAACATAACATAATAGTTTGGTTCATTCATTTTTTTTTTCACATAATGCTTTGTAAAAGAGATAAAGCTGAAGAAAATGAAAACAGACATACATATTACGATGAGATACACTGTCCTTATTTAAACAAATTTCCTTGAGCAATGTATTTTTAAAAGGTGAAAATTAAACGCTAGTATTTGTTTCAATGTAAAAAATTGATGATAGTAATTATAAACAGCCCAATGGTCTTTTGCCTATTTCATCCTAGTAAGTTTTCACAGCAAAAATAGTAAAATTTGCAATATTACCAAAAAGATGCAAATCTGTTAAATATATTACTCTGAAGTAAATTAACAATTAATTTATAAGAATCTACCATAGGAACTATTAAGTGGACAGTAACAATGATTTCCTATATAAAATCTATTAAAAATTTTTGGAGAAAATATATGAAGCGCAGCTGATAGCTGATGAAATCTGCAATATGGCCACAGAGAAATAACTTGCAGATCATCAAAGTTAGCTCTTGTGCAGAAACATCCACCATGAGTTCATTAATTTCATTTTTCCTCTGGAGAACAGCAGGAGGTTTCCATAATGCAATCACCATAGCAAACAGATTCAACGTTGTACTTTAAGCTTTACCCGTAGTTGGAACTTGCAACAGTTTAGGTTTTTTGGTGTTCTGATCTGTCTTGCTCTCTGGAAGGCTACGTAAATATAAAAATCTTCAGCAGAAAGACAACTCTCTCTAAAGTACTGGTAACTGGTCTTTGCAGAAAACTGCTAAAAACATAAAAAAATTAGGGATAAAAAGATTTAGCTGAACTGGTAAAGCTACACAGCAACACTACACATAAAGCAGTTAACTAGGTCTCTGTTAGAAGCTGCGAGATTTGAGGTCTATGCCCTCCAGACACACATGGACATAAACTCTTGGAGCTCACTGGAGAGTTTGCAGCTTTAAAGGTGCTCATCTGTGTACACTTTATATAGCCTGAATGAGCAGTCAAGCTTTGATTTTGTACTAATGAAGTCAAAGAGCACTTTCAACTATTTTGAACAGCAAAAAAAACTCAGATTCCAGTCATCAACCATAAATGGAAAGCCCCAACCTCAATAAGGTGCCTCAGCCTTGCTCAGATCAAGTATGATTGTGTTCCTGGCTCAGACACCTTAGCCAGGTTACTGAAATTAGCATGATAACCAACTTCAGTTCTCTCTGCATGTGATGGTAAAGCCCATGGAGCTTTAACTATTCACGTGATTAAAGACAAACAGTATAGTTGTGTTCTGCTCTACTGGCTCTGCATCCAGCACCAAGACTAGTCCATTTCTGGTTCTTCATCTAAATTAAAAAAGGGTTCTTCTTTTTATAGGAAATGTTAGCAGCTTTATAATTCCCCCTCAACCCCAGCTGAACACCACACAGTTCTCTTTTGAAATTTGTCTATGTTTATTCAGCTCACATTCTGAATGGAAGATAAGCTTGCTTTGTTTTTCTTCAGACACGAATCTGTAAAGGACTTCTTTTAATTAGTCATCTAGCTGAAACTCTTAAGTCAGATCCTATAAATTTTCACTGTCCTATTCTGGCCAGCAGAGCACAAAGCACCACAGATTCTCTCCTAACAGGAGGAAAGCTCTACTGTGTCACATACTGGGTGCCTCACGTTGATCTGCAAGGTGGCCCCAAAAATAGAGAATTATTTGACTGCAGGGATCATGCTGGTCTACACGCTGCTGAGTGCACCGTACCCTTACCAGGTCTCATACTGCTGCAGGGCCATCTGCAGTGTGGTTGAAGGGGAGTACAAAGACATTTAATTTTTATTCATACACAAACAGGAAAAGATGCAGTTTCCTTGCTTCACACTTCTCACCAAGAAGGTGGCTTTACCCACTGCTTCGTTTTTGTCTGCACCACTGAGACCTGACCCTGGTTCAGCCCTTAGAAGTCACAGTGCAGCTGGAAACACAAGCAGCTGATCCCCAGACTCCTGACAGAAGCTCACAGAGCATCACCACCTGGTTTCCTTCCAGCTAACACATCCCAAACACGTAACAAAAATTAAGCCATACTGACCTCCAGCTGTTTTGATCTTGATGTGTTTATTTCCTTCTAATCTTAATAAAACAAAAGGTAAAGAAGGTTAAAACATTGTAACATATCAGTCATTTAGAACACAGTTAAACAAAGCATGCAACAGAGGTACTACAGTTCCAAAGACAGCTGCTATTATTATGACAAACAGTGTTATTTTTCTTCATTTTTTGTTTTGCAGCACATTTTGGAAGCTCCAGTCAGTGACTTAGCTCTGTGGTGTACATAAGTGACAGCAGCATTTTGTTGTATTAAATCTGAAAAATATTACACAATCTTATAAATATGTTTATGGCTTGTCTAGTAAGCACTTGTAAACACAATGTTTTATTTTCCACTGTTTAAAAATATAGCGTGGAAAAAACACAGTTTGCATGAGGTATCATATAAGAACAGAAGCAAACCTGAAAGCAAGCACTCACTAACCGTTATTACTGAATTTCACCACAGTGCAAGTAAACATCTTCAAATCTAAAAATAGTGCCAAGGCTCTGCAAGCGCATATATCATCGCCTCTTAATCCTAACAGTATTTCGTTTTCCTTGAATTCACACAGCACTCAGAGCACAGAGGAGCTGTTCAGAAGACAATGTACCACCCTGGCACCATCTGCTCTATGATTCTTCTGCAGAAGTTGGCATGTTATAACTTAAATATACTGGAGCAATCACTTGGATGATTACAAACAGCCCCACTGCCTTAAGAGGGCCCAATGCTGTTAAGTCTGTCTGAAGTAATCACTGACTTTTAAAGGATAAATACATCTTACTAGATAAAATTCAACCAAGAAAGTGGGAGAAATGCAATGCACAACTTTTCAATACCTTTTGGTGCAGTTTTCGTCTGACTGGAAACCATGGCAGCTGCATCTGATGGCAGACCAACATACACACCCCCATAGTTCCTGATATGAAGAAAAAAATTAACAGACAAAAGAGCTGAAGTGAAACACTTGTTCCTATAGCATAAACATCACACAGCAGTGTTACAAAGATCATGGATGGTCAGAGAGGATGCACAATCAGAGTAGTCCTTCTTTCCCAAGGCTGCAGGAAAGGTTCTTCTTCTAGAGAAGAGATAGATAGTCTGATATCAGAGCACAGCCCTGAGACCACAGAAGCACCTCCTTCTAACAATGCATGCCAACTAAACAACACTTTGACCTCTCCTGATTAATGAATAGGATCTACACTCCCTTCTCAGGGCCATACTTGGAGTACACTGTTAGTAGGAAGATGCATAAGAGTATTAGATACTTCTGTAGTCCAACCCTCTCCCTTTCATGATCATAAAGAATGTATTTCCAGCTCTGAGGCCAGTATAAAAAGCAGGGACTGATGCAAGGAGATGGAAACGGGGTCCTTAAGAATCTCTGCCATACTTGGAGCTACTAATAGAGTAGCTTCTCTGACCCATTAGGTACTAAATGAATCATATCTCCTCCTGTTCCTGGGTCTCTGAGTTGTTTTCTGATTTGTTTGATGACAGAGTTGTACTTCCTTTAATTTCCAGCCCAACAGAGATCTCCCACTGATGCTAATGCCATCTGTGGCCAGGCTTTGTGATGGCAGAGGCCACTGGCCATCATGGAGCAGATTACTTACCACTGTGAGATATGTGCTCCTCTTTGCTGAAAAGCTCCTTTCCCCAACACGTTAACAGTGGTGAGGATCACCAATTTTGTGTTTTGCACGAGATTTCCTACTCTTTTTTGCTTTGCTCTGATGGTGTCAGTGGGAAATAATATGATGCATATCCAACAGCAAAACTCACTGCAGTCAATTCCAAATAAAGCAAGTACAGCACCTACCTCCTTTTGTCATCATCTGATACAGATTCTTCTGCTCTGTAACACCAAAAAACGTAAAACACATTAGCAAATAGTTTATTTCAGATACTCCGACCATCAGGGTAGATTCAGGGGCAAAGGAAGAAGGATGTTATTACTGATCCCAGTTTCATTCAGATCATCCACAATGCTATAAAGTACTCACAAAGGCAAAAAAAAGAATGACAATTTTCCAATCTAATGTATGGAAGAAAGAAAAGGATTGAGAACAGATGTAGCTTACTTGCCTTGATTCCCTCCAGTGATGCCTGAAAGTAGGCTTGGGAACTGAAGCTGGTAAATAAATATATTTTCTGATTGAGTCCCCACATAATGCACAACAACATAAAATCTCTGAACAAACAGAAACAATTATGGGCTGTTCTTCCATCAACAGAGGAATGGATGAGAGTGGACATCCATAGCATGAGAATGAGGATGAAGAAACCTTCACAGTAGCTGCGCCAAAATATGTTCTGGAACTCCTATATAAAGTGAGGTACTGCTTACTACTGAAGTCAGAGTTGTTTCCCAGTCAACAAATTGCAAAATTAATCCCTTATAAATGAGCAATCAGTTTTCTTTTACTGTCTGGGTAAAATGGATAAGGAGTCACTGAAGTTTGACTACCCCTCCTTGAAATACTGCCCAGTGTAATTGAACCAGGGCAGAGGGTAAAGATAAGAAGGCAAATGTGGTTAAAAAAAAAAAAAGATAAAACTGTCAGTGTGATTCCTTGTGGGTAATAGTACCCGTGCTGAGCTCTCAGCCTGTGCCTCAGCATCAGCCTTCACCCAAAGTATTCACTCACCTTTGACTAAATATTTAGACTTTGAACTCTGCTGCTTGCACAGGTTGTTCAGCTGGATAATGTCACCTGGATATCCTCATCTAGGGAGAAATTGCCTGAATTATGGGGGCAATGAAAAGATACTCCCCATCATCAGCTCAGCTATGAATTTCTAGTCTGCTCTCCAGACAAAAAAACTGAGGGCTGACTGTTACCCACTTAGTGCTAACTTCATATTGAAAGGATTTTCTGAACAAGGATACGGAACAATAGTGTATGGCATTTCTTATTGTAATTTATTTATTCTGAATAGTAGGTGTAATAAGGGAGAAAGTGTAGATTTGACAAGGGGTAGGAAGACTCTACAGAAGGATCTGAGCAGGCTGGATCAATGGGCTGAGGCCAACCATATTGGGCTTCAGTGGCCCTGCCTATGGCAGGGGAGTTGGAGCTTGATGATCCCTGAGGTTCCTTCCAACCCAGGCCATTCTGTGATTCTGTGAAAACTAAGTGCCAGGTCCTGCACTTCAGTCTCAAAAACCCCATGCAGTGCTACTGGTGTGGGGAAGAGTGGGTGGCAAACTGAGTGAAGGAAAAGGATCTGGGATTATTAATAGACAGCCAACTGAATCACAAACAGTGCAGGCAATGAGACCCAGAGGTGACTGTCCCTCTGTACTCAGCACTGGTGAGGCTGTACCACAAATACTGTGTTCAGTTCTACAAGAAAGACACAATCTTAAACGCAGGAAGATGTCCCTTAGATCTCAGTCAGTGGTCTCCTGGGTAGATATCTAGTTTTGTGTTACGAATTAGAAATAATCTCATACATCATCTTTGTATGCAACAGAGCATCCCAAACTGCCCACTGTGCTAATGCACAGTGAATAGGGACACACAGTTCTTAACATTTAAGTACTCTGCAGTTTTCCCAAAGGATAGTCACAAAGGGCATCCCACTGGCTGCTGTGTTTGCCCATGTCTTATCACTCAAGAGACAGTGACCAACAGAATCACAGAACTGTAGGGGTAGGAAGGGACCTCAAGAGATCATCAAGTCCAACTCCCTGCTCAAATAGGTTCCCTACAGAAGGTTGTACAGGTACGCATCCAGATGGGTCTTGAATGTCTCTGGAGAAGAAGACTCCACAACCCCTCTGGGCAGCCTTACTGTCTGGCCTTCTTGCCAGTGCTGTCTAGATGGGTAAGAAGCATATCCTCTGCCACCACCCAGCCTCAGCTCTCCTGTACATAGCCAGGAAAAAGCAAAGACCCCTTTCCTTGAGGGCTGCATGAAGCTGCTTTATCACTCTGCCCAGTTCCAGCAGAAGAAAGAAGAAAGCATATGCATATCAATGGGTATGAGTGAACTGTGTATTTTTAGTTTTTAAAAAATGACCACACTTTTAGAAAGGAACTTTGGGTGCCAGGAGATCACAAGCAATCATTTCTGCTGAACCAACCAAATGTATCACTGGATTATCTCATACAATTGGAAACAGTTTCTATAATCCAGATTAACCATTTTCCAGAGAAAAGAATCCTTTTAAAGCACTGACAAGTTCAAGAGCGGCTCAAAGCCTCTAAAATGGAGTTTTAAGAATAACAATCAATATTGTCCAACAGGAAATTAATGTCAATGTTTAAAAAAGCTTCTACCAGGCAACAGGCTATTTTGTTCTTTTCTAGCAATGTTCCGTTATGGGGCATCACTGAGCAATTACTGTCATTCTCTCACCAAAACAAATTGCCAGGACTATGATTAAGCAGGCTAGGTTTTTAAAACATTTTGCTTTCCTCCTTTTCTGTTAATAGCTACAAATCAAAGTCTGATTTTAAAATGCCTTTTCTCTTGAATTCTCAACAGCAAATATAGTCAGAACAGGCCACAGTTCTTGGACTGGGGACGACTGGGTTCAATCTGCCATACTGCTATTACTGAGCAGAGGAAGAACAGAGAAGTGTTCAGAAGAAAATAAAGAAAAATGTGGACACTGTCATTGTGGAAGAAGCCATTTTCCACCTTTCCAATGGCTCATTTCTAAGCAGCATGGGAATGAGTGCTGCTGTAATTTACATATTACACATTTTCACACATCTCTTGCCTTCATAAGCTGTAATCTCTAGTTTAAGGCACCATTTTGAAAGGTGCACACTAATTTCAAATGTTTAAGTTTCTAGGAGCCAGCTAAGGCCGATGGAACCACATGCTGCATGAGCAGAGGTGGCCTCAGGGAGTGAGCTGCAATGGTGACACTCAACCACACGGGAATGGGAATGAAAGGCAATTCCCTTGGCTTCAGCAGCATTCTAATTGCTGCATCTCCCAGGCTCATTCTCTCCTCTCCTAAGTCTCTAGCTTCCCCTTCTGACAAGGATGAAAGAAGAATCTAGCATAAAAAAATAATCTATAAATATCTCATTTTGCATCAAAGAGCCTCGATTTATGGTGTCCTCCAGGCAGAACAAGTTATGATATGCCTTTCTGCATCAGGAATGGATGGTAACTCAACAGGCTGGACCAGATAGTCTGATGTGCTTTGCACTGATCTGATGCTGTGCCACTGAACCTTCCCTTAGACACTGTTGACATCTGCTGCAAAGGGGCTGATATCACATTTTTCAGCAGGTGACGTAGGTGGAGTCCTGCAATGGTAGGCAGATTTAACAGCAAATTCACATAACAGCATCTATTTTCAGCTAGAATAAATGTTTGTTTTGGTAAGGATTTGTCTGTCCCAAGAGGATTCCTGTCACTCTCTTAAGTCTGAAAAATATTCTTGGTTATCCAGCTGTCAGTTTTCACATCCATCAGTCCTGAGTCCATTTGACAACAAACAAGCTGCCATTTTTCACATAGTATTTTAAATATAAAATGACAGGCATTCATTAATTCATCCCATCCACATTTTTCTTATCTCAGGTTCTATGGCTTCGTCCACGTTGAGCTCCAGCATTACGCAGACTCCTTCTAGTAGTGCTCAGCAGTGCCACCAGAAATGACTCATTAAACTTTGCACAAGTGACAGATTGTGTTACTTTAGTTTCCCAGTATTTCTTCGGGCCAAGGGACAGGGACTATCAACTTGCATTTGATGGATTTCTCCCCAGTATTTTGAAACAGGCTAAAATTATTGTATCCTTTCCTTCCTACTGCTACTAATCTTCATCTGAACCTAGGTACACTTTCAACAGGCATCACGCTGTTTCACAGTGTATACTTTATCCCATCCATATCCAAGCTTTCCCAGATAGCACAACATCCTTCCTTTAGAAGCATGGCAAATGAGTTGCTTGAAGCTGGCTAACAGGTTCACCAGTTATTTGTAGGCTGGAGTATACAGGAGGAGATCACATTCCCAGATAACACGCCCTTTTTGTTCTGACCTCAATCTCAAGAGAACTTAGCATGGACAATTATATCATCATCTTGATGTTAATAGTGGAGCAATCCAAGGTCAAACATGCCCAACCTAAGGCCCAGAGGACCAAGCAGCTTCCTTGTGGTCACCGTTAGGCTCTGAGCAGGATCCAGCCCTCCTTCTATCCACCCAGCTGCTGGAGTCCCACTGGGCTGCCCTCAGGAAACAACAAATCTTCTGAATTATAATAACCAAATCCTGTGCTGAAAAGTGGGATACAAGTGAGAACACACCTAAACGCTTTTCTTGACCACAGTAGACATGACTGAAATCATTTCTTTTTTCCGGTGTTCTACTTCTGTTGTAAAAATCCGCTGCTAAATATTAGGATGACTGATCTAGGACTTTTCTGGTTATACTGCTGTTTCTCTCTTTAACAGATCTGTGTTTCTAAAGCTTGACTAGAAGACTCAATCATACTATTACTCACACACGTAGTTCTGCTGGCTCCACTGTACTTATCTGAATGACTAATAGTTCCAGGACCAACTCTCTTTCTTGCAGTCAGCACTAAAAATTTGGTTTTTTTCTAACTTATCTTACTACTTCTTTGAAACTTGACAGATTATCTGTCACTAAGTATAAACACAGTTCTACTTGTACCTATAGCTTCAAACACAGAAATGTCTACTACATTCTTAATTTAACAGTGCTTGCAGATTTTGAAATGTAAAACTGTTACAGAACAAAGAAACAGAGGCAGTTGTACATAGTCATTTAAATTACCTAAATTGCTTGAACAACACAAAAAGACCCTAATATAAATTGAAAACAGTGTTTTTGGATACATAGGAGTGTTGAGCGCATGAATGCTGCAGGCTATATCAAAAGGGCTTCCTCATTAGCCTGCCTTTCACAATTTGCTTATTGTCTGAGACTGAAAATCCAGATTACATGGGTAACACAAATCTCAAGAGTACCTGTCACAACAGCACTCATCTCACAAGTGAGACTCATCTCTAATTCTAAGCCATGCTCTCTAATAGCAAGGACAAGCCTTGCTACTATCTGTGTTTAAGATCTTCTCTCCAGGTGTTTATCTGACTTGACAGCTCTTATTTCTATACCGGGATTCTTCTGTTCAATTACAGTGGACATTTAAAATGAACTAAGTAAAACCAAAGATTGTTCCTGTTGCACAATATGAAAATATGTTCCCAGTTCCTCAGTCTCAAACTCCAGAGGCAAATAATAATTTTATAATTATTAGATATATAATCATATGAATATATATATCTATTCATATATTCGTATAATAATATGAAATAGAAGGCAAGATCTTGGGATGCCTTCTTTAGTGCCTCCTTTGATAGCAAAATAAATTTATGTCTGATTAAATCTGTCCCTGCACGTTTTGCATCAGCAAATGAAAAACAGGCTGAGAAGGGCTAATCTTTTGCTGCAGCTTTTCTGAAAACCACAAACTGGCAACAGAGGTTCAGGTCTTCATGTTTGGAGAAAAACAGGACGGGTAGGGCTGTCCCCTGCTCCTCAGCAACAGGGATAAGAGACAGAAAGAGGAATGATAGATGCTATCTTCAGTTCAACGAAGGCGAAGGCCGTAACTTTCCCTAGCAAATGAGGCCTCACTTGCAGCTAGTTAGGAAGGTGAGTGTTTTTAAAAGGAAGTCTGGATGGGTCATCAGGTCTCTCACAAAGTGGGAACGTTTGCCTAAGTATGTCATTAAAATCTCCCATAGGGCTGAGTGGAAGCTCATGTTTCATTTCATACAATGGCATGCCCCTTTCTGAAAGTTGTACTGGCACTTGACAGGGAAGAATAGTCTAAAGTTGTATGACCAGCTAAGGAAGACAACTTTCTCAATGGAAGCTGAGAAATAGAAAGGGAATGAGTCTGTAGAATAGTAAACATGAGGTGGTTTTGAGGAGATGGAAGTTGTCACCAATGGCAATAAACACCTGACAGTGTTGATAATACACTAGGAGCCAGATGAATCATTACATGTGACTAAATCCAGTGTAAGACTAGCAGGACTGAAAATAAGTCCAGGGTTACATGTTTGAAAGGGCAGAGCAAGTACTTACGCATCTTTAGTAGTCCCCGTGGCACCTAGAATAAAAAGGAAAAAAAAAAAAAAGTATGTTTACAAGATAATGGCATAATCCTTAAACCAGCTGATCGTACAATCAGCATTTTCCTCTCTGCCTTAAACAACTTCCTTACGCATACTGTAAAAGAGAGAGAGATATAGCTTTTTGGTGATTTTTGTTTGCTACAAAGTCACTGCTGCTAACCAAGCAGTTACTCCTAAATGCCTACTTATTTTGAGCATGTGCCATTTGATCCAGCTGCAGATTCAGCACTACATGTGTAAATGCTGCTCCATTCTTCCTGCCAGACGAACAGAGCTTTATAAAACAACGAGACAGAAACACTATAAACACTGGGACACAATCCACCCAAAGCTCCAGTCACCTAAACAGATCAACCACCCTGCAATTCATCTTGATGTTTAACTAAAAGCAAAAAGACAAAAGCCACAACTGGGCTGCCTGATCTCAGTGATCGATTTTTTGGTGACTCAGATGCTTCTTGCTGGGAGAGGCACATTCACTCAAAGTATGAACTCTTTCTCATTCCTCCCAAGTTATTAATGCCATGTTGCTATTACTGGTATGTCATTCACCTGAGTAATCAGCAAAATATCCCTCCTACTAATTACAATGGCTAGAGCAGACACTAGAAAACGTTTCACTTCTCTTTTTTCCTTTCCTCTCAGTGTTTAGCAGGAAGATGGCATCTGAGCTCACCCTGCAGAAACTACAGTTATCAAGCCAATAGATACTAGCGTTGTTTTTTTTTCAGTTCTGCAACTTCATTTCTTGTAAAACTTTATGTTTGCTGCTGAAAAATATCCATAAGATGAGCAAACATCTTTCACTTTACTCCAATATGTGATAATGTGCCTTCTGCACCTTGACTTCAAAGCCAAAGAGGAAGAGAACTTTCAAGGCCTGCATGGCCTTCCAGCACTGCCTACCTGAATGGATAGCTGGAACAGAAGGAAACATCCCTCCTTACTGCTAACTCTTAAGGATAATTTTACTCCTGTTATCCCCTTTGCCTAGCAACATACAGACTCATCTTGTATGACCATACAGATTTCTTTGAGAGTCAGCAAAATCTCAGTTCTGCTGTATGTAAGGCAGCTATCTGAGACTTTTGGTTCTGGAGATGCATCTACACGGTATTACACAGAAAGCCTCCAAATTAATTGTGTCCAGATGGAAGGCTGGCACTGCAGCACCACACGCGAGCCCGCTCTCGGCTGACGTGGGAAGATGTCTTTTGCTACTACCCAGGCTAGTTGGCTCCGAGTCAGCCCAGCTGTGTGTCTCCAGGATACCACCCTGCACATCGAGACAGAGCGCAGGCATCCACAACAGCTCAGACAGCAGATATTTTGGGAAGTCTAATCACATTGCTGTAGGCAGCAGGATTTTTTTCAGTAGAAACAATTATCGTGTTGAGTCTGTTCTGCACCAGAACTACAACTTTCTTATTTTCTTACATCTGCTAAGCTCACTGCAAACAAACTTGATTTCTTCAAAAAGGTTCACGGTCTTTTGTGAAGCCTTTGCTGAGCTCTTGTTGAATCCAAGCCAGGCTCTCAGCACTTTGGGTCTTGGTAGGACAAGGGGAAATAGTTTCGAACTAAAAGAAGGAAGATCTGGACTGGTTATACGGAAGAAGTTTTTAATAAGAGTAGTGAAGCACTGGAACAGATTGCCTAGAGAGGCACTGAATCCCCATCACTGGAGACATCCACGGTCAGGGTGAAGGGGCTCAGTGCACCTGATCTAGCTGTAGGTGTCCCTGTTCATTGCAAGGGAGCCAGACTAGATGACCTTTAACAGTCTTTTGCAACTCAAATGATTCTATGATTTAAATAAATTAAACCTGCCTTGCAGGAAGCAAACCAGAATTGTTTGATACGTAGACTAAGACCTTAGCTGGGGTGGGAAGAACTGTCGGCCTACAGTACTGCTGCATTTCTGAATGTAGAGACACAAGTTCCAAACAATCATCAAGCACACTTCAAAGCCATAACCATGCTCAATGCCATGCCGCTCTTCAGAGCATTACTTAGAGAACTGTGCATCACCTCTCTCCCCACCAGCAGCTTGGGAGCCAGCTCTGGACATAAGAGGGGTCAGCTCAGGGCTGGAAGTCCACATGGCAGGCAGGCATTAGAGTACAAATATACAAGCACTCTGGGACAGAAGCTGTCTCAGACCCTTTAGCTTAGGGTTCATATCTGTGTTGGAGAGCAAAGCAATGCTATGAGTGCTCCCAACTCCCAGCAACTAGTCCCTTTGGCATTAGGGACTGTGCCACAGCTGGAATTCCCTGCAGCTTTTTGAAATGCTCCTCACACAGAAACACTGAGAGCTAAGTATGATGAAAACAAATTCACTTCTTAAGAGGTAATTTTTACTGGCTTGTTTCCCTTTGTTTTTATAAGCACAAAGAATCAGGTTACCCTCACCCCCATTGATGAGATTCCATCACAGTTTCAGTACCGTAATTTCTCATTTTCACTAGCAGAAGTGAAACCAGAATGTAGTCCAAATTCACTTGAGTACCACTAAAGTGTCTGAATAGAGACCTGTAAGTGCTTCCAGTTCACAAAACAGTTTTCTTGCTGGTAGTGCTGTGCTTGAAGACGAACACCACTTCAGTTAGGCGGCTCATAACTTTCTCTGCGTAAAAATTCATAAGGTTTCTTCACTGGGGAGCCTGAACAGCCCTTATACACAATTTTTATTTCACAATGGACCCAAAAACATTGCACTTTGCAAAGACTTGTGTTTATTTTTAAAGTCCAGTCCACTCACCCTCACTCCTATTACTTCACCAATATTTCTTTAACTCTTCCATATTTTTTGTAAGCAACACATTATTCCAGTTTCTCAAGTTCCTCCTGCCAGAAGTTCACTCAAAGTATCTTGTTTAGCAACTATTCACAAATAGCTCTTCCACAACAGCAAGACTTAGTGCTCTCGTAGCCATGATGATTTAGAAATATGACTCAAAGAAGGCTTTTCTGAAAGCTTTTCAGTTTTTTTCAATTACATCGGCTTGGCCTAAAGAAAGGCAGCACTTGACTACAAACCTTGTCTTCATCGACTCACCGTGGTTTTGCCATGCAGCAAATAGGCAAGCTCACTGTAGAGGCAGTAACAGCAAAGAGTGCTGAACCCTCCCTGTACCATGCAGGGTGACTGAGGACCTGAGGAATCATGAGAGTTACTGTGCTCGCTTAGCAGATTTGTAAATGAGCATATGCCAAAGCATCCTCCCTTCAATGAGAGGAGGTCTGAACTTTCAAAACAAAAGCAGGATTTCAGTAACTTCAGGGCAAACGCAATAGATGGTTGAGAGAAACTGGTAGCCAAAGAGTATATTCCTCCATTTTCAAACAATATTTTCTTGCAAATACTCCAAATGATAACAAAAAAATGCAATAAAATATTAAAAATTACATATACATGCATGGAACACAACTGAAGTTTTCTGTCATATGCTCCCTTTTGATTTGCTCCAGAAAACAGCAACGTGGAAACAAATCTTAACATCATAGGAATTGTTTGTTGTGGGTGCCCCATCCCTGGAGGGGCTCAAAGGCCAGGCTGGATGGGGCCCTAGGCAGCCTAAGCTGGTAGGTAGCAGCCCTGCCCATTGCATGAGCATTGGAGCTGGATGGGCTTTAAGATCCCTTCCAACCCAAGCCATTCTCTGATGCTGAGATTCCATTCTGATTTTTTTTTTTTTTTAAACAGAAATTGATTACTTCTTCAGCTCCTCAGGTGGTACCTCAGCACACAGACATCACCCCCAATCAAACATTAATTCCACAGCAGAGTGGTTTCCTTGTTATTGCACCAATTTGATGTTAATAAGTCTGTTTAAACTTGGGATGAAAATTCTCTTTCATCCTAATTTGGCTAATTTTAAGCTTCCCATAGAGTAACAGCTTGTCTGTATATTTAAATCAAGGCTAGACTGCCAGTTTCCAGGGAATGCCATAATTTAAGGCACTGTCATTCCTACTACAATTGATATAGAAAGGAGGACGTAGTTAAAAATTCTGAGTGAAGCAATGCTAGTATTAAGGGAAAAGCCTTAATGCCAAAAAAGGGGAAATTAATGGGTAAGGTAATATATTTTAAAGCCCAAAGGAGATGTTTCAGAGCTTCCGAAGCATCAGGAAATACCATGAAAGAAGGATATGTAAAGTGAAGTAACAAAACATCAGGAAAAAAAAAAAAAAAAAAAAGATGATAAAATTGTTATTGCTAATAAAAACCTTAATGGGATTTTTTTTTTTTTCAAATAAATATAATCCACTCTTAACGTTAAAACAGCTGGTGGTTCTAAGAAGGATGTGCACACATCAGTTTGCTCAGAAGTTTCCATTTCTCAGCTGAGGAGCCCTTAGGCCTCACATCCTTTTGTCTGATGCCCTGGAAGGAAAATCTGAGCTCTGTCAGTTTTACTGGTATTCTGAAGTGCTGCACCGCAGACAGAAATGTTATTCTAGATCATGAATATTAGTTTAGACCCTGCAGACCACAGGGCTGAGAGCTCCTGTGATGTAATCCTAGCCATGCAACACAAGCTAATGTCATTAGCTGAACTATCATTATGTATATGTCTGCTTAGGAAAAAATCTAGCTGGCCTACAATTGATATTTTACCCAAGCAAGAAAACGGGGACCAATGTAACCCAAGTCTACTTTGCTCCATGAAGTATGCTACAACATAATCCTTAGTGGAAGAAATATGACCAAGAGTATCACAGGTTAATTATATGTACCCCTAGCTTTGACATCACTGGTTGTAAAATAGTCATAACTTCAGCATTAAAGATGTAGCCATGCAGTGCATGCCACATAACTCGTTTGTATTCATACTGTACTTATTGTTAAAATGTTGAGAACTACACTTTTCTTAAAAGGTCTGCAATCCTGATTGCCAATGGTATGTCTTCTCCACACAAATCATTTTTATCAGACACAGTATGTAAGGGGTGCTAAACTGCAGAAACAAATTAGCTACCAGACAGCTAATGCCTTACTTCTGCTCCCAGCTGTTGGTGATTATAGAACCATTGACTGCACAGTTATTCCTGACTTGTATCAGTGAAAGTGAGAGCTGCACCTTGTGGAGAGCCAAACCTGCTTTGGAAAGGTCTGTCGGTGCAGCAGCAATAATCACATTACGTTGATCACAGATTTTACACGGTGATGTTGTTTTTAACCTGTGCTAAGCCACTGGAGAGCTGTGGACTATTTCTAAAGACTGTGCAAGAAGCTGCAAAGAAATGCAAGTCAAAGTACTTTGTGAGTGAGTTATCAAAGAGCTGTACATCATTGAGAATCTTTTATGAACAGGCCAAAATCTATCAAAAATAGCTACTGTTAAAGCAACAGCAGACATTTATTTAAACATACACTGAGTTCAAAGTAACGCACTGCATACTGCCACAGTTCATTCAGTGCTCACCCATTTGTGTCTTGCAGTGAGCTCTGCAGGGTGGTGGCCACACCAATAGTACCACAACGGCTACCACATGGAGACAACAACCAATCAAAACTAAAACTTCCCTCTGAGCTGCTCTGATGGCTGCCACGGTGCTTTCACCCAGCAAACAAAACCAGGCTACCAGCATCATCCTAGCAGCAGAAAGCAACTTCAAGGCATGGCGATGGGGAATCAACAAGTGGCAGAGAATTCATTTAATGTTTAAGCAAATCGTACAGTGCATTCCTTATAGAGGAGGAAGGCCTCTGGTATATAAACCTCAGACATCGTTTAAGAGAAATCAAGTAAATAATAATGGCATAAAAGCCTCCCCCTATAGGTGTGAGGCACGGGACTGAGAAAGGCAGCCCGACACCACAGCACATCCATCCATCCACCCATCCATCCACACACCCTGAAGCCCTGCCACCCAGGCACAGTGCCACACGCTAAGGCCAGCGCTGAGCTCTGGCTATGGGCAGTGGGCTCAGGGCTGAGCCCCCACGAGCCGCTGCTGCTCTGACCGCAGTTTTGCTGGGCGTTTTCAAGATGCTGTGAATTTAATACACGTATCTGGGAGACTCAACGCAGGGATTTAAATAGGTGGCACTGTTTGCCGAGTGCAGTCAGGATGAAAAATGATTTTTAAATGCTCGCCTTTCTAACGAGGAGGTCAAGGTCCGTTTATTAATTTCCATCCATTTTCCCCTTTCGCAGGGGCTGGGTGGAGAGGGGGAAGGAAGACACAACCGCACCATCTGCCCACACCTCCCCTGCTCTGCAAACAGCAACGCGCAAAGCGGGGAGTAGAAGGGGGGTTAAGGAAACCCCAATCTCAAGGCGCTCCCCAACTTCTCCGGCCAGCAGAGAGACGGCACAAACCCATTTCCGAAGCGGCCTTACAGGGACCGCTCTCACACCCCGGCCGGCCCCCAGCCCGGCCCCGACGCCCCCACAGCCCCCCAGGGCTGCCCCGGCCCGGCCCCGCCGCCGCCCCTACCTCTCCCGCCCGCGCCGCCGGCCGTGGAGTTGCCGCAGCCCATGGGCGCCGCCTGGGCCGCCCCGCGGTGCGGAGCCGCGCGGAGGGGAGCGGCGGCGGGAGGCTGCCGGCGGCGGGCGGAGCCGGTGGGAGATAAAGCCGCGGGGACCCCTCCTCCTCCCCTTTTCCTCCACCTCCTCCTCCTCCTCCTCCTCCTCCTCCTCTCCCCACCCATCGCCCCGGAAACCGCTGGCCCTGCTCCGCTACGCCGGCTCATCCCCGCTGAAAGCCCCGCACCTTCCCGGCCGTCCTCGATACCCCTTTGGCAGCTCCGGGACACCCCTCATCCGCTGGGGTGGCACAGGGCGAGGCGACAGAGCCATTGCTGCTTCCTCAGATGGTTGCCTTCAGTGTTTCTCTTCTGACAGAAGAGTCTTCTGGCTGCCATTGGGTTGCCATTGGGACCCACTGGATTGGGAAGAGCTACAGATTCACTGTTACCCGCTGATACCAGAAACACAGAGAAACATGCAAGATGAGTTTACAAACTTTACAAGGATTCTTTTTTTTTTTTTTTTTGGGCAGCCTGATCTGGTGGGTGATAGATCCAGCGGTGGCAGCAGGGGGTTGGAAATGCATGGCGTTTAGGATCCTTTCCAATCCGAGCCATTCTATAATTACTTCCCTCAAAGAATTTCTTTTTTTTTTTTTTCTAACCCGAAACTTTCCATCCAAATAGAGCAGTAAAATATTTCCGAACTCTGGTGATGTACTCCTGCTCAGTCATAGAATCAAAGAATCATAGAATGGCCTGAGTTGAAAAGGACCACAATGATCATCTAGTTTCAAGCCCCCTGCTATGTGCAGGGTCGCCAACCAGCAGACCAGGCTGCCCAGAGCCACATCCAGCCTGGCCTTGAATGCCTGCAGGGATGGGGCATCCACAGCCTCCCTGGGCAACCTGTTCCAGTGTGTCACCACTTTCTGAGTGAAAAATTTCCTCCTGATATTTAACCTAAACCTCTCCTGTCTCAGTTTAAAACCATTCCCCCTTGTCCTGTCACTATCAACTCATGTAAACAGTTGTTCCCCCTCCAGTTTATATGCTCCCTTCAAGAACTGGAAGGCCACAATGAGGTCTCCCCAGAGCCTTCTTTTCTCCTAGCTAAACAAGCCTCTTTTGATGCAGCCCAGGATACTATTGGACTTCTGGGCTTATGTCCAGCTCGTCTTCTACCAGGCGTGTATGCATAGTCTTCTTTACCACATCAGCCCCCAAGCACACAGGCTTAGATTTTGCTGCAGAAAAAAATCTCCCAAAGGCTCACAGGCACATCTTTTTGATGGCCAATTTTCTGAAAATCACATAGAGAAAAACAAATTTTCAGTCTGAGCTTTCAAATGCCAAGCATCAGCCCAAAGTGAATTTTTATGGCAGAGTTATGAAGGAAGAATGGGTCCTATGAAAGCAAGGCTGGGAGACATGCCTAAGAACCCCTATCTCTTTATAATATGAAAACAAACAAAGAGTCCCAGCTACCCATGGTGACCATAAAGTTGCCACAGTGTGGAATAATCTATGAACCTGGTTCATAGATCCTGGTAGGATTTAGGATGAAGGCAATGTGGTGTGCTCTCGGGTATATTGCCAGGGACAGAAATCAGCCAGGCTCTCCTGGTTCACTTAAAAGAAGTGCTCCAAGGCAAAACTTTCTCTCTAGGCAGCTGTATTGCAGGTGTCTCCTATTTCATTTGAGAAGACACACTTCAGTTTCAACTCTACCCGCACTCTACACAAAATGAGTATTTTAGTTTATTGCAAAAAATCCTTCTAGCAAAATAACAGTCACATAAGCAAGTTTGCTAAGTGAATGCTTTACATTAACAGAATGGAGTCTTCAGAAAGTGCTTTCCAAGCATCAGCGAGCTCTTGGTGCCTGCAGTCGCTCACCCTGCATGCTCCGTCTCCTCTGAGGAAGACTGGGAGATACATGGGTATGGAGAAATATAAGTATTTCAGGTGTAGTGTGAAAAAAAAATGCTATTCTTTCCCTAAATCAACCTCAAATGTACCCAATTGAAAAAACAGGTTGGTTAACTGGATTATCCAAATCTGAACTTCCAGCATTTTTCTCTTTTTGGACATTTTTCTTAGTCTGTGTTTGACATACAAACAATCTACTTCAAACTGATTGGTCTATGGATAATATTTTTTTAAATCCCATAGTTACTTTTAAATCTCATACTTAGAAAACAACCCTTATGCGTACAAGAATGTATGTTTTCCTAAATTAATTGTATCTAATAATTCATATTAGAACATTCACCCATTATTTTTTTTCTAGGAAAACATTCTCTTTCAAAAGCTTGTATCTCAGCTCATGCAAGTACCAAAAAAAAAAAAAAAAAAAAAAAAAGAAAAGAAAACCACTGTTAATTACCAACTTCTCTCTTTTTTTTTTTTTTATCAAAGGTTATCTAATATGGATTTTCTCAAAACCACAGGTGTCTGGGAAAAAAAAAAAATCATTCTTCTACCAGAAATTATCTTTCTGAGAATATTTTTTTTTCAAAATGATAGATTTGGAAAACAGGAATTAAGAAAAACTTTCCCTCTTCAAGAGCAACACCACAAAACATCAAAGTTAAGCAATGCAATCAGTTTGTTCTGATAGGTTCTCAGTTCCATTGCTTTCAGGTTGAAATTCTAGGGCTTTCAGGACACTGTGGATTATGTTTCTTCTTGGACAGTTTTATGGTCTTATCACAGTGCTCTTTAATAACTAGCAACCTTGGTTAGTTGTTTTCTCAAAATTATGGTGCTGTGTTGACAGTTGTTGTTGTGATCATTTAGCTATGGAAGGTCAGCAAGTTACAGCTCAATTTCCCAGTAAACCTACTGGGATGATTCCGCTTGAAAAAAATCATAGTTGTAAGCAAGCATGGTTTCTATATATTTAGCAATCCTCTAACAGATTCTCATATATGAACCTGTCCCACCTTCTCTTAAACTCACATGAATCCTTGGCTGCCCAAGCATCCCACACTGCACTTCTCAGCCACATCTGATCTGAAGAACCCCTTTGTTTGCCTCAAGCCTGGCTGCTGCTCATTTCAACTGCTGCCTGGCTGTTCTTTGCATTAGGATAAACACTGAAATGAAGAACCAGTCCCCCACTCCAAGTCATTCATGCTTTTTGTTCTTCATAGTAGAATAAGCAGCAAGGAATAAAGCCACCATTCACCCACACTACTACTAATCTGTCACACTGTAGTCCTTAGTTAGCAGCAGTGATGATAAACTGTCATTTCCTGGCTGCTGTTTCAACACGTAGTTAAAATACTCTGAAAGAGTATTCAAATTAAATCAAAATGACGGCTTCTTTTATTTAAAGAACAATTACAGTAGATCATGGAAGCTGACTTCAGAAATAAATCATTTAAACTCTTCACTTTAAACGAAAAAGAGCATGTATCAAGAACAGGGGCATTTTTCTTCCTAAGGCAAGAAGATTTTTGCTCATCCATCTGTTCCAGCTTTCATGGAAATCACAAATAAAATTCTCATTACTGTGCCAAATTAGTCATGGATTGGGACAGAATCAACTAAATCAGTGAAAATTTAGCATTATTTAAAACCTGGCAGGACTGAACAAGAACCATGATCATGGAGAAGAGCAAGCAGATCACTGAGGGTTGGGCCATCAAATGTGGAAGAAATGTGAATACTCTGTTAGCAAATACACCTGCTTATACAAACAACAAAAATGACAACAAAAGCCTAGCTCTCTTTCAATAATTAATTTTGTAATACTTCCTGAATGTGGGTATTTTTAATACTGATGAAAATCTACATGTTTTTTAAAGCTAAAAGTCTAGGACATATGATTCTTAGCTATTTTACACAGTAAAATGGAGTTCAAGAATGAATTTTTTAAAGGCTAGTTCATGGGGAAGAAGTGTCATAATTCAATATTAGTATCTTCATATGAGTATGACATGCTGAAGTTTTAGCACACAGCCTTTGAAGAATTTGCTCCTGAGCTCAATTATTACCTGCTCCCCGCAAGATTTTTCCTTTAGAGCCATAGGAATGATGCAGTTTTGGGCCATGTAACAGCTGCATCCATATTAGTGACAGTGATACGTCATTCCAACATCTGCAGTGCATTTGGGCCTAGGAGTGGGAATTACCAACTTTGGAAATCTGATCACAGCTGAGCCATTGGAGTCCCTTCTGGGAAAACTGGAGGAAAACAAGAAAATGCCTACAGAGATATTTACTAGAATATCTGACTGCCCGTGTCTAAGTTCTTCAGAGTTGCAGTTAGGTAACAACCTCATCTTTTCCCTTTGCAGAAACAAACAAGATTTCAGTGACTTTCAATGAATACAATTCCAAATTCATGGACATGTTTTCCATAATTTCCTTCCCTTTCATTTGAAAAAGATGCTTGGTTTAGTGCTGGTTTAATTGTTGCTACAATCCAAGGTAGGTGCCCTTGAAACTAGCAGATGGACAAATGCTTAAATTGTGTATTCAGAGACAGTCTGGCATTCTTTCTGTGACCAAAAGGTTGATTCATATGCTAAATTGTGTATTCAGAGACAATCTGGCATTCTTTCTGTACCCAAAATGTTGATTCAAATGCTATATTAGAAGTCTTATGTTATAAGACTTTTTATATGCTATATTAAAAGTCTTATAAAAAATCAGAAGATACTTAACAATGCTTCTTACCTCTGAGGTCACTCAGCCTTCATCTTATGCTGCTGATAACAGCCAGCCTCCCTCCCAAAGCTCTACTCTGTGGGAGAAAAGCATCTTACTCTGACCCTCTAATATGATATGCAGACAGAGTAATCTCATTCTTATGTATCTCACTACATAAATTAATTAGCAAGATGCAGCTAAATCAGCTTTTACAAATAAAGGATCAGAAAAATGAAAATAAGAAATGGAAAAAGTCTGGAGAAGGACATTTATAGTGACATGTCTTCGAGATGCCTGTGCAGAAGAGCATCCCTTCTGAAGTGCAGCATATTTCACTTAATCCCACTGATTTTTACTTAGCACTTGCACCATTTGATAAGCTTAAACCACTAATTAAATAGTATAAGACAACCTTATCTGGATCAGTGAGAGAAAACTTCCCCTGCCTCAAAAATGTCTGAGGAAAGGCACACTTCTCCAAAAAGAGGTGTTCCTTTCCCCCCAGGAGAAGAGGCGCTCAGGGGAGATATTGTTGCTCTCTACAATGACCTGAAAGGAGGTTGTAGTGATATGGGGGTTGACGTCTTCTCCCAGGTAACAGTGATAGGACAAGAGGTAATGGCCTGATGTTGTGCCAGGGGAGGTTCTGGTTGGATATTAGGAAAAAAATTTTCTCAGAAAGAGCAGTGCTACAGTGGCACAGGCTGCCCAGAAAGTGGTAGAGTCACCATCCTTGGAGGTGTTGAAGAACTGTGTGGATGAGGCTCTGAGGAACATGGTCAGTGGGCACAGGGGTGATGGGCTGGTGGTTGGACTGGGTGATCTTAGAGGTCTTTTCCAATCTTAATGATTCTATGACTTTATATACCTACTGATCCTATAAAGTTGCAAACTTTCTTTTCAAGAGAGGCCCTTTTGCACATATGGCTCTAATTTTATCAGTATTACAGGAAGATGTTATCCCTCCTTTATTCTCTTTTCATTTTTGTGAACTTTTTCAGATTTAATTCTTCCTCTGAAGAATGGCTGATGTAGATTTACATTGCAGTGTTCTTCACACAGTAATTGGTTCTGCCATATTTTGCTCGTGAGGCCAAATATCACAGTCACTGCTTTTTTTTTTTTGTATGTGGCATACCTGCAAAATGTAGAAATGGGAGACATGTCCTTGTGATTAAAACTGTCTTTATCAAATTCATGTATTTACCTGCATCTGGTTGTTTAACAACTTGTGGCCTTTTGATACTTGAAGGGAGAATATAAACAGGAGGGGGAACAGCTGTTTACGAGAGTGGATAGAGATAAGACAAGGGGGAATGGTTTTAAACTGAGACAGGGGAGGTTTAGGTTAAATATCAGGAGGAAATTTTTCACTCACAAAGTGGTGACACACTGGAACAGGTTGCCCAAGGAGGCTGTGGATGCCCCATCCCTGGAGGCATTCAAGGCCAGGCTGGATGTGGCTCTGGGCAGCCTGGTCTGGTGGTTGGTGACCCTGCACATAGCAGGGGGCTTGAAACTAGATGATCATTTGGTGCTTTTCAACCCAGGCCATTCTATGATTCTGTAATTCTATGATCTTTTGAAGACCAAGATAGGCTAAATTTTGCCATTATTTTTACAATGACTGTGTATAACTCACAGTGTCTATATATAATTCATACTAGGCAGGACTTTTAGAACTTGTCTGTGCCATTTTATTTAAAAAACGGGATTCTGCTTTAACAAATATTAGCCAGGTTTAAAAGAGAGAAGTATATGTCTATCAAAACAGCACCTCTTCCTATAAATATGCATGTAGTACTAGAGGATGCTAATTATTTAGATTAACTGCAGCTGATGTCATGTTAGGCATATGGAAAACAGAAGTTGTTCATACAATTACCAACATGGAAACAGGGTGTTTTACTTTATTCAAAAAAGGACAATTATATTATTTTGCATTGATTGACAAAGAGCAAATTATGTTTTTAACATTGAATTTTAATCAGAATGTGATTTTTGACAGACATAAAATACAAGTAAATTTTGAGCACTTAAAGGGTTTCTTTTTCTGCAGGATTTATAAGAGCAGAGTATTTGTGCAATGCAATAAAATAGACTGTAAGCAATCACTGAGCAGATACACGATGTTCTCACAAAAGAGATCCTTTTAGCATCTGCATAAAGGGGACAATGTTCTCACATTTATATTAATAGCAATGAAGAAGTTCACTCTTGTTCTGACATGAAATAAACTTTTGGACTCACAAGCAGAAGAAAATGCTAGAGAACCACAGAAACAGAGATCATGAATCTCCGCATTAAACATTTTATCTAGTTTCATTCGTTTCAAGTTTAACAACTCAATGGAGACAACACACCAAAACCCAAGATGAGCTGTTCCTCAAAACATCCCTGGCATTACTCCCAAAACAATACTATTTTGTTTCACAGTACTTGTACATGTAAATCTGTTCAAAAATCAGGGCTTGAGACTCTGGAAATACATGAGATTTCATATAAATTATGAAGTTAGCTTCAAATAATTGCTGTGGAGATTGACTTCTTTGATTTCTGATCAGTGAGCATTTACATTTTGGGGCTTGTCTTTGCTCTTCCATCCACAATAATAAGGAGTGGTTCTTTTGAGTGAAAATCTCTCTTATGAGCCCATACACCAAACCTGCCCTGAACGGCAACGCATACCCTTACAGCCCTGAAAGCCAACCATATCCTCCTGGGCTGCATCAGAAGAAGCACGGTCAGCAGGTCAAGGGAGGTGATCCTGCCCCTCTGCTCTGCACTGGTGAGACCTCCCCTAGGGTACTGGATCCAGGTGTGGAGTCCTCAGTACAGGAGAGACAGGGAACTGTTGGAGCGCATCCAGAAGAGGGCCATAAAAATGATCCAAGGGATGGAACACTTCTCCTGTGAGGACAGACTGAGAGAGCTGGGGCTGTTCAGCCTTGAGAAGGTTCTGGGGAGACCTGAGAGTAGCCTTTCAGTATCTAAAGCGGGACTGTAAGAAAGAAGGAGATGGGCTCTTCAGCAGGGTCTGTTGTGACAAGGGAAAATGTTTTAATGGTTTCAAACTAAAAAAAGGGAGATTTAAATTGGAAATAAGGAAAAAGATTTTTTGCAGTGAGGGTGGTGAGGCACTGGAACAGCTTGCCAAGAGAGGCAGTGGATGCCCCATCCCTGGAGACACCCAAGGTCAGACTGGGGGGACTCTAAGCACCTGATCTAGCTGTAAGCGTCCCTGTTCATTGCAGGGAGTTGGACCGGGTGGCCTTTAAAGGTCCTTTCCAATTCAGACAATTCTATGACAAGCAAATGGTTTCACTGAAATGAAGCCCCTGCCTCTTGATGTAATTTTTAAGATATTCAGCACTGCTCCCTTCTGCAATGCTGTGATACAGTGGAAAGCAAATGTTATGCACTGTATACACAAGCAGTTCCATTCAGGTAAGCGCTGAAAAACTGCAGACTTTCTTTTGTCATAGATACCTCTCAAAGCAATTATGTTAGTTTAAATGTTGATGAGAACATTTTCCACGACGTTATTTCTGTTCTCCCAATCATGCGTTTGCATTGCTGTTTCTCTTGGGGCTTTTCTTGTTTTTGCTATTTCACACAAGTTTGATTTCAGAGAGTGAAAAACTAATTAGGAACCATGAGTCCCACTCAAAGAAAACCTCATGAATATAATTAGATCCTATTGACTCTGTCTGCTGTACATGTTGTCCACATGCTTTGTGGTTTTCACAAAGACAGATGCTTTCTGACCTAGGATCTTGTCAGCACTTATGTCTAGAGAGTATTTAAAGATAATGACTCTATGTGACCATTGAACTAAATGTTCTGGTTTTAAAAAGTGAAAGAAAAACAAGGATAAGCAATGTGTTACCATAAATGAATTTGAAAGAGCTGGAAAACTATTTACTGATCCGGCCAACATTAATATGCTTGATTAATCTCAAAGAATTTGACAGGCCAGATATAGACTTTTATATCTGTAGGATTGGATCTATGTAGCCAAGCATACAGATAACACAAAGAATTGTTTCAGGTGTTACAGAACTCCTGCCTGTAGCACAAATCTTAAAGTAGGAAGCAAAAGGAAGGGCAGCTTCCCAGCTACAAGGCAGATTCAGGAGGTCTTGGTGTAAGATGCTCAAGCAGTAGTATGTGGTGAACTGATTATGGCCAGCAAGCTGCACGTGGCCTGGTGGGGTAACTGTTTGTAGCTTGCTTGCCGTGGCCTTTCCCCTGGAAAAATTCTGTGAGCGCACTGAGAGATTTGCCAACAGGAAGCATTACTGCAACAGCAGCAGCCTGGCCCTGCTGTCACCCCTCCCAGGAACCACACTCCTACCCATGGTGTCAAACCTATGCCTCTCAGACAAGACAGCCCTAGAGTTACAAGGCTATGACAGGTAGTAGCAGTAAGTGGCTTGCAGCCTCTGCTGTAATCATGCAGCCATCTGCACCCCTTGTACCCCTGATGGGCCCCCAGAAAAGGAGGCCACCAGCATGCCAGCATGACAGTTGTGCTACTGGCAGCAATGATGCAGCATCTCAGCACACGCTTTGAGATCAGGTCCAGCAGGTCCTCTCCTCATCCAAAGGAGAAGAAAGGGTCCCAGTATTTATTTGGCTTTCTCCATACAGCTTAAGAGCTTCTAAAGGACTATCACAGGAAGAACAATTGGAAAGTCTGATCTAGTGAAGCTGGAAGCCTCTGAGCATTTTGGAAGAACACACAGCTTGGTGAGATGGTTCCTGTTGCACCAGATTGAGATGTCCAAACCTTCTGCCTGGGCAGAGGGCAGCAGTGCCTTCTCTCGGTATGGCTGCACTTGCTTATGTACCCATGTTCATGACACTGCCCTGGCACCGTGCCTGGAGGAGTCACTCCCCTCCAGGAAATAAACAGATTGTGGTAGCACTGCCCGTACAGGCGTTGCCTAGAGCTTCCTCCCTGCTTTCTGTCTCATCCTCTCTTTTTTCGGTTCTTACTCTGCAAACACAAAATGATGCCCTGTGGCACCACCATGTATAGAACTGCAGGATAGGACCCCTGGGTCTGTCTGTTCCAACCCTGGCTCAAGCAGGAACACTCAGCACTGGGTGCCCAGGACCACATGCAGGCAGCTTCTGAATGTCTCCAAGGAGGAGACTCCAAAGCCTGTCTGGGCAGCCTGTAGCTCTTCACTATCACAGCACTTATATACAGAGAATAGGAAGACCCAAAAAGCAAGGAAGAAGGCCAAAAGGGATATACTAATGCACTTCTAATAGTCTCTACACTTAGGATATATTCTAATATTGATATCTTAATTTTTAACTTTAAGTAAAACTAAAAGTTTTAACTTCGACTAAATCTGAATATCTCCTATCAATCAGTTTTTTTTTAGTTTAAGCAGGAGTGATGCCAAGGGAAGATTAATCAAACTGAGAGATCCAAGTTAGATAACATAAACATGTTCAAAACAGAGTGCAGGACCTAGTTGGTTCAGATGGCTTCGTGATAAAGACAAAAAGTCTAAAATCTGGCTTTAGACACAATGACATTAGGTCATTGCATGTGCTGTCTGCATTCATGTTATATTTTAAAAATGATTAAGGAAGGACTCTGAGTCAGTGATTGCTCTGACACCCAGGTGGCAGCCCTACCTGCAGAGCCAACCTGCACTGGCAACACGGTGTTTTGGCCTCTGGTAACCCTTCAGCAAACAGATTAATCATTAACATTTCATAGAACAATTACATATCAGGCATTACATTTCTCTTACTTTAATGTACAAAATTGTACCACGTGCATATTTATTTGATGAAATGCTTATTTTTCTTTATGCAACTTGTATTTTACAGCAAGATTTTTCTTGCCAACTCAGATACACAAACTCCATTGGATTATCACCTGGATTATCACTTTAGGGAGCAGTACAGCTAAAAGGAGCCAGTAGCATCTGCCCAAGCACTGCAAAAACTGTATACAGAAGGTAATACTACCTTAAAGAATTTCAGTACTTCCTTCTACCAATGAGCTGCCCATCCTCTGCTTGCTCCTCCTACCTGGAAAGCAAATACAAAATGGTAAAGCAGATACCCTTCAGCAGTCAGGCTCCAGATAAAGAGCCACGTGGACACCAGCAGAGGCAGTGATGGGTGTAGCGGTGGCAACACCTCTAGCAGGCATTGTCATCACAGGCTTGAGCTTTTGAAACCATGCTCTTATTCTGGATCTTGATGGAGGCTGCTGCTGATTCAAGTACCTGGTTACTTAAGGGAACTTAATTGTACTTAAATTACATGAAATTAAGTATGGCAGTTACACCCTTCACCTTCAAAGAGGTTTTAATTTGATCCATCCCACTTTCAAGTACATCTGTACATCTCCATTCTGGCATACTACTAATGTGTTTAATGGAAATAAGCAAAGCCATGTGTTTTACATTAACACAAAAAGCATGAGGTCTTGGTTGCATGGCAATTAATAATTTCAATGGAATTTTATTTCAGCCTGGTATTATCTTGCAGGTCACACACAAAATCACAAGACACTCTCTCAGTGTCCAGGAGTTCTCATGTGCAATAGATGCCCTATTATTAATCTAACCAGCAATGTCTTTACATACTGTTAAAAATTGTTTTCAGATGCTTCTGGCACTGAGAGTAATTAGACTATCTTTCAAATCCTTCATTTGCAAAAAAATTAAATTCGAAGCTATTTATTACAACTGTTATATACCCTCTGTATTTATACAGGGCGACTACACAACTTAGGGTAAACTGTTGTCCTCCTAAAAGTCATCCGTAGTTCAAAGGTTTCTTTGTCGCTGTGTTAAATGCATAAATAGACTGAGCTGACTTAGCAAACATGTGACTAGCACATTACTGCTCAGAAATTTCTTGTAACGTACAAGGTATGAAGCCAGAAAGGAAGTACAATGCAATATGTTCTTTAAAGTTATAATGAAACATATGAAAAAGAAAACACAACGCAACATGACTCAGTCTGTAACCAGTCTAACTGGAAACAAATAATTATAGTCAGCTCTCCATTAATTCTGGGTGGATTATCAAATTTGGAAATAAATGAGGCTAAAGATGCAGAACAGCTGCCCTGTTTCCAAACCAGTCAATTAAGGTTGGCAGGGCTCATTGTCTGACGCGCAGCACCACACAGATTCAGCATTACTGCTTCCAGCCCTGACTGGGCAGCTGGGTGATTTGTTACCGACAGCCGTTCCTGATCAGCCTCAAACAAAACTATCACACATAAAACCCCAAACTTAGGTTTGAAGACGCACTGATTTCTGCCAGTCTCAAGCTCAATCTCAAGCTTACAGATCAATCCAAACTTTTTTCTTGCCTTTAAAATCTTTGCTTTTCTCAACTATGAGATCCTTGAGCTACATTCAGGCTTTTGCCATTTTTTAACATTCCTACCTAGAAACAGTACAGTTAGTTCATGAGATGTGTTACTTCATCCTCAACACTCAATTATGTATTGATTTTATTTGATGTTACTAAGTCTTATTAGTTTTATAAGCAGTGCACATCGATTTCATTTTAGCTATAACAGGAGTTTCACCTCAAGCCTTCACATTCTAAAAGGCATTTATCTTAACCTAATCAAGTCATCTGTGTCTTTCAAAATGGGCATATAAAAATTCTTTGGACTGCTTACTGGGACTGTTTTCCAACTCAGTTCATGCTGTGACAGGTTTTTGGAAATAGAAAGTACATTCAAGTGACTGGTTCTAGCTACTCTGTCCACTGCTTCCCTATTCTCTTTTCATATGTACAATGTTCGCCTTAAATATGTCTTCATGGAATAGCTAAGAAAGTTCTTCTTCAAAGCTATCAAGCTCTGAAGAAGTCAGCCTGAGCACAGCACTGGTAAAGGCATCCGAGCACGCCTTGAAGCATGCCAGCTGGCATGTACCGAATTTCTGCAGAGTATGGCTACAGTGGCAAAAATAGTTGAAATCTTCAGTGGTAGCACTATGGATTATTTTAGCTATTTTAAAAACAACAGAATTGTCAAGACTGGAGAATAATTCCTGAGACCTAATCAAACTAGCTGCTCGGGAAAATAATTTCAGTTCATAGTAATCCAAGGAAAAGATAATTCCAACAAATAATATGCAGAATATAATTTTTAATTCAAAAACATGTGAACTGCACTTGGGCAGTGTAATAAAAATGTTCTGATCGCTATCATAGAATCATGGAATCACAGAATGGCTGGGATTGGAAGGGACCTTAGAGACCATCCAGTTCCAACCCTCTGCTCTGAACAGAGCTGCCGCCCACTAAATCAGGTTGCCCACTATGCATAAGAAACCAATAAAGTGTATAGACCTGTAAGGAATGCCAAAGAAGAACGTGAGATACTTGTGAGTCACCTTCCAACAGTTACTGAAGTGCTTTTAGTTTTATTTAAGTGAGACCTGTTAACTGTCCTCAATTTTGGAAAGGTGAGAAAATGATTCCACATGTGAACCTTATACTAAACAAAGCCATTGAGAAGAACAAGATAAGATAGTTGTTGTGAAGGAAGACAACGTGAAATGAAAACACAAGCCATCCTTAGATCTTGTTGGTGAAAGAACAACCTAATGGGGAAGAGCTTTTGCTGAGCTATTTCAGGACATAGGGGTGGAAGAGGACAGAGAAAGGACAGAGAGAAATGGGGATCATTGTAACAAATATTTGGGAAATATTCCAAAATGCCCTGAAGCTACTTTAGCAGATATAGATATGTAAAGCATGGACTTCTCTTCCTCAGTGAATTTTAAATAATGTTTTCAAAATCTTTGAAGAAAGAAAAATAAGCCTTTAATACAGACTGAAACTGGCTCAGAAGAGGTCACGGATTCCTAAGTCTAATGCCTAGCTTCATATTCTATACACAAACAAAAAAACCTCTGACTTCTTTGCACCATTCTAAAATTCTCTGAAACATTATCATTATAAAGCCATATCTATTTTTGTTTTCCCACTGTGTAAATATATACCGTCCATCAAACTTGATACATTCGGTCCTAGCTGGTGATTTGCATTACTGTTCAGTGTCTTTATTCAGGCAGGAGAAGAAGACTGAACATGAGAATGCTTTTCCTGCTGTAGGGGCTGGAACAGGGAGTCCAGCTTCAGGACTGCTGGAGTGGAGTCATACTGCGGCAGAGTTGGCACATTGGGTTAAAGGTCCTATCACAAGCTTCAGAATTAATACCAATCAATGTCAGACCCACAGAAATACCTTAACCACAATTGCAGGGTTCAGTGATCATTTCTTACATAATTAAAGAAAATGATCATCCAGCTGATTTGTAACATTTTTCTAAGACTGTATTCTAACTGAATCAGTCAGTTCAGTTCAGTCTTCCTCAACAAGAAGAGTTGTATTTAGCAGTCACCTTTCTTGCCATATAGAATGCTTCCTATTGCTTAGGAATAACAGAATCGAGCAGGATTTAGATGCAAAGTGCATCCACTTATTATAATGGCAAAACAGCAAATGCTAAATGTTTGGACTTCTTTTACAACTCAGATTGCATGATTTCTTTTCCAACTATTTTTCTTCTTTCAAAGGAGATCAGCAACATGAAGTATCTGGAGGTGAGCATTTTTTCTAAGAAGACATCTTCTCATTTTGCAGCCAATATTTTTGTTTGCATGATCTGCTTAATAGGCAAGGCTCTTCAGAAATGTGTGGGTTTATTTTAAATGGGATTTTATTTTTGAATATCTCTAGTTTTGCCCTGAACCAAGTGGAAAAATGAAAGGCTATCCATGGCAAGTATGGAGGATTTGGACTTGATGATCCTTATGGATCCTTTACGACTTGGGAAATTCAATTATTCTACTATTCTAATTGATTTTCAGTTCAGAAACTTGAGACTGTTAAAAAAAACTGAGGCATCTAAAACCAGTGGGCTTTGTGATGGCCACACTCCAAAAAAGTGAAGATAACGGAACACCCAAGGGTCAAATAACTTCTGTATTTGAATATACTAGACTTGGTATCACCTACACAACTGTCCAAATGTTTATATTATCCAGCACATTTAAGATAGCAGTATGCTGGTAACAAAACTATGGCTTTGTACACAGATGACCAGTAAAGGAAAACATGTCTCTTCCAATACCACCAGCACAGGGGTATAGTAGAGCTGGAAGTGACACACCTGAAGCACTCTGCATTCTGTAATTCTGCTTGCAGAGTAGTCATCCACAGATAAGAAGAAATGCAAACACCCCAGATGAGGACTGCCTGTAAGCATGCCTGGCTTAGCCATAGAATCATAGAATGGCTTAGGTTGGAGGGGACCTGAAAGACTGAGCTCCACTTCCCTGCAGGGTTGCCATCCACTGGAGTGCCTCCAGGGATGGGGCATCCACCTCTGTGAACAATCTGTTCCAGTGTTTCACCAGCCTCTGAGTAAATAATTTCCACCTAACATCTAAACCTAAATCTCCCATCTTTTAGTTTAAAGCCATTCCCCTGGTCCTATTACTAGCAGACCGTATTAAGAAATCAGACTTGCTCCTGCTCGTAAGCCCCCTTCAAGTACTGGAAGGCTGAAAAGAGGTCTCCCCACAGCCTTCTCTTCTCCGGGCTGAACAAGCCCAACTCCTTCAGCGTTTCACCACAGAGCAGTTGCCCCAACCCGCCGAGCATCTTCACGGCCCTGCTGTGGACCTGCTCCAACAGCTCTGCATCCTTCTTGGGCTGGGGTCCTGGGCCTGGACACAGTACTTCACAGATTGCCCTGAACCCCGAAAGTCACCCAGGACTCGGCGTGCTTCCCAGAGCCTGCAGGTTCAGTACACTGCCTGAGCACAGCGGGGACACCCCAAGGAAGACTGCAACGGGCCAGAGATTGCCAGAGGCCCTCAAGCCCCCAAAATGAGGCGCTTTTCCCTTCATTTCCATCGCAGTCCTGCTCTCTCGCAGCCAGGGTGCATCTCTCTGAGCTGAGGGGAGGACCCACAGCCCCTTCTTGCTTGTGGGGCACAGGGCCATGAGCGGGGCAGCTGGGGCGGAGAGGAAGAGACACCCTCCGTCTAGAGGCTCCGGCACCACGGTGCACGCAGCCCGCTGGCCCCCGAGGAGTTAATGGCGGCAGGAAGCCACCCCCTGCCAGCCCTGCCCCGTGACTCGCTTCCTCCCACGGACGGGAACTGGGAGGAGTGAGCGACTCCGGCCCCGCCAGCGCAGGCAGCCGCCGTGACCCGCAGCTTGCGGACGGACGGAGGGACGGACGGACAGCCGCGGCCGCCCCCGTGGGGAGGGACGCCGCAGCCGAACACGGGGCCTGCCCGCCCGCCCTGCACCCCGCCGCGTCGCAGCGCCAAGATGCCCACCGTCGACAAGCTCCTCCTGGAAGAAGCTCTGCAGGACAGCCCGCAGGTAGCGGGAGCCGAGCCGGGCCGGGGGGCGCGGCTGAAGCAGTGCGGGGATGGCGGGCGGGGAGAGCGGTGTCCGCGGGCAGAGCGGGACGGCAGGGACCGGGGGGCGGCTCCCGACCGGTGGAAGGAAAAATGGGTCGGAGGGTTCAGCTCGTGGGTGCAGGGGGAGCAGGGATGCTCCGCGGCCGGTGGCAGCCCTGTGGCGTCAGGGGAAGGCTTTGGCTTCCTGACGGTCATCTGTCAGGGACAAACAGGTGATGTCTGCGTCTGGCAGGCGCTGGGGAAGGTCGGGGCACGACGCCTGTTCTCGTCTCCGTGGCTTTTCCCTCACGCTGTCCCATCCTGGGTGTGCTGGAGGCGAGGTGTGTTTGGGCACGGCGTGTTGCCCTGACTCCCTCCTGGTACGTGAGGGAAAGAGGCAACAGAAGCAGGCTAGTGGATCTGGCTGCCAGTGGCCGCACTCCTCATGAAGGGCCCCAAGGGCCGTGCATCAGATATAGGGGCTTCCCTCGGGGATAAGTGGGCTGAATCCTACTGAAGGTGACCCCATTCTAAATGGGGCCAGGAAAGGAGGCCAGGCAGTTGTCAGTCTTTCCTTCTCAGTCTCTGCAAGCTCCCATGCTGGCATCTGCTCTTCACTGCAAAAGCGTCCCCTGAGCACTGTGGAAAACCTATAGCAGAGAATATGACATGTCGGGATGGCTGTGGGCGTTCCAGGGGGGTGTGAGGCCTTGGGAGCTGACAAGGGAGGATGGGAGGAGGGGTGGGAGAAAAAAGGGGAAAGGGAGAGTGGAAATTTCTCAGAAGGGTGGGGAAGGTACACTTGAGGTCAGAATGCAAAGCAGGCAGAGATACAGAAGTAGTGGGTGAAGCAAGGAAGGAGAAAGAAGGGCAGGATGGATCTGCATGGGTGTTTCTCCTAAGTATCCCAATATCGTAACTCAGACTCATCTGCTGATGGACTGGGAGGAGGAATCAATAGGTAAACTGTGGAACAGATGGCTGAAAGGTGTTACAGAGTCTGTCATGAGTCATTTGAAGGAAAGATTGGACTTGCACCTGTCAGGAGTTAATGAGTCTTAAGGCTTGTCTTGAGCTTTTCTTCTTAACCCATTTTCCTGTGATTTCATGAAATCCCATCCTAATAAGAATGATTTTTATCAAATGTTTATGTGTCATGGAATCTCAAAGCTTGTGTATTTTCAAAACTCAACTGGGAACAGTTTTGAGGGAGCCTGATGCCTGCTTTGAGCAGGGGTTGGACCAGATGGCCTCCAGAGTTCCTTCTGACCTGAACTGTACAGTGTTCTGTACCAAAGTATGCTAGATTTATTATGAGCAGTTATTAATGTTCTTAATAGCAACCTCCCCAGTGCATTGTGGAGCTGAAGAACTTGACACACAGGGCAGATGAACTCATTTTCCTCTTCAGTCAACGCTTCCTTCGATGATTAAAAATGTAACACTGAGTGGAAGCAGCTGAACAAAGCACTGAATTGAATTTGGAGGTCTTAGTCTTTCTTCTGACCTGAAGGCTGTTAACAAATCCTTTTCAATTACTGGAAATACTGGGCTGTGCATAAACCTGGCTGTGTGCAGGTTGTTTTGGCTTAGGTTGGTCATCAATTTTTATTCAAGTTCTTTAACTTTGGATGAGATGGGCATTGCTTAACTTTGTGCCATGGTCCATTGTTGATAAAATTTATTTTTTCATAGGGGAAATATCATTTTTTCCCCCCATTTTTATCTTTTTTTTTTTTTTTTCTTGAGTGGTGGACTTTACACTCACACCTCTATTGGGTTCTTCTGTGAGCTGGTTACTACAAAATCAAAGCAGGCAGACAGTCTCTGTTCCACGGAACTTGCAGTGTAGCTGCTTATGTGATCGTACTTCTGCATAAAGTGACCTGATTCACTTCAGCCTTGTGCAGGCACTGAAAGAGGGGTAATAAAATGAGGACATAACCTCACTTTTTTTAGAAAGTGCATGAGGTATGTAAATTGGTGCAAGACAGAAGATTAGATTGTTGTTATTTCTTCATCACTTTTCTGAAGCTTGATTTTCCATCCCCCAGCAATACAGCATTTTTTTTTCTGATTTGTCTCCAAGTGCTGACCGAAAATGGCCTTAAGAAATGGCTTAATTTTGAAGTGCTTGGTCACAGTGTAGAAGGGAAATTTACTTAAGCTGCCATGCTAAAACCAAGGGAAATACTTAAGTGAAAATAGATTTTTTTTCCTGTGTTTCCAGCAGCCAAGATGGTGATGCTATTAATGGGGCCTCCAAAATTCTTAGCTTATACTTGGATTACTGCTTAGTTTCAGCAGCAGTGTCTGCCATTCCAGATCTTGTCAAAACAGCAACAACAAAAACTACATACGCTGGAATTTTGTTGCGGTAATTTAAAAGTGTTCTTCAATATGAAAATTTCCAAGCATAACTTCCAAGCTGCTTAATAATTTATTGTTTTTATTACTTTTGATGAAGGTGCCAATAACTGAGACCAAGACTTTCAGAAATGCTTTCCCAATGCTGCTTTACCCATATTTTGACATCTGAAAAACTGAATGTGCAAAAATTCAGTAAGATTTAGGAATTGGAAAACAGTTGGGTTTGTAAACCTTTTCCAGGACGCAGAAACATCATACATAGTCTCATTCATATAGCAGGGGGGTTGGAATTGGGTGGTCTTAATGATTCCGTCCAACCCAAACCATTCATTCATTCTATCATTCAGTCAGCTGCTTTTTAATTTTTCAGTCTTAGCTTGAGATTGGCCTTGATCAACACTGTATGTCAGGTTGTGTCATTTTTGCCTTCCTTTGTTTTATTTTTTTTAGCCATCCTTATAACCTGTGGAGTTTATCTGCTTTTCTAATACACAGCAGGGGAGATAAGCGCTGTATAGGTAGGAGATAGGTTGATGGCTTTTGTTTTGTTTATTTTAGTTAATGCATCATTGAAGATGAAACTTTTAAAAGCAGGTATTTTTCAAAAGCAGCATGCTTTCAATTACTGAAATGATAATTAAATGCTGAAAACTCTCAGAATCATACCACTGTCCCTGTTGGGAAGAGAGAACATTCAGGACAAAGTTCTTGAAGGATGCTGATTTTGAGTTTTTCAGGACCAACAAAATCTTGATGGATTTGCAAAAAATAAGCATCTTGAGGAAGTACTTCTTGTGGAGCTACTTAAGACTGCATTAAGACTCTAAAATAAGTTTTCCACATTGGTACTTGGATACTTCAGCAGTATTAGAAGGCTCCTGCAATAGGAGGTTGGATAAAGCTCTCATTCTGTTAGTACTAAAGTACTCGAGTTTATGGGTGCCCCTCAGGTAAGCAGATGAATCTAATTGGAGTAATATAAATTAGCTGTGCAGATGGGAAGACATTGCCAGTTAGCTTCAAACTCATTGGATTTACCAACATTAAGACTAAGGATAGATCATGACTTTGTTAAAGGGGCTCGGTCACATTTAGTGTCATTACGATATTGTGTTGATCTGAGTTCTGGAGCTCAGTGTTATTCTGAGATATTTTTCTTTCCCATCTCAGAAGCAACGTAATTCGCAGTTCCTGATGATTCCACCAAAACAAGCCAAGGGGATTCATGTCTTTAAGATAATACTTGTGGCTATTGTCTTTTTCCCCTCTATTTGTTGTCAAGGATGACCTGGCAGAGTGGAGAAAGTAGGGGGCATCTCTGAACATGTGTACACATGTATGCTTGCTGTTGTAGATGAGCACTCAGTTTAGTGTGGTTATGTCCCCTAGCTTTGTCAGTGGCCCTTTAAGAGTTGCTCAAGACAGTTGAGAGTAAATAATACTCTGTAAATTACCTAATGGAAAGGAGTGCTTGTGATGCAGTGTGATGTTAGGGAAGTAAAGTGAGCAAGCACTAGTGTTTGACCCAGAGTCCTTAACGTGGTTTGGATTACTGTAGTCAGCAGGCAGATATTCAGGATTTTTTACATTCCTGCTTATGCTGGGAGGAATGCCTATTAGTTAGAGCTGGAGTCAGAGAATCAAGAGCTGGCCATAGCTTTTCTATCACTTTGCTTCTTACTGCCTCAGTTTACCTATTCCTATCAGAAGGGCTAAATTCTACATGTTTTGAAATTCTGAATGAACAGAGCTATACAAAGTGGGAGGCTGATTGTTTCTGACTAATCTGTCTTTTTGCTACCATTTATTTACAAAGTCTTGTGAATTTTTAAAATATTTTCCCTTGAGACTGAAACTTTTTGCTTTTTTTCTCTTTTGGAAGACTCGCTCTTTGCTCAGTGTCTTTGAGGAAGATGCAGGAACCCTCACTGAATACACAAACCAGTTGCTTCAGGCAATGCAACGAGTCTACGGTGCTCAGGTAATTTTTCATTAGTTTTTCTTTTGTTACATGGGCAGCAGAAGATAAGTTGCTATTCTGATGCTGTTGTTTACATGAAAGGTGCCAAATACCTGCACCTCTTGTAGCTTCGGAGAGTCCTGGGTGTTTTCCATCTGATAGTTCAGTCCTTTATCACCTGGAAAAGTCATATGAATGAAAAAAGTTCACCTGCTCTGACTGCCTCCATACAGTTCAGAGAAGAGATACTGCGGTATTTCCTTACTTTACAGTATCTTAGAAGGCCACCCTTTACAAAATTGCTTGCTTGCACATAAACACAATACACCAACAGATATTCATACTGACCTTGGGCATCTAACTTTGATGCTGTGACTCACCATCTTAAAGAAACTCTGTGCCCATTGATTATAGAGAGAACATATACTTTGAGTCATACTGAACGTGAGTACCTGAAGTAATTGGTGTGAAAAATAGGAGAGCAGGAGCAGAACACCACTTTTTCAAGCACTTACACAACCTAGGTGACTGAGTCCCTTTGAAAGTAAAACTTGTCATTCATATCCAGTGCTTCCAAAAAAAAAAAAACCTGGGTGATTGTGAGTGAAGCTAGGGGTTCCCATGTGCATAGGACAGATGTTTCAAAGTACCTTAGCTAGGTCTTTAGAGACACACCCAGTATCTCATGGGACTTGTGCAAGCATTCATGTAAGTTGGGTGCCTGAACTCCTTCAAAACAATACTTCTCCTCTTCGTAAAGCAGTGCAGCAGAGAATGTGAGTGCAGCTGAGAATGTGGAAGGTACTGGGGTTGCTCTTTGGACTGACTGGTGGTATGACTTGGAAGAAAGAGCAGTCTAGCTACCTACATCATGAAGATCCAGCTTTGAAGACATTACGTGTTAATGTCCTGGATCCTATTCAAATGCAGAACTGTCACAGACTTAAAGTACAGCTCAGATAGTTGGAAAGCAATATAGCATATTGGCAGTGGTTCGAGAGGAGGCATGAAATCAACACTATGAGTCAGTGATGGGTGTTATGGAAGTCTCACTGAGATTTAAACCTGTGGGCCTGTTGGGTGGTGGAAATCTGAGACCAAAGAGCAGGAATGGGAAGGAAATCAGAGGGTAAATAAGGTTTGATTTTAAGTGTCCAGTTTGTGTCCCTATCCACTGCTGATGCCTTTTTCAGATGCCATTTTAGGAAGTGGTGACTTTAGCCTTTGATTCACAAATAAATGCTTCATTTGCTTTTGTTTGCCTTTTCGTTTCCATCTCAGTTTTTAGTCTTCTTTTCCCCACTGTTATTTCCTCTCTCATTATATCAATGCATTTACCCATCTGTGCTTTGCAGTACTACTGAGTCTTTGCATTTTCCTAGCTCTTTTTGGCCACTTCTTCCTGCACAGCTCCTGCTTTAGTTTGATCTAAATATTCAGTCACTTAGGAATATTAGATGTGTGCCTTGAGATATTTCAAGATAGCTGATGCATTTGGAGATGGGGGCATACAAGGCATACAACTGTTGTTTAAGTCAAGCTTTGTATGGGTGCACAGGAGGGCTCTCTGCACTGCCATGGACTTAGGAAAATGCAGGTTTAGCAGCCTGTGATGAAGACTTGGTCAAGCTTGTTTGCTTAGCAAACAAGAAAAAGATCAAATTAATTATGTAAGTGTTAAAGGGAACCAAAACGTTTTTTCTCCCTGTCTCCACTTGAAAAAGTATTGGCATTTTGGTGTGAGATTATGCTACAGTTGGGATAAAATTCTGACTTTTAAATAAAAATTAAGGGGAATAATTAGTTCAGCCATATGCTGTGGTTAATTCCACACTGCTGTGTAGGATAACGCTGATTTCTGACTAATTTTACCAAGCTTTGCAAATGGCAGCATTTCCTTTTAAGGAGCTGTTTCTGAATATTTCCAAAGAATACGCTCTTTCAGATTGAATTCACATTCAGTTTTGGAGCTGCACACACCCTTTACTACAAAATGTTATGATTGCATTTGCATCAGAAGGAGAAATATGATACCAAATTGGCCACAAAACATGAGTGGGAGGTTAAGAAATATCAGTGTGTAATATTTCTTTTCTGCTTAATCACAACTTTAGGGAAAACAATTTTTTCCTGCTGCTTTTGTTAGGAGACTCAGTATTTGGGCCTCACTGTGTGCCTGTCAGGTTGTGTTCCCAACACACTTCAAGGTTGAGACAGAACGAGATTTAGTGGAGAGAGTGTAGAAGTTGAGAGTAGTGAGGAGACAGATTCTGAATTTCCTTTTGCTTTATTTTCCCGACTGCTTTGTCTTTGCAGAGTCGCTGCCATTCAATACTCTTACTTCCTTATCTGTACAATAGGAATCACAGGGACTGACCTTCTCTGGAGCAGTGATAAAAGTTCTGCTTGCACAGCCATAAAAATGGCTGCGATCACAGTCGTGGCAGTTAGACTAAACACAAGTGGGTTGTACCCATCCACAGTACTGAAAAATGAGATTTTTTTTGCCACCCTAAATCAGAACAACAGTTCTAACATTGTAAATCATTTTCTTTTTGATTATGTTCTAAACTGTAAGATCTCCCAGATTTATCTCAGCCATATTTTCAACTTTTTTTTGGAGACGTTCACTAGAATGTTGGTGTTTCTTTGTGATGAAAACTTGGCTTGCCATGTAATTCAAACCACTACAGCTTGTGATCCAATAACAATAGTTGGTGGTTCTTAATGGACGCACTGCAGGGTCTCTGGGGACTTGCTGTCAATACCAACTGAAAGCTGTTAATTACCCTTGTGGATATACACAGATATTTGTCCCAGGACACTGCTTTGTGTGCACTGCCACAGTAAGTTTGCAGACTGACAGTGAGAGCTGCTCTAAGTGCTTGGATCAATGGAAAGGAACGTGAGACAGATAGAAGTCCTTACTCAGAGGTTTTTAAAAACACTTGGAAAGTAGGATTTTTTTTGAGAGCTCGTTGTTTTTTTTTTTAATCCCTAAGTTTTTAATTTTGGGCTACAGAATCCTGCTAGGTGCTGGGGATGTCACTCTTCAGAACGATACATGTTCCAGCAGAACTTCATTTTGGCTGCAGAGTGGGTGCAGTGTGTGACTGCTGTGTTCTGCAGAAGGTCACAGGGAACCGAATGTGTGAGCTGTGCTCATGGAGCGAGGTTCAGATCTGGCAAACCCACATGTGTAAATATTGAGAAGTATTTTTATAACTCTACTTCAAATAAACCTGATCGTGTTTCCTGCTGTAGTTCTGTTCTCCAGCTGAACCCCTGAAGTAGTCTGCCACGTGGATGGTCACACAGAAGAAGTGTTCCTTACAGGGTTTGTTCTTCATCCTTGCAAGCAAACCTCTGTGCTGCACCTGGCATTACTGCTGCCTGTGTCTGGGAGTGCTATGCTGACTGTTCTGCTCACTGTGCTACCTGAGCAGCAGGTGATACAGCTAGCAGGGATTGTTACAAAACTTTGCTTATTGAAGTTGTGTGCTGAGGTTTCCATGGTTCCCACTGCCATAGGATGTTATTGTCAGAGGTTTCTCTTCATCTCTGGTTTTTCATCATACTGCAGAAACGTGTGATCTTCACTTGACGAAACAAAGTGCCATTTAAAAACTCTGGAGACTATTGTGTCTCTACTGACAATAAGAAGCAATAAACATTTAAGCAAATTAGAGGAAAATGAGATGGACTATTTTGTCCTTGGAAAGAGGTTTCATCTCATTATTTCTGACAGATCTGTCTAGATACTGAAAACAGTGGTGGCATAAAGGGAATCAAAATAAACCCACATTGCCTTCAGCAATATATCCAGAGGGAAAACAGCGTGGGGATTGTGAGGAGGAATTGGGTTCAGTGTCAGTGTCTCTGTGAGCAGTTGCCTTGTGATGGCAGTCGCATGAGTAAGGTAGCAAGGTGCTCTGGGCTGGCTGCCTCTTGATGGCCAGATCCTTAGGGAAACTCTCGGCAGTTAGGAAATAGTCTTGGTTTGTGCACTGCTCTACTAGGTAGTAGGATGATCTGTCCAGGGCTAGTTGAAGTAGTGCCATAACAGTGTTATTTCTCTGCCCAAATTCATGGCACTTCATTTTTCAACAGTGCTCCTTGTTTCATCATCCTGACTGTAAATCAGTATATATCAGGCTGTAATCAGTAGATTATGTCAAGTTCTCTAGAACTCGTATGGATTTTGAGGTTTATTATGTCACATAGCTAACCCTAAGAGTTCTGAATTCTTTAATTAATTTGTGCCAAAATAATGAGTAAACACTTTCTTCCTTCTTCTAATTGCTTTAATTCCACGGCTGATGGAAAAGCTGTGTTGCCTTGCAAATCTTTTGAAACAATAAACTTTGTTAGCATTTCAGTCTCACACAGAAGTTTCAACAGAATATCAGATTAGACAAACACTGAAGAAATTACGTTCAGAACTGACTTCTGTAAAATACTGTGTATATTATTATTGGTCCGTATTCATTGTGGGTTTGCACCATGAGGTCTATTCTGCTGACAGGTAAACAGAGTGTTATCACATGAGAATTAATGTATTTACTAAGCCCTGGGAGTTGCTTTTAATAATTATGATGAAGTTGGAGTTGACACCATGCTTGAAAGCAAGCCAGCAGTGCACTAAGCAGGATCTGGAGGTCTGAGTGCTCCAAGGAAGCATCATACATAGATGCCCTGCCCATAGTAGTTATTTTGCAGAACACTGAAAAGAGATTCTTTCTATATTAACTAGACATCCTACAGTGGCTGCTTCTGCTGTTTTACAGCAGTGTTTTGACCAGTGCCTTTCTTTTTTCCAGCTGTTAGATGATCCTTTGCTGAGTCGTTCGTATTTGTAAGGACTGAATGCCACGCTGTGACTCAGCAGCAGAGGAAACTGTATTTTTGCCTGATCTTGTAAAGTGCTGGGCAGCCTGAGCGCGCTGGTGAGCCTTGGCTTCATTCAGCCTTGGGTTCAAGTTTCCAAGCCATTTAATATGGAAACCTAAATGTGTGGGGCTGTAATGTATACCAGGCTGCTGGGGAATTGTATTTTGTAGTTAGGTAACGTGTGTGTAGACAGTTGTATCAAGACCCAGTTCTTTCTGTGCTGTGTGGTTTTGAAGGTAAACGTGCTCCCTGCTTCTGGAAGGATGAGAGGGCTGCAGCTGCTTTCTGAACCTCCTCCTTCTACTACTTTGCTGTTTTTTTTCCCCTTACTTATCAGACATTAAGCCCAATGTAAGCCAAACATTACTCTGTTTCATTCTGTACAGGTAGGCTGCGTGAATAAACACCTTTTCCATTATCTTGTTTACATGAAGGAGTGCTTAGCATTTCTGTGTGCTGGTTACTTGCAGAGTTTTAAAAATGCCAGCTTTAGCTGGAATAGGAAAGTAGCTTTGCAGAAAGCTTTATTACATTGGGATTGGAAGTAGACACGATGGAAGAGCTCCCTGTCTTTAGAAGTTAATTTATAGCTCAACCTAATCCTTTACATGACCTCAAATCTGAAGTCTGCTGGAAGACACTCTGCAGACAGTTGTCTGACTTGAATGTATTGGTTTTCTGAGTCTATTTGGGGAAAATAGAAGAAAGAGATTCTGAAAAGTGACAGACTGCCTCACTGATAAATGGTTAATGCAGTGAAGATCTCTTACAGATGTGTAACAGAAGAATCACGGACTCTTCTGATACTAACAGCTTGGTGAATAAAGGTGATAATGAAGAGAGAGGAACCAGCCCAGAAAATCACGTGTCTTTACTCTGGCAGTAGATCAGACACCAGCAGTTGGACGTTTTGTAGCTGACTTGTTTGAAGGCAGGATGAGGCACTGAAGTAACTCGAGAGCTGAGCTGAATGGTGTTTAATCTGTTGGTTTTTTGCTTGTGTTCGATTAATGCTAAGTTCAAGACACCACTCCCATGACCTTACCGGTATGAACTGATGTTAGTGAACTTAGAAAAATCTACTCTTAGGGTTTGCCTTAGCATGCTAACTGAGCTTTTTGGTTTGTTTTTTAAATTTAAGAAAGCACGAGATTTGGTCATAACTGTTTGCTTGGTACCTATTGGTGCCAAACCTTTTGTCTTTCCTTCTGTATTTTTTTTGCATTAATACTGCAGTGATGTTTTTCCTGGTGTGTACAATCATCAACTGAAAATTAATATATTTGTGAGGCCCAGTACTGTTTAATTTTGCCTTCATGTAGAATATCTGGATTTCTGTTGAGGTCTCTGTTATGTTTCTGCCTGAAAGTATTACTTTGTCAATAGTTCTTCCACTTGGCAATGCTTGATGAATTCTGAAATTTCAGTGTGGAAGAGATGTTGAGCAGGCAGTTGGGACCTGGGTAATAGCTTTTCTTTTGCTGTTTGCTGAATTTCAGTCAGTTCAGGATGAAGGAAGTGAACGTTGCTGTAATTCTGTAGCAAAACGTTTAAGAACTAGGTTGAAACCTATTAAAATGATTTCCCTGGATTCAGTGGATCTGCCAAGTGAATAAATGCAAATAGCTTTTAAGTCTTGAGACTGATTAGTAGTGGGAGTCGGTGGGGAGGGGGGGGATGGGGAGGAGAAGGCTGATTAGGAACAAATGGAGGAGGATTAACCAAACTTTCCCAGATTAGTGTGTTTAGCAATGCAGTATTACCACTAGGTCAGCAGAGCAGTTTGCCTTCTTCCTGTTCCTTACGCAATGTAATGATTGCATTTAATTTCACTGGCTTAATGTGAATTGTTTTACAAGTGTTTGTGTTGTGTGCGTGATGTGATGAAAGCACCTTTGCAAAGTCTGGCATGGTTGGGAAACAGGAGGCAAGACCTGGGATTCCCTCCTCTGTGTGGGCAGGATTGAGTAAAGGGTTGGTGATGTTTTGACACAAAGAATCAATCCAGTAAGAGCCATCAGGAATGCGTCCTGCTGGCATCAATGGGGCAGAAGTAATATGTGGCAGAATAATATGTAGAATGGTTGTCCCCAAGTCAGCCCAACTTTCTGTGGGGAAAGAAGAGGGGGGAAAAAGCGTATTTCTAAATTCAGATGATTTCAAAAGATTTCTGACATCAATCCAGCTATAAAAGTAGCACATAGCACCGCAGTTGCTGTGCGAGGACTTGCTGTTCTTACAGTTCTTACTCTGCTTTGAGGTTGTATTCATGGCTGAGATCCCAGGCTTGAGAACTTCTGCTGCTTTCTGTAGTCTTCAATTCAACTTTCGGCTACAGCCACACGCACGCAAACAAGCACACCCTTTTCATGTCATCAGTCCACACAGAGAGAGCCTCCTCCTGTCATCAAGTCCCTGCTTGCCAGCCAGCTCCCACTCTGCAGGTGGAGGAGTCTCTCGGGTGTCGTGCTGCCTGTGGATGGGTAGTTAAGGCTTATTCCCATCCTTCCCTGAGCTCTTAACAAGGCTGGTTAACTTATTAAGTCACAACATCCTTATCCATCCACTGGCTTCGGAAATACTTACGTGCCAAGTGATTGTGTAAAGCTTTTTCATGTTAAAAGCTTCACAGTCTGTATAACCAACCTGCAGATCTTGCATGAATCCTGAGTATTACTACTTGATGAAAGTGCAGTGATTGGTCTGAGACAAGAAACAAGACTGATCTATCATTGTGAGAATGGTGAGAATAGTCATGAGCTGCACATGATCCAAGTTGGGACCCAGATTAATTCCAGCTCAGACCCCTTGTTTGTGACTTGGAAGGCCTTTGCTCTGCTATCTTCAGCCTCCTCTGAGTGTTACCACCACAGTGTTTTAAGAAGGTCAGAGTTAGCTCATCCTTTTTCTGCTGTGCATTCACAGTGCAGCTCTTCACATACAGCTGCTGTTACTTAGGCTGTGGTAAGTAAAAAAAAAAAAAGTAACCTTTTTTTTTTTTCTGTGCTTTTGTGCACACCTAAACCTGGCTGAACGATTGGGATGAGCCTGCTGTCTGCATTAACCCTCCTTTTTGGTGTGCCACGGTGGTGCAGGCACAGCAGGCTGTAGAGCAGTATGTCAGAGGTGGCATGAGGCCAAAGTTTCAGAATTTCTGGCCCAGATGGCTAGCTTTGCTTGCTCAGAGGGACACAGGGAGGGAACACACAAACTCTGTCCTAGTTTTAATCGTTTTCTGTACCAGCCCCAGCATAATGCTGTTAAAGCAGTTCAGAGATTGCCATGAGCTTTACAAGCTCTCCATGACCTTAGCACATTTTATTTCCCCCTCCAAATATGTAAAGTTTTAAATGAAAAGTGATGAGTTTTGTATTTTACCAAGGAAGAGAAGGATCTGTCAAGGCTTAAAGCAGAACTCATTTCCCCCTGCTCCGTTTTACTTTTTCGTTTTTAAGTCATTGCTAACAAATCGGGGCAATAGCAGTTGATATATTAGTGTTGTGAATATGTATTAGAAATTGACATATCCAAATGCTTTTCTTTCTTTTCCAGCTAGTTCAAGCAAAATTATACATCCTCCCTACAAGTCTTGCTTTGTCTCACTCTTAAGGGTGTGTATACTTTCATTTGGTTTAGCTGTAAGAATACCGAATTATGCACTCTTTTGTAGTCCTGTATCAACTTAAGGCAGTTTAGTTAAATTGTAGTACATTCCCTAAGCAGGAATACCTTATAGAAGAGCACATCTACTGGTTCTCCTTGTTCTTGTAGATTTGGGGAAAAAAGAAGATTAATCAATGTGAACCATTCTTAGGATGTTACAACAACTTTCATGTTTGAAGTTGTTCTGAATCTACCTTGGAAGAAAAAAATTCCCACAAATTAACCTCTATTCAAAGAGTTTAAACTTAAAAAAGCTGCATTGATTATGTCTTTAGTTTCTCATAATTACTGCTTTTCTACTCAGGCATTTTGAGAATGTTCGTGTACAACTGAACATCAGTGTAAGTAGTTGCAGATTTGGTCAAGGAGCCGCTCATGAAATAGTATTAATGGCAAAGCTGCAGACTTTCAAGTACTTCTATTAATATGTAACTTTTGTTTGTAGAATGAAATGTGTCTTGCCACACAGCAGCTTTCGAAGCAGCTCCTTGCCTACGAAAAGCAGGTATGTTCAACATCTTACCTTTGGCTTACCCTTCAGCATCTGCAAAGAAGCCTGTTCAAAAAGCATTCTTTTCAAAAGTGCTTAGCCCACAGGATTTACTTGATTTCATGTGAAGGGTTTTGCAAAATGCCCTGAGATGTTCAACAGAGTTAAGTCACTTCTCAGGATCTTAAAATATGAAAGAAAGAAAGAAACAGAAACAGTGCAAATTATTAGTTAATGAATTTATGAAGATGCAAGCTAATTGGTTCCTACTGTGTGATTATTACTTTAAAATGAGCCTAATAAGCATTCATTGCATGTTGTCTAAAACCTATTACTTTTGAACAAGAGAAACAGAGTATAAAGAACTTGTATTAACGAGTTGCTATTTTTTCATTTAGTCTTACTGTAGAATTATCTTTTACCTCTGTAGTAAAACACTTCTTGTGTCAGTTTTGTTGATACTCACCAAAGGCATGTTTCTATTTTCAGCATTTTGCCTTAGGAAAAGGAGATGAAGAAGTGATATCCACCCTTCATTACTTTTCCAAAGTTGTGGATGAGGTAATTTGAACTGCCAGTATTTTGTTATTACAATGGTAATGGAACATTGGAGGGTTATTTCTTGTGGTCTTTTCCCTTTTTGTTCTGAACCTTCCCACTGAAGGTTAGATTGTGCCTGGGTTTTACGGAGTCATTTAAACAGAGGTGGAAAGAAGTGTAGTACTGCCTTTTAGTAATGATGCTTTTAGCTTTGTGGAGCACCAGAGGTGGATCTGTGGCTTCCTCTCATGTGCTATTCTCAAAGCAAATCTCAATTTACTAAATAGGGGGATTAGAAAAGAGTCTGAAGCACGACATGTTTCAGATAAACTGGAAATATTTTTCATTTCATCTGATTTAAAAACGGCATATACTTTTTCAAGCTTTAGTTTGAGCCAGAACTGCCCTTGGATGAATGCAGGACAGTTAAAAATTTGAAGTGCTGTGCTCACCCCATGAATTACTCTAATGATACAATGAGAAGAATCTTAAAGGTGAAGTTTGCCCTTAGCCTTCTGCTGTACATGTGTTCTCAGGAGATAGCTGAAAGGATCATTTACTGCCATGAGCCTTGTATTTGTGAAGTACAAGCAGTTAAAAACTAGAACTTTCTCCTTCCTTGATATGAGAGAGCTGTTCCCTTTGTGAGCTGAAATGAGAGAACCTTGCTGCTCAGTTCTTTCAGTCACATTTTCCCTCACAAGAGCCTTCTCTGTTCCTCAGCCTCCTTTTAAGGCTGTTAGCCCCTTCCCTTTGTTCCAGATGTCCTATCTCCAGGTGTTGAGTTGCCCTCATTAAGTTCTGTATTGTCAGATGAGAAAAGCTGACTTCATCCTTTCCTTCCTAATCTGCCTGGAGGCCTTCAGAATGATACTGTGAGCAAGTGCAGGGATTATCATGTCTGTGTAAGGCAGAATCCCATATTAGGTGCTCTAGCAGTGATTGATAATTGTCACAACCCGTTTAAGATTCGACATGGCATTGGTGACATGAGAGCCTGTCCTTCATCCTAAACAATATCAAACATGCTTTAAAATATGTCTTCGTTTGCTGAATTTTAGAGACACACAAAGTTTCCTTTGTGTGAACAGAAAAATTCTGTGAAAGTTGAATATTGCCCCTTCTTGTGATTGTGTCCTTGGCAGTCCTCGTAAATGGAGAGAGATTGTGGTTGCAGAAGTGGATTTGTTACTCTGAGCTATAGAGACTAACAAAAACTGGACAGTAAGGGCAGATTACACATGTGATCTAATTTTGTTAATGACTAGAATTAATGGTGAACTGCCCTAATGCAATATGTGGGAACTGGAAAGTTCTTGGATCCTTAGAAAACAGTAGGCAGGAATATACCTGTGGCAAAACCCCCATCTGTCTCTAGGAATTATGCTTTAATCACACTGAATTACTGGTCTGTAGCCACGAGTGTCATTTTTCTACTGATTTGATCAGCAGATGAGTTTTTCAGGTGGTGTTAAGGTGCGTTTGACATGAGTTTCCAAAGGAACCAATATGAAGGCCCAACAGCAGAATTTCAATAAACCACCTGATGTTTGCTGCTCATGGATTTTTAGTGAGGCCAGAACAATTAATAGTGTAGAGGTGTTGATCTGTGAAGTTACTCAAAACCTGACTGGACGTGGGCCTGGGCAGCCTACTCTAGCTGGCCCTGCTTGAGCCAGGTAGTTTGAGCAGATGATATCAAGAGATGCCTCCAAACTAAACAATTCTGTAGTTCTGTGAATAGTAGCGACGCTTGGCAGTCTTGCTGCAATATTTCTGATCCCAAATGGTGGAAATATAAATCCATCAGAAGACCTTACATGAAAGGTTTGCTAAGAACTTTTACTGCTTGTGATTAAAGTTAACAAACATGCCTTATAGCCTGTATCAACACTGGCTACAGAGAGTTCAACACAAACGGTGTGTGTTATTCTTCTTAATTGCACTGTGTTTTTGAGCATTCCTCTGTTCTCTGTTTTAGCTCAACATTCTCCATTCTGAATTGGCAAAACAGCTTGCAGATACAATGATTCTCCCAATCATACAATTTCGGGAGAAGGATCTCACAGGTAAGTTGTATTGTAAATTTTCATTTTCCTCTTGGTATTTCTTCTTGCTTATTTTGTAATAAACTGAGGTATAGTCATATAGTCCCATATAAGAATTTGTTCTTTTTGATAATTCACACTAAAGTTGTGGGGGTTTTTTTATTTTTTATTTTTTTTTCCCTGCTGTAGAATTGCATTGACATATACTTTCACTCAGACGTAAACAGTGCAGTTTCACCAGGTATATGCTCTGGATGGGTGAAGTTTGGAAATACACAACCTTGTTCTTTGTTGTGTCACTGCACTTTTACACAAGCATATTTTCATTGAAGCCAGTGACAATTTAGTTGCCTAAAACAGGGAAATTTAGCAGTGAATCTGGTTTGCAAACAACATTAATCCCTCTGCAGACGTCTGGGATTGTTTGAAAAGCACAAGTAGGAATACTTTCCTAATTCCACAGTATAATATGTCCCCTCCCTTTTAAGCAGTTAGTCCTCTTTAAGTCCCTGCCATCCACGGGTAGTTCCAAGTAACTCAGTTGCACAAACTTGGAAATTCCGTACTTAAACAGCAAAGCAATAGTGCAAACATTGGGTGGAATTTCAAGAAACAAATTCTTTCAAGGACACTCTAACCTACTCATGCCGCAGGAACGTGAGTTCTTACTGCAGAATTAAAGAAAAAGCAACCAATTTTCATGCTAAATTTACTCTCCTGCTTATATACTTCTTAAAGACATCATGATATGGGAGACAAAAAACAACCCAGAACTCCACAGCTAAATAGTAGTTTAGTTTTCCTATATCATAGAATCTCATTTGAAACTGCAGAGATATCAAGGTGGTTATAAAATTGGATATGTTGTTCACAGTATAGTGTCAAGAATACGTAGCAGTGTTTGGATGGTAAGATGTTGGCTCTATAAAGGCTTTAACACCTCCTTAATGTGGCTTCAACCGATACAGTGAATCTGTTCCCATCTGTAGGAATTTTGTTCCTTGTTCATAAAAGGGGACAGAAAAGACAGAAACCAAAGCCTCAGCTGCTTCATAAGAAATAATGAAAGTTTATTTAACTTCCCTAGATGTCAAAATCATATTCATTCTACCTGCCCATGAGCTGATCACTGTTTTTCACTATCTGTAGAGAAGCATTTTTGTTAGGGGACTGGCCATGTTGAAATTTCATCATAGGATTAAATGTGGAAACAGAGAAGATTAACTGTGTTTTGTATTTTTTTTTTTAACTTGTTATGAATTGAATATTATAGAAACCTTTAAGCGGAAGTCAGACCTGGAAGGAATTTCTGTCATTCTACATTAGAATCATGTGGAAGTGTTCTGGGAAGACAGAGCTGGCATGAAGCTGATTTATGAATAGATTGTTAAAATAATCAGAGACCATGACGACATCCTACAGTTGTACCATTTTTCTTTTCACAGTTGCATAGTAGCAGGTCTTATGAACGTGTTTGCTTTGTAGCCTTTTGAGAAGGATTTTGCCAGTTACAATGTACACTGATATGAGCACTGAGAGCAGTTTGCACCCCATGCTTTTCGAAGCTGAGCCACCTGTTCAGTATCTCTTCTACCGCCTGAGAAACTGGTGGCCAATGTTTGTCACATCAGCATCATAGCTGGCAATCAGATGTATTGGATAACAAATTATTTTCACAGAGAGTAGCAAAAGAAGTTCCACGTTGATGGAGAAAATTACATACATGAAAGGGGCTTAGATCACATGTCACTGGGACTTTGTTAAATTTCTTGATATCACGTAAACTTTGTCAGGATGTTCAGAACTGTTGATAGACATGGGCTTTTTGTGATAACAAGCATAGTGAAATGGTGCTTCTTGGGGTAAACTACACTGACAGACAAAGAATCTTTTTCACAGTGATAATTTTCTCTATCAAGTAAACTAACTCAACTCTTATTTTCCTGTCTGCCTGTTTGTTTGTCTTGCAACTGATGACATAATTTTGAAGACAGGCATGACACTCTGCTTTTAAAGGATTGGAATGACAGGCATTAAGCATGCCATCAGTGATCTCAGTTGAACCAAGTGTTTACAGCAGTTTCTACTTTGAATATTCAATTTCTCTTTTTCAGAAGTAAGCACGTTGAAGGATCTTTTTGGCCTTGCCAGCACTGGTATGTTTCCTAGTTTCATTTGTTTCTAATGATATGCACCTGTTATATCACAGAAGACATTTTAAATCTATGCACACACACATCACATTTCTAAAAAAATAATATTCCTTGTCTACAGAACATGACGTGTCCATGGCAAAGTATAGCAGGTTACCGAAAAGGAAAGAAAATGAAAAGGTAAAAAACTTGAAAGGGAAAAGGAGAAGTTTTCATCAGTCATTCTGTCTTCATCACTGTAGCTAATCCTTACATAAGCTTATGAACTTTGGAGAGTTCATCATTAAATTCACAGTAGCTCAGGAATACTGGTGATCTAGTTTCTAAGCAGACACAAAGCTTTTAGACGTGAATTCAGCAGTTATACCTGTTTCTCCAAGGTGGCAGGTGTTGCTGAACTATAGCCCTTGCAGTCCAGAGGATCTCTTCAGATGGAGGCAAATAGCCAAATGGCTATAAATAGACTTGTATAGGCCTACTGTTTTACAGCTGATGTGGTGATGCTGTATCACTGGGCAATTCATTGCAAAGCGTGTCTCGAAGCCTTGTGTCTGCTATTTATAAAGCATCCCATTGTTCTACGTCTGCCTCTAAGTTGTCACTTATGGCACACCAAACTGTGTTGGTGGGGTTGCTCTACGTTTCTTCTTCCTTGCCCACTGGACCACTATTCCAAAATAATGCCTCTATAGGCTAGAAATGTATGATGGCCCCATGCTGAGAGGGCTTCAGTTCACCAGCATGGTCCTTCAAAGGGTGTGCAGTGCAGAACAGAATGTGATACAGCATATTATGAATTATTCATCTCTGTGTTCTGCACTTGGAGGCTTGGGTTGTGATCTCAGCTGCAAACAAATCTCTTGCATTGAGATCAGATCCAGAATATTAATTGTGATAGTTTTGTAGTTAATAACCACAGGGACTGCCCAAATGTTTAAGTATTTTTACAGAGCAGGGCTTGAAGTTGATTTGGGTTTTGGATTTCCTATGTTAGTTTCTCATCCTTCATGTTAATGAACCTTCTGTAATGAACCTTGTCTAAAGATAACTTGAAAATAATCAGTAAATGTATCCTTATGCACAGTAACAAATTGTCAACCTACTTACCAATTTTTATTTAGCATAAGGCAGAAGTGGCAAAAGAAGTGGCGAATGCAAGGAGAAAGCAGCATCTTTCATCTCTGCAATATTACTGTGCCCTGAATGCTCTGCAGTACAGGAAGAGAGTGGCAATGATGGAACCTATGCTAGGATATACACGAGGACAGGTACGGACAGTGAAACTACAGTTAGGCCTCTCCCTGGGAAAAGTAAAACACTGTAGCTCTGGATTGATCAATTTACAAGAACTGACAAAATGAAAACAGAAAAATAATCCAAAACTTTATTCAGCATGCCTGGGTTCTAACAGTTGTTTACATTTGTGACAGGTGGTTCAGTGTTTAGGTATCAAAGAGAGATACAAGTGTGTGTGTGTGGGGGGGAATGTACTGTACACTTGTATGCAAAGTCAGCCTGGGGTTAGTTCTTTCACAGCTAAGTTTTTAATACAACAGCATTTACTTCTACTGTTTACTCAGTGTCTGCACAAACTCTCCTATGTAGCACTTCCCCTCCTGGCACATAATGCTCAGCATACTGATGAGGAGTGCACACCACAAGGAACAGAGCATGCCCTGGAGAACTAGAAGAACAGAACAGTAGGGTGGATTGAGCATAAGGCTGGGAAATCCTGTGTCTAATCTTCATTCTGCCAGCAATTTGTTGTAATGGCTGAACACACATTTCTCAAAACTGTGAGATGAGGTAGTACTCTGTTAATTTGATTCTCCAGGATGTTAGGAGGATTAATAAACCAGTGTTTTCACAGCACTTGATTCTCATTACTGGCCCATCTTAAGTATCTGTTGTGCTTTGAAACTGACGAAAGAAAGCAAAGGGAAAAATGAGAGCTGGGTATATAATAAATATAATAAATATAATAAAAATGGGTGCAATGGTCTGTTTGAGATGGCAGTGTGGATCATCATTTCCACTGTCCTCTGTTTTTTGCTGATAATGTTTTCTGTATAAAATAGGTATTTAATGAGAATTCAGTCACTTTTCCCACCATCGTAGTTGATACTGCTTCTTTATTTTATGATTGTTTATCTTTAGCAAAAGAACTGCACCAGTTTCCCTTTTGTGGAAGCCAAACAACTTCTTTTATCTGGAAAAACTGCCATATCTCAGTGCTTTGTGCAGGAAGGTCTCAGGTTGTCATGGGAAAGGCAGAATGGTCAGAAGCCTGTTGATTTTGATGTTTAAATCATGATGTTTAAATGAGAATCACCCTTCAGTTTTTAAACTATATATTTTCTTTATTGATGATTCAAAGCATGTGGCTAGTACTTCACATTTCCAAAGAAAGAGCAGAACATAAGGAATTTTTAGAAGTAGTGGCTAATGTACAGGATTTCTTTGACTGAAAACTATCCTCAAAGTCTAAACTGGACACGTCAGCCCCTCATTATTGTCAGTGGAGTGCAGTGTTCTTCCCTCCAGCAGTAGGCTTCTGAAATAAATAGGTGAAGCATTCTTGAAGAGAGTCTGCTTTCTCTCCTTTGTAAAGGGAGTCTGCGGCCAAGCATATAGTTGCAGAAATCTGAGATGTGGGTAAGAGGAATCCTATGACCCAGAATTAGGGAATATGAGTGGAATCACGAGTAGTGTTGTGTTAAATAAACTGCTTAACTGCAAGTAATTGTTTTGAAGTTTCTGCATTTCTTTCTAGAATAGTTTGCTAAATGTTTTTGATAAAACTAATTAATTACACACACACACCACAAGCCATGTCTGTGTTCCTAGTGTGCCCCAGAGCAAGAATCCAAGATGAAGCCTACAAGGAACTGTGTGGCTGTACTGTTGAATGCTGGCTGAGCCATACTGGCAAAGCAAATGCAGCTTCTTCAGTAAAAAGCACACTTCGGTCTTTGTGGCTTTTTTTTTAGTTCCTTTAGTAGAACAAAATCCATGGTAAAAATGTAGAACTGATTGCTCTGGAGATGTGTGCTAGCACAACTACACTTCATCATTTTCCTGACTGACTTTATAGATTTCCAGGTTGGTCCACTAAATCTAATGGATGATTCAGTCCCATTCTTGTTGACAAGGTGACATTGCATGCAGTGGCTTGTAACACCACAGACCCAATTCTGCACAGTGCCAGTGTGAGAGAAGGCTGCCTGTTCCCTCTTTGTGGTCATTCAGCAAGTTCATTGGAAACATACCTGTCAGCAGCCAATAGCTTATGTGTGAAAAAGGGCATACGAGAGCGTGGAAAGGTGCAAAAGAAAAAAGTGCAAAGAAAGGCAACACGTTTGTTTTAGCCTTTATTTTGCCAGCCCAAAGCATCAGTCACAATGGGATCAGTGTTAACGCAGCCCCCACAATCTGTTATTTGTCTGCCAGAACCAAGATGACTTTCAGTGTCCCTTCTTTATATTTTTCAGATCAACTTTTTTAAGAAAGGAGCAGAGATGTTTTCCAAAAGATTGGACAGCTTTTTGACATCTGTTTCGGACATGGTTCAAAGGTGACATAATACTTTAGTTTCTTTTTGTTTGTTCCTTTGAATTCTGAGTAATAGCACTGTAACCTTTTGCAATAATAGATAGTGCCACTGTTTGTAACAAAGGAGAATGCTTCCATGCTTGTATTGCACTTTTGGATGTGCTTTGGTACAGCAGCAAGTGGAAAGGTGGGGGGATGTTTGTGCACATAAAGGAAAGTACCGTCAGTGCACTGAGGAGTATTTTTACAGTGTAGCCAGGGAAGCATTCAAATGCTTTCTTATACCGCAGTGTCTCTTCGTGAACACAAAAGCATGACATTTGGGCTTGAAATGGGTTAATAGAATTAATATAATGAAGTGAGAGTACATTCTGAATTAGAAGTATTTATACTGGTTGGCTCTTCTGTAATAATAATCATGGATTATTATTACAGCAACCTTCTAAATAAGCATTTAGGACTCATAGCGTTTATTGTTGTAGCTACACAAGTTAATTAAAGCTCCTTGCCCTAGAGACAGAACTTATCACATCCAGTGTAGGCTGTGTCAGTTCACTGTGTTCAGCCTGCTTTGTTTAAGTACCTACTGCAATAAACTGCCCCACTTTTGTGCTTTTACTTTTGAGATCCTTTCTTCCTTTCTCCTCCTCTGTTCTAGTGAAGATTGACATTAATTATAATTAAGTCCTTGTAAATGTTGTAAACTTTACATTTAAAACATAATCACATTAGAGAGAACACTCATAGTTTATTTTAAATCAGCAGGAACACTGAACTGAACCCTTTGCTTTATGGCTTCATATCTTTCATACTGGAGTATATCCAAATCATTACTTATTCTGACTTGGTGGCATTTTAAATAATGCATACTTGTTAATTTGAGAACAGTGCTATAAGTAATCTCCCTGTGTAGGAGACTGTCTTTCTCTATATCGTTTTTTATTTCCTATAACTTTATGCTTATTTATATCTCTTTCTGAGCTCAATTCTGAGATAAATTCCTCTACAGTCTGCATAGTGTTTGTACAATTTGGAGGACGGGCTTTCAGCTCCCTTGAAGTAGTGCCCTTCATTAAGAGTAGGCACATTGCCTTGTCTTACAGGCATGGGGAGGATCTCACCACTGGATCGTCACTGTAAAATAAACACTTGTTGAGAAGTCTGACGTTTGTGTTCTAGATAGGACACAACACTGAATGGAAGCAAAAATAGACTGCTATGTTTGTCTGGGTCTGGTTTTGATGTTTTTCTGTCATGCGGCAAAGCTGGAAAGGGCAACTCAAATGTAACTGGTGCAGTTGTGTGACGTCTTTGGAAGACCCCAAAGAGAAGCTTGCAGAATTGTGAATGGCTTTGTGCAGCTAAGCACTTACTGACACAGGACATGGTTTCATTACTAAAGGTTATACAGCCACTGAAAAACGTGCTGCCCACTCCTTTCCTCCTTTAGTGCTGGGGATCACAAGGCCTCAGTGAGTCAGCTCTGCTTGCTAATCAAGCTGAAAGCTTTTTGTAAGATTTGTTTTCCTTTGGAACAAGCTGAGGAGAGCCACTGCTGTTACAGAATTTCAGCACTGATGTAGTCTTGCATCTGTTTAAGCTGACTGTGAAACTGACTCTTCATATTTAGAAGTATATTAATCTATATAGTAAATGCTGCTAGCAGTGTCAAAACGCATTAGAAAAGATAAACTATTGAAATATTCTCACTAACCATTTGGTTTAGCTGCCACAAATGTGTATGTAGAATGGACAGGTTTTCCTACATTTCTATCTTGAAGATAAGAAAGGTGGGCCTTAGGAAGAGGATTTCAGTCTCAAGAACTCCAAAAATGCCAGGGCAGTTTTGTTTTTAAGAAATACAGGCTCTGCACAGCCTGTATCACATAATCATGTACTCCAAAAGGGCAGCAAGTAGGGGTCAAAGATGCTTAAAGCATAGGTGTCCAGTGTTAAATGCTTCTAAGGTGAGCAATGACAAATACTCTTAATACAAATACTTCCTACCTCATAAGTTTTCCTAATATCCTAGGAACTTACTCCAGGGAACCTCTTTTAGCATCAGGAGTGGAGTAGATAATCTCCACAGGTCCCTTCTACCGCTTATGTTTCTATGACTCTGTGATGATAACTCCTCAATTTTGGTAAAGTTAAAGAAGAAATCAAACATTTACTGGTATTGTTTCTCTGGAAGTCCAAGGACAGCTGCTGCTGCAGATGGCCCTTGAGAGGTCATCTGGTCACCTGCTGAGAGCAGGACCTGCTTGAGCAGAGTGCTCAGGGCTGTGTCCAGTTGAACTTTGAGTCTCTTTCTATCTTACGTGTACAGTATCTTGCTACAGCTTGTGTCCATTTCTTTCATATAACACTGCACACCTCCAAGAAGGGCTGGTTCCATCTGCTTCCATCTGTCTCAAACTGCTTTATTCTCTCCCACTAGGTTATCAAGCTAGCTCCTCTTCATCTTCATTTCATAAGGCTGGAAAAAACAATTCTACAGCCTTTTATCATGTCACATGGTCTGCTTTCCTGACTGTCTTGTTCTTTGTTTCTGACTTTAATGTGCCAGGGCACCACAACTAGACACAGTGTCCTACTGGAGGCTTGCAAACCACTGGATAGGTGGGAATTATGACTTCAGTGAGCTGCTAACTGTACTATTGCTCATGCAGCCCAGGATGTAGCTGGCATTTTTTACCTTAAGAGCATGGTGCTGGTTTGTTCTGCAGAACCTTGCTGAAATCGTTCTACCCAGATGCCCCCTGGTGTTTACTATTGCATGGGATTTTTCCATCCCAGACAGGACTTTGCCTTTGCTGAAATTTACGAGGTTCTCATTTGCCCACTGGGCAATTTGTCAAGGTCACAGAATCACAGAATGGCCAGAGTTGGAAGGGACGTCAAGGATCATGAATCTCCAACTCCCCTGCCACATGCAGAGCCACCAACTTCCACATCTAATGCTAGACCAGGCTGCCCAGGGCCCCATCCAATCTGGCCTTGAAGACCTCCAGAGACGGGGCATCCACAGCCTCTCTGGGCAGCCTGTTCCAGCACCTCACCACTCTCTTTACAAAGAATTTCCCCGACGTCCAACCTAAATCTCCCCTTGTCCTGCAGTTATCTACCCTTTCAAAGAGTTTGCTCCCCTCTTGTTTGTAGGCTTCGTTTAGGTACTGAAATGCTGCACTGAGGTCACCCCGCAGCCTTCTTTTCTCCAGGCTGAACAAGCCCAGCTCCCTCAGCCTGTCTTCGTAGGGGAGGTGCTCCAGTCCCCTGATCATCTTTGTGGCCCTCCTCTGGACCCTCTCCAACAGCTCCCTGTCTTTCTTGTACTGGGGGCTCCAGACCTGGACGCAGTATTCCAGATGGGGCCTCACAAGAGCAGAGTAGAGGGGGACAATCACCTCCCTGTCCCTGCTGGCCACCCCTCTTCTGATGGAGCCCAGGATACCATTTGCCTTCCGAGCCACAAGGGCACACTGCTGGCTCACGTTAAGCTTTTCATCTATCAAGACCCCCAGGTCCTTCTCCACAGGGCTGCTCTCAAGGACCGCTCCTTCCAGTCCGTATGGATGCCTGGGATTCCTCCGGCCCAAGTGCAAAGCCTTGCACTTTGCTGTGTTGAACTTTATTAGGTTCACCCAGGCCCATCTTTCAAGCCTGTTGAGGTCCCTCTGAATGGCATCCCTTCTTTCTACCGTGTTGAACTACAGGTCCTCTGAAGAGCAGCCTGCACTCTATCAACTAGTCTTCCCAATTTGGTGACATCTGCATTCTTGCTGATGGTACAGTTTGTCCCATTGTCCTGTTCTCATTAAGATTGTAAACCTGTAGGCGTTGGTATTGACCCAAAAGAAACACAACTAATAGCCAAGTACCAGCTAGGCTTTGTATCACATCATAACACTTTAATCTTTTCTACAATCCAGCCATATTTCCTACCCATCATGTAGTCCTCTAGTTCACATTTCACCAGTTTGGCTGTAGGGATACTATGAGAAGTCATGGGAAAGGTCTTGCTGATTGATGACAGTTGAAACAACAACCACTGATCTCTCATCACTCACCAAGCTAGACATTGCGTTACAGCAGGCAGTCAGGGTGGTCAGGCATGATTTATCCTTGGTAAATCTGTGCTTGCTGCTCCCCATTGCCACCTTGACCTTGTCTTACATTACATTTTCTATAAAATCTCATCTAAAAATAAAGTTTATCTTTGCATTCATTACTCTGCCAAATGATAGGAGATTTTACTCAAATACTTTATGCATTTAAATGGATTCATGTATAATCTCAGTTGGTATTTTTTGTTCATCTTGGGTCACAGATGTTATCTATATCCTGCTATGAACTGACTAATGGTGGCTCTGAATTTGTTTTGTTTTGTTTCTCAGCATACAGGGAGAGTTGGATGCAGAAGCTGAGAAAATGAGGATATCCCAGCAGGACTTAATTTCAGTTAATGAGTCTGTTTATACCCCAGACTCTGATGTAACTTCACCTGCTATCAATAGGAATCTCATCCAGAAGGCTGGCTACCTTAATCTTAGAAAGTAAGACAGTTGTTGCTGCCTGCTGCTTTCTGTAATTGCTGACTTGTTGCTATATTATTGGGTTTTTTAGGTCTTCAAGACTGCTCAGATAATGATGTTTTAGGCTCGTGAATCGCTGTGGTAGCTTTACCCTTCAACTCCTAAGTGTCTCTGTCACCTCCGAAAATGCGTTTGAGAAGCTTAAATCCAATTAGAGGCATTTGATACAATTTCCCTGAAAACAGAAAATTCTGGTTGAATTTGCCTTCAGGGATAATTTTCTGTGATTAGCTGGGTAAAAGTTAGAAGCCTGTGATGTCTGGGCTCAGATTGTTCCTAATTCTTCAAGCTCAGGAAAACAAAGTGTTTACAGAGAACAGCTATCTTTTGTATTTAATATGGGTTTTCATAAGCCACCTCCTTTGCATAAATACAAGTTTTACGGACCGTACAAGTTAAATGTATGCCATACATAGAGTTACCTCTGCAGATTTTCCAAATAAAATCTTCCAGTGCCTTCCAGATGAGCTGTGTATACAGCAGCAAAGTTAGGTGGCATAGGGTAACCTGGTCTTTGGAACTGAAAAAAGTTCATTTCTGTCTTACTTACAATATTTTTTTCTTGTCTTTCTTGTATTGGATACTTAGGATTTTGAGCAGCATTCTAAGTGCTGGGTTACAATGTAACAGAAGGGATTTCATAGCAAGGCAAATAAGCTTTGAGATACTGCAGAAGACCCTTACGATGTCTCTGTTCCAAAATTGCTCATGCTGCTCATCAGCTTGAAAATAAATACTTTTTTTTTTTTTTAATGAAGCTTGATAGTATTTCATGTCAGTTACTCAATGCTAACAACTCACGTATTCCATAACTAGGAGATACTGCAGAGGATCTTCTTACCTTGGGATGTTTAGAATTAGAAAGCCCCATCCAGCTGGATTGAGCAACTTGATCTGGTGGGAGATGTCCCTGCCTATAGCAGGGGGGTTAGAACTAGATGATCTTAAATGTCCCTTCCAACCTCAACCATTCTATGAAATTAATTGTTCATCTTAGATTAAGGATTAATCTCTGCTAGGAATAGGTATTGATTTCACTTCTCATCATTAAAAATTTTGCACGCCTGAACATAAAGTTCAGGGTACATTTGAAGTTTCTTTAGGTCGTGGGGAGTCATTTTTAAATAGTAATGAGTTTTTATCATTGCATCTTCTTTTTAGTAAAACAGGGCTGGTGACTACAACTTGGGAAAGACTGTACTTCTTCACCCAAGGTGGCAACTTGATGTGTCAGCCGAGGGGCGCAGTAGCTGGAGGATTGATTCAGGACCTGGACAACTGCTCTGTTATGGCTGTGGACTGCGAAGACAGAAGATACTGCTTTCAGATCACTACTCCTACAGGCAAAACGTATGAGAGACAGGCTTTATTGAGGACAGCCAGTCACACCTGCCTGTTCAGATACTGTTTCATGTAAAAATCGCTTGCTATAATAGTATGCCTTTCTGGGTTTCTGAAAGGTTGTTAACTAAGAGTGTATTCATTCCCATCTTCCCCAACAAGTGCCTGAAGGGCAAAGGCAGCATCCTTTAGCTGCAGCCTGTTTGTGATTTTTGTTCCTTTAAAAGTTAATGGAGTCTATTGACACTGTAAGACTGGGAGTCCTGTCCACTGCTGGCACTGATATACTGTGTTTGAATTCTAGGGGTATAACTCTTCAAGCAGAAAGCAGGAAGGAATACGAGGAGGTAAAAATATTGTCTTAATGTTGTCATTCTTGTATAAATGTGAGCGTGAAGTGTTAAGCTTTCATTTTTTGCCTTCTAGTGGATATGTGCCATCAACAACATTTCCAGACAGATCTATCTCACCGACAATCCAGAGGTGGGAGATCATTTCCATTTTTCAGTCCATTCCTTACCATTTGCTTTACCGTTGTTCATTACGTGACAATGCATCCAATGTTGCTCTGTTCTGTTTTGTTTTCCTAGGCAGCCGCAATCAAGTTAAATCAGACAGCCCTACAGGCAGTGACTCCCATTACTAGCTTTGCCAAAAAACATGAAGCTCACCATCCCAGGTACTGCACTCACTTTCATGGACAGGAGACTGCTGCCTGCTCAGTCACACTCCTTTCATGTGGCAGCAGTCACCCAGGAGAAGGTTCTATCTAGCCCCTGCCTTTACTGTCTTATGTGTTCCAGCAAGTTCCTTCTAAAGTTACCTGCTGAAAGCCAGAAGAGATGCAAAGAGTTGAGGGTAATGCTTACTATTCCACAGCCCAGCCTTGAAGCTCCATGTAGCTGCCACTGCATTTTTGTTGTTTCTTCTAAAACAAACACGCTTTACTTCTAAGCGCTTTGCAGTAAAGGAACAACTTGTGATGTGGATAATACAGCAGAGCTCCCATTGTACACCGAAATATTCTTGCACGTTATCTCAACTAATTCCTGTCAGTCTGTCACAGGAGGATGCCTCACTGTGCTGTCAAAATAATTACTGTTGTTCTCATGTACTCTTTCAAGTCAGTCAATCAATCTTTGAAGAAGATGCAGGAAGAGATCTGTATGTGACACTTCTCAACTATCACGTTGCTTGTGGCCATATAAGATCTCAAAGACTGGCCTGAATTTTGCACGTTCAGAAACAAATCCAGGTCTCTGCGGTATGAACTGGTTACCAGACTGCAAATATGGCCACCAGAGGGCAGGGAGGCAAACAGAAGCATGTTCCTGGCAGTCAGTCCACACAGAGTTGATCTGCATTAGCATTTAATGTATCAATATATCAATATTTATTTGTTTCTAAATAATTGTAGGTATAAAAAATAGGACAGATTTTACTTTAGACCTCAGTAATACTGGTCTATGTCAGTGAATACTGCTTCAATCCACTTTGGATCTTGGGATAATCTTATCTCACTTCCAAAGCACAGATGTGGTGTCAGGTATCACTGATTAAATTTTTTTTTTCCCCCTTTTAACTTTAGCCAGAATGTAAAGAATACAGATAATGGTAAAACAACTCCTAGTGAATCAGCTGGCATTCAGGACTCCACACAACTTATTGCTCTTGGAACACCGATTCAGTTTGATATTGTACTGCCTGCCACAGAATTCCTGGACCAGAACAGAGGTGGCAGGTAAGGTCAGAGATGGTGATTTCTCACCTTAGCAGAGTGATTTTTGGAGGGGAGTATGAGGTGTTACAGCATTTATATGTGGTGACCAGAACCTATCATGATAGTTTTCATTCTTCTTTCTTAGGCGTGCAAACCCATTTGGGGAGTCTGAAGATGGTAGCAAAGATGAAGAGGAAGGTCAGTGCTTCATTTTCCCAGATAAAAGCAGCCATGATCTCAGGCTTAATTCAGCCCTCTCCAGTGTCTCTTAATGAAAGCACCTGGCATCCTGGCAGGAGCAGCAACCCATAGTATAGTTGAAGCTGGCTGTGTTTCAGAAACCTGTCTGTTAAATATCACTGCCTGTGAATCCAAACACTTTCTTCTTCGACAGTCCAAGCTGTATTGCAAATTATGTTTATTTCAAAAGTTTACAGGCAAAAAGATTTGGTCTTCTTAGATCTGTCCCATTGCAAAGCAGGATAGCTCACAGAGGGGCTATGAGAAGCAGGCACCTCTACACCATCAGCAACAGCAGCACCTTGAGCTGCTGCAGGACATGGGAGTGTGCAATGCCTGGTACCTGCCCTGTGTCTCAGACTGCACTGCCAGATTGCCATAGCACAGCTGAAGTGTAGCATTCTGAGTTGCTGCCACTTGAAGCAGTTTAAAACTGGGTCAGAATAACACCTGGCTCATAGAAGGCAATCACCACCCACACGTTTATATGTTTGTCTCTGTATTTCCAAGGGGAAAGAAAGTAACTCCATCGATATTTCCAACTACTAGAAAATGGAAGTAGCACAGTGAAAGAAGTTATGCCTTTTATCTTCCAGATTCACTCTTGCAGCAGATGTTCGTCGTTCGGTTTTTAGGATCCATGGCTGTTCAGTCAGACAACACAAGTGAGGTGATTTATGAAGCCATGAGACAAGTGTTAGCTGCTCGTGCGATCCACAACATATTCCGGATGACTGAGTCTCATCTCATGGTCACCAGCAAGAACCTGAGGTACTGCAAAATCTTCATTACTTACCCTTGTCAGTATGCAGTTTTCTTTGGGAAACTCGGGATGAGGCTTTTCTGCCTCTCCAAGAAATGCACCCTTCAAGGGAGAGAGATTCTGAGATTGACTGCACTTAAAAGAATATCCTCCTGAGTTCAGTTCTAAGAACATCCTGCCAAAATGTAGAGGGGGCAGTGGGGCTGTAAAAATCCTACAAATACACTGGGAAAAAAAAAAAAAAAAGCATTAAAAGATTCTCTTACCTTACATCTACTAATAGCAGAAGAACCATTGCTCTGTCCTGTTTTCAGTAGTGTCACCGTAGAGTATATTTGGACAAGACTTTAAGTGGAGCACATGTTCGTACACACACATACAGTGTTAGCTTGTGCCCACTGGGTGCTCACCCAGCTGGTGACTTCAAAGGTCAGTGTGACCAACAGGTTAAACAGCTGGGAGTTGGTCTGGAGTTAAACTTTGCAATTGACTGACTTGAAATCACAATAAAACATTTGATTCCATGCATATGTTTCCTCATCAGTAAAATTGATACAGTGATTGCCTTATAATTATAAAGCACCTTGATGTTACTGATAAGAATTGCTCTAAAAACATCTACTTTTTTTTCCCTACATGTAATTACAGATTAATAGATCCTCAAACACAAGTTACACGAGCCAGCGTAAGTAACTTTGTTTTGAATCTGGTTTTCTATCACAGCATTGAATGCTTAGGCCCATGAGCCTGAGCACTTGACCAAGCCAGCTACATGCTGATTAAAAAAGGCTTTTATTACAATTTTCCAGTTTGAACTTGCCACTGTGACTCAGTTTGCTGCTCATCAGGATAACAAGAGACTGATTGGTTTTGTGGTCCACCTCCGTGAGACCCCAGGAGAAGAATCCATGAGTGCATATGTTTTTGAGAGCAACACAGAAGGAGAAAAGGTTTGCATAATGTTTGTTAAAGTTCTTTATTTCTATGTAATACTACAGTGAAGTAGTATTCTGCCTCTCCTTTTACACCCCTATTTAAGTTTGCATTGATACTTCTGTTTTAATCCTGATTAAGCAGCAAAATCAATAACAAAAACCTGAACTTTACCCACATTTCTGATTTCAGATCTGCTATGCCATTAGCTTGGGAAAAGAAATTGCAGAGGCCCAGAAGGTAAGCATATCAATTCCTCACAGATGTGCTTGTTTTGCTGCATGTTTTTCTGCTTTTTCCACCCATTACTGTTTCACTTCTAAGTTAGAATTCCCATCCTTTTTTCCTTGAGAGAGGGGGAAAAAAAGGTTTTCCATTTAAAATAAATGGCAATGTTACCCAGCCTGTTGTATGAACACATTCATGTAAAGACGTGACACCACTGCAGTAACATTTCCTGCATGTTTTCACCACTGCAACTATAGAACAAGTTGAGGGAAATGAGCTTTTAGTCACATGCAGTAAGCACACTAAATAAGAACTGGGTTTTTGAAGTTTTTTCTCCTTGTTTTTCAGCAATTATAGCAGTGGCAGGTGAGAAAAGCATGATAAGGCTCAAAATAATGACTTCTTTACTTACCTAAGAGGTTTTCTGCTGATAGAGATTACGTTTCAAAACCTTAAGCCAGAATTATTCCCAATAAAACCTTTATGTTAAGTGTTGTCAAAAAAAAAAAAAACAACACAAAAACCTCAAGTTGCAAAGCATTAACATGTGCTGGAGAAAAGGTGCTCCTCTAAAAGATCGCTTTTGCCTACTGAACTTTTGTTTTCCTTCAGGACCCAGAAGCATTAGCTCAGCTGATGAAGTCTGTGCCCTTCACAAACGATGGGAAGTTTGTGCTGCTGAATGATCAATCGGAAGAGGATGGAGCCACACGTGAAGAAGGAGAGGAGTCAGAAGCATGAAGAACTCTTGTTGTTTTCTCCAGCCTGTTTGGAAGCAAGGAGAAGCTGGGAGGCTGTACAAGAATCTCTGTTTTTAAATCGTCTGTGCACACGTGAGGCCACAGCTTCTGGCACCTGCTAGGGGGATGGCAGCATCTTTGCAGAGGTTCCTCGGGCTTTGTAGTGAACAAAAGCAAAACTTTGGCCTTTGGAAATCTTTGCATTTGTGAATGTGCAGAGGTGGGCCTGGGACACTGGCATTCTTAGGCAATGTTCCAGCATGAGCCCCTTGCTGCTGGCAGCTCAGACAGCACAGCTGTCAGCCACAAAGGGTTAACATCACTTCCGCAGGCTCACAGGGAGCAGCCTTCACTGCTGCTGGAACGAGCACGAGTTGTAAGCTGTCAGCTCCTTTAGGAAATGCATCAGGCCTAACTTCTTCCTGTAGTCAGTTTTTATAGTTTGCATGATTATGTGCATCTGAATGAAGGTTTAAAATGCACTATTTACTTTATTTTCAGATGAAGTTATTTTTAGTCTAGTTTTAAGCGTAACAAGATTTATCTTTTGTGCTAGCCTATTTACAGAGCAATTTGTTAAACACTAAATTTTTTCCTATTAATATAATCTATTTTTATATTGCTGGAATAAGCTTACAAAACAAATCTAAGTGCCTACTCTTACCTTTAAGGGGACCGCATTCACATTCCATCATGTAATAATGGGCACAACGTACCCCCTTGGTTTACTGCTGTGAGTACATGCAGACATCAGAGGCAGTCAGCAGTGGGGCACAGTGGCCAAGTGCGGTTTTTTCTGTGCTTAGGGATCTTAATTTTAAGAGAAGTTGCGGAGACAACTTGTAGGACAAGTAATTTTATAACAAAGAATTCTTTGTATTCTTAACATGATGGTGGCATGCAGCATTGGAGCCTACCAGCAATCTTCAGTTTTCAGAAGCTGAGCAATAAAATGCTAGACGAGCAGGCTGCAGCACATGGACTAGTTTCACTGCACATTCCTGACATTAGAAGCCATACATACCAGCTAAGAAGTTTAGATTTTCTTTCTCCTTCCAGCTTAACCTGAAGACATGAGAAGCTGTACTTGGCAAGAACAAACAAATAAATGGGAGTTACTGAAGAAAGAGGTGGGGGAGGCCTTATGGGGCATGGCTTATAGTAATCAAGATGGAACAAACAGCTGAAAATTTGCAACTGAATTTGACTCATCTCAAGCACTTAATAGGAATTTAGGTTTTCTGTAAGCAATCTGTGCTAGGGCAGATGGATGAGTACAGCTTGCAGTGTTTGACATGTAATAAATTCATTGAGCTGGTTTGCTGACTGTAAGAACCATGAAAGAAAACTGCTGGTAACCGACACAAGCATTCCTTCGTCAATAAAAGTTGGAGCTGTCTTATTAAAGAAATTAAACCCTCCTGCAGTTCTGTTACTGAAGACACTAAGAGTGAGGTTCTGAAAATTGTATTTATTAACAGTTTTATGTACAATAGGTACTCTACTCACACACCAAAGAGACTGAGGTAACAAAATACCCTTTTGTACAGTGAGTTAGGAAACATGGTTACATTTGGTCCTTTGTACCTGAGAAGCTGAAAATAGCTGTTGTTGACAGACATCCGATGAAAACTCAAATTTACTTCTAATTACAGACTTCATTAGGACCTCTAGGACCCTCCAACCAAAGCTAGACATAACCCAGTGAAGCACCCTCTACACCACCAGTGACCAATGCCTTTTGACCTCAGGGTGAATGCAACTCTGGGCATCAGCTGTGCTCTGCATCCCCTATGCAGCCCTATGGCTTGTGGCATAAAAGGGCCCAGCACCATCACAAAGAGGCTGCAAGGCCACCAGGGGAGCTGCTGCCACCACTTCTGCCCCCAACAGCCCTGGCCCAGGACACAGCCTTCAGCCTGTTCTGTGCCTGCCCTGAAGGAAAATAATAGATTCATTTTACATCCCTGCAGCAAACTTATCATCCTCCCTTTCCTTCATCACCTCTGGGAATTTCCAGTGAGCAGCAAAGTTCCATTTCGTTTAGAGAGTTTTATTATTTTTTTCTTTTTAGATCCATCCTCATCTCCAGCCAACCCGCTGGGTTCCATTTTGTTCCTATAATCAGAGCAGGAGGGTAAAAGCAATGAAAATAGCACCACAAGAATTCTGCACCCCTTCCAGGTAGTTGGGCAGGGGTTGGGGGGAGGATTTGATGTGACTCACTGACACAGGAGCACCATCCCAAACCAGGACCCACCTCATTGATATTTCAGGTAACAAAAGCTTTCTGCATATATATGCTGCTACATGACAATAAAATGTAACTATAATGAACTACAGTCCTCTATTAGCAAGAATAGCTCTATTATCACTGCACATATTCATATGAATGTATATACTTTTGCCACATACAGGATACATTCAGGTCCCACCATCCATCAGGGTTCTATAAAAACAGGCTTTTGTCTTTCCTGTAGAATTTCCATCACCAGAATGCCATGAGTTGGTTCACCACACATAACAAACTGCAGAGTGTTACCTAGCTAAGATCCCATCGGTCCAAAAATCATAGAAGGGAAAATACAAATGTGGACTTCAATAATTAGAGCACAGGTCATTGCTTGACTGCATCTATTTACCTAGCACATTCATCCTGAAGGAAAACAAATGCTCTGCATGGTTCTGCCATTGCTAGAGAAGAGCTGGAACTTACATGACTTGAGGTGAGACAAGGATATGGAAATACATACATTGCTACTGCAACATGATGGCAATCAGCAGAAGCACTGAGACTGCTGCTGTTCTCAGCAACCCTACTCCAACTGTTCAGTGCGGGCACCACGTGGTCAAAAAAGAAAGTGCATGTAAATTATGACCAAAAAAAAGCAAAATGAAGCAATGCAGCATTAGTTAGGGCACTCAGCAGTTGTAACAAAAATATGAACAAGGCCAGCTGATTTAGACAGCTTACAAAGCTTCTGTGTCAAATTTTCAGAACTAATGAAAGGACTTTCTTATCAGCCCATCCTGTCCAGTTGTAAGCAAAACATTTGCCCCAGTTCTCTAAATGCTGAACTCACTGGCAGGAAAGGATGAATCAAAGCCTGCCAGGAATTGTCTTAGCCAACCTGTGGCCAAAGAGCAGACGGAACAATTTGAGCCATTTGTATTAAAACATCACCTTTTTTCTAATTAGAAGAGATGAAAAAGACTGTCAATTAAGTACAGTTAAGAGGGCCAAAAAAACCCCCAAAATAATTCTCATACTGACTAAAGTAGTTTATTCTAGCTAGTAAAACCTCAAAGTGTTTTATATTCCAGGAGATTAAAACACAACTGAGTCTTTCAATGGAAGTGGAATTCAGAATTCACTGTTAAGCTAACTCAAGCTACTTACGTCAGGAATCTGAGCAACTCTTGCACAATCTAAGAACCTCTGCTCACAGGCATTAACAGATGTTAAATTTTACACAGAGTTCTCACAGTGTTCAGCAGCTTCTGAAGCCTGCAGTGCAATTATTGTTAATAACCAGGAAACTAAGACTGTATTAACAACACAGAGAGGCAATGGACCTACAAAGGCTAAGAAAGACAGGGTTGAAGCTGAAACTTGCAGTTAGGCACAAGGTATTCATGAAGTGTAAGATCACTTAATAGTCACAGACACCCATCACACAGTGTCTGGTCATGGAAGGAAGAGCTGATTGTGGTTCTGTCTTGGCTCCTGATTTCCTTACTTCTGCGGATGCAAATCAGACTTTCAGAATGAAGTGAAAAAATAATTTATTACATTAATTTTTCTGCTTTTCCCTTTCTCTAATATGGGAGGAAAAAAGAACAGGGGAAGATAAATGCCTGGCAGGACCCTGATTCCAGAGTGAAAATAACATGCTAATAATAAAATTTTGTAGAAAAAAAAACACACGTTCATGAGAACTGCCATTTTGTGTAATAGCTTTAACATACATTCACAACCTACACTGTTACAGCTACAGTGTAATTTGTGACTACATTAGATACAAAAGGAGCACATGAACATCTGGACAACAGATAAGCAACGCATCTTCCTTTGATTTTCTTCTTATGGTTGATGAGATGCACGTGCCTTTTTTTTTTTTAATGTTTTGTTAGAGATGCAAGCAAGCATCTAAAAATTAAAGATTTTTTCTTAGATATGCACAACTGTAATTTAAAATAATTACCTCCAAGCTATATTTTATGTAGTTATTTTCAATCTAGAGAAAGTGCTGTTAGTAACGTAAATAAATAACTCCTGAAAAATAGAAGTTTCTATAGGAAAAACAAACAAACACAGACCTAGCCCAACCAGATGCTAGTATACTATTGTACATTTTCTGTGAGGTTTAATAGAAAAAGTCAAATGAAGAGCTTTTACCCCTCCAGAGTGTTAGAGATAGTTTTTCGAGTAAGTAATTATCACCCCCTACCAGCCACATCATTTCACAACAGGATCTGCAGGCGTAGAGTTGGAAAGATCTCCATTGCTTGCTTTAACAGAGTCTTCTATAAAAACAGAAATCGGAGACATGGATTATAGTCAACATTTTACTAAAGGCAGTAAGAACAAGATCTTAGCCTATGTATAGCATGCTGATGTCACAAAACATTTGATACACTGTACCACATATGCTAACTGCCCTCACAGCACAAAGGATCCTGGCCCTATGGAGAAATCCGTGTTTGGGGTGAGAGGTGCAAGTAACTGCTGTCCTACAAATGTTTCCCTGAAAAAACCAAGGCAGTTACCAATCTAGCATTACCACAATGCTCTGAGATGGCTTTTTGAGTAGGACAGTTATTTGAGAAACTCCACAAATATAAAATATAAATCCACACTGAAGACCCCCTTCTTTGCAAACTGCTTTGGCTCAGTGATCTGGGAGGCAACAATGATTTACGCCACTGTCAGAACTACAGAGAAAAACTATTTGTCAATTCCATTCTTTAACATACAGCTACATTCAGCCGTGAGAGACCCAAGATTCTAAGCAACTTGTGACTGAGCTGCACTTCCACATTTTACTCCTCTTATTTCTTGGAGAATAGTTTTCCCATAGTCAGGAAAGTTTCCCATAATTCATGAAGGAGCATACATGAGCATGCACACAATGTGTCAAATTCCCACAATGCCCAAGTCAAGAGACCATAGCACAGATGGAGATCTCACCCTTTGAATGTAACTCAATGATAGACCAAAACACTTTATAAACATTAAACACATAGAAATCATGCATATAGTATTTGCATTGTATGTCTACGTAAAGTGAAAAACAGCTACCAAATGACAGCTGAGAAACGCTAGTTTATATTTCACATCCACAAAGGTTTTGCAGAAAAGGCTGTCATTAACAAAATCAGAAATGAAGCGGGTAAGTATGATCCTGAAGTCACTGAACTTAATATTACTGCAAGTGTGCAGTCCTCCCTGCCCCAAGTTCTGTTCTCAGAAATCCAGTTTAAAGTTTCACTTTTCTGAAGAAGGTCTCAGTGAGGTGTTCGCAACTCCTTAATTATCCTGAACCCCATAAAACTCCCTCAGGAATACTGATTCGACCCAATAGCAAGGAAGTGGCTATGGAAGAAAGCATTTGCCCTACAAAACACACCCTCAAGAATCAAAGCACACCATATGCAATATTCACTCACCTTCTCTCTCCTTCTTTTCCTGGTTTTCTTCTGCTGCAGTTTTATCTGCTCTGAAAAATATTCTTGCACTACTTAATGAAAAATAAAGGAGTTCAAATTCCTAAGAAAAAAGATACAGAAGAGGAATGTCAGTGTATCACAAAAATGAATTCACATACAAATCAATGTGATTTTTCAGAAGCATCAAAAGCAATTAGATGTCAGTATTAAAATCATTTCCCATTCATACCCCACTTAAATCCATCTTACAGGGCACAAGTCAGCCAGAAACTTTAAAGAGTGACTTAAGTAAAACAGCATCACTGCAATACATATGCTACTGGGGCCAAGTGTGAGGTTTCCAGCCATAGTGAAAATGTGGAACTGTTTGCCCACAGAAGCAAAGCCCATGCAACCCAATAATTTAAACAGCCGCATGCTCAATCAGTTACTGAACAAGCAGTAAGTATTCATAAACAAACACCTGCAGATGTGTCCTATAGCCCCCTCAAATCAAAAGCAAAGGGGACAGGAGGCATTTACGCCTCAGTTGAATCTAAAAGTTCAAATCTTTCTTCTTCTGCTTGACAGCTGGTGTGCATCAAATGAACTCAGAGAATTCACATTCAAGAAATTTGGTTCACGGTGTTTCTTGTAACAAAGACTTCCCTACAACATTCTCTCCTACTTGAACATTAAGGTTCCAGTTGCATTAAGAGTTCTGTCCAGCAGACAAAGACTTCCAGCCAACCACCTTGAACTCCTGACTCACACAAATATCACAAACGCTTATGACATTGTGGCCTTCCAATATTTGAAGGGAGTGTACAAACGGCAGGGGTACGACTGTTTATGGGGGTGGGTAGTGGGTAGAATGGTTTTAAACTGAGACAGGAGAGGTTTAGGTTAGGTTAGATACTAGGAGGAAGTTTTTCACTCAGAGGGTGGTGACGCACTGGAACAGGTTGCCCAAGGAGGCTGTGGATGCCCCATCCCTGGAGGCATTCAAGGCCAGGCTGGATGTGGCTCTGGGCAGCCTGGTCTGGTGGTTGGTGACCCTACACATAGCAGGGGGGTTGAAACTAGATGATCATTGTGGTCCTTTTCAACCCAGGCCATTCTGTGATTCTTTGATTCTATGCCATCCCCTTCAGACAGCACACCACCCCAGTCTTCATGCTCATTTTTTGCATTGCATTTTGCTAGGCAATGCTTTATGCTGTCTCAATGTTACTTATTCTTGATAAGCTCCTTCACAAAACAGCTACCAGAACTGCACTGACACAGAACAGAAGCAGACCCGTGCTCTACCTGTAAGCAAACTTCCAGTCGCTTGTGAGTAAGGTTCATAGTTTGTAGCAGTTTTTCATCTTGATTAATTGACTGCACATTCTGTTGCTTAGCTACTGCTCTTATTTCCTTCACATACTTCTCTCGAACAGACTGGAACCAGTGCAGCGAATCAAACTCCTGGTACTGATCCAACAGCTTCAGAATGTAAGCCACACCTACAGTCATTAACAAAACACGTGCCAAAGTCAACATGCAATTTATAACACATTTTGCGAGTGTTACTAATGGATCAGTTTAAGTCAATAATTCTCATGCAATTAGAATTCAAACTGCAATTGATTTAAAATTAAATCTAATGGGAAGAAAGTCATAATAAAGAATATCCAAAGATTTGTATAAACTCTAATCTACTGCCTGCAGCTTTGAAAGAAATCAGGGAGTACCAATGTATGACAAAACCACCTGCTGTCATAACTAATTATTCCACGCTAAAGAGATTCTGAACCAAACAGCCCACAAATCCATTGTGCTGGAGCCAAGGCAGTCCAAATTTAAATTAAGGGAAATGGGAACTCACAGAATTAGAAAACTATTCCTGCAAACATCAGGAATAATTCATTATACTTGCTTACCTAAAGACCCATCAGCATGCTGAAACTTACCCATTGCAAACCCATCATCAGTGAAGGCTGCCCCACTTTTGTTCTTCTTGTTTAATTTCTCTTTGCAACTGATTGAGTGCTCTACAAAATTGAGGGTCTGAAAAAGTGAAAAGCTGTCTTGGAATCATCAGGAGACTTAACAATATTATAAAATTTAAAAAAGATAATCACATGTCGTTAGGTACAGATGTAGCTGACCAAAATGTCCAAAACTATGACATCTGTGCCTCCCATCGTTAGGCATCTTTTTGTATGAAAAGCCCCAAAAGCCTAGAAAAAGGACAAGCTTAGATTTTGGGAAACACTTGCACATGCATATGTAAAACACTTTCAAGTTTAACTGCACTGAAACAATTTTAAATGTAAAATGGACAGCATTTTCCTGAAACTGTGCTTATCAGAAGGAAATCCCACATGTAGGAAGAAAAAAAAAAAGGAAGAAGTTTGTCTTAACCCTTTCCCATCTCTCATTTCTACCACCATGACGTACTCATCCTCTCACAGTTCAAAATTTGCAACACTGCCATTTGAAAATTAGTTTCTCAATTGGTGCCCTTGTTTCAGCTGGAATAGAATTAGTTTTCTTCCTAGTAGCAACTATGGTGCTGTGTTCTGGATTTAGGATATGAATAATGCTGATGACACACCAATGTTGTAGTTGTTGCTGAACAGTGCCCAAGTATTTTTTGGCTTCTTATACTGCCAGAAAGAAGCTAGGGGTGTAAAAGGAGCCAGGACAGCTGACCCAGAATGACCAAAGAGATATCCCATACCACATGGCATCGTGCTCAGCAAGAGGAGGGAGAGACATTTAAAGTGATACTATTTGTCTTTCCAATAAACTGTTACATGTAATGAGCCCTGCTTATATGGAGGTGGCTGAATATCTACTTGCCACTGGAAGCAGTGAACAAATTCCTTGTTTTCTTTGCTTTTATGCACAGCTTTTGCTCTACCTACTGAAATGTCTTTGGCTCCACCTATGAGTTCTCACACTTTTACCTTTGCAATTCTCTCCCCTACCCCATCATGCAGGGAGTAAGCAAGCAGCTGTGTGGCACTGAGCTGCCTGCCAGGGTAAAACCACAACAAATAGGATGTCATGCCACAAAGTGAAGCTGTTAAGACCACTTAGGCCTTCAAACTGAACCACATCCACTCAGTTCAGCCTGACTCACAAGAAAACTCATTAACAAAGGCAAGTCTAATTGCAGTAGAAAGGGACATAGTCTTACTGAAGAAGTTTCTGAAGTTACTTTTTGAGTGCTAACACAAACTGGCATACAGACAAGAAACACATGGCTATGGATGACTGCCAACAAAGCCAACAAATGCTTGAAGCAATTTCATTCATAACCAGGAACAGGTTGCCCAAGGAGGCTGTGGATGCCCCATCCCTACAGGCATTCAAGGCCAGGCTGGATGTGGCTCTGGGCAGCCTGGTCTGGTGGTTGGCGACCCTGCACATAGCAGGGGGTTGAAACTAGATGATCATTGTGGTCCTTTTCAACCCAGGCCATTCTATGATTCTATGAAAAAACCATAACGTGGTCACTGACAGTCTCATTCAAAATATTTAAACAAACCTGTATGCTTTTTCTTTCTCTTTTTTTTTTTTTTTTTTTTTTTTTTTAAAGTGCTGGTACACACAATAACAATACTCACCAGTGGGGGAACAATAATGTAGAAGTTCCTCAAATGCATATTCTTTGGACTGCGAAATTCAGGAGCAAATACATCCACAAGCATTTTAAAGTACTCTGTTCCTTCTGCAAAGTTACGTGTGAGGTCAATAAGAACAGAGTCCAATTGCCTGCAAAGGACAAGCAATGTGTTACCTGTTTTCTCCTAGAAGATTCTTTACTTAAGCAAAATCCCACTCTTAGTCCTTTGGCCATACCTCCAACCCAACATTCCAACCTGAGCCCAAGATTACAACCCGCCTCTACAGCCACCTTCCATCATATAGTTTGATTTTATTTCTGCAAAAACATCCCACAGAATAATTGCTTATTTTCCCCTATGGTCTTAAATATCCAAGAAACAGATAGCAGATGCAGTGAGAAATACCTGTTAGCCATCAAATCAAATATATTATCAAGAAACCAGGTTCTGCAACAGGACACTTTATATTCTTTTTTCGTTTTGTAAGAGTACACTTCATTTACTCTACTTTCAACAAACATTTTTGCACAAAATTAGTTGAACTTAACACACACAAAAGCAACCAACAGTTGCACTTACAGCTTTAGAATTAAAACCCTCTCCTCTCAACCCTGGCCCAGACCCCCAAGTGTGATGTTAGGGTACCTCGCTGCTTTCTGCGTTTCTTCTGAAAGTCCTTCTTCTTTCACCAGCTCTTCAAAATTAACAATATCTTCCAGATCAGGAACAAACCTGAAAGCTTACTGTTTGTTAGCATTACATTCAACTGGTTACATTCACTGGAGCATATACCATAATTTATAATAAAATTAAAATCTTCTGAGCTCAAACTACTTAAAATGATATAATTTCTGCTATACTCCTACCTGAGGGCCATTAAGCCCACTTCTCAACTCACACAAAGTTGTTTATACTTCTGCTTTTACCAGGCTACCATCTCTTCTCCCTAGTCCTTACCCTAGATAACTACAAGTTTACTAATATTTGCAAGAAATCTATTTCTAGGCACATATGATCACTAGTTTTCAATGACCTTATACAAGCACACAACTCTACGGAAAGAAGCATCAAAGAAACATTAAGTTCATTTTTAAATTCCTAAAGTCTGGTCCTATTTTTTCCTTTAACGCACTCTCTTGAAGTGATTAACATCAGTAATTACTGACTTAATTAACAACTAATGACTTACATGTACAATTAGCTCCTTCACAGCGTATTTCCATATAATTTTGAGTGCTCTTTGGCATTTTTTGACAATGATTGACCAGGTCTGAGTTCAGGCTCTATTTCTGATTATTCCACTTCAAAAAAGGCATAAAAATGGACTTTTTAAATGTATTGAGTGATCAAATATTTATGGCAGATGGGCGAGAACTTTTTCAAAGAACATCAGCAAAAATGGGAAGCAAAGAAAAAAACCCAGAAGTACCTAATGGCACTGCTGCAGCAGTGAAGACCACCAGATCTTATCATTCGTACGTAGCCCATAGCATTGCCTTCAAAAACAAGAAAAAAAAAACAGGGAAAGAATTAATCTTTATTTAAAGAGAGAGACAAACATACACCCACTTCAGAATTCCTACAATATCTGAAATGTAAGTTGCCACATAGCTTCAATAAAGAAATTGCTTTAAAAACCAAGCAAAGTAAAATATTACACTGAAAACTGATGTAAATAGTCTGTCCAGAGAATTAAAACCCAAATCCATAATCTAGCTGTGCTGAATTCACTTGCATATGACAGCATAAGGGCCAAATTCTTTCCATCAGGTACATTAAACACTTGCAGGTTCTAATCAGTCCTACACATCAACAGTATCCATGGCCAAAAATGCTATCACAGTGTCACACATGACTTAAAATTACTTCAGCTGGATACACAGCCTCTGCCTGAAAAGCACAAGAAGGATTGACTTTGTTTTCTGGGAAATACACTCAACTGGATAGAAGTCATTTCCATAATAAAGAGGAAAACCTAAAGGAACAGGCTTCTATGCAAGCTGTCTTAATCTAAAATGTGTCTACATGAAAGACCCATTTCTGTCTAATTAGATGAGACTATTTATTTTCCCAGGTTACAGGAGAAATCCATTCCATCTGACTAGAGTCATATCTAGATTTTAGCTTGCACTAAGAGTTCAGTTACTAGACAATGAGTCCAGTGTTTCCATTTACTAACATTTATAACAGTGTTTTAGATAACATTTCATACCGATTTGACTTATGAGTTGTCTGAACTGGTCAAGGTAGCTCTGGCCATCTGGAGTTATTCCAAGTTTTCTGATGCCTCTGTTGAATTTATCTGCTCTTTCAAACGGATACTAGAAAAATATATTAATTTGTAAAGAACTGTCAGAGTTGGTTCTCCGTAAAACGTCTATTTTTTCATCACATCAATATATTTGTATTTACAGTGTATTCCATTCTCACACCATAGCTTCAGCTTAGTTATTTATTTTTTAATTATATACATCGCCCATCCCTAACAGTTTGCAAAAATCATTTGACTAAATCACTTCTGTAATCTGGAGAATGGAACAGAATCATTACTGTGAATAAGAAAGTATTCCTAGAAGAAATAAGCATCCAACACGCAAAGAGCCTGACAGCATATTTTACTGAAGTTTGTCGCATTCATATTTTTAAGAAATCAGTTTTTCAGCATAGAAAATTAGACTCTAGTACCCAAATCTTGACATATTTGAATAAACGCTACGTCTTCACATCACCTTGGATTCTGACAATTGTTAAACATTATTTGAATCTCAAGTTTAGGGTCCTCCAACAGACTACAGCTTCATCAAATCATTGTTTTCAAGTCACTGACGGAATTATTTTTGCCTATTTCATGGTAAAGAAAATAATCATGGAGAAAATAGAATGAAACAAAGCCAACCCGAACATGGAAATTCAAAACATTCAATTTTGCTAGGAAAAAAAGTTGTCATTTCATCTGCAAATGCACGTATAAATAACAGGAAAGTTCTCCAATGTAATGGCTCAGTGTACCTTTAGGCACACGAGACCAGCACTACTTTTTTTGACCCACAAGTCTTCAAAAATTACCTTGTGATCATTTTGATCCTTGACTTCCCTGAAGAATCGGATGTCTTTGATAAGCCTGGATTTGATATGTTCATCGTACATGAACTGGCTAAAAATATAAAATTTTTTCCTCAAAAACTGGTAAGTGAAGTTGACCTGGAATAAAATGAACAGTCAAACCAAGAAAGTTGTAAAAGCAACATGCATCTCTAGTGACCTCTGTTCTATGGCTTACAAAGTAACTTGTGTTTATGATAATGTAGGAAACTTGTCAATTTATTTCAATCTGCTATTCTCAATTTACCTTACTAATTTCAGTGATCTAAAAGAAAGAGGAAAAAATCCCTCCTCATGGAAGGCCTCCAGAAAGGGCAAAGGGGCCAAGAAACACAGTAGCTATTTCAGTTTGCTGATCTCTCCACACAGCCAACTATTTTACATCTGGAATATCCTGAAACTGTCCTTTTGAAACAATACAAACATTTGAAGTTGAAAAGGGCATCACACGTGCTCAATGTCTTCATTCAACTCATGGAATCTGAACGAACACCTTGACAAACCTTTTTTCTTCCTCAAAATTTTCTAAAGTACTCTACCATGAAATAGGAGCACGCTTTCACCGTACACATCTCAATTACTTCTCATGCCTGCATAAACAGCTTTACTGGTGATATGAAGTTAATAAAGCACCAAAATCTGCATCGCTAAGAAATGAGTGAAGTAACAAGACAGGTTTTTTTTGAGTGACCAAAACCCCCAAGATTAACTATTTCACAAACAAAATCATTCACAGAATAGAGCAAGGGAAGTTACTTCTCACAGTGCAAGGAAGCATGAAAACCTTAAGGTCCTAACAACCACTTGCATAGCTTGTGCCAAGCTCAAAGTTTTAGCTTCAGTGATCACAGATCTTCCTTTGAGAAACTAGATCTCTTGAAAGCTGATGGGATTCACATGGCCACAAGGATGAAGAGCACATTGTCAACAAGTGGCCAGATTTGTAAGGAGAGCTTTAAACTAAGCTAAGGGAATGGGGTGAAGCTTTGCACAACAGTTGAGAGTCTTTGGATGCTGACCTACTAGGAAATAACAGGGAAACACTTGCAAATGTCTCAGAGGAATTCAGGCTTGCTCCTTTAAAAATAGGATACAGTTGACAGCCCAACAGAAGCACCTCCATACCAACACACAGCATCGGTAACAAATAAGGGAAGGTAGAAAACACTGTAACTAGAAAGCTATGAACTAACTGTTGGCACTGAAGTCTGGCCAGACAAATCCTGCAACAGCTGAAGCACTGCAATTCAGGACTACAAACTGTTCAAAAGGGACAGGCAAGAAAAGAGACGATGAGATTGCCTTTTATGCAAAAAAAAAAAAAAAAAAGTAAACAAATGGATTTCACAGACTTGTCTTTGAAAAGCAGCATTGAGCAGTTGAGAACTTCTAGCTGAAAATTTGAGGGCAAGCCAAAGGAAACATCATAGACAGTGCTCAGTACGGGCCACCCTATCAAGAGGGAGGATGCTGACAAAGCTTTCTCACATCATCTACAGGAAGCACCACGCTTGCAGGCTCTGATCCTTCTTGAATACCAAAATCACTCCCAATATCTGCTGGAAAAGCAGCACAGCAAGCTATAAGCAGTCTAGGATGCTCACGGAGCAGGTCCCAGATACTTTCTTAATCCAGAAGATAGCCCAACCAGAAGAGAAATATCATTGAACCCACTGCTTACCAACACAAATCTAACTAGAGAAGTCAACATTGGCAGCTGTATGGGCTTGCAACAATCATGTCCTAGTGAAATTATGGATCCTGAGGAGAATAGAGGCTAGGCAAAGAAAAAAAAGACAATTCCAGGCTAAAAAACTTGCAGTTTAAGGAATTAGAGGATAGGAGTCTCTAGGAAACTGCCCTCAGGGACAGAGGAGCAGAAAAGACCAGTCAGCTCTGGATAGGAGCGGTCCTTGAGAGCACCCCAGTGGAGAAGGACCTGGGGGTCTTGATAGATTAAGAACTTAATATGAGCCAGCAGTGTGCCCTTGCGGCTTGGAAAGCAAATGGGATCCTGGGCTCCATCAGAAGAGGGGTGGCCAGCAGGGACAGAGAGGTGATTGTCCCCCTCTACTCTGCCCTTGTCAGCCCCCATCTGGAATATTGCGTCCAGGTCTGGAGCCCCCAGTACAAGAAGGATGGGGAGCTGCTGGAGAGGGTCCAGAGGAGGGCCACAAAGATCATCAGGGGACTGGAGCACCTCTCCTACGAAGACAGGCTGAGGGAGCTGGGCTTGTTCAGCCTGGAGAAAAGAAGGCTGCGGGGTGACCTCATTGCAGCACTTCAATACCTGAAGGGAGCCTACAAACAGGAAAGGAATCAACTCTTTGAAAGGGTAAATAACTGCAGGACGAGGGGAAATGGTTTTAAGTTGAGGGAGGGGAGATTTAGGTTGGACGTCAGGGGGAAATTCTTTACAGAGAGAGTGGTGAGGTGCTGGAACAGGCTGCCGACAGAGGTTGTGGATGCCCCGTCCCTGGAGGTGTTCAAGGCCAGGTTGGATGGGGCCTTGGGCAGCCTGGTCTAGCATTAAATGGGGAGGTTGGTGGCCCTGCATTGGTTGGTGGCAGGGGGGTTGGAGATTCATGATCCTTGAGGTCCCTTCCAACCCAGCCATTCTGTGAATCTGTGATATTTTACTCAGTGCACTAGAACTCTTGATTCCCATGGATAAGAAACCAGGTAAAGAAGACAGGAGATCAACACAGGTGCATAATGTTAAACTAAAGTTTGAGAAGTAAATGCATGGGCAGTGGAACCAGGGAGATTTCTCCTGGGAATAATACAGGAACACCGCCTGGATGTACAGGGATAGCATCAGGAAACTTACAGCACAGAGATGAACTTGGCAAGGCATGTCAGGTATAATAATATGCCACTAAGAAATGCAGAGGTTCAACCTTCAGTACTTCAACACATCACTAATGAAATTTATCTGTACACTTTGGTGCACTGTTAGAAGTGGTATTCAGGAAATGCAAACAAAAAAAACAAAATACCAGCTATGCAATAAATACTCACTGTTGTGTTCATGATTCCTGTTCCATGAGTTCGAATTGAGTTAGCAACATGTCGAATATTGATAGTGTTCAAGTGTTTGTTGTTACTAGTTCTTTCAATGAAGATCTGGGACAGCAGGAGAGGAAAAAGTTATTTGCTATACCCAAAAACTGACTGTGAAAAATTACTAATCTAGGTAGGTCACATCCTGTTTTCTAAGAGCAGCTAGTAGCTGGTGATTAGGGAAATAACAAATAAAATAGAGCAAACACACAATGAGCTTTATCTGTTATGTTCCGCCAGTCCCGGAATGCTGTGATTCAACAATTCCCAGGCAGATGCTGCACCTAACTTTCTTCTTTAAGACAACAGTCCATTAATTGGCCCAAACTCTTCTGACATTGTTTGTACTTTTGGTCCTACTGTATATCACGGCAATGAGTTCCAACATCAAATTTAACAATGCCAGAAAAAGTACTTCCTTTTCTCTAAAGCAGCTGCTTATTTTCACAGAGGGTACCCTTGTTCTCACATGAGGAAACCACAGAGTTGCTCCCTGTACATATTCTTCATGTCATTCACTGCTTCACAACTCTAACAATCAATCCTCTTACATCCCTTTTTTCCCCCCCAAAAAATCATGTATTTCACACATCCTTTTCTAGCAGAAAACCTGCCCTGCTGCAGTCGCCTAGCTCCAGAGCTTTTGACATTGAGTGATCTTACTGGCACACGATAATCAAAGCATGCTTACTGAACACCCTCCAAGGTCTAAATAGAGTATCCCCAAAGATCTTCTAAAGCAGCAACAGCTACTGTGCAGTTTGTCACTACATATATTCAGCCTGGGTTGTGGTCTTACACATATGATTTGCACTTGTCTTCAGCTGGAGCCAAAACCAAAAACAAGTAAAACAAGTATAGAATGCATCTTACCTGATTATTCAGATTGTAGAGGTAGCGAGATACAAACACGTGAATATTTCTCATGATTTCCAAAACATCTAGACCCTGAAACATCACATATTATCAATTTGTATCATGATAATTCTCAAGAACCACTGACATACCTGATCACCAGGACTTTAAAGCACTACTTCTGTAGTTACTTGAAAGCATTTTAGGAAACAATGTTTTCTGTTTTCAAAATGTAATCTCTCCACAATTTTAGTTCGTTGCTTGTAAGTTGACACGTGGAGGCAAACAAAAGAAATTCAGTTCACATTTAAAATTTACACTTCTGCCTGTTTCCATTTCCAAATCCTTCTGAAATCAAGGGATGCACAGCTCTATCCCACAAACACAAATTTATTTTTAAAATTCTGCTCTTCTCAGATTTCAGGAGACAGGTTTCTATGGACATGTGGATGTCTATAAGGACCTAAGCAGCTAGCTACTTTTTGATGTTATTTCGTCCAATATCTCTAGAATACTAAGTCTGAAAATTGTTTTGCTTGATAATCCCTTGAATAACTCCTTTTAGTATCGCTTGTGCATAGAGAGGATACTGTTTAATCTACACATTTTCCAGTTGTGCCAAGGATTGTGCCAGGATTTTGTGGGGAGTCAGGCACACATCTGTTTGTGTGTGTATTTTTGTTTTGAAGTGAAGCTCATACAAATGACTGCTAGGAAACCAATGTTGTGAAATGATTTAACTCTTTACAACTACATAATGAACAAACACCATTGGCAATAGATGCCAATAACAAAAGCCAGAAATAGAAACTATCATTCACAGTACTTTTGTACTAAGTAGATTTTAAAAAAGTAGTTCAACGTTGTCTTTTATTTCAGGAATAAAAAGCCAACATGAGCATTAAAGGAAAAAAAAAAGAGGCTCTAAGAGCTTTCACTCAAATGAGGGTATGAAGCTAACTGTTTAAAATATCAAAAATATTAAACTTTGGAGGGAAAGGTCGTTGAAACAAATTGTACTTCTTTAGTATCCACCCTATAAACTGTGAGTGCCTATACCATTGACTTGGTATTAAACAGACGGTCAATTTGACAGCTTAATGGAATAAATGATGCAGTATACCTGTTCCAGAGTCTGACTGGGAAGATGTGCTTCAGTCATACTTAAACCATAGCGCTGAGTTGCTAGGTTTCTCATTTCACTGTAGGTAGCCCAGTCATGTAGAGCCACGGTTGTTAAGTTGTAGAAGGTCTTGTCCAAATAGTGAGTTACATGAGCTGTAAACACACAAATGAAATTATCTAAAAATCACCCTTTCAATTTAGCTACAGAAGCAAGGAAAAAAGTAAAAATATATACTAAACCAAATCACAGCAGAGATGAAAGTAAAGGGATCAGGACAGTGTACAGCAACTCACCTTTTATATCAATGAATCGATTGAAAAACCGTATTGGGTTGAGAAAGAAGAAGTGAGCTAGATCCTTCATACCAACTCTGAAGGGGTTTCTGTCATCCAACTTTAGGTGTGTATGAACTGACAAGCGCAGGTCCTTCTCTATCTCTTTACATAACTTGTCCAGCAAGTGCTACTCAGAGACATAAAATTAAAAAATAATTAAAGAAAAATCATTCAGTCCCTTCAGAACTGACATCTCCCTTCAAATATGTTCTCAATCTTCTCATCTTAAGATAGATAGATCAGATAATCAGACCTCATTCAGCAATTTGGTCTGATTTTCTGCAGAATATGTAACATTTGTTTTTGAACTAGCCAAAAAAAGCTGTTCAGGGGTTAAAACCTAAGACTTGGGAAATCTGAATTCACATTTGCTCTCTGTCAAACATTCTTTATAATTCTAGGTAAGTCATTAGAGATCACCCACATTCATAGTGCCTCTACTACTAAAAGCCAGGTATGTACACTAAGCATAGCATTACACTTTAGGCATCCATACAAGCAGAAGTTGATCTGAGAAACTGCACTTCTCTGCCCGCACAGTTGAAACTGTAACTCAGATTTTGACAGCTTATATAATTTAGAGGTTAGCATTTTCAAGTTCTTGGACAACACAACACCACTAATAATATGTTGTAAATATTCAAGCTGGTAAGTGATCATTGTCTCAGTTACCGAAATACTTCACACCACCTCAAGGTTGCTAAGATATTTTTATACAACACATCAGGCCTGGTACAGTTGATGCTGGTCTAAAAGACACTCCAAACACAGTGCTGCTTCCCATTTCCTTTTCAAATAAATTACCTCATTGAGCACTTCCATGATTTCTTTGTCATAGCACTCCAGAAGCACCTCATAAGATTCCAAATGTCTTGCATGCATCATAGCAGGAACACAGTCCCTCAGTGCACTAAACATATACTGAGAAAAGAAACTTTTATGCTTAACTAACAGATTGACAAACACATCAACACCTTAAATACTGAGTGCTCAAAGCTAATAAACAAATCAAAACCATCAGTATTCCCATTTTTATCAAAACAAGACTTCATTTACTACTACAGCTCCTTTTTGCTAACATGACAACCTAAGGTACTTAGTTGCTGCTGATCTGCTCCCAGGAAGGCTGTAATTATTAGCAATTTCATCTTCAACAATCTGTACTACAATCTGTATGCTATAACTGACCATGGCATGCACAACAACTGATCAGATCATTGATTTTATCAGGATTAGTACGACAATGCTTAGAAGTGCTTCACTTCTACAGCAAGAATTTAATACTGCAAAGAGAGGAGAAGTGGAGGGGAAGAAGCTACAGTCAGTTATCCCACACTGTATCACAGAACGTGGCGTCAAGTGCAAACAAGGGCTTAAAATGCTCAAGTCTAGCAAAAAGTATTAACTTCAAATTAAAGTGAGTGGAGACAGACACTTGAAGACAAATTTTTAGAGTGCTAACAGTGCTCTTTGGATTTTGAACAAAAATTGCTTTTACATCCTCCAGGTTGAAAAGACATTTCCTTGTTATGAGTCACTCACCTGAGTTTTGCCTTTTTTTTCCCCCCTGCATTATTTTCCTTGTTTGTATAATAAAACTTTTTCCTCTACTCCTTTGAATCCCTCCCACTGCTAACGTTATTACTTACATGTAGTCTAGCAGAATCAACTGCATTTTCATATACATCATCTAAATAGATTGGAAAGACTGCTCGATGCCAGTATAAGAAACAACAGTCACATTGTGCTCGAACTCTAGAATAGAAGATTACTAATTAGACAAAGAATTGGAACAAGTTGTTTTTCTAATACAGCAAAATATACGTACTGGTGTGTTTAAGCTAAAAACAACTACTCTCTGAGCTGATTTTTTTTTAACAGTTATTTTAATGTTCCAGGTGTAATGTCCTTCAAAAATCCTTGAAAAAAAAAAAGTACTCAGCATTTCTGTTTTCAATTAGTCTATTTACAAACAAAACATCTCATTTACAAATAAGGGCTAGTCAGTCTGTGAAAAAAACTAAGCCTTACTCCTCAGCAAAATTCTAAATAATTTTCTTATTGCGTGCAATTAGCAGCCTAGAAGCAAAACATACATTCTGAGCTTCCTCTGCAGTCAAACAAAAACAGAAACAGGCCCCTCCTGATACAGCTTGCATGCGATACTCACCCAAGATAAATTACTTTATCCCATAAGTTATCCACTGGAGATCTCCATAAAATATACACAGTACAGATATTCGCCTGGCTTTGAGATAGCTAACATTACACAATGAGTGCCCCTAAAATTACACCCACAGTGATAAAGCCACAGAACTGCGTGTGAATTAATGGTCTGGTATAATCTCAAAATAAATTCTTAAGGAAAGCTATCTGATATCAAAAGTAGCTCTAGCAAATTTCATGTTAGATAACTGACTACTTCAGTTTGCCTTACAGCCTAAGTACCAGTACCAACTTCTAAAAGCTACCAGATTCTACACATAAATGCACCTGCAGAGACATTTATGGCTATCAGGTGATTATAGCTTGAGTTAAGATGAAGGCTTTAATTTAACATAAAGCCTAACTAGCTTCATGTCTTACGAGGTGACACAATTTCAAAATGATCAGAAGTATATTAATCTAGCCAGCCACAGTTAAGTAAAACATATGACTTGTGTTTCCCACCCAAAGATTAGCAAGCTTCAGGTTTAGGTTTAGAATTCTTTCTGTCCATCCCTGGTCCACAACATGCAAAAATCAGAGCATGCAGCCACCAGATTTTGCAACCTGCCAAATGAAAAGCCAGCTCCCCTGCTCTCTACGTATCATATGTCACTGCCTACCTCTCCGTAAGTTCACTGATCAAGTCTAGTTTTTTCAGAACTAGCTGGAGGGGAAGGAGTTCTTCATCTTTGAAAGTTTTCTGTTCAAAAGAAAAAGGCTTTGTAAGATACAACACTTGGGATGTCTTTTCCAACCTAAACGTTTCTATGATTTTAAACAAAGGTCTGTAATAATTACAGCACTCACCATTTGTGTTCCCACACTTAACGCAAGGGAAACAATCAGTCGCCTCTGTTTTGTGCTGGGCCCATTGAGGGTATTCTCAGCCAACACCAAAGCAGAAAGGACATCCAGGCGTTGCTCACTGTACTTTTTATCAGAAATGACTCTTTTCTTTATGACAGAAAGACAGAGAAATTAAGAGAAAAGTTAGCCCAAAAGCAATAGCTTACCTGCCCTTTTCAAAGTTTATGAGCTTGCTGTAAATTGGGTATTCCTGACACCAAATCAGGTTTTGTGAACAGAGCTGAGTCCAGATTCACATACTGTCCATTCAAACATATTATATAACTATAAACTTGAAATATGGGTGTGGTGATACAGTACAAAAATACTGTGTAAGCTGCATCGTATCTGTATGACAATTAGAAGTTGGGAACTTCTTCAGCCATACATATACATGCCAAGTATACTCACATATATTTATATATCTACATAACAGCTTTTTAGAAGTACTTTGAGAGGAATAGATGTCAGACAAACTGAGATTACAGCCAAATTCCAAACACATCAAACAATTTTGGCAATTAAAGAAATCTACTGATAAAATTGTAATCTATTTTGTTTTACATTTGGCTGATAAGCAAAATGTGTGTTAAACTCATATCTTCCTGTAAACAAAATATGTACATATGATGGTGCATCACCACCAGAAGTTGTTCTGCCTCACTGAGATGAGCAGTGAATTTACGCTCTCACCAGAGAGCGTAAGCCAATATGATGGCTTTCCCTGTAGGCCATTATATTATCCACTTAGTGAAATAGCAGTGGTTAATGACTTCGTAAATAAAAGCCCTCTCGCTTAGATTTGCATCCAAATGTTTCTAGAATGCAAACCAGAGATGACATTAAAAAAAAGAAAGTCAGTCTGAAAATCACTAGAAACAAAAATTGAAGTGAATACAGTGAGGATGCAGGAGTTGAGAGTAAGACAGGACCCAGCTGGGCAAAAAAACCAAACAAACAGAAAGCCATCATCTGTGTTACAGTTTCTAAGATAAAACTCAGATTTACTGTAAAGTTTATGTATGTGTCTATCACTTTTGCAAAACTAAGACAAATACTTCCACTTGACATTAAAAGTTTGAGTTTCTTTAAAAAAAATATTAGATAGATATAACAATTACTAGAACTTGGGTTACATACCTTGGCTACAGAAATGGAATGAAGAGCCTGATACTGCAGATGCTGAGAAATGTGTGTCACAGAATCTGCCACAACCATACTTCTTCGGTAAAACATGTGTTCTATTGCCTTAAATCAGTGCCAAAACACAACAGTTGATGTAGTTATCAAAACTGTCACCTTCAGAACTTGTTTTTATGCTGGCTGATTCATCCATACATACAGACTCTTTACACTTTGAAATGTATTGACAGTTGCAGTTGCAATTAACCCTCAGAAACAGAGAAAAAAAATCAAGCCATACACGAGCATAAAGAGGTTTTGTTTGTTTGTTTCATGGTCATTCGTCTGAATAATCCAGCTCTGCTCAACAAAATTTTAGAAAGCAATTGCAAAGCAGACTATTTCCTTTTGGAAAAAGGCTGAATAGAAAATGCCAACTAAGGAAGCTGATTACACCCATTAGTTCTGGTCTCCCAGTCTTCCTGTACAAATCCAGTCTTGAAAAAGAAATCATGCAAAACTACTTCCTCATTCAGGTTCCCCATTTCATCATTTTCATTCCCACCCTTTTTTTTTTCCCCCCTTCATTTCAAATACACATGATATCTGATCAACAGTTCTCATCCAGTGACCTACCTTCAGAAGTTCCACAAGTCTGCACAGAGCTTTCACTGAGGTTTTGGTCATAGGTTTTTGCATTGACATGTAGAGATTCATTGTAGTTTTAATGATGGTGCTAAGACTGTACGCATAAAGAAAACCCTAAAAATAAAGTAAGGAACAGAAAAAAAAAAAAAGTTTCTTTTTTTTCCACTACATATTATTCATATGCACCAGGCAATTAACTTTTACCCCCAGAGAACTCCCACCTGAATTGGGAAGTCTGAAGTTCAGTCAAAGCTGAAAGAGACCAAACCTGCCTAACAGTTATTAAATCATATGATCATTAAACTTTCCTAGAATCTTTCAAATTAAGCATAAGTCAGTAAATTAGTCAGTGAAGCTCTCTCAAGTTAAGAGAAATACTTGAAAGTTTCACCATCGAATGTTTAGTCAGATTCACTTCTGCCATATGGGTATGCACCTTTACAGGTTTACTTAAGAGAGCATCAAACAGGCATTTCAAGTTTCAGCTTAGTCCTTTTAACACAGATGATCACAGAACTTCAGTGATTTCTTTTAACGTCTAACAGCTCATACAAAAACCATCTACTTTTTGTATCTTTTTCCATATCACCACATTCAAAGATTGCACACCTGAATGAAGACATTACAGCGGTTAGAAAGATCTTCAGCAAACTTATCCATGCGCTGCTCTTTTGACAAGATAGATTCCATCTTTGTCATCCATGAGCTCACAAAGACATAATATGACTGCATATCTCTGGACAGGGAAACAAACAAACTGTGTTTAAGGAAGACTATCACAATTTTCTATTTCCAAAGCCTAAATTCCTCTATGGGAAATATACTACAGGTGGTTCAGTCCCCAGAGTACTAGTTCTCTCAATTCCTGAAAGCATCTGAATCTCATTATAGCATACATTTCAGTTATCTATAGATAATCCTTATCCTTTCTACAGATAAGATTAGTTAATCTGTCCATTATATCTGTGCAAGAATACCCCAAAGAGAGCCAAAACCTTCTGTATTCTCTCCTTTCAAGAGAACAACAGCTCTCTAAGGAGTACATACACTGAACTTCTTTAAAATTATATGGTAAATAAGTCTAGAATGGTTAATACGGTAAATAAGGCTAAAAATGGTTCTAAATAGCAGCCAAAGTCCTCCATGAGTTTCTAATTTTTCCCTCTAAATTGAAATTTTTATAACGTATCATAACTTTCCACATCCATACCATCTCTTGAAAAGCATACTTCCCCATAAAATAATCTGTCTTAATTATACTAGTTATAGGAAGAAGCAGACTGAAACATAAGTAAGACAGTAGTGAAAAAATAATTTGCTCAAAGACAACATAGGCATGGAATTCATAGAATGGCTTAGGTTGGAAGGGACCTTAAAAGCCTATCAAGTCCAAATCCCATGCCATGGAGGGCTGCCACCCCCCAGCTCAGGCTGCCCAGGACCCATCCAACCTGGCCTTGAGCACCTCCAGGGATGGGGCACTCAGTACCAGCGTCTCACCACTCTGAGTAAGGAACTTCTTTCTAACATCTAATTTAGTTTCCTCTCTTTTAGTTTAAAGCCATTTTTTCCTTGTCCTATTATTACGAGATTGTGTAATAGCTATCCCTTTGCCTCCCCCCAGCCCCTCCTCTCAAACTAATTTCCACATATAGGGTGAAAAGTAAACCTCTGAAATTCTAGTGTTTATTTCTGTCCCACCAACCAATTTCCACCCTCTTGGATTGGTTTGCAACAAAAACAAATTTAGCCCTGTTATGCCCCTATGAAGTGCATTCATTGTTCATAAGACTGACAACTCAGAAGTTTCAGCTCAGCTTTTAACAGATTTTTTGAAAGAACTTTGAGAAAGAAATGACCTGCAAATGACACACACAGCACAAAAAAGAAGCCGTTTGACAAGTACAGTTTCACAGACCATTAAATAAGCAATTGAAGACATAAAGAAAATAAATGCTTGCAGAGGAAGTATCAGAGTAGAGAAGAAATCCCTCCATAAACTACTTAACCTATATGGGACTAATGTCCATGGACACACAGAAACCAAAGAACCTTAACAAGAAAAAAGTCAGCTCAGGTTACTAGACATTAATTTTAAAAAAAGCTTAAAGTATAAAAAAAGTTACCTGAGAAAAATCAGACACTTAAAACCATCAAGAACTTTGTGATTTAGGTCAAGTAATAACAGTTTTTTCTGAGAGCATGAAAAAACACTTAGCTCTGACCAACACTTTTCAAGCAGCACTGGTAGAAAGTGCACCAACTTTTTTCTTGTTACTTAGTGTACTAATGTATTTTGTAGCACTGCTAAGCTTAGGAAAGAATAAAGAAACCCACGTGTTTACAAACAGTACAATGAAGTAATATTTAGGTAGCATACTTGGTAAGTGACTGAGCCTTCTGCTGTAAGAAGTTTTCCCTTTGTGTTTTAATTGTATGAATACTTTTCTTGTCCAGAAGTTTGGCAGCAGCTGGTATCTTCTGAATCAGAAAGCTATCAGCAAACCAGATAATGTTTGCAGTTAACGTGATAGCTGGTACCTGTAGTAAAAAAATAAGTAAATAAAGGGGGGGAGGGTGTATATTAATAAGTGTAGGGAAAGGCAATAGCAGATAACCAGTTCTAAATTATCTGAAAAAGGGTGATGGAATCTTTCTTTAACTGAACTGTGACCAAGGATCAGGGCTTATCAAGTACTCCAAAAGGAGGGATCTCCAGGTAGAGAACCTTCCCTGGTAGCAGCCCATCGTTAAATGAGACTTAGGGAGGTGAACTGCTTTCACTTGTGCTCTCTGAGCTAGATGTGTCCCTTCACCAGGTACTCAATCACTGATTCAGGCTGTGACTTAGCAATTAATAAATAACGAATGTAAGTAATTACATGAAAACACTACGACACTATGCAGAGGGTCAGACCTTTTACTTATCAAACATCTGCTTTTCATGCCTCTTGTGAACCACAACAAACAATTCAACCTCTTTTATATCCACATGATCAGTTTCTAAGTATAAATGATCACATTTTAAAAAGTCCTCTAAAAAATTTTCCCCTAAAAGTCCATTAAGGACATTACAAGCAAAGCTGTTACCACTGTCAGTGTTTCCTCTTCAGTGCTACAGAATTTAACCATTCCTTTATACTACTCAAAATGGAAAAATTTTTTTGATCACCTTTAACTTAGAGGGCTTTCAAAACATGCGTACAACCAAGCCAAATCTCAAAGCATTTATTCAGTCCCACAAGGTTCACACTTCAATCAACAACTGTTTGTTCTCACTGCCACATTAAACTTGAGAATAAACATTTTAATGGTAATTTTAAGTTATTTTACATTCCTGCTTACTAAGTATAAAACACAAAGTGAGTGCACGGGTTTTAGACCATCTTTTAAAACAAAGGAGAGAGGGGGAGGATATTGTAAAAAGGCAAAAAAATTTGAAGTCTGTTCTCTGAGTTGTTTTGGAAAATTGTGTGTTCTTTCTATTCCCAATCCTTAAGCACACTAAACAGCCAAGAAAATTAACCCCTTCATTTATATAGACTATTCCTTTCCTCTTAATTATTAACAAAAAGAGCAAAGCACTCACCTTTTTGCAGACATCCAACAATGACTTGTAAAATTTCTTGTCTATGGTCCGAAAAATCTGAAAATGCAGTACAAAGAGGCCGCAGATGCCTACATATTTATCCCTCTGGTCAATTTCTGAAGGTTCACCTGCAGAAACACACACACAAGAAAGTCCTTTTAGAAGTCTACTCACACGTTTAGAAACAGTGAACCTGACAGGAGAAACATCAGCTTGCATTACCAAGTTTGCCTTCAACATTTGCAAAGGCCGTGCGAAGAGCATGAGCAAATTCTTCAGCAAACGCGCTATTCTTCGACACAGACACTCCACCATTTATGGAATCAAACTGCTGTTCTATACAGGCCTATAGAAAAAAAAAAGTTATAATGCTGTGAATTTCAGACCTCAAAGGAAAAAAAAAAAGATCAGCAAGAGAAGAATTATGCAAGGGTTCATTGGTATATGTCATATGGTGCTTATTTGAAGTTACAACCTTGAACTTCACACGCATTTTGATATATGTTTAGGTTATTTCATACACTAAACCACACAGAAAACATTAAAAACCTCTCTTATACTTAGCATTTTAAAAAAACTTTATGATTTAAAATCTCTGTCATGGGGTACTCAAAGAAATTTGCTAACAAGAAACCAGATGTGTATTTGCAGTAACATCTACTAATGTCCATTACCTAAACGAGATCATCCTATGTATGATATGGATCATGATCTCGTAGTATGAAAATACTCATGACCACACAATAGTCAAAATGCAAAAATATGAAGATTTTAGACTATTTATAGAACTGTTATTATAATCTTCAATAGGATTTCATTTGAGAAATTAGTCACGTATTTTTGTTAGGAAGGGGTGTTGGCAGGACAGGAGGGGCAATGAATGAATAACAGAATTTAAGCCTATAATGAAGCTTTTGTATAAAAAGTCAAGATGAAAAAAAAACCCACATAGTTGGTAGCAGCATCCTTTGAAAGGAAAGGACAAGTTATGTTTTTATCATTTAGCAGTTTAGCTGTAATTGGAATTAAGTGGACCTATACATAGCCTGACCACTATGAAAATTTCCGGATGAAAAAAAGAACGTCCCCGAGAATACACAGACCTAATGCCAAGTTTTCTGTGTTTCTTTCATTGTACACAACAGCAAGCATTAACTGCTACCATTCAAAGCCTAGCACAACTCTAGCACAAGGGAAGCTTGTGCTCACAACAGATTCACTATCTGGAACAAACCAAGCCAACCAAACAACAACAAAAATATACAAACACACATACACAAAAAAGAAAATACACACAGAAGTGTGGCATCCTATTAAAAACTATGCTATATACAGTCTCACTTCACTGTCAGTTTTCTCTACCATATTGGTCAACTTCAATTTTGTTACCTGAAATATCATTCCATCAAGTAACTGGCATTCCAGCTTCAAAAGCAACTTTTCAAATGGCTTCAGTTTATCTTCTTGAATCCCAAACTTGGAAGGGTTGTGATGGACAGATTTTAGCAGCCTGTAAGGAATAGCCATAAAAGGAATTTAAGATGTACTGACAGTTTATCATATCCTATAGCATTCTAATATCACTGTTTCGTGGAATAGGTTTTAATTGCCTGTATCTCTGCCCAGCAGCAATTCCAAAATTATTATTAAAAACAAACAAGTCTGTTTAAGCTACTTACATTTAAACAACTACAATCTATTGAGGTTTCCATTGAAATTGTTCTTTTTCCACTAATTTAACAGCCTACGTAATTGTTGATTCTTTACTTCTTGCTTTAGATAATGTTCTTACTCAAATCTATTCTAAAGCCTTTGATCAATACGGATTTGAATGGTCTTAGGTCAGTTCTGCACAAAATTAGATTTCTTATCAAATGCATTTTAAACCCCTTGAACCATTATTCTTTCTCAAGATACTTGCCACACACAGCTTCTGGAATGGCAAACGTAAAATTCAGCACTAAAAACTTCCCTGTACTGTTAGAAGGACAAAATAGGAGCTTTGCCCTGTTTCTTATTGAGGTTTCTGGATAATGCTTGAGGCTAAAAAATTCCATGTCCTCAAACTAACTTTTTTGGAAGAAGGCACATGCACATGCTTTTATCTTTTATGTCATGAGAGTATTTGTCACACCTTCAGAGACACACCTCTTGTACATTGTCCAGTGATCTTTCAGGGTGGCATGATTGTCAATTATTTCATCCAGAGTGATTAATACTGTCAGTAGTTCTCCCAGATGCTCATACATCGCCTGTTTGAAAAAGAAGAAAATGAAGTCTTTACTGCATGTGGTGCACTGTATATAAAATATCAGTTCTTTTCAATATATGATGAGTAAACAAGGCATCAGCCAGACAGTTAAATCAGAGATTTCCTGGTTGCTTAAATATTTAATATATCTGTAATGGCAAACAAGGAAAAACAGTTTGCATGCAAGCGTCCTTTCGGGTTCATTGATCTGATATTGAAGATAGGATTTTCAAAATTAGCTAGAAGCAGAACCACATACTACACACAATAACAAAGCATGCAAACACTTTTCAGCTAGGAAAACCGTAGTCTGACAGGAACAAAGTAGCAGCCCTTTCCACATAAAGGCCAGAAAAACCTGATTAAGTAAATACAATCTGTAAAGGTGACTCCAGACTGAAAGTTGTTCTTGAAATTCACTTTCTTGCTATTTTTCTCAGGGCTAAAACAAATACATTAGCCAAAAAAATAGCATCAGCAAAAAGGCACAAAGTTATTCCCACCTGAAAATGAACTCCTGATGTCTCTATAATTTTAGGTGCATTCCTGTAAATAGAATAAGTATTTTAACATATTTCTAGTCCTTAGAACAGAAAATATTTACCACCTCTGTACCAAAGCATGGTTTTTTGTTTCTTGGGGTATGTTTCTTCACTTACACAGTAAATTCAGAAAATAAAATAAGCCTCCAAATATGATTAAAGCATATGTGAAATGTGTGCTATGATCAAATTTGGTACTGCAGTTTTGAATGCAAGGCACATAACTGGTTTAAACCATTGATTTTATCCAGCGCACACGTACTAGCAACAATCCCCAAGTCAGTTGTGCTAAGTAGTCTTGACACAGTCCTGGGGCTCAAAAGTACAAAGTCACTTCACACATTCAGCTAAGCCATAACTAAGCTACACATCCAGCCTTCCTCACTCAGCCATGACTGTTCTGTCAGAAATATATACTATGACTGGCAACATCAAAACAACCAGCCATCTCATCCGTAGTATCTTTTATCTAAAAATTATAATTAATGTTGAATACTAAAGAATAAACCAGTGATTTCATAGATACCAGTGATTCATTTGTGCAATTTACTTGGGGCTCTCTCAGTCATGCCAAAACGTCGCTGCATGCACAAAGGCATAAAGTCACATGGCAAGTGACAGTAATTTGTTCGTCAGTATCAGTTCAACCACCAAGTTTAAGAAAACCACATATTTAAACATTGGATTGTGAAAGTGATCTGATTTTTAAGCTCTGAAAGCTACTGGTATCTACTATAGCAGTCAAAAGAAAGAGTCTCTCAGAGGCAGACTGCAAGAATAGCAAGAGGATCTCTTGAACAAGATTAAGAGCCTCTAAAGCATCAGTCTATCTAAAAGAAAAAAAAACAACACTTGCATCTCATTTAATAAGAGCTCCAACTTTTCTGAAAATAAACTTGAAAAATGGGTAACGAAGCCCATATTTGTGCAACAAAGCATCCTCCACATCTCTAGATAATAATATTCTCAAAATAATCAAGCCTTAGGCAGAACATTTATATCATGTACATTTTTAAACTACATAATAAGTGATACAGCATCTCAGGGAATAATTACTTATTGCTGGTGTAGAGAACAGCCAACTGATGCACTACATTCACCACCACTTCGTAACATCGGGTAACAAAGCAAGACAGCTCCTGAAATACAAGAAAATAAAAAGCACATCTATATATAGCCTCCTCTTATGCATAACATCATTACTTCCAAAATACAGAACATAAGTCACTAAACTCGCAGCCTAAGTTGCAACTACAACCCTAATGCAAGTCAGTGGACAGATCTATGACAGGATGGGAAACATTATCCTAGTAATTAAGAGGTCTGAAAAAGGATTTGGGTTTAAGTCAAGAGGTTACTGTACAAAGTTCCCAGTACATCTTGAAATATTAAAGTACCAATGTGCACTTTTAGACAGAGAAAAGATTATTAAAGAAAACACCTGCACCTAGCTTGTTTTCACAAGGTAGAGACTGATACTGAAATATTCGATGTTCAAGGGCCACATTTAAAAAGCTTACTGGGTCTTTGAGAAGGCATGGAAAAGAGACACCCCTCAGGAGCTCAAAGTGCTTTAAATATCTCTTGCTGTTAATTTTTCAAGAATTCAATTTATTAGAGACACTCAGAAGAGACTTAAAGTGTCCAGGTACCTTTGGAGGGAATATTCAAATATCCCTAAAAGCAAAGGCTGTGCCTTTTCCCACTAGATTCAAGAGTCACGCTTCGGAAGCTGGTGATAGACAAATTCAAATTAGAAACTATCAAAGAGAAGGGGCCCATGTGTACTATAATAGCAATCAGCCATAGAATGCTGTCTTCAAAGAAAAAAATAAAAATAAAAGAATACTGCCTTTGAGAAGCATGCTCAAGCAAAGCAGAATTTGAGCTCAGTTATACAGTAAAAGATGACTAAAAAGAGCTCAACTCTGACCATAAAAAATTCTGAATTTCTATAATGGATTTTAACAAGGTACTCCTTGAGAAATGGGGTAAATTAATCTGAGTTTCCCTTAACCACAAATAGTATTTGCTTATTAATTTATCCTATAATCCAATCAGGGACAAGCATGCATTGGATGAGTCTGGCCAGTCAGCACACAGATGGCTCCCAAGCAAAACAGCCCACGCAGGCTAGCAGCCAGCCTGCTGTTCTTGCCAGAAGACAGGCTAACAGCTGAATTCTGTCTTTCTCTCCATCAAAAATAGATCTTATTTGGGTTTCTCCCTTCTATTAGTCACCAGTTTCCATAAAACATGGAAGTGTCTTTACTTCTTATGCTTGTATTGCTCTATCAAATGCAGCTGAAACAAGCCAGCAGATCCCAGAAGAGCACATTAATAGACAACTGAGATCATGTTTCCTTGGGAAGGTGCACCAGCTGCCTCTTTAAAATTTCCAGGCAATGGTCCAATTTAACAGCATTTTATCAGCTACCTAATACAGACAATTGTCAGTTTGTCAGGGTTCTTCAAAGACAATCCTCTGCAAGATCAACACTACCTAGTAGTGTTTCATAGCACTGATTTGATAATTTATTTAAATGTTTTTACATAGCAAATTAAGTTGTAAAGAAAGGAAAAAGTTTGTAACATTGACCTTAACAGCATTTTCTGGTCAATGGGCATATGTTAGTTACTGCTGAGTGGGTTCAGAACAACACAGCAGTTGAAAAAGACTGGAAAAGAAAGAGTTTTCCTTGTAGCTTTATCCAAACCAACATAGTCAGTATGTTGTAACCTTCCCTTTAGGCCAATGTCCTGTGTCTGCCTGCTTTCTCATGTTCAGTATTCAACAAACTATGGTAGGACATAGACAAAGTGGGATCACAGGTAAGACTGCTGTATTGATGTAACATTTCCACTATAAACAAAATATGGGACATAACCCATAAGCATAAAGCATTATAGATGAAAAACTTAACATGAGCCAGCAGTGTACCCTTGCATCTCAGAAGGCAAATGGTATCCTGGGCTCCATCAAAAGACGGGTGGCCAGCAGGAACAGAGAGGTGATTGTCCCTCTCTACTCTGCTCTTGTGAGGCCCCATCTGGAATACTGCGTCCAGGTCTGGAGCCCCCAGTACAGAAAAGACAGGGAGCTGTTGGAGAGGGTGCAGAGGAGAGCCACCAGGATGATCAGGGGACTGCAGCATCTCCCCTACAAAGACAGGCTGATGGAGCTGGGCTTGTTCAGACTGGAGAAAAGAAGGCTGCAGGGTGACCTCACTGCAGCATTTCAATACCTGAAGGGAACCTACAAACAGGAGAGGAATCAACTCTTTGAAATGGTAAATAACCGCAGGATGAGAGGAAATGGTTTTAAGTTGAGGGAAGGGAGATTTAAGTTGGATGTCAGGGGGCAATTCTTTACAGAGAGAGTGGTGAGGTGCTGGAACAGGTTGCCCAGGGAGGTTGTGGATGCCCTGTCCCTGGAGGTGTTCAAGGCCAGGTTGGATGGGGCCCTGGGCAGCCTGGTCTAGTATTAAATGGGGAGGTTGGTGGCCCTGCATTGGTTGGTGGCAGGGGGGGTTGGAGATTCATGATCCTTGAGGTCTCTTCCAACCCTGGCCATTCTGTGATTCTGTGATCCTGTACTACAAGAAGGTTTGTATTTCACTTATGCTGAAGATATCTAGGCTGCCAAGTACTTTGCCCTCAACTTTCATCTCAGAAAATCCTAACAGGGAGAAAAAAAAATTTAGAAAAAAAACCACAATGTACAGCAGTCCCACCTCAGAACCACCAGATCTCAGATCTCACAAATATCACCTCAGTAAGAAACAGTTTGAAAGAAGAAACTGACCATGTTAGTAAGGCAAAAAGGATGAAAAAGATAGGGAAAGAGAAAAGCAACAAAGGACATCCTAACAACTAACTGCACTTGAGCACAGGAAGAGAGGTTGAGAAGCAACTTCCTATGGCGCTCAACCTATTAATGACTCAGTAAATAAGCACTGCCATGATAGAGCAAGAAAAGAAAATTCAACAATTCATTTAAGCATTCTAAGAGTTTCCTCTATCTTCTCCACTTTAACATATTCTTCATTACAAGAAATACTGAATAAAAATACATTTATGGAATAAAGGTCACTTAAGCTATAATAAAGAAAAAGAAATTCCAAAGTAGACTGAAATCTAAGATCACAAGAAATCACCAGAAGAAACACAGACCTTGTTTTCATGCAAAGTATACTCATAGCAACCAAACTGCATCCAAAATGAATGTTCTTCTCTGAAAGCTTAAGCGTGGCACAATTTTTCTTCCCCAGGTACACACTTTAATTTCACCTCCCAACAGCTACATAACAGTGTATGAACCATTAATTCATGTCCAGTTTTCAATGAAAAATTGCTAATCAAAACTGTAAGAATAGAAATCCTTGGCCTTACTATCAAATGGAACCACCCCAATTTATACTCTTACTGAAATTTACTTAAGAAACTCTAATTTCCTTGGACAAAGATTACACAAATCATAACCTAACCTCTCACAAGTCTTCCGGTTTTAGACTAGTATAAACAAAAAAAAAGCCAAATACGAGTAGATGACAAACCAAGTTAAACAGCAGTGTTCTAAGTGAACTTTGGTAGCAACAGATGAGCAGGTAAAACATAATGACAGTATCAAGTGACTGCAGTGCCCTTCAGCAAGGTGCAGGCAGGATACTGAAGACTTCTCAATCCACTTTGCAAATAAAATTAATATTATAATTGCTGTCAAAAATCAAGATACTCTACCTGCAAGAAGGAAACAAATCTTCCCATCTGTATTTGACAATCTCCTTCCACCATGCTGGAATCTGTGGCTTCAAAGACAAAGAACTGTCACTACTTTAAAAAGGCTGCATTAGAGCTATTCATTACACCCTAGAGTTCACCTTCCAAATCAGGTATGTTTGTCATACAGATTCAGTGCACACCTACAAGCCTACTGGTAGAACTTTAAAAGCTTCTAATTTTGCTTCCTAAGGTAGAATTATTTTTAAGTTCCTTTCCCAATAGAATTAGATTGCTTTTAAGTTATGCATAAAGCAGGAAAAAAGTTTCCATCACCTGTAAGAAAATAATTATGAAACTTAATTCTTTAAAGGATATATCTTACATAACTGTATATCAAAGTTTCCATTAAAAGAAGTTTATAAAAGCAAGGTATTTACATTGCAAAGAATGCATGCTGGTATACTTATTAGCTGAAAGAATATATTACATCATAAATCAACAGAAAACCTGAGTAGCATACAACTTCATCAATAAATTGATTTTTTTTCCTATATACTATCCACCACTAAGCAAATGGCTCTCACCTTATGTTCAAAGCACTACATGTGTGACAAAGTGCACTATTCAGATACTATGAGATGCAGCAATCATGTCACCATGTCAAATTCTTTCGGACAGCTGGAATAGTTGTAGTGCTACGTGGCAGTCTTTTTAAGGTGATGATAGTTTAATATTCTAAATCTGAGATTTTTCTATTGGGCCACTATGGAAAAAATAGCTTAAAATTACAAGTTCATCCACAAAAACAAACAACAAAAAAAAAACCAAACCCAATAGCGTTAAAGAAAAGCAGTCTCCTGTTTAGAGAGGTGATCTTTCAACCTGTACAAGGAAATTTCTAAATAATATTTAGTTTAAAGTTTCTGGTCTTCATAAAAATATTCCTTTAGAACAGCGACCAAACTTGAAATGAGCCTCCGTAACTCCATTTAGATACTGCATCCTTCCCCTTCATGCTTCCTATGCAACCTTTCTGCTCTTGAAATCAGCAGATTATCCAAAAGGCAACCCAACTAGCTGAAGTTCCTACAGTAATCCTAGTCACTTAGAGAATAAAATGAAAAAAATGTTTCCTGCTATATTGAGAAGGCAAAAGCCACACAGTATTTCTCTGTTCCATTCAATTTCAGCCATCCTTGAGGCAGAAGCTTTACTAGTTGTTCTAAGTAAGCAAGGCAGTTGTTACCCAAGCATATGCTACAAGGTGGGATCTGGGAATAGAGAACTTTATTCCTGTACTCCCACCCAACCCACAGAAGTTCGACCTCTCAGTTTCTCCCATTCTCAAGCATTCCTTGTAGAACACTCAAGTAGGAACAAACTGCTGCTGTACTATACTAATCTAGCACAGTATGACTTTTCTCATGCTGGAGATGTGAAGAAGTTTTGAGGGACTCCCTACTACCATTTTGACAGCAGAGCACTTTCTTTTCAGATATTAGAAGGCATGGTGTTCTTTTTGACATTCCTTAACTGAACCACAACAGGCATCTTATGCAGCACTTACAACAATCTCTATCAGTTGCTGTTTCCAAGATTCCACATTCCCCAGTACTGCTGTCACAATCAAGGCTCAAAAAGGCTTCAAAAAGAGCTGTTTTTACAGTGCTACTCTGCATGGAGCATGCCTTCCTTTGTCTCACATTTATGAAACAGAAAACAAAGTCAGGCAACATCCCTATCTCAGAAATGCACTTAGTCCTCAGAACAAAGATATGTGCTTTCTCTCTACTTTAACACAGAAGCTTAAGACCTTTGGATGAGTTACCAGTTAAATTCTATGACTAAATGCAAAGTTTGGCAACTGAAACATCTTTCAAACACTTCTGTCCGTGGATTAGGTCATCACTTAAGTAACAGTATGAGTAATTCACTTCACTTGAAGCACAGAAGATGACCTTAGCAAGATCAGGATTTCTCCTGAAGCAACTATGATCCCAAGAGTAGATTTGGTCAAAGATATTATTAAGTTTCATTGTTTTTCCTACAGACAGGTTGCAGATTTATGGTTTTACTACAACCAACTACAACTCCTACAAAAAACAGTCCTAACAGGAAGCAGGTTAGTTGAGAATAATGTGTTTCCATGTAAAACACAGGTATTCAATGCTTTACTTAGAAAAAACAGCTGCTACAGTGTATAAACTCAGGTTTCTGTACTCGTAAACACTAAATATAATCTCATGAAAAAAGAAGCCAAGATGTCTACTGAAAAAAGTCACGAATTCAAAAGCACTGCTTTTATACATCTCATGCATTCTCCCACTATCTTCACTTAAAGGTCATCTGTCTGAAAAATGTCAAGTCCATACTCCGTACTTCTCATGTACGTCATGCTGCAACAAAACTTCCCATTGACATGACAACACTTACTGCAGATAATCAGGCTTCATTTATAAAGTCTTAATGCCAGCTCTATTATCACAAAGTCCATTATTTTGCATTTATCATTTAATGATACAGTGAAAGCATGCATCTGGAATATAAAAACAGACTTCCTGCAGCATTTAATACAATTGGAAGCAATAAAGTAAAACTACAAACTTCACCAGTAAAGGGAGCTACTTACCTCCTTCTCCATAAAACAAGAGGCCATTATAAAATTTCGTTTCTGCCTATCAACAGAAACATAAATTTGTCTTTTAATAAATAAGCCATCATGCTACAAAAATTATTTCGACAGTATATCATTGTATCTTGTTTATTGCAAAATAAGAAATCTTTATCAGTTTGCCAATCTTTCATACACATAATTAAAGCTGAACTTACCTCATATTTTAACTTCTTGATTTCACAACAAAGGGCAGCATACACAGTTATTACTTTGTTTAGAACCTAGACTCAGGAAAAAAAAGCAGATTACCACCACAGAACTACAGCAAATAAAAATCTTACAGAGCATTTTTCATGTTTAAAATGGATCAAACGGATCAGTTTTATATCAAACAACTTTTTTTTTCCATCCCTTCTTCTTTTAATTTTAAAACAATTACCTTGTTTTCCGTCTTTATGAGCTCCAGTAGAGAGGACTGCTCATATGGCAAAAGCTAGAATTGATTAAAACGAAAGCTTTAGAAAATACTTGTCAAAACTACATTTAAGCAACTAAGCAAGTAGTGTAACTTTTTTACAGTTTAATCTCAAGTAAGGTCAGTTAAAAGAGCCAATAATGGCACATTACCAACAACCTGCGCTGCAGAAAACCTTCTCTTTGCACATTCATGCATTAAGGGAAAGAACTAGCTACATTATATAGGATTTACATCAATTTACTCATAAAACTTGAAATGCAAAAACAGTCATTATGGTGCACACAAAAAAAACAACTCTGGAAATCTAAGAGAAATTAAGAATTCCAAATGCAGGAAACAGGAAGCATTGTGTGTATCTACATGCAGGCACTTGAGATTTTGTATTGAAGTCAGTTTCATAGCTGACAAGTTCAAATATGCTCAGCACTATAGAGGCCCCACATGTAATCTGAATAGATGGAGGACTGACTGAGAACACATCTTCTGCACATACAAGTTCCATATGGTAACAATATTGAAAAGTACTTCTCACTTTTATGTCCAAGTTCAGTGATGAAAAAAACTCATGCTCTACAGAGGACAGAAAACTTATGACCAAGGAATAAAACACTTCTGGAAGAAGAAAAATTAAAACTGTATTGGATAGGCTTCTCAAACACAAAAGTCAACATTTTAGAAGCACAAAAGCAAGAAGCTTTCACTTATCAGGTTTGAAAGGAAGAAGGAATAAGGAAAATAAGTTTAAACGTGTATTAAACATAAGCAAACCTTTAAAGCAATAGGGTCAAGACTGAAGTCCCAAACATCTCCAATAGAGTCATCCAGAGCATCTTCAATTCTCTTCAACTGAGACGCGTACTCCTCAAGAAACTTTCCATAATTCTTCAACTGCACTTCAGCATGGATTTCTGAGAATTCATAACAACGATAGTTACCTAAAATTCTCAGTAAGCTCCAATATCCCAAAGTTCATTAATGTTTTAATCTGTTGCTATTTAGCTAGTAGTACTGCATTCCAAGTTTTGGTGCAGCATTTTCTTCTTGAAACAACAGTATCTTTGCAATACAAAGCTCTTATTTGTTGAAAACCCATCATCCAACTCAGTGTCCATTTCAAATAAAGCCCAAATATGAAAGAATAACAAACATTAAAGAGGCTTATTAAAAATATTTTTGAAGTGTACATTTATTTTCAAACTAAGATCTGAACAAGCCTAACAATCACACCAAGTTGCAGAGCAAAGAACTGACTGATCACATTGCAGCATGGCAGATGATTTTACCCATCAGCAGAGCCAGGCCACAGACAATGATACTAGACATTTGAGGCACTGGGTCTTATCATTTTGGTCTGAGTAGAACTTGTATGGGAAGCAATCTGTCTTCTGCTCCCCCCCTATTATCACTTAGTAAGTCATTTGGGTATTAAACTGAAAGGTGATGGTTTTCAATCAATCCCACCACACTGGAACTCACTACTTTCCAGCAGAATTTTTCTTCTGCTTAGCACCTGAACATGGAAATGCACAGCTGTTCTGTCACTGTTAGTTCCAAGTAGGTTCTTATGCTCAAAAGAAAATACTCAGTTGATCAAATACCAAGATCAGCGGTAAGAATCAGTATAGCAAGTCTAAAGATAACTGATCCAGAGAAGTTTCATTCACTCTATCCTGATAGTTCTTTTTCCTACACTAACACACATACACAAAAAAGAAATACACAATCACTGACTTAGCTGCACAATCTGAACCATGGAAAGAGTGATCACAGCTCAGGACTTCCATGTTTCATAAGGAACCTCAATCCTTTCTCATCTGATGACTGAAGTGCCCCCCCTTGACTTGACTGCATATCTAATAGCTTACAATCTTTTGCTTTTTGTTGCAAATAGCACTGCCTTTAAAATAAATAAACCAAAGAACCTAAGTTAATTGGATAACTGAATTTTGTCAAAACATGAAGACAACTCTGCAGACAGCAATCTTTTTAGCTTATGTAGCAGTATACATGCCCTTTTTGTGTTTTAGAAGTAGGTTGTGACAAAAGCTAAAAAATCTTTTTGTTTTGCAGGTTTAACCTCTCATCTAAGCTGTCTACAACTGAGACAAATGGTAGTTGATGACTTCTTCAGTAAACCAGTTTTGTTGAATCAATTATTCTACAGATATATTTTGGAGAAAGAGAAAATGTGCCTGAAGAAGTGCCCCAGTCAAGCAAGGGGAGGAACAAACAAAGGCAAATGAAGAGTCAAAGAAGAGAGGGACTACACGCTGGGGAGTTGAGACTGAGGAGAAATGGAACAAGTTCTCCTCAACTGATGCAAAGCTCCTACTTTGAAACCAGCAGCAAAGCCTGTCCAAGATGCACTGTGAGCTATACCACGCTAAGCTCCACATTAGTGCTGTTGGGTTCTGCCTGTCTTGATGGTTCACAGACACCACCAAATGAAGAAGACTGAATTTCATGCAAACAGATAAGCAGCAAGTGAATAAAACACTCTTTATCAGCAGTATGCCCTTCAGACACCAATTTGCAGCCCTTGTGTTGTATCATCATATTTTTCTATTCCACCGATTGACCTCGCCTTCCAAATCCCTTCCAGCACATCTTCTAGAAGCCTGATGCACTAAAGCACTAGAACTCCAATAGATGCAGAGCCCTGCAGAACAGAGCTTAACCTGCCATCCCAGCAGCTGCAGTACTTTACTGTTAGAAGATGCTGTAGAGCATGGAAACTTAAATTCTTGAAGCATGCTGTGGTATTCCCTCCTGTTCCTTCTCTCTTCACACAAAATGCAAAGCTAAGAGCAGAAAAAATATTGAAAGAGGTATTGGGACTGTATAGGAAGAACTGGAAAAAAAAAAAAAGTCATACAAGAGTAAGAAACGGGTACTGCTGCTCAAATCAATTCCCTCGACTTAAATAGGCAGCATATCTCAAAAAATCTCACAGCAGCAGCACTCTCCTAAAGACCCACAAAACGTCATCTTTCCAGCAGCCAAAAGATGCACTTAAGCCATACTGTAGCTCAGCAGAGCTGATATCAGGTATTGACAAAACTAAGTGTTGCCAGACATCGATGTGCCACCTCATACTGATTCTATACAAAAAATAAAAGGCAGGTGTGAATAATTTATCATCTTCTCTCTAAAGCAGACATGAGAGTGAAAGCTATTAGTGAACCAGATACAGGTAGGCTTGAATTGATTAAAATGGCTTCAAGCTGCAGGGAGATTTCTAGCATGCATAACTTTTTTTTTCCTAAACAAACTGGATTACGTGCAAAAGGAAAAGAAATCACATATTTTCTTTTTCTTCCAAACCACAGACCTACTACACAAGGCATATCTGTTTGCAATGAAGTTTGATTTAGTTTCTCCTCAGGTGATAAAATGAAAGCTTTACAACTGGAACAGCATGAAGATATATGTAGTAGCACAAAACCTCCAACTTCGTCTAATCTTCTTCCATAAAGTCAGCAGTGTCAATACTTAGGCAATCCATTGCCACAGCAGGATTTGCAAGTGCAATGTCAATAAATACCTGGGGCAAAAATGTAAACTGGACTTCTACAGCATCTTATTTCCTCAGTTAGGAACATGGTGATTTCTAAAAGTTTGCGATACAAGTATAGAGTGAAAACTGACAAAGCAAAGCAACGCATTTTTTCCAAGTGACTTCTTTTTTTCCTGCTTTTCCTTCAAAGTTGTACACTGTACTGTGAACTTTACCACTGTTCACAGTCAAGATGGTGGTAATAGAGCACATCACGTCGTAGAATCGTCAGAAGGGACCTTTAAAGACCATCTGATCCAACTCCCCTGCAATGAACAGGGTCACCTACAGCTAGAACAGGGTGCTCAGAGCCCCTCAAGCCTCATCTTGAGTGAATCCAGGGATGGGGCATCCACCACGTCTCTGGGCAACCTGTGCCAGTGCTTCACTACCCTTACTGTAAAGAACTTCTGCCATATAACCAGTTTCTAGTTTGAAAACATTTCCCCTTGTCCTGTCACAACAGACCCTGGTAAATAGTCTGTCACCTTCCTTTTTACAGCCTCCCTTTTGATGCTGAGAGGATGTTGGGTGATGTAACACAGCTGCACGTAATGCCATGATCAAGTCCCACAGGGATCTGATATTCTGAGCAAAAACCGTACTTTGCATTCCATGGCTTGACAGCTGCCAAAGACCTCAGCTCAGGAAAGTTTCAGTTTCTACCAAAAAGACAGAATAATGAATAAGTTATTATTAATGGCACCATCCTAAGGTAATGCTGTATGTGAAACAGCTGGTCCATGAGTAACACATTTTCACAGCAACACCTGGTGTCATTAATTTCACAGAATCACAGAATGGCCAGGGTTGGAAGGGACCTCAAGGATCATGAATCTCCAACCCCCCCTGCCACATGCAGAGCCACCAACTTCCACATTTAATGCTAGACCAGGCTGCCCAGGGCCCCATCCAATCTGGCCTTGAACACCTCCAGAGACGGGGCATCCACAACCTCTCTGGGCAGCCTGTTCCAGCACCTCACCACTCTTTCTGTAAAGAATTGCCCCCTGACATCCAACCTAAATCTCCCCTCCCTCAACTTAAAACCATTTCCCCTCGTCCTACAGTTATCTACCCTTTCAAAGAGTTGATTCTCCTTCCCTCTGTAGGCTCCCTTTAGGTACTGAAATGCTGCACTGAGGTCACCCCGCAGCCTTCTTTTCTCCAGGCTGAACAAGCCCAGCTCCATCAGCCTGTCTTCGTAGGGGAGGTGCTCCAGTCCCCTGATCATCTTTGTGGCTCTCCTCTGGACCCTCTCCAACAGCTCCCTGTCTTTTTTGTACTGGGGGCTCCAGACCTGGACACAGTATTCCAGATGGAGCCTCACAAGAGCAAAGTAGAGGGGGACAATCACCTCTCTGTCCCTGCTGGCTACCCCTCTTCTGATGGAGCCCAGGATACCATTTGCCTTCTGAGCCGCAAAGGCAAGCTGCTGGCTCACATTAAGTTTTTCATCCATCAAGACCCCCAGGTCCTTCTCCACAGGGCTGCTCTCAAGGACCGCTCCTTCCAGAGCATATGGATGCCTGGGATTCCTCCGGCCCAAGTGCAAAGCCTTGCACTTTGCCATGCTGAATCTCATTAGGTTCACCCAGGCCCATCTTTCAAGCCTGTTGAGGTCCCTCTGAATGGCATCCCTTCCTTCCACAATCTGGCAGAGTTCAACACGCAGCATGTACCTCAGTGTGACTGCCATACACCTCTATTTAGGAAGTAGGTCAGCTAGCTCCACAGGCAGAGAACACATGGATTTCAATGGGGCACCCACTGACAGAGCTCAGCACCACGAGGTCTCACGTATCTATATCCTAAAGGCGAAAGAGAACAGCCAGCTCCATGCCAAGCAGCCTTTCTCGGCAGAAAGCTCATACAACGCACTCATCACAGCAGGCTGCCTCAGCCCGCCCGGGGGGATGCTGCACACACGCGTGGGCCCCCAGGGGTGACCGGGAGAAGCCGAAGACAGCGGCCGTCTCCGCGCCGGGGGCACGAGCAAAGCTCGCAGCAGCCTCCCCCCAACCCAAACACCCCCCGACAGCCGCCGAGGCGCGCACGGAGCAGGGCCCGCTCTGAGCGCGGCGAGCAGAGGGCAGGAACCGGGAGGGGGGCCAGCCCCGCTCGGCTCCCACTGCTGCTTCCTCCTCTTCCTCACCGCCCGCCTCTCGCGATAGGGGCTGCCGGGGGTCTCCTCAGCCCGCGGCCCCATTCCGTCCTCACACGCACGCACGCGCGCCCGCCCTGCCCCAGCCCGGCCCTTCCACCTCCCGCGCGCTCACTCTGCGAGCCGTCGTCGAGGCGGTCGAACTCCCACTCCGGGGACAGGGTCTCCAGCGCCATGGCAGCGCCGCGCCCGCCTCCCCTGACTCAGGCGCACGGGACTTCCTACCCCGCGCCGCGACGCACTCTGGGAAATGGAGGCGGAGAGGCGGGGGGGAAGCCGGGACTCCGGGAGGAGGCGGGGTGGTGGAGGGGTGGGCAGCCGGCGTCAGCCTCAGTGCCGTTCAGGACGCCGGTAATGTCAGTTAGAGGATAAAAGAAGTAAAAGCGCTAAGCGTGACGGAGGAATTGTCGCTTGGGCTGCTTGCGGTGCCCGCAGCGATGACTTTACCTCAGCACAGTCTGTGCTATTAGCAGAAACGGAAATGGCTCTGAAGAGCGATGTGGGAGCATCAGCAGTTTCATGGGGCTGAGAGCAACAGAAATAGCAGCTCCACGGAGAGATGGATCAGTAATTGCAGATCGTCCATTAAAGCTGGCTCTGTAATGCAGCCAGTCTGAAAATAGCACTGCTGCGCTTGTTTTCTGGAGACGAGCAATCCGTCCTTTGCCAAATCGATTAATTTTAGAGGGAACTAGGATCTGGCTGGCGTGCTTGCTCTGGTCGATGAGTTTTTAACTCATTACAGCACATTTCAAGAGACCAGCTGTTGGAAATACCCAAATAATTTATCAGGACGGTATCTCTGATAAAGCAGATTCTATTCGCAATTGCAATGGCGGGCCTCCTGCAAGCAGAGCACGCAGAAAACAGCGTTACGTCTTTTACGCCCTCTTACTCGACGCTTCTCTCTTTCTCCCCTGGTTCCTCAGTGGCTGAGTGCTTCAGGTTCACAATCTTCCTGACGCTCAACTAAACACACAGATACTGGCTAAACATAAATTTCTGCTGGCTAAGCATATATCACAAATTAGTTCTAAACTTCTCACATTTGCTCATTCAACACTCGGTCATTGTTTCTGGACATCTGCTTGTCCTTGCATAGAGATAAGCTTAGAAGGAGGACAGGGGGGAGTATCTTGATGCCTGCCTGTTGCATCCCAACCGACTCGCAGAGCAAGGCAATCCAGCCTTGTGTGGAGGCCCTGGCTTCTCTGATGTTTGTTAAGTCTGTTTTTCTTTTGCTGAGGGTCTCTTATCCAAGCAGAATAGCCCTACAATATGCTTTCTAGTCCATAATACTATACCTATACTAGTTGGAACATTTAGAAACTATTGCAGTTTTGCAAACAAGAATTAATCATACAATTCAGCAACTATATTTCTAAAGTATGTTACTAACGTATATGGTATTTCTACTTTTTCATGTCAGCTATTTCTAAGGACAAGTTACAAAATACAAATACATTGTGCTCTACTTTTCCAGATAATTCCCCCTTTTTAATATCTATTGCAGAAACAACATTCCATTCCTACACATCCTAGATCTGGGAAAGAAAAGATCAAAACCAATTTTTTGAGAAATCATATGAAAAATGTTCAGAGTATCTTCTTTTTTAACTACTTTTTTTTTTTTTTTTTTTTTTTCCAGTTCTGATTAACATTGCAAATGACACCAAGCTGGGGGGAAGCATTGATCTGCCTGAGAGTAGGAAGGCCCTACCCAGGGATCGGGGCAGGCTGGATCAATGGGCTGAGACCAATTGTATGGGCTTCAATAGGACCAAGTGCTGGATCCTGCACTTCAGTCACAACAGCCCCATGCATCACTATAGGCTGAGTAAAGGAAAAGGATCTGGGGGTGTGAGGAGTCTGAATACAAGTGTTAATGGGGAGCAGCTGAGGGAATTGAGGTTTTTCAGTCTTGAGAACAAGAGGCTCAAGGGAAACCTTATCTTTCTCTACAGTGACCTGAAAGGAAATCGTGGTGAGGAGGGGTTTGGCCTCATCTCCCAGGTAACACCAGGAGGACTAGAGGGAATGGCCTACAGTTTCACCAGGGAAGACTCAGGTTGAGTATTATGAAAATTTTCTTCTTAGAAAGAGTGGTGCTGCAGTGGCACGGGCTGCCAAGGGAGGTGGTGGAGTCACCATCCCTGGAGGTGTTCCAGAACCGTGTGGATTTGGCACTGAGGGACACAGCTAATGAGCATGGTGGGGATGGGTTGGCAGTAAGACTAGAGGCTTTTCAACCTTTGTGATTCTATGTCTATGAACAGAGCCCAAGGACATCTGCTCTACTCACAGTCTTCTGTGTGAGCTTGAGCTGTTGAAATGGGGCTTTTAATTCCCTGGTAATGTAATTGTGCAGGATGTTGGCAGCTGGCAGTGCATGCATACACCTCTGGGGACGTAAGTGTGACAATTTATACTTGACTTCAAATATAACATTCTGTCTACAGTCATATAGATGCAGCTTTTACTGAATTCAGTAGAGTAGCCATACATACATTCAAAGGCAAGGTATGTCCTTTAGTTTTGAAAGCAGAACAGTAGAAAAATTTTGCTACAATCATCTAGTTTTTGTGAAAATAAAATACTGTTTCTTTCTGCACGTAAATGGTTTGTCAGATTACTTTAAAGATTTTTGGTTGGTTGGTTGGTTTTGTTTTTTGTTTGTTTGTTTTGTTTTGTTTTCTATCTCAGAAAAGAGTATCCTTGTACCACCTTCAGGGTATAGCTACTGACTGAAGCAGCAGTCAGTAGAGCCCTCCCCTCCCACAGCTGAAGTGAATACATAATGAGTAAAATACTGCCAGGCTGGTTATTGCAAGGCTGTGAGATCACCAACAACTAAGCAGCTGGTTTGTTTCTGCAGTGGCAACGCTGCACCAGGATAACCATACCATAAGCCATTGCAAGACTTATTTTGATCATGAGAATGAAACCTGTAGAACTAATGCATTTCTTAGAAAGGAGCAGGAGGCTTAATAACCCGAAAAAAATCACGGAATCAAACAAGTACATCAGTTAAATTTTATGATGGAGTTCATGATGCAATTACTTAAAAGACTAATTGTTTTTCTTGTGCCTCGCTAGGTGGCAGTGTTTGTTGCCTACACTGAGATCAAGCCCAGCTGCTGCTATAATTTCTATTTCTTCTTACTTGGATTTTATCCTGAAGCCTGTTGTTTTAAGTGAATCAAGCATAGCTCAGCTCCGATTGATAAATTTACTGTTCTCAGTTCTCATTGAATGGCTTTATGCTGTTTGCAGAAGTGGAAGCGTTGACAGATTTTATAAGTTGCTTTTCTCAAAGTCAGGTAACGCTTAGGGTTTTCATGTGTGCTAGGAAGTTTTTATTTATTACTGGTTTATAAGAAGTTACTAAGATTGCTCAAGTATCTGTCAATATCTTTAGAAATCACAGCAGTCAGAAAATCTTTAGACTTTGTTTAGCACAGACGTTCTTGGAAATCTGAATATTATTTCAAGAGGTTGAGAATTGATTCATTTCTTTTGAACAGACCAAAGTGATCAAGAAAGTAAAATTTCTTATTGGACTTTCCTATGCATTGAGTCTTATGTAAATCTGTACTAGTTGAAATCACTATAAAGGACTGGAGGGAGATTAAAGACCAAAATACAGGAGAATTAACTTGGTACTATGACTGTTTTATTTATGCAGTGGCTAGTTGTCTATAAACTGGTAAAACAACACGGGCTTGACTGTGTGAGGTATTGAACTCTTTTTTCCTTTGAAACACATAATCACAGAGTCATCCAAGCTGGAAGGGACCCATGGGGATCATCAAGTCCAACTCCTGGCTCTACCAATACAGTTATGTGGCATTTTTCACAAAATTTTTATCACGTTTGGTAACTTAGTGGAAACCTTAACAATGCAAGTAGGAGCTTTTTTTTTTTTTTTTAATGGTGAAACGCATTCAGAGAAAACATTTCTTCTACTGTATGCAGGCACAGTTTCAGCAGGATTAGTAGAATTGTAGTTACTTATAGGAGAAGGAATGTGGCTTGCTGGATCTGCAGGAATCCAGCTATACATTCCTTATCTGTGGAACATTTAATGCTAAATTCTATGAATATTTTAAGTAAAATGAAGTTCTTGCTCAGCTTTTGTGGCCAGATTCCCAGAAAATATTTACTATCTGAGACTTGCTCTTTACAACTGTGATCCACAAAGATAATGCTTTTCAAAAATAGTTTCTAGCTTATTGTATGGAATTTGAGAAAGAGAGAGAGAGAGATGTATATATAATTTCTGATTATATATATGAGTAAGGCATCTGAATATAACAATTCTTTCTACTGCTTAAATCAGTGAAATAATTCCCTTTCTTCACCAAATATATACTCGCTCTGTTTTGTTACTCTGGAAACATGAAATGCTAAGCATATGGTTTTAAGGAGTTATCTAGATGACAGAAAATCTGTATCAGTAAACTGTGAAAGCCTCACTGGAAATCACGTGAGTTTCTAGCCTGAGATTAATTTAAGGCTGAAATGGGAAAAAAAAAAATAAATCAAGTTTTGTATATAAATGTTGCAGAGAGAAAAGAAGAAATAGAAGCTTCCTGTGGTGGTGAGTGGCAAAACAAGAAAAGTTGCTGCTGTACAAAATTTGAGTTGAAACTTGTCATGCAATTAACATAGTTAGGGAATAACCAGTACAAAGCCTCAATTTATTTTTTTAATCACTTAGTGTTTCAAACTGGATGAGCTGTAAAGTACTCTTGAGGAATGTGAGTCTGAACTATGACCAAATGTTTTTTCATTATGAAAAGCCCCGTCAAGGCTGATTTTCAACTACAAAAAGCCTGTTCAAAGCTAGTTTAGCCAATTACTGAACCCCAGGGTATGATTTTCAAAAGAAAATAAATTCTGGAAGATTGAGCAGCTTCCCAAGCAGTTCAGTACGTGTGTGTACTCAGTGTACTGTGGAACACAGCCTTCTGCAATGGTCTTGCCAATTCTTGATTATATCTTTAAAGACACTCTCAAAACAAGTAACTTCTGCATTACAGAAATCATATTATGCTCATCTGGAATCGGTTTAACAGCTGCTCTGTGCATTTCTGCACATGCAACCACATTTTACTTTGTAAATGTGCTGTTGAACAAACGAGTTTAACTTAGGAATAATATTTGTGTGTCGCATTTTTATATATATCACTCTTTTTGTTTGTGCACCTTGCTGACATATTTCACTAGAAAAGTAGGAAATGGAAATCAATTGGGTTAGGAGGAAGACCATGTTGGAAATCTTACTAAGGATAATAGCAATTTTTTTCAAAGTTAAATTTTGGCTTTAAGAACCAGGAAACAGAACTGGAAGAAATCAAGAGAAGAAAACTCAATGTTTAAAATGTGCTCCATATCATTTGCAAAAATCTACACTGATATAATCAGAGCTAGGATTCTTCTCTGGATTAACAAGAAATTTTGATAATTTGCAAGCTACTATTACTCATTCTGAGACAGGTCAGTGTAGTCATTTTCCAGGTGACAAAAAAAAATCCTTGTGATTTGGCTATGAATGTTTATACTCATCCCTGAAATTCTACATGCTCAGTTTACTAAGCAGGTTTTATAAGCCCTGGTGTTTGAATTAATCAACTCTGATCACAATAAAGAAGCAGATGGTATGCAGATACCATCCTTGCATGTGATTTTACATCTCCTTCTCCCTCTTTTCCCTTCTCCCTCTTCATTACTACAAAATCTAAAGTAGGTCTTGAACCCTACTGACCTGCTGTTCTTTATACTGTGATTCTACTGACAAGGGACACCTTCTCCAGTGGTTTTTCCTTTTTGTCACCCAACATTTTAATAGTTTGTGGAATAAAGCCATGGTAAATGGAGATACAGGCTCAGTGGGTTTGGCATTGTGTTTTGGAAACCAAGATGTGCCAACTAATTAAGGTCCTATTGTATTCTGCATGAATTGTTGTATTTGTGCTGTGGGGGTGTAAGGAATAGAGCTGTAAGTCATTACAAATTGCTTATCTAAGAATACAAGGTATTTTGCCATAGGGCTGCATGTCAGCTGCTAAATGCCAGGTGAACGGTATTGTAGATGGAGAGGATTTGGGGCCATGAACCAAGATCTGGAATCTCATAAACTTTGGTAGTGTTTGAATCCAGTTCCAAATTTTGCAGTATGGAAGTGTTTTTCACGCCAGCCTTTACAGTAGAAGTTCTTTACACTCTGTTGTTTGGAATTTGCATAACTTGTTCTAGAATTACTGCACACCATTCTTTTTAACCCCTAGAACCACAGATACTAGAAAAAGAATCACTTGTATAAGCATGTTCCTCTTTATAGTGGGACTTTTTGATGAATTCTTTTAGTTTAGCCAGTTCCGTTTTCAATATCTCAGAGCAAAAGAACTTCTTGATTCCCTCAGTTGACTGTTCCATCATCTAGTAAGTCACCATGTACTCTGAATGAAGGCATCATGAGAAACTTCAGTAAATCTGGCAAAGTATTCTTCTAGGTTTTTCACCCTAAAAAACAGTTGAAAGTATAGGAACTGACTAGAGGCTCTCAGTGTTGAATTTTCCCTGCAAAAGCAAGTCTAATGCTTTGTCCTAATTATCATTTGTATAGATTCCATTTCATGTCACCTTTGCACCACGTCTTGAGTAAAGGGCAGGGTATATTTTTGCTGCACAGGAGTAAATAAAAAATTAATTATATTACAAGGATCTCAAAGCAAACCCCCATGTCACTTTACTATATGGGGGATGTGTGCTCTGATTGAGGGTCCCTTCCAACTCAGCATATTCAGTGAGTCCATAAAACCTCAATTATTTTTTTCTGTGGGACTGGTACAATTTATCTCTTGCTGTACTTCTGCTTCCCACATTCTGTGAGCACAGAGGAGCAGCAGCCATGCTGCGGAAGTGCCTTTTTTGCAGGCATAGCTGAGCAATGGGAGTATCTTAAGAAGAGTATGGGTACCTTGTAATGGAGCCCCAGGCATTATTATCACAGTTCTTTTGCAGAAAATAATAAAAGCAGCAGTGAGGAATGGACGCTCGGAAGTGCTAGGCAAGACTTTTTCAACTCTACATTCTGCTGCAACAAGACCTGTGCAGATTATAAATTAAATTGAAGTGTTGCTTTTGACTTCTCTAATGTGGTTCACAAGCCACCCATACAGTGACCAACTTCATTTTTTCTTCTTTGTTTTCTTGAGAAGAGCAGAACGTTTTTCAGTCTTTTATCCACCTCCATTCTTTAATGTTAAATATTGCTGAGGTTTAAGACTTACCTGAGCAGCAGTCGTGCTCACACTCCTGCTCTTGGTTTGCTGTTCATAGCCCTTCTGGGGTCAATTTCATTTGCCTTGGGATATTTTTTGGCACTCTGAATTTTGTTTTTTCATTATCTTCATGAAAGTCAGGTCCTGTTTGACCAGTGTGATCTCCTGTAAACAGGTTACTATGGATTAGGAAAAGGCTGTAGATGTAGTCAACCTAGACTTTAGTAAAGCTTTTGTTTCCCACAGCAAAGGGGAAAGCTGGCAGCCTGTGGCTTGGTCAGGTCCAGAGATTGGAGCTGAATAGAATTAAATCCAACTGGCAACCTGTCACAAGTGGTTCCTCATGGGACTACTACTGGGAGTAGTCCTGCTTAATATCTTTACTGATGATCTTAATGAGGGGATTGAGTGCACCCTAGATTTGCAGATGATGACAAAGTGGGAGGAAGCGTTGATCTGCCTGAGGGTAGGAAGGCCCTACAGAGGGATCTGGGCAGGCTGGATCAATGGGCTGAGGCCAATTGTATGCGCTTCAACAGGACCAAGTGTTGAGTCCTGCACTTCGATCACAACAGCCCCATGCATCACTACAGGCTTGGGGTAGACTGGCTGGAAAGTTGTGTAGTGGAAAAGAATCTGGGGGTTTTAGTGGACAGCTGGCTGAACATGAGCCAGCAGTATGTCCAGGTGGCCAAGGCGGCCAATGGCATCCTGGCTTGTACCAGAAGCGGTGCAGCCAGCAGGAGCAGGGAAGTGATCGCTCCCATGTACTCAGCACTGGTGAGGCTGCATCTCAAGTGCTGTGTTCAGTTTTGGGCCCCTCACTACAAGAAAGACATTGAGGCTCTGGAACATGAAAAGGGCAAGAAAGCTGTAAGGGGTCTGGAGCACAAGTCTGATGGGGAGCGGCTGAGGGAATTGGGGTTGTTCAGTCCAGAGAAGAGAAGCTCAGGGCAGACCTTATCTCTCTCTACAAAAACCTGAGACTGTGGTAAGGTAGGGGTCAGCCTCTTCTCTCAGGTCACAGTATTAGGATAAGAGGGAATGGCCTCAAGTTTCACCAAGGGAGGATCAGGTTGGATATTAGGAAAAATTTCCTCTCAGCAAGAGCGGTGCTGCAGTGGCACAGGCTGCCCGGGGAGGTGGTGGAGTCACCGTCCCTGGTTGTGTTCAAGAAGCGTGTGGTTAGTGGGCACGGTGGGGATGGGCTGAAGGTAGGACTAGATGATCTTACAGGAATCTTCCGACCTTAACCATTCTAAGATTCTACCTGCAACAAGGAGTCGTCGTTACGGCTTGAGAACGACACGGATCCCCTCACCTCCCCGCAGGACCCGGCACGGCGCTGCCCCCGGCGGCTTCCCGCTGCTGCCCGGGCAGTGGCGGCAGGTGCGGGGCTCCCTTCTGCCGCCATGCCGCACCCCGGGCGGGGCCGCGCCGCCGCGGCGGGGCCGCAGGATCTGGTCGGGCGCCATCGGCGCGGGTTGCGTCAGACGAGGCGCTCCACCGGGTCGGCGCGCCGCTCGCCCGACCGCGCACCGCAAGATGTTGCGGGCAGCCCCGCGCCTGTTGCGGACCATCTGCACGAGCTCCGCGGTGAGCGGGGCGCTGAACGTCGGCGGACGGGGCCGGGCCGAGCCGAGCCGAGGCGGGCGGGGGTCGGGGATGATGCGCGTCCTCGCTGCCGGGGGGGAATTGCATGGCGCGTACGGGCGCGGGAGGGCGAGAGGTTTCGGGAGCCACCGGAGCAGCATCCTGCCCGGCCCGCGGTCATCAGATGGGCGCCGCAGGGATGCGGCTGGAAGGAGCCGGTCGGCCCCGGGCCCGGCCTGGCGGGGGCCTGTGGATGCCATCGTCCCCCGGGTCTGGAGCTGCTCCTGAGCCCGTCTTGCTCTGCCTCACGGCCTAAGTGCCTCCGCGGCCCTTGCCCCAGGTTTTTGCAGTTCCGAGCGCTTGTTCCGAGCTGTTCTCTTCCATATATAGACCATACAAGTGCCTTAAAGTGCCCTGCCCGATCGACATTGTCCAGATGCTTGGGTCTGGCAAGCGGAGGCTGGGAGAAGGCTTCTGCTTTCCTAAAGAGTGCTGTGTGTTTTGTGCTTGCTCGGTTTAGTGCAAGGAAGTCATCCTAAGGGCTTTGCATGGAAAGGTCACAATGAAGAGATCGAACACAAAATACAGTCAGTGGGGCCAACAGATAAGAATGAATAACTGCTGTGAGCCCACAGATGTGTAATGAGAGGGAGGGAGACCCTACGCTTGGATTCTATTTGGAGGCACTGGAATTTAGCACAAATCCTGATGCAGCACTGCTTTTCAAAGGAGGCACAATTTTAAATTCATCTTTGAAAAGATGCAGCGTATCAAAATATTTACTAGCTTCACTATATCCCTGTGGAGAATAAATAAAATATTGCAGTATTCTTGGTAGCTTCACAGTCAGAGTAGCAGTTCTTAAACGTTCACCTTCAATAAATTTGATTAGAAATTGACAAGTCATTACATGTAAGACCTGTGTATATGCCCACGTATGAGAGGCAGCAACAGAAAATGATTTTTAACTATGAAATAAATATTCATATCAGCAAAAGTTTTGTAGCATTAGAAAGGAAAGAAGAACGTGTAACTCTTAGACTTGATTCCCTTGTTAGGAAGAACAGTTTGACAGAATATCACAGAATCACAGAATGGCCAGGGTTGGAAGGGACCTCAAGGATCATGAATCTCCAATCACCCTGCCACATGCAGGGCCACCAGCCTCCTCATTTAATGCTAGACCAGGCTGCCCAGGGCCCCATCCAATCTGGCCTTGAACACCTCCAGGGACGGGGCATCCACAGCCTCTCTGGGCAGCCTGTTCCAGCACCTCGCCATTCGCTCTGTAAAGAATTTCCCCTTGACGTCCAACCTAAATCTCCCCTCCCTCAACTTAAAACCATTTCCCCTCATCCTGCTGTTATCTACTCTTTCAAAGAGTTGAGAATAGTCACTAGTGTTTGTTTGGCTGCTTCCCTATGCAGTGTTGAATTCAAAACCAACAGAATTATGGTAGAGTGAGCAGCAGCTTATCTTTTGGGAGTACTGTCATATAAACCTCATTATCCTGTGATTATTGAACTAACAAGAAAAAGACCAGATCTTTCCAAACCGTCTGGGCTCCATTGTTTCCCATAAGTAGGAATTGGGCATCCTTGCAGAAATAAAGCAAGAAGTGCACTGTGATTATACGTGACCATTAATTTTCTCATGAAAAGAAGTGTCTGTTGATTAATGTCATATATCCACAATGAGCCAGGCAACTGCAAACAACATCCGATGTAACTCCTAACATCGCTGACAGAAAGTGATAAGTTTGTTCTTTGGATGTACTGGTGATAATGCTCTGGTACCTATCCATCACTTTGTTCAATAGCATTGTCTCGGTGTTCTTTAAAGACTCCTTTCTACAGCTTTATGGTGAATGGTACTGGTAGTATCCTGCCCCAAACATGCCATTTCCATAAGAAAGAAAACACCAAACTATTTTTTATTTCGGTGTAATTTTGTACTACTTTCCATTTTAATTGGGTGTTTTGTTCATACTTAATTCTTCAAAAAAGATTTCCCACTTTCACTGGTCTAACTCATCTTAGGTAGAAATGCTTGAGGAGAGTTTCTGAAGTAAGATAGGAGCTGGCTCTTAGACTTTCTGCAGTAAATCAATTGTCATTTTTCAAATAAGACAAAAAATGAAGGACTGAATTTGTGGTCTGAACTTGCAAGTCCTTCCACATATGGGATTTCTTCCACTGAACCCAACAGATTTGTGAGTTTGGCTCCTGATTTCTGCTGATGACAGAGCATGTGTTAAGGTGAGACAAGGTACTAATAACAATCACACAATGCACACATACCATTTGTTGGAGAGTAACTGAAGAATCAACAATTGCAAGACCCATTCTGCAGTTGAATTCAGTCTCCATCTGAGTAACTTTCTATGCACATGAGACAGCAGAGTTGGCTTCTTGACAGGCTGATCTTTTTGTGCAGTGCCATTAAGAAACTGAACGTTCTGAGCCCATCTACAATCTTAACTCCCCAGTCCTTCATAGAACATACTTTGTTTACTTTCTTTACTTCTCACTATTTGTTGACTTAGCTCCACAGTTAATGTGAATTAAGCTAGTATAACTTACTTAACGTAGGGAAAATATATTAATTTACAGCAACTCATGATTTGGAACTGGAACTGGAACACAGTTCCATGTAATATGATAGCCAGTCTTCTTCACGGAGAAACATGAGCTAAGAGTTAAGATTAGGATTATGCTATATGTAACACTTTGTGAATAAGTGGAAAGAAAGTAGCTCTTAAAGTGGTGATAAATTTGGACTGTAAATTTCAAAGAAGATTGCCAAGTATCAAAAAAGCAATAGAGTACAGCAGCAAGAACTTGAAAAATAATTTAAAATGGAGGTTGGATAAATCTGTAAAAGCAATTGTATTACATGATCGCTTGTGATGGCTTTAGGACTGGATTTTAACTAAGCAGAGCACTTTCAGTCTTGTGTTCTTACTGAGAGGTTAACAGAAGGACGAGAGTAGAAGTAACTCATATCTGGACTATCTTCAATATTTCTTCATTGTACTGGTTGGGCTCCCACTCTAAATTGGCTCTGTACAGAGATCAAAGGATTTCCTACCATGCCAAGCATGTTCAGTGAGCCAGCACATTTATCTTTCCCCATTTATTTCCTCTGGGATACTTAAAATAATTAAACAATTAGGAAAATCTGATGACTGATTTTGATAAGGCAGCAGTGTTTCTGTAAAAGTAAAAATATTGGTCATAAAACATTGGTTATACAATCTACTTCTATTCACTGAGCCTTTCTAGATTAAATTCACAACAGGGACTTGTCTTTACTAATGTCATGGAGATAGTGGATGTATTTTAGGCATAACTAGCAACAGTGCAACATTGGTTAGGAGCACCAGTATCACTGATCTCATAAAGGATTTCTACCATCCAGCCGTAAAAATCTAATCTTGCACCAGCCCAAGTTATGTTCATCTTTGCAATTATTTAGTACTACTTTGATTGCAAGCAAGCTGATTAATGCTGTAATACAGAGAAGTTTGGCCATGCAGCTTCATTCTGATGGAAAATACTGCCTTTGGACAAATAGTTATTGCCTACTGCTTTATATAAAAATGGTATGCATAAAATAACAAGCTTGCTTCAGTGTTCCTGTAGTGGAACCTTCTATTTTGTAATGTTCTTTCTCTGAGGCCATCTGCAGAACTAAAACAGCTTGCAAACATCAAGATTCATCCATAGTATTTCAACTGTGAAATGAATTGTGATGAAATGGACTGTGGTTTTGAGTAATCTGTTTCTCAGGACATTTGTTATATGATCTGATGGGCAGTCCAGACCATTTAGCATCCAGTCAATAACCTGCTTTGTCAAGGTATTCTCATGTCCCATCCTCCATAAGAAAGGGAAGAGAGGAAGGAGAAGAAAAACGTGTGTCAACATACAGCACAAATACCAGTGGTTAAAATATTCATTACAGTGCTTTGATTCAGAGAATCATGAATCTCCAACCCCCCTGCCACATACAGGGCCACCAACCTCCCCATTTACTACTAGACCAGGCTGCTTAGGGCCCCATCCAATCTGGCTTTGAACACTTCCAGGGATTGGGCATCCACAACCTTTCTGGGCAGCCTGTTAAAGCACCTCATCACTCTCATAGTAAAGAATTTCCCCCTGACATCCAACCTAAATCCTCCTTCCCTCAAGTTAAAGCCATTTCCCCTTGTCCTGCTGTTATCTACCCTTTCAAAATGTTGATGAAGAGTTGATAGTTGATTTCTATTTATCCTTCTGAGCTTGTGGCATCCAGTGAGTCATTCAGGAAAAAATGGCAGTCGAAGTCCATTTGGGAAAGATGAAAGTTAGGATGAAGGTGAGGATGTGGATTTATATTCCACCTTTTGTTCTGGGGCCTCCCAAGAAGTCTGAGTCTTTAATGGTCTGAGTCTAGGAGAAGTTTCTGTCCAATGCAGCTTTGGGGAAGACAAGCTTTTTTGTTTATTTTATATGAACCTTTCCTTCCTAGCCAGGTCCGTTTGTTTTTTAAGGGTTGAAAAATGCAAAGGCAGCTCTTGCTTGAAATTAGAAGCAAACACAGAAGGCTGGGAAAGTCCACCAAGGGCACTGAGTATTTAGCAGTGTTCCCTTGTAGGAAGATCAAATGAATGATCACTACCTTTAACTTGGTAGAAACAATATGAGCTTGTCTCCTTTGTGTATCCATGTTAACCACAAATTATATGCCACAATTTAATTAGAGGGATTTAGAGGGCATGCTCCAGGCACCAATGTTATGCCAAGAGAAAATGTTTTTAATGTTTTCAAAAATATTGTTTCATTTCATGTCATATCTTATGGCCAGGAGTAAGATAATGGAGCCTGTTATACCTCGTGTAGCAAGCAGTGAGTCTGTCTAATGAAAATTATGGGAAACCAATATACATAAATACTGATACTTTATGCTCAGTGTTGTCTCACAGAACTACACATTGCCTATTGCTTATCTAAAAAACTGATTGCTTTTCCCTCAAATGAAAAAAGGTTATTTCACTTTCAATTAAAAATAATGCTGAAAGAGCAAAAGAGAAACATAAGCAGCAACATAAATACTTTATATCCTGTAACATGGTTTGTTTTAATTCTTTTGATCAGGCATACCAGCATAAGCTAAAGCTAGCCCTTATAGGTCAAAGCATTTTTGGACAAGAGGTTTATAACAAGCTGAGGAAAGAAGGCCATAAAGTTGTGGGAGTTTTTACAGTGCCTGACAAGAATGGACAAGCTGATCCTTTGGGTAAGTGCATTTAATCTAAATGCTGACATTACAGGTATATATAACAAACTTGCCTTGCTGTGAGATGTCTCTATGGGAGTGACTTGCATATATTGCCCTTGATACATTGGGTTCAGCACAAGGACTATGCTTAAATGAATACACAAGTCCCAGAGCTGGTTTAACTTTGTTAATTAGTGAGTATTTAAAAATTGTTTCTAGCCATGCAGGGCCATATGCTATGATATTTTCTTTTTAAATAAATTAATCTGGGTACCTTATTTGAATGTCTACCTAGAAGTACCATCCTGAACTAGATCTGTACCTTAATAATAATCAAAATATGTAAAAGTAGGTTTGAGGAACAGTCCAATAGTCTTGATAGCTCCTGACTTAACAGGATGTATTAGCAAATAGCTGCTGAGCCTGCACACAAGCACAAATGTCTGTCACCTGTTCCATGTTGCTGTCTGGGACACTCAAGGCTTGGAGCCAAGACTGTTTATTCTTGGCTTTCTGCTCTTTCTGACAAGCTTGTATGCAGCAGTATATCTGCAGAACCTATTTCTCTTCCATTTAGACTAAGGAAAACTCACTGGAAAGAGTAGAAGAGGCTTTGCTCTTCTTTTTTACATTGCCAAGATTTTGCAAACTTTCTAAGCAGTTGCTGTAGAGATATTCAAAATTGAACTCATACAGCAGAAAATAGCGTGGTGAAGAAGCTGCTTTGAAGTCATTATCTGAATTGTAATTTTCTCTTATTTTTCAGTGCCACAAAAATGGTGAGTTAATAGGATTAACAAGTGCCAGAAAAGAACTTACCTTTATGAATTAACAGAAATTAAAACTACATTCCATGAGTTGTCTCAAATGTCTCTTTTTTTTTTCTGTTCAGGTCCTTACATGTTTTTATAGAATGAGGGAAGAATCAAACATAGATTCTTCTTACTTTGTCTGTGGCACTCCTAACAGCTCTCAAGTTTGTTGCATTCTGTGATCTCATTGAAAGAATTAATCATACACTGGAAAAATTATAGGAGATATGTATTGGTTTAGAAAAAGACAATGTGTCTGTCCAGCTCTGGAAGCATACTGTAACAGTTGGTTGCATTATACAAACTATTATTATACAGTTTTTAGACTAGCAGATGTAACTCAACAAATCTTCAGCTGATTTCCATCATGACCATTTTAATTGAGCTGTAGAATGTTTGTTGCTTTCCTAAGACTTCTTTTTTTTTTTTTTACTTTCTGATGATCCAAACAACTTAAGTTGCAAGTGAAATTTTCTAATGTTTCTATATCCTCAGCCAGCTATGATTTTTATTTCTAAAAGCAATTCCAGTGCATGCTAGCTTCCAATGCACTGTATGGAATGATACTTCATTAAGTTTTTACTAATAAATATTAATAATTAATAATAAATAATAATAATAATTTAATAATAAATATAATTATTAAATTGACTCAAAATTCAATTCCAGAAATGAAAAAGAGGAAGGAAATCCAAAGAGTGTTTAGAAATAGGAGTTAAGTTAATTTTCTGTATTCCCTTTTCTTCCTATTACAGATTCAGCTCACAGCTTAGAGTTTGACTCTACCATCTTTTCTATGATGGTTTGTTAAGCAGATGTTCAGTGGAGTTTATCAAACATCTGAAGATTCTGTCTGCAATAATGCAGTTGCTTTTTCTCACCCTTGAGCTAAATTCTTGGTATAGCTATGTCTCTCACAGATAAATGGGAGCATATCCAGAAAGCATCAGTAAACAGAATATTGAAGAAATGACTGAAGGCTGCTAGCATCTGTAATTATTTGAGCCACATGGTAAATTGCTGCTGACACAAGCACATAATTGTAATCACATACAAATGTGAAAGGTAAAATTAAGCTCTGCCAGACAAGTTGCAGGCAAATGTAATGACCAGATAAGAAATGAAGTGTCATTATTTAATATTCAATGACATTCATCATTCTTACTAACCAAGCTATGAGAGTGAAATTAAAGTTGAGAATGGTCCAAGCTATAGGAATGAGAGTCAATGACATAATTAATCAAATTTATCCAAGTGTAAAGTTTTATTTAAACAGCATACAGAACAGTACAATGGGCTATCTGTAATACATTTCGTGATCTGGATTGTTGTACAAAACTTATTTCAGCTTGAATTTTTAACACAAAATGTGAATTAAAGAAAAATATATTTTTGTCCCTCAGCACTGGCAGCAGAGAAGGACGGCACTCCTGTTTTTAAATTTCCCAGATGGAGAGCCAAAGGCAAGCCTATCCAGGAAGTAATTGCAGCCTACAAATCAGTTGGAGCAGAGCTAAATGTCCTTCCATTCTGTACACAGTTCATCCCTATGGATGTCATTGACTGCCCAAAACATGGCTCAATTATTTACCATCCATCCATCCTACCACGCCACCGAGGAGCTTCGGCAATCAACTGGTAAGCTTTTGCCTGTTAGGATGTTGGGCCAAATCCATTATTTATGTAAACATTTGATACAGTTCTGTTGCCTTGCAACTGCTCTGAAACAATTCCTCCAAAGCAGCTGAGTATTTGGATCATAGACTACACTTCATACCAGAGACTCAACATTATTTCCACCACAGGTGCAGCTGTTATTCCTGGAAGATCAGTGATGTGGTCTGTGCATTTATGTATTTTATTCACATTGGTAAATCAGCAATATGTAGTTTCCATAGGCAGGATGGTACCCTTGCAGCTAGCCCCCCTCAAACAATACGTAACTGTCACAACAGGGCTTCAAGCAGAGTCTAGGACTTCGCAGAAAGGAAAGAAAGAGATGAAAGAATCCATAAGAAGAAAAACTTCTATCATCCTGTGCAATGCACAAGACTAGATTGAAAATGTTACTGTGAAAGAACTAAACTACAGTAATGAGCACAGTGGACTCTGATGTAGCATTCCTATGTCAAAAGAAATGTCCTTGTCATTATGTTTAAATTCAAAGAGAAATTTCCTAAACATATATATATATATATATATATAAAGATTCTTACAGACATCATGATGATTATCTAAAATTTTAATGCTGTAAATTCAAAGCAAAAGCATATTTTGTTTTTTGAATAACGACCCACAAAAAAAAACTAAGCTGAAGTACTTGAAAAGAGTACTTGAACAGAGAATAAAGGAGACCATTAGAGATGCAAGGGAATCCTTCGGAAAGTGGCATTCCTGTCCAAAGAAGTAAAATAAGAAAAAGCACCAGCTCTGTAAAAGATATAAAGGGCCAGCTTTTAAGGCACAAAATTGAATAGCAACCATTTTCTCAAATGTGCTAACGGTGGGAGGTATGTAGAGTTATATAGGTGTTTGATATAAAAAGGTGCTAAGCAAAAAGAATGACATAAGACAGGAGTCTTATATTGGTATTCCAGGTGAAGGAGCTTACAGTGTTACTACAGTACATAGATGAGTAAATTAAGATCCAGAAAACAGGAGGTAAAATTTGAAGTTAAAAAAACATAAGGTAATGATACATAAGAGGAAAAAAAGCTGACTATGTGTAAGCAGCAAAATCTAAGTTGTTGTTCAGAAAAGAGACCATGGGAAGGATCTTAGTACGTGAAGGAAGTAGAAATACCTCAGAAAAATCTTGGTATAGACCAACTTCCACATGATGGCAGATAAGTCTAGAAGTTTTCAAAGTGGAAAACAGATCACTGGGAAGGAAATATGCAGTGTAAAAATCCATGAAAGACATGGGAAGATGAATAAGGAGTGATTGCTCATTCTTTCTTAATCAAAGTAAGGAAGCAGTCAACGAAGAGATCAGATGGTAGGATTTGAATAAAGTACTTTTTCTCCTTGCAGTCAGTTATTAACCTGTGGAACTGTTCATCTAGAGAGAGAGGCCAAGAAAGAAGTTTTCTTGGAGAAAGGGTTCATTAAGACCTGTTCCACTGGAAGGTGTAGATACAGACATACCAGTTGTCTTTCAGTAAGTTCCTGAGGTAAAGATTTCCAGAATCAGGGATGTATCCCAGTGGACTATCACTAAGTCTTGCCCTGTTTTGCATATTCATTCTGTAAGCATCTGCTTTTGGCCTTTGCAGATAAAGACTGTTGACCTAAGACCTTTTAACTATGCTAGAATTTAACTTTAGTTTGGCCTTTACTGTTACTCATGTGTTTCAGCCTTGCACCCCTTGCTCTTGTTACAGTTTATTCCATCTGTTGTGGAATACAGCCCACAAGCTGTAGCAGACCCTTTTCCCACACAAACACCATGACTGAGAAAACCAGTGGGAATGAGGCATGTCTAAGAGGAATCCATTACAGGCAAAGTTTCTGAGCCTCTGAGGATTCCTCACTCCATCCTTTACAGCCTCTTCCAGCTGCTGCCACTTTGTAATCAGCAGCCATCTGCATAGGGAGCTTGGAGATGGTGCACAGAGGAAGGAGTTCTCAGGAGTTCTCATCCTGTTGTCTGCTTAGCATCAGAGATGTTTTTCCACAGTACTTTCTTCTCTGCCAGAGCAATGCTGAGGACATGCATTAGGGCAATCATTCTGTATTTCCAAATAATATAAAACAGATGAGACGCTGCTTCAATGTGTGGAGGATCTGTTATCTGTTTCACTTTTATTTGAACTGGTAACTCCCCCAGCTGTCGTCAGAGTTTGCCCCTCTTTCTGCACAAATGAATGCTTTTAATAATGTAGTTTTCAGTGTTCATATAGTGAATTTTCAAATATATAAGTCAGATTTCAGATGTTCCTCTCACAACGTGGGCTGCCAAAGGAATATTTATGTATGCCATATGTCTTCCAAAAATGGTATTGATGTTTGCACACAGACACTTCTGGCTGCTCCCTTAAGCACTTTGACTTTCCATCATTCTGAAGTACCTGCATCTCCAAGGCAGAAGTGGAAAATCTATCTGGCTGGATTTCCCTTCAAATTCAGAAACAAATCCTGAGCTGATGTAAATCAGTATAGGTCTGCTGTATAACTAGTGCTATGTTCATGCAGACCACACAGCTGAGAATCTGGCTGGATATAAATTCCCCCAATGTCTTTTCCTTAAACAGTTGTGTGTTAGTGTTTTGCTAAGTGTCCATCATTTTCCACTGTTGGTTTAGCTCTTTTTCAGCTGTGGGACAAGTGTGCTACTCTTTCTGACCTACAGATAAGCTGTGAAGCTTAGCTAATTACAATAAAAAATTAGGAATTATTTAGACTGTTTAGATGCTTCTGTCTTTCAAACACACAGCTATTGCACTTTCTGCTCTATACATTTAAGCCACTGATGACACATTTTAAATAGCACAATGACTGTGATGGGCACTCTGGATTCAGCTGCAGCCTTTCTTATGTCACTTTGTGAAAATATATATACAGTATCAAAGCTCTGGGTACTTGACTATGAAATAAGCAATGAAACTGGTGATAAAGACAGTTGGGATCTTCTATCTGCATAAAGCAAATGGATGTGTAACACATATATGGATATCCCTGGCCGCTTTCACATTTTCTCTGTTTACTGTAAGGCTTCTTTTACCTCCAGGACTTTAATTCAAGGAGATAAGAAAGCAGGATTTACAATTTTTTGGGCTGATGATGGTTTGGACACTGGACCAATACTTCTGCAGCGAGAATGTGACGTTGGCCAAAATGATACTGTGGATGATCTGTATAACCGCTTTCTCTTCCCAGAAGGAGTAAAGGCTATGGTATGTTTACCTGTACTAAACAGCAACATTTTATAAGAAAAGAGTAGCATCTGCTGGAGTTTGGGGGAAAAAAAAGAAAAGAAAAAAAAAAAAAAAAGAAAGGAAATATAGACATTTGGGAAGAGAGATTGTGGTGTTCAGATGAATTCTAAACTTCAGAGGAACTCTAAACTTCAGAAGAACTCTGTTGCTTTACAACAGCTGAGGAGGTGGCCTCAGAATATTTGTTGCTGACAGCGGGCAGAATGTATCCTGTTTCTGCAGAAGACAAGAGGTCAGGTTTGTCCCAAGTGTGTGGAAATAACTTTCTTTGCAGAAAGAAAAGGGAAAGAGATGAATGCAAAGGTACAGAGCCACATTCTGTCCTTACCTAAACTCTGGTCCTGCTTAATTCAGGCAGCTGCTGTATGCATGGTGACTAGGTACTCCCATCATATTCTGAGGCTATTTCTTTTGTCAAAGAAGTTTCTCAAGAATATACGTACATTAACCAGTGCCACGTTGGTCCTCTAGATTTTGGAAAACCTGGGTTTTGAAAATAAACCATTTTCTCTTGTGGAAGAAAATTTTCTTCTGTCAGCCACAAGCATGACTGAGGATAAAAGGAGAACCAAGCTGATGTTAAATCTTTTTACTCAGGTGGAAGCTGTACATCTAATTGCTGATGGTAAGGCGCCTCGTATACCTCAGCCAAAAGAAGGGGCAACGTACGAAGGGATCCAGAAAAAGGAAAATGCAGAGGTAGTGTTAAATAACACTGTGATACATGCTAATCACTAGAAAAAGTTGTTGCTAATTCAGACTGCAATAGCAGTGACTTGAAATGAATGTGGGTTTTAACTCGGTTGTTTCCTCCCCTCATATTTGTGAGACAAATCCATGAAGACTCAGGTTAAGTTCAGATTGCCAGCCAGCAGTTACATATGTTTAGAAACTTGATCTACTTGGGATCATCTGCACATAACTAGATGGCTGTTGTGCCTTCTGTGAGTACTTAGGTTACCATACTTTGAAATACAACACTGAATGGGGATAACTGTCCTAGCTTGTTTACCAATAGTCTATGCTGTTTTCTTTACCAGAAATGGGTTGGACGTTAGGAAATGCAAATATACACTATTTACATTTATACTATGCTTATTAAATTTGTTAATCATAATATTATTTATGAGTGAATGAATACCTAGTAGCAAGAGTTATGTTATCAGTATATTAGTATGAGGAGGAGAATCTGTGGACAGATAAAAGCTGCACAGAGCAGAGGAGTGTTAAGGTCATCCCATATGATAGGAAGAGCTCCCATTTGATAGATTTGATAATTCGGGATGTAGAGATCACTGATCTTCCTATATTAGATCAGATCCTTTCTGTGTTCTTAACAACTGAAAGAAAAAAAAATTGTAAAGTGGTAAGCATTAATAACTTGATTTGTAACTAAAGAGAGAAGAATTAGCTGGTATGTCTTGATTTCCTAGATCTCCTGGGATCAACCTGCAGCAGCTTTGCACAACTGGATCCGAGGGCATGATAAAGTTCCTGGAGCATGGACAACAATAGATGACCAGGTATGCTCTGTAAATTCTGCACCCTATTTGTGGCTGTTTTCTCTTATAAAAGCTAAAAGTCTGCATGCAGGTGAATAAAGATGTGAATTACACTGGAGGAGTTCTCACTTGGTGATTATGATTTTTTTAAATCACAATTTAATTAATAGATAAGAACAATATATTAAAAAAACACATGATATGAAGCAGTAAATAACAAGGCTAGAACCACAGTCATTTTGGGAAGCAGATATGCATTACAATGTAATGAAACCCATACTGAAAGGGCACCACCACCATGTAACAGCAAAATGAAACACTGTGAGTAACAGAAATAGCAAAGGAAGGGTTTTCTGAAAGAAATTTGGGCCTGGGAATACAAAAATTACTTGCAGAAATAAATATGCCTAATTTTATCCCCTAACAGCTATTTCCTTTTGATGTTTTAAGACCATTACATATTTGATCCACATTTTACTTGCATAAAATATTTTAAAAATCACATTTCCTGGCTCTGACATCCTAATTTTTTTTACTTAAAAATTAGCCATCTGGGTAGGTTGCTCCAAAAGCCTGGTTCTGCACAGGGACTGATGATGCTTTGAGAGCCCAGAAAAAGAGAAGAGGCCAAGTTCAGCAGTGCCAGCCTGGAGGCAGATCAGGACTCCACCACTTACAGTCACATTTCTGCTGTTCACTAGCTTTACACACATGCTGTCAAATGTTCCTTCCCTTTTTGCACTGGTTTAGTCATGCACAATGTTAAAGCTAAGCAACTTCGCAGGTTTAGGCAACTTGCAAAGTTTTACATGTTCTGGGTTGTAAAGATAGAGAAATGACATTGTAACATGGTTTGCATGTGTAGTTACTTATATTTTATTACTTTGTATTGTATTTAAGTTTCCAAACAATGTCAGTTACTTGGTCTTTAAAGCATGTTTAGAATCTATGCACTTTTAATTCCATTTACTTTTAGGTTGTTACTTTTTATGGTTCATCATTACTTGATGCTTCAGTGCCTGCTGGACAAGAGTTGGCAATAAGAGGTGCTTCAAGACCTGGACTTGTAACCAAGAATGGTCTAGTCATTTTTGGTAATGACGGGAAGATGGTAAGTACTTCATCTGACAAGCATGAGTATGGATGGAATAAATTAGCAAGAAGTGCAGGTAGTGTGGAATTGTCAAGCTGTACAAATCCAGCTGCAAATGGTAGCTGATTTGTTTGACATTTACCACTCCACCACCATCCTATAGGGAAGATATCCATGTTTTGCTTCACACTCAATACATATTCATTTTCAGTAAGGATTAAAATGTATTAGTATAGAGGATAATCTGAAAGACAAGTAGGAATGTCCTGTTTTATATTACATATATCAGCTTTCCTGCAAGCCACACATTTTACATTTTTGTGACCATACTGATGCATAATCAGTGTCCCCTCATATCCCCTCAATTTTCAGGTGTTAGTGAGAAATCTGCAGTTTCAGGATGGAAAAATGATCCCTGCTTCTAAATACTTCTCTGCTGATGAAACAACTACCCTGGAACTTACAGAAGAGGAGAAGAAGATGGCAGAAGATATTAAGGTAATTCAACAAACTGCTTAAGTTGGATATTACTACAGATAAAAACATTACTTAATTCTCATGATAGGCATATCTTTTATTTAACCATGCAGATTGTTTTTGAAGAAATTTTGTATGAATCTTTAGTTAGTAAAATTAATTTCAATGGATTTAAGAATTCACAATAAGCTTAGACGTATCCCTATCAAATTTTATTTCATATACAAGTGGTACAAAAACAGTGATCACAGAGTCAGCTATGGTAAATGTTAATGAATGATGAAGGTGGGAGCAAGAGTAGAGTGAGGAGAAACTAAAAGATCTTTATCTCACAACAGTGAAGTTGTCTTACAACAGTGAATCTACTGAAAACAGCCTTGAACTGTGATGTCATTCACTTGGATGCTGTCAAAAGTGGTTCTTGTGGACAAGATCCAGGGAGTCTTGAAACAGCAGTCTGAAGGAGAAAAGCAGCGATTTTCTCCCTGTGCCTTTGTTGCCTTAGCTATTAGTAAGCTGGCTGGTAGGTTGCTCCAATAGTTTTGTTCTGCCCAGGGGCTGGTGCTACTTTGAGAGCCCAGAAAGATCACAGGGATCTGGTTGGTAGAGGGATGCAGCAATAGAGGAGCTGGAGCAAAAGGTAGCCAAGGCCAGAGAAGCACCTTGCTGCTTTCTTCTGTAATCTGCTCCTCAGTAATGAGTGTCATGTGCTTAACTGAAAGCCATATTGGTCAGTAATTTAGGTTTTGTGCCAGAGCAACCGAGTCATAGATGTCTTCCCTTCTGCTAACTCTGCTACAGTCAATAACTTTTGGCACAAGCCAGGCAGCTTGATGCACTCATGTTTTAGGCTGCTGCTCCAAGTTTACTTTGAATTTGCTTGCCAGCAACTGAAGTGCTGAAGGATTGATTGACTGAGACAATAGCTAAAAGAAACATAAATTCTTTAGTTCAAGACATGAACTGCTAACTCTGAAACCTAATTATACTTAATTGATTTGTCACTCTGCCAGTTATTTCAGCTTGCATGTTAGCAGTGACGTCCATTGAATGCATGCAGGTTAAACTACTTCTCAATTTTGCCCAGGTGCTAGAAATTCCATCCATCCTGTCACAGCGTTCTCCAGGTTGCTCCCACCTCTGCTGACAGCATATTCCCTAATGCAGTGAGAAGTTATTGTTAATATTGTTAATATTGTTCATAAAGACCTTAAAAATGGGTACATTTTTAGCATTGTAGCATTTAGGTTCCTTGCCTGATTAGGTGAAATTATCATGAATGAAATAATCATTTTTGATATAATTATGTTGGAGATTTTATTGGCTAATGTGAGGCCTGCATTTCCAGATCCTCTTAAGGTAGTTTTCTGTTTTAGGATCCTTAGAAATAATGCATTTATAGGCATGGATATCTTAGAAAATATTTTATTATAGTATAGAATAATAGTTTGATAAATACTTCTTTCAATTAGAGGATTGTTCATTATTGCTTCCACAATTTTTATATTTTATTAGGCTATCTGGAAAGGAATTTTGAGCAATGTTCCTATAATAGAAGATTCCACAGACTTCTTCAAATCTGGAGCATCCTCTATGCATGTTGTCAGGTAAAAAACTAATCAAAACGAGGAAATTATGAGCAGAAGTTAATGGCAACAGTATTGTCACGGTGCTTTTAAGTCAGGGCAGATAATATTAAAAAAAAAAATTCCAATGTCTTTTCCAGTACTCTTTAACTGTTGATTTTTCTACCTTTGAAAATGTGATGGGGTTCTGTTCCCAAAAGTAGGAGTTACTGGTCTTTCTATTCAAGTGAAGTTCCCCTTAATATCAGGAACAGCAGCCTCACAGGGAAGCATGGTGGTGTCAAAACCTGTCTGCATGCAGTGACAGGTATCTCAGGGGGGCTGATTCAGAAGCTGAGCAAAGGGCTCCACAGGGAGAGAGAGGAGCCATTCACAGAAGTAGTTCACCCCATGCATACAACTGCACAGAGTTTAATGGGTCATCTCAATTAACTTCTTTTTGCAAGTCAGATATCCTAGGCCATAATATAAAATTAGCATATCATTGTTTTTTTTTGTTTTTTTTTTAAATTAACTAACGTATTATTATCCTTCTTAAATACCAGTCTCATAGAGCTCCAAACTGCCTCTGTGTATGGGTTAGGGTCATCTCATATGCAGTTTTGTCAATCAATATATGCTATTTATCATTTACTTACAAATTGTCAACCGTTTACGGGCTGGTTCGGCCCAGTTCCGTGACCAGCGGGGTGGAGGGATCCGCAGATCCGCGCCTCCGGAAAAAGGGAACAGGGGACCCTAAAATAATTAAAAACAGCGGCAACGATCTGAGGAGAAACAAACTAATTTACTAAATATAGTATCGGAATGCAAGATAACACACTATAATACAATATAATTAAATCTGAAGCTAATAAATCAAATATAATGAGAGAGAGAATGTCCGAAAGGTGGGTAGGCCTCACCACAACGCGGAGAGCTGAGGTGAGATGCGCAGTCCAGTTGAGCAGCAGGGAGAAAAGGGGAGGAGAGCCGACGAAGAGCAGGCTAAGAAGAGCGCATCAGGTGACCTTGCCAGGAGTTGTATCTCGAGACTCTCTGTGACCGCAAAGTCCCCTGGGGAATGTAGTTGTTCTTCTCTTCCAGGCAGGTACCCAGAGCTTGAGCACCAACAGTTAAACTCCCACTGCCCCACATGATGTTATGATGTGGAATACCGAAAACCAAAAATCACAAAACCATGACATTCCACCCCTTATTCTACATCACTACATCATGCTTAACATACACAAACAAAATATAATTACCAAACACTAAACACACGCACACACAAACCTGTATATATACATGGAATTACTGACTGCACTCCCCCAACATCAAATTCCCTTGTGGTACACATTGAACATCCCCATTTTTCTGCATCACCCACCAAGTGGACCCAGGTCCCTGGGCAAAAACAGTTCCACAAAGAGGTTTGCCCTTCCCAGAAGCTGGAAAGACCCAAACCGCTTTTCCCAACATGTTCTTTACATGTATTACAGGGACTTTATCTCCCTTGACAGTATGTAGGGAGCTAGCAGGACCATCACGATTGATAGATACTGTAGTATTGACCAACCAGGTGGCTTCTGCCAAATGCTTCTCCCAATGCTTAAATGTTCCGCCACCTATTGCTTTCAACATGGTTTTTAACAACCCATTGTAGTGTTCAATTTTACCAGAGGCTGGTGCATGATAGGGGATATGATAAATCCACACAATGCCATGATCCTTGGCCCAAGTATTTACAAGAGAATTTTTGAAATGAGTCCCATTATCTGACTCAATTCTTTCTGGGGTGCCATGTCGCCACAGGACTTGTTTCTCAAGACCCAGTATGGTGTTTCGGGCGGTGGCATGGGGTACTGCATATGTTTCAAGCCACCCAGTGGTTGCCTCTACCATAGTAAGTACGTAACGCTTACCACTGCGAGATCGTGGCAAGGTGATATAATCAACCTGCCATGCCTCCCCATATTTATACTTTTGCCATCGCCCTTCCTCCCAGAGAGGTTTCATCCTCTTGGCTTGTTTAATTGTGGCGCATGTGTCACAGTCATGGATAACCTGTGAAATAGCATCCATAGTTAAGTCCACTCCTCGGTCTCTAGCCCATTTGTATGTTGCATCTCTTCCTTGATGACCCGAGGTCTCATGGGCCCACCGAGCTAGAAATAATTCACCCTTGTTCTGCCAATCCAGGTCTACTTGAGCCACCTCAATTTTGGCGGCTTGATCTACCTGGTGGTAATTTTGCTGTTCTTCAGTAGCCCGACTCTTGGGCACATGAGCATCTACATGGCGCACCTTTACAACAATATTCTTTATTCGGGCAGCAGTGTCTTTCCACAGTTCAGCAGCCCAAATGGGTTTACCCCTTCTTTGCCAGTTGTTCTGTTCCCACTGCTGTAACCACCCCCATAAAGCATTTGCCACCATCCATGAGTCAGTGTAAAGATAAAGCATTGGCCACCTCTCCCGTTCAGCAATATCTAAGGCCAGTTGGACAGCCTTTACCTCTGCAAATTGCCTTGATTCTCCTTTCCCTTCAGTGGCCTCTGCAACTTGTCGTGTGGGGCTCCACACAGCAGCTTTCCATCTGCGATGCTTCCCCACAATACGACACGATCCATCAGTGAACAGGGCATATGTCTTTTCATTTTCTGGTAGTTCATTGTATGGTGGGGCCTCTTTAGCACGTGATACCTCTTCTGCTGGTGGTGTTCCAAACTTTTTGCCTTCAGGCCAATCCATGATCACCTCTAGGATCCCTGGACGGCTGAGGTTCCCCATCCGAGCTCGCTGCGTAATCAACGCAATCCACTTACTCCAAGTGGCATCAGTAGCATAATGGGTGGAAGGAACCTTTCCCTTGAACATCCAGTTCAGCACTGGCAGTCGAGGTGCCAGAAGGCGCTGTGTTTCAGTACCAACTACTTCAGAAGCAGCCCGAACCCCCTCATAAGCAGCTAAGATCTCCTTTTCAGTTGGAGTGTAGCCCTCTTCCGACCCCCTGTAGGCCCGACTCCAGAATCCCAGGGGTCGGCCTCGGGTCTCTCCTGAGGCTCTTTGCCACAAACTCCAAGTGGGACCTTTCTCTCCAGCAGCAGTGTAGAGGATGTTCTTTACATCCTGTCCTATCCGTACTGGCCCCAGGGCCACGGCACGGGCTATCTCCTGCTTAATCTGCTCAAAAGCCTGCTGCTGCTCAGGGCCCCATGTAAACTCATTCTTCATTCGCGTCACCTGATAAAGGGGGCTTACAATGAGGCTGTAGTTTGGAACATGCATTCTCCAAAAACCCACTATGCCCAGAAACGATTGTGTCTCTTTCTTATTAGTGGGCGGAGACATGGCAGTGATTTTGTCGATCACATCTGTCGGGATGTGACGACGTCCATCTTGCCACTTTATACCTAGGAACTGAATTTCCTGGGCAGGTCCTTTCACTTTGCTTCGCTTAATAGCAAAACCAGCATGCAGAAGGATCTGGATTATTTGCTCTCCTTTCTCAAAAACTTCCTTTGCTGTGTTGCCCCACACAATGATGTCATCAATATACTGTAAATGCTCAGGAGCACTGCCCTGTTCCAGTGCAGCTTGGATCAACCCATGGCAAATGCTTGGGCTATGTTTCCACCCCTGGGGCAAACGATTCCAGGTATACTGAATGCCCCTCCAGGTGAAAGCAAACTGTGGTCTACATTCTTTGTCCAAAGGAATGGAGAAAAAGGCATTAGCAATGTCAATGGTGGCATACCATTTTGCTGCTTTTGACTCCAATTCATATTGGAGTTCTAACATGTCTGGCACAGCAGCACTCAGTGGGGGTGTGACTTCATTCAGGCCACGGTAATCTACTGTCAACCTCCATTCTCCACTGGCTTTATGCACTGGCCATATGGGACTATTAAAAGGCTAGTGAGTCTTGCTGATCACTCCCTGATTCTCTAGTTGACGAATCAGTTTCTGAATGGGGAGCAAGGAATCCCTGTTGGTGCGGTACTGCCGCCTGTGCACCGTTTTTGTAGCAATCGGTACCTGTTGCTCTTTTACTCGTAGCAACCCCACAACAGACGGATCTTCTGATAGGCCAGGCAAAACAGACAACTGCTTAACACCTTCTGTGTCTATAGCAGCTATTCCAAAGGCCCATCGATACCCTTTGGGATCCTTAAAATATCCCCTTCTGAGGTAATCAATACCAAGTATACATGGAGCCCCTGGGCCAGTCACAATAGGGTGCTTATGCCAGTCTTTACCAGTGAGGCTGATTTCAGCCTCCAACATAGTCAGCTCTTGGGAACCCCCAGTCACCCCATAAATATAAATTGATGTTGTCCCTTGGTGACTCGAGGGCATTAGAGTGCACTGAGCACCAGTGTCCACCAGGGCCTTATATTTCTGTGGTTCTGATGTGCCAGGCCATCTAACCCACACAGTCCAATATACTCTATTATCCCTTTCCCCCCCCTGGCTGGGGGCAGGGCCCCTCTATTTGTTACCTCCGTTGTCTGCAGCAACTGGAGCAATCACCTTTTTGGAGAAGTTCACCTTGGTGGCTGATTTGTCTTGTAATTCTTTTACCCGTGCTTGAAGTGCAGGAGTAGGTTGTTTATGCCACTTCTTCATATCTTCTCCATGGTCATGTAGGTAATGCCACAAGGCAAAACGTGACATAGTCTTACTGTTGTCACTTGCTCGAGCAGGAGGACGTCTTCTTTTGAAAGCTGAAACGTTGGATGACACCGGCTGGGAGGAAACCAAGTTGATCAGCCCCTCCAGTAGGCTGTTCTGGGAATTCTGGTCCCCATTGGATGTGTCTGTTACCACCGTGGATCCATCAGCATTAGGCACGGTTGACAGTTTGTCTATTATATCTTCTTGTTTGTTTTCCATTCTATTCAGCTTTTCAGCTACTTTTGCGATGGCTGAAACACAAGCTCGCAGAGGGCTTAAATGTAACTCAAAGTCTTGAAGTTTATTAATCAGTTTGTTTATAAGGGGTCTTCTTTCCCCTCTGCCATACATTGCTGCAAATGTACTGGCGTACCTTTCTGGTGCAGTCTTTGTGAATGTACGCCACATATTTGGTGTACACCTGACTCTCTCAGGATCATGCTCTTGATCCGGCTCATCAGGAATGAAATCAGGGCTATGTAGCGTTTCCACCACAGCATATTCTCTCAAATAATGGATGCCTTTTTCTATATCAGTCCATTTCTTTTTCTCAGGCATCAGATCATCTTTGAAGGGGTATCTTTCTTTTACAGCTAACAACATCCTCTTCCAGAGGGTGAAGGCCTGGTTCTGGCATGTACTAATGCCTCTGTCAATGGCTGAGTCCCTAGCAATGCCACCCAGCTGGCGAGCTTCTCTACTATCTAGCCACACACTGTTGGCCCCATTGTCCCAGCAACGAAGTAACCAAGTGGCAATAGGCTCATTTGGGTGACGTGAAAAGTCTTTTCTCAGACTTCGAATTTCATTCATTTTCAGAGATCGATCAACAATGGTAACAATATCTTGCTCACCTCTTACTCTTTCAGGACTCCTTGATGCCCTTATAGGCGTTGGTGACCGTGGTCTTACTGAGGGTCCCTCCCCTGGACTCGGGGGCGCTTCCCCTGGATCTCGGAGCCACTCCTCTGGATCTCTTTGCTCCTCTTTCTTCTCTTCTAACTGAGTCGAGATTCGTTTCATTTTCCATCCTCTCACAGGGGCAACTGATATCAATTGTGGTGCCTCCTGTGGTTGATCAGGTTGGTCAGTTCCAATGCTCTCACCCTCCAGTTCGGCTTGGAGTCTGTCTTTTTCTATCATGAGAGCATTTAGTTCAGATTGAAGGGTGTCTCGCTCAGTTTGGACAGCGTTCCGTTCAGATTGGAGAGTGTTGAGTTTGGATTGCAGGGAGTCTCTCTCGATTTGGAGGGCATCTCGTTGAGATTGGAGATCCCTTCTCTCAGTTTGAAGATTTTCCCTTTCGGCTTGGAGACTTTCTTTCTCAGTTTGGAGACACTCTTGCCAGGTTTTGAGATTCTCTCTCCTGGCTAGGAGACTCTTTTTCTCAACCTGGAGATTCTCTGTCTCGCCTTGGAGACTCTCTCTTTGGGATTGAAGGGAGTCTCTCTCAATTCGGAGGGCATCCTGTTTGGACTTGAGGCTATCCCTCTCAGACCGGAGGGCATCTCTCTCAGATTGGAGGTCTTTTCCCTTGACCAGGAGACTCTCTCGCTCAGCTTGGAGATTCTCCCGCTCTGCTCGGAGTCTCTCCTGCAAACTCTCCCTTTCAGCTTGGAGACTCTCTCGCTCATTTCGTACTGCCTCCCTGAGACTCTCCCTTTCAGCTCTCAGACACTCTCTCTCAATTTCACAAACTCTCTCCCTCTCTGGGATACTATTGAATAAGGCCCGATAAGCATTAGCTAGGCCCCAAATCATTTGTGCCTCCTCAGATCTGCCTGAGCCGCAACATTCCTGTCTCAAGTATGCATTTAAGCTCTCAGGGTCTTTCAGGTGTTCAGGAGTGAAGTTCCATGACACCGAAGATGTCCATCTCTCTAAAGTCTCTCCCAAGCCTCTCCACACTCCCTGCCACTCAGTATTCTCTGGTTTTGGGGAAGGCTTCCTCAAAATATGATAAATACAAATACTGAGTGAAATGATGAGAAGAACATTCAGGGAGATTAACAACGTGATCAGGTGAGCATTTAAAAACTGCATAAAAGATTCAAAGGAGAGACTGGGAGCCTGCTTAAAAATCCCAAGTTCTGTAAAATTAGCAGCTCCCTCTGCAAACAGGTTTAAAAGAGAAAGCAGAATCATTTTTTTTTCTCTTTCTTTACAAAAACAAGATAGCAGTGCTCAAAGTTTACAAATATCCCAGAGTATTGGCAGTCTGCCTAGACTTTCAAGGTCAAGTTCTCAGTGAGCACCTGTGAAAAAGATAAACTTTCCCAACGAAACTCTCCGAGAGCAGAGAGAGATTCGTTCTAAAAAACTAAAAAGCAGCTTCTGCCCACATTCTCCACCAAGAATGTCAACGGTTTACGGGCTGGTTCGGCCCAGTTCCGTGACCAGCGGGGCGGAGGGATCCGCAGATCCGCGCCTCCGGAAAAAGGGAACAGGGGACCCCAAAATAATTAAAAACAGCGGCAACGATCTGAGGAGAAACAAACTAATTTACTAAATATAGTATCGGAATGCAAGATAACACACTATAATACAATATAATTAAATCTGAAGCTAATAAATCAAATATAATGAGAGAGAGAATGTCCGAAAGGTGGGTAGGCCTCACCACAACGCGGAGAGCTGAGGTGAGATGCGCAGTCCAGTTGAGCAGCAGGGAGAAAAAGGGAGGAGAGCTGACGAAGAGCAGGCTAAGAGTGCATCAGGTGACCTTGCCAGGAGTTGTATCTCGAGACTCTCTGTGACCGCAAAGTCCCCTGGGGAATGTAGTTGTTCTTCTCTTCCAGGCAGGTACCCAGAGCTTGAGCACCAACAGTTAAACTCCCACTGCCCCACATGATGTTATGATGTGGAATACCGAAAACCAAAAATCACAAAACCATGACACAAATGTATATGAGACAGTATTCCCAGAGAAACAGATACACATATATTCGAATGCATACAAACTGGTGCCCAGTTTTGACCTCTTTCCACCTTCTAATGGCCTGTTTATCTGAGTAATTCTTCCATTTGTAATTTAACTTATTCTTTCTTTAAAATCCTCAGAATGCTAGAAGAGATCAAACAGAAATACAGTGGGCTTCAGCTTCAGAATGAAGATGTGTATATGGCCACTAAGTTTGCAGACTTTATTCAAATGGCTGTCAGAAAACTCAGAGGAGAGGGCGGAGAAGAAGAGTTGGTCATTGATTATGTAAGACCTTTTATTTTCCCTTCCTTGGTTATTTTTTATTTGTTGTTTTTTTGGAGAGGGTGGGGGGAGAGGTGGAAATAGACACTGGATTGCTTGATACGATGGAAAAAGCAACTGTTTGGTCGTGCAAACTCTCCTTTGTAACTTTTATTTTTTAAGTTTTATATATTGGCATTTTGGATTGGAACTACATATGTAATGTCATTTACAGTGTTCTGGTGTTCTAGAAACTGTGAGATCCAGAATAGAGTAGCTTGCACATGGGCAGATACTCCTACTGGCCCTGCACTATCCTACCAGAACGCCTCAGTCAGAGTGGTTCCATGCCTTCTGTCCTGAGGCAAAACGTGCCAGACTCACTCCTAAGAAAAGGGAAGATTGTGTGTTTTGTGAAGTGATTAAGCAAGTCAGAATTTCTTGAATTTAGAAGTTACACATCTGTTTCAATTCCACTGGGACTAGCCTTAACCAGGGTTTCATATTTGTTTAACCATAGAGATCCAGTGATAAAAAATACAGAAATCAGCTTAACCATCTTGGAGTGTGGGCAGTGGTGTTAATGGAGAATGTTACTTCCATTTAATTTTGCCTTTCTGGGCATTCCTAACAGCCAAATACACATCCTAAAATTCAGCTCGGTGTTGACTATCCATATACATATATGTATACATATCAAAACCCTGATAAGCTGCATTAAAACCTTACTTGTTAAAAAGGTAAATTAACTTCTTATTTATTTTGCTCCTAGGTTTCAAAAAATGTGAACAACATGACTGTGAATATGCCATACCAATGTTTCATTAATGGTCAATTTGTCAATGCTGATGATGGAAAAACATACGATACCATAAATCCAACAGATGGATCTGTAAGTAATTTTTAAATACAATCACAGAGTCACAGAATTGTAAGGGTTGAAAGGGACCTCTGGAGATCATCTAGTCCAACTCTCAATTTCAGTGTATTTCAATCACTTTGCCTACAAAAATATCTGAAGCACCAAATATCACCATGTTCAAAACCATACATTAAACAACTTCCCAAAGTAATTTTAAATTTAAATCTAGTTCTCAATTTATATACATTTTTTCATTTCAGTCAAGTTGTGCTTTAAAAATAACCCAATTCCACTTCAGCTAGCATGTTAATCTCCATACAGCTGTATGTTTTACCTTGTTCTCATTCCTGTTTATCTTTGCAACAAAAATTGCTAATGTTTAGTTGCTAAAGAGGTATTTCTTCTACAATATTGTATGTATTTCCTGTCAGTCATTAACTTCAGCTTTTACTTTTACTACAAATCTGTCTTAGGGTGAATTTAAAATATCCCATTAAAATCCCAGTTAGAAAAATGACTTTTGAACAGGAAAATACATTTCCACTTTTTCCTCTCAAAAGCACTAAATCTTGGTTGAGCAACTCAGAATTATTAATAGAAGAAGTCATTCTGATGCCCATATATTATTTCTGGAGTAACTGAATTCTGTTAAAATCAGTAGCACAAATTTCACTGTCATCAGAAGCCAGAATGTGGTACTTCTCTGTATCTCATTATGGAATGGAATAAAAGTCATAGCAATTCTGTTTCAGGATTTACATTGTATATTTGTATAGAATACAATCATCATAAAATACTACATATAAGTTGTGGTACCAGAAACTCAGCTTCTAAGAAATGAAATGTTCAGGACTCGTTTTACCACATTTGGATATTAGATCATAATATTAAGACCTTCAAGATCTGTAATACCATGCTGATCTTACATATTGAAAGAAAAGGTGACTTACAGTGGGATGATGTGCCTTGCTGTGAAGAAGGATGTAGGAATCAGAGTTCCTATATTGTCTTCCAAGTTCTGCCTCCATCAGCTGTGTCTCAACTTCTTGTACCATGTCTCACCCATGGCAGCTGATTGGCTCGATGATATTATTTACTATGTTATTATATCAATTATTTGCTTATACCCAGTTAAGAGTAATATTCTGCATCCAGCCGTTCTGTCTGAGCTAAAGCATTTCTACCTGGTGACAGGTAATTGCCAGTGTATCTTCTGCTTCCTTGGCTGACGTTGACAGAGCAGTGGCAGCAGCAAAAGAGGCATTTGAAAATGGTGAATGGGGAAGAATGAATGCAAGGGAAAGAGGGCGACTCATGTACAAGTATGTAAAGGGCAGCTTGTGTGGGTTTGGTTTTGTTTTTAAATCATATTGCTTAGCTTCTCTGAAGAACTGTTGTATATTTTGTGAATTTCTGAATCCTGCTGTCCACCTTATTCAAACAAAGGTCATTTTTGCTCTGGCATCTGTTCAAACTACAGCTGTTGAGTGCCAAAATGGAGAGGTTTGTACTGTTAAACCCCTACCTCTGCTACTTTGTCTTAAGAAGTCATTAATAGAAGATATTAGGCATGCACTAAGTGGAACTTTTTCCTTTGTACTTGACATATTATCTTTTTGCACGCTAAAGCTGATGCCCTAGCCATTAACTGCTGAATGCAGTTAAAACATGTACTGAAGAGCATTTTTCCACATCTCTGCAAATTGTTTAAATGAGCAGAATTGATGTAGTAGAAAAAATAGTTTTCCGACCTAGTTTTAAATACTGTTATGGAATCTAAAATGCAGCTAGTTAACCTCTTAAAATCACATGAGAACATTGATTATACATTTGAGTAACAAAACACAGACTGAAGCTTAAGAAAAACCTTGATGCATGTTTCATTTCTATATAAGAGACTTAAGACGTGGTTGTAAAAATCTGTTCATGCAAACATACCTTTCTGCTGAGCAGGGGACAGCAGTGAGACACTCCTATAGCTACTATTAACAATTTTTGTCACAAATAGTTTGACAGTCACTGATGTGCTTGACAAAGCTAACAGACAGAGAACTTGAGGCCTAAAGAGAGCTCAGATTCTTAAACATGCTAAGGCATATAAATTTCAATTTGCATGATGTTAGGATCTGTATCTTTGAATATCAGTGTGCCTTTGAAGCATCTAACACCATATCAATATTCCATGCTTTTTTAGCTACAGGTCTTTGCCATACATAAAAATACAATTTTACACTCTCACTGGTTAGAGGTCACTTCTCTTTGACGTGCATTTTTAATGGTTTGATTACAGGCTTGCAGACCTAATGGAAGAACATCAAGAAGAGTTAGCAACTATAGAGTCTATTGATTCAGGAGCTGTCTACACTTTAGCTCTGAAGACCCACATTGGAATGTCTGTACAAACTTTCAGATACTTTGCTGGATGGTGTGACAAAATTCAGGCAAGTGAATGTGTAAAGAAAGCAACTGATGGTGATGCTTCTTTACACATTTTTTTTTCTTTTTGCTGATATAGTGTCAAAAAGTAGTATTAACAAAATCAACCAAGAAATCAAAAAATAAACTAAAATTAGAATTTTACCTAAAGTGAGTCTTCCAGACAATACAAAAAGCACAGTCTACTTTCAATTTGAGAATATGAATCTGAATTGAAATTCATAATAAGAAATTAATTGAGATGTCATTGGGTAGGTATGCTTAGTCAGTTCTTGAATGTTCCTGGAGCAGAATCGCTGTGTTACAGTCATGCTGCTAAGTGCAAAGACTCATGCTATATATTATGTTCTGATCAAGGCTGGTGTGCTTGTTTGCTACCACAGCAAGTGGCACAAGTTCAACAACATTTCCTGAAGTATCTTTAAGGTGCACAATCAAGAACATCACTCAGCTTTCTTTCCTCCATTTGTTCCCCACCTTATGCTCTTCCATAGTTTTATTATCTATGCTTTTATGTTACCCAGCTGAAAATCGGGAGTTGGTTACTGGACTCTTAGCAGGAAATGTTATAGTATAAACATCTCCCTCTTTCCATGATGCGTAAATTGAATAAATGCTTCTAGTTTTAAAGACTGTTCTGTGGCTTTCTAAAATATACTTTAAATGGCAGTTGTATTTGTAAAAATATAAATAGTTAAGTGGTACCAGTATTAATCTGTCTTCTTTTTTTTCAGGGTGCTACAATTCCAATTAACCAGGCCCGGCCAAACCATAATCTAACATTCACCAAGAAAGAGCCAATAGGGTAATTATGTTTTTTATTTTCTTCTTAGTGACAGCCTGAGCATATAGAAAAGTCATTTAAAAGCTGCATTCAAAAATGTATTTTTCCCTGTTTTTCTGGTTTGTTTGTTTGTTTGAATCTTAAGTGTCTGTGCAATTGTTATCCCTTGGAATTACCCACTGATGATGCTTGCATGGAAGAGTGCAGCATGCTTGGCTGCGGGCAACACACTGGTTCTCAAGACAGCTCAGGTAAACACTAAAAGGAATGCTCAAATGACTCAGGCCCTCCAGTATTTGTTCAAACAGAATAGTTCATACATCTAGCAGATTTCATCCATAGCTTGACCTGTCATATATTTTAAAATTATATAAATTATTGTGATCATACCAGGTACTGATTATCTTAAATTCTGCTGTAATGGTACTCTCATTTTCAAGAATGATTTCTTTTCTGCAAGAAAATGCCATTTTTTATTTGTCAGTACTGTGAGGAAGGAGATGGATATTGTATCAAAGTGAAGAACTACTAAGTTTAAGAGTTATCACCATGCATTTCATTAAAACACCAGACCTAACCTAAGTGTTTCTACTTAGGTCACACCTCTGACTGCCTTGAAGTTTGCAGAACTCTCAGCTAAAGCTGGATTTCCTAAGGGTGTTATAAATATACTGCCTGGTTCAGGTAAAACTTTAACAGATCTTTAACACTTCTTTACAGAAGGGGTTGCTAAGCACAGGAATAGGCTCTCCAGGGAGGTGGTTGAGTCACCATCCCTGGATGTGTTTAAAAACTGTTTGGATGTGGTGCTCAGGGACATGATTTAGTGGAGGGTTGTTAGTTAGGGCAGTAGGGTTAGGTTATGGTTGAACTCGATGATCTTTAAGGTCTTTTCTAACCTGAGTGATTCTATAGTTCGATGAAATCATTTTGCTATGAAGAGCAGGTCATATTTAAGCTGGTGTACTAGCATTTTACCTTTGAAGACCTGTTACATAAGTTTATTTATCTTTGTCGATAGTCGTCTTACATCTATGTCATGCAGCAATTTCACATATTTCCTGAACAGAAGTGGAAATTTCTGTATGTCACATGACTCTATCTAGTGGTAAGAGCTGTCAGCCCACACCTTTTCCAAGCTCATACAAACAGCATGAAAACTCTGAAAAACAGAATGCATTACAGAGAAACAAATTGCAGTTGCCTGTAAGACTTCATTTTTTTCTCCTAATCTTATAATTACTTGGAAGCATTTAAATGTGACTGTGAGGCCTAGAGCAAGCTGATAAGATGTTTCTTAGTCACTATAAACTAGCTGTGCTTCATACCACACGACCTTAAGTCATCATTCTCATCTTTCCCCTGAAAAAGTGAGATGACAAAGTAACTGTACGGAGCAGACTCTGTTACAAACTGTGCTATTGTACCTGCAGTGGAATATTAGGAAAGAAATTCTTAAGAAGAGAGAAAAGGGAGAATTTGGACCCATCAATGTAATTTAAGTTAACTAATATGAGATTTTTCATAGTCCTATGAATAAAGCCATAAATATCAACAAGAATGTAATATTTTACTTGGTTGACATAGGTCTTTCTGTATACAGTGCTGTTACTTGGGTAGTAAAAACTGTATATGTACTGTCCAGTTAAGGTGTTTTCCTCATCCCAGGTGGCTTAGTGGGACAGCACTTATCTAAACATCCAGATGTTCGCAAAGTTGGCTTCACTGGTTCCACACCAACTGGTAAAGAGATCATGAAGAGGTACTTTTAGCATAAGATTCGTGAATAAATGCTGCTTAATCCAGTTCTTAAGCATCTTATTAGCAATATATTTCATGTAGCCATAGTAGAAAAGCATACCTACATATGCTTGTTTACATTTATCTCAAATTCTGCTAAGTCACTGTTGAAAAGTAGAGGTTTGTACTGTACATTTTCACTAGATATGATTGAAAGGAAATGATTAAATGAGCTGTTTAAAAGTTTTTTTGTTTTTTGTTTTTTTTTTCCAGTGCAGCCACTAATCTGAAGAAAGTTTCTCTTGAACTTGGCGGTAAATCACCATTGATCATATTCAATGACTGTGAACTTGACAAAGCTGTAAAAATGGTAACTAGTTTGAAGTAAAATATATTTGAAGCCTTGGTGTTACATGCTCACAGTATTGCAGCACTCTTCTGGACTTATCAAAAACTGCAGCAGGAAGCCCTTGCATGAAGATTCATGAAATCTGTTAGAAAACAGACTCATTTTCTATAGGATATTTCTTTCTGTCAGCGTAATTAAATTATTTGTGCAGCACCAAAAAAATAGGAATTTGTACTATAAGAAGGATACATTAGAAAATATGACAAGGAAGAATTTACATCAGCCAAGTTAACATATTAGAAGTGATTTCTGTCAAAATCCATTAGCCAAGAAAAAACAAGCTTTAAAAAGAAAAGCCTGAGAATGAGCTACAATACACAGTACACTCCCTATTGTCACACAGTGCCTATTAGTTCACCATCAATCACGTAATCCACCTTCCTAACTAGTCATAAAGTACATGAGTAAAGTGTGAAAATGAGAAATATGGTAGATTTAAGCTTATTTCCTGCTCAGGTGATCAAAATGACAGCAGATACAGTTTGCTCACTAAGAAGCAAACAAGGGTCTCCCACACTGTGCTTAATTAGCACTTAAGAAGTGCTAATTCCATTAATTCTCTGAACCAACAAAAGCAGAAAGAAATTATTACAAGCTTCCCATTTTTTTCTGAACTTTTGTTGGCAGGACAAGTCTGAGTGTCTTCACTCATGTATGGAAAGTGAAAGCTGAAACTTCGCAATCAGCAAATGAAACAGAGAATAAACAGAAGGATGCCTGTGAAAATATAAATATAAATGTTTTTTATTTCCCTGATCAGGGTATGGGAGCAGTATATTTCAACAAAGGAGAAAACTGCATTGCTGCTGGCAGGCTGTTTGTGGAGGAGTCAATACATGACGAATTTGTTAGAAAAGTGGTAAGATAGTTGAAGACTAAAGTTTAAGCAGATGTATTACTATGGCACAGAGCTGCTATGACACGTGCACATCTTGTTATTTTTGTTATTGCTTACCATAGACTATTCTACTTCTTGTGAATGTCTTACTGTGTCAAAAGAAAGGCACTGAAGGCAAATATTTTCATCAATAATGCAGATAAGTGACACTGAAGTAGATATTGTATCTTCAGTGATACTTCATATTTCACTAGGAAAGTAAGATGAAAACAATGACTTGAACTTCAGTCACTGTGACTGAAGACTGCTATGAAATTTTGAAAAATATTGGAAGAGTAGCTGGTCATAAAAATCCAATAGTTATCCCAATGAGTCATTGGACAATTCATATATCTAGCTTAGCCCAGGAAATTACTGTGGTAACTCATTTATTCCTGCTAAAAGCTAACATTTTACCTGCTTTCATAATAGCATAAGAGAATTATTACATGCAAACTGCATCAAAAACTTTCTGAAGTAACCGGAACTTACCGAACAAGACCATATAAACAGCCTCATTTTAGAAGGGGAAGAGCATTCACCTTCTAAGATTGCATCCCTTTTTTGAGCCAAGCTTTGCAACACTAATAACAAAGCATGCTGAATCACTGGTCATTTTAAGAACTACTTGTTATGTAACTTTGTTTTGGTTGGGTAACCCATAGGTGGAAGAAGTAAAAAAGATGAAAATCGGTGACCCACTTGATAGATCAACAGATCATGGCCCACAGAATCACAAAGCCCATCTGGAAAAGCTGCTGAAGTATTGTGAAACTGGAGTGAAAGAAGGAGCCACTCTAGTATATGGAGGAAGACAAGTATGTAGACCAGGTAAGATACTGATCAAAGGTGTTAGGAGTTAGAAAGCAGCAACATCATGGAAAGAATACAAGGTAAACCCAAGAAAACACCTGATGACGGAGTATTCAAGTCTCATATTAAGAAATGCTGTGCAACTGAAATATATCAAAATTAATAAAGATTCCCATCTGTAGCAGTATCTTGCAGTCATTTACTCGTATTGTTTATGAGACCTGGAGGCCTTTTTTGCAACAACCTTGAACTGTCAAGAGCTGTAAGTGTAATCATCCACTTTGATGAACAGAATACTTAAGCTGTGTGGAAAGAGTCTGCATTAGATATTATTATCAAAAGCCTGTTTTGTTATATGAAGACTTCATATATCAAGTTTAACAGGAAGGCATAAAAGCAACATTTTGTCATGATGATCTGTCCTTTATTAATAATGGAGAAGAAATGTTTGCATGAGAATTTTTAAAACATATGACTGCATCCCCAAAGAAAATGAAAATGGAGATTTGTAGCTGTAAGAAGTCAGTATAACAAATACAGGAAGGAAAAGGTGATTATACAAAACACTGGAAGGTGGCTTTATCCACTCACACTGAAATATACTCACTCATGTAGGTCTAGATACCCAAAATCACTTATGTCTAACACTATCAGTTCTTGATTGGCAACAATGTGAACTAGTTTATAGACAGGTCTTTTATACTACTTAGAAAGGAACATTGGTTATGAGGTGAGCTTTTGTTTCAGATAAACCTCAATAAACGGTAGGCAAAGTTGCTGCCCATTGCATGTTTTCTCTTGTATTTGGAAGATACAGATATGTATGGCTATCTTCTTGTCAAGTAACAAGAAAAGCAGTGGTCTTTCTGACATCCTGTAACCCTGCCTTCCTGCTGCCAGAATGCAGGATCTGCCCCTGAGAAGTGGCCTGGCCTTGTGGCATGCAGGCCTTCTGCTCTGGACATGACCCACATGTTAACTGCCCTCAAGAAAGGCCATTCTTTTAGCCTTCTTTCTGCTGTTATACACATGCATCACCATTCAGAATTAATTCTTATTGATCCTGGTATTTTCTGTTTCAAGCCTCAGTCTATCTGTGACATCAAGTACAGATAGCCTGTACAATACAAACCACAAAGCATTTTGTCTTCACTCAAATGCTGCTTTATCCCCCATTTAGGTTTCTTCATGGAACCCACTGTATTCACAGATGTTGAAGACCATATGTACATTGCCCAGGAAGAATCCTTTGGTCCTGTGATGGTGATTTCCAAATTTAAAAATGGGTACATCCTCCTCATTTTCACCCTGTGTTTGAAATGTGTTGGATGGTTTTTTCAATCTTCTAAGCTCTAGCTGAAACTCAGGTCCTCTTCCTGCTAAATTCAGAGGTTTTCTAGTATGAGTGTCCTTCTCCATGTCAGAATAGAATAAATGCTGCTACAAGTGTGCGAGGGAGTAGGAAGCACCATTTCTTAAATAAGACTCAATTTTCAATGAAAGATTTTTACTCAAGTTGATACAAACGCAGAGGTTGGATCAAATTGCTAAAGGTGCATTTTTTCCAGTGGACAAAAAGGATAACAGTGTTGTGCATTGTCTAAGGCTGGCACATTACTCCTGTAAATGAAAATCCCTCTGTGTATTTCATGGAGTGCCAGTTTTAATAGCTTTCATTTTATATCATAGGAATTATTCTACAAACAGATTAACAGCCTTATGTAGAAATGTCATACAGCTGTTTCCACCAGGTTTCTCTTTTCTGTAGTGTGAAGTTGGGAACTGGCCATACAGATACCCCTTTACACCTACAAATTATGTATGGAGATATGGGATTATAATAAGTTTTTGAAATTTTAACATATGGATTTTTAAAATTAATTGAGATTGGACAGAAATAACAATTTGAACATTGCTTGAAATGATGCATCACAATGGACAGCTGAGGTTCAGCTTTAACTCTCCATTAACTGACTTCAGCAAACTGACTCATAATGTGCTGCCAAGCTCTGCTTTACAATTCATTTTGTATTCTTCTGATCCCCAAGATGTACAATGTAGTTGAGTGAAGATAAGTGTGCATAATGCAGCTTTCTTTTGACATTTCCTAGTGTAGATCTTAAACACTGAAACGCAAACACATGGTTTACAAGTTTGAAGCAAGTGTATGAATTTCCATAAATGAGACAGACTGACATAGGGAGTAGTCCTGACTAAGCTGTGTCTTTGTAACAGCTAAGAGAAGAGAAGGAGCATGGGAAAAGATGTTTCTATCAAACTGAGGGTCAAAGCTCATTAGCACTTGCTTGTTTTACCTCCTAGCAATTAAATCAGTATTTTCTCCCCCAGGGATGTTGATGGAGTGCTGCAACGGGCAAACACCACAGAATATGGTTTAGCCTCAGGAGTTTTCACAAAGGACATAAGCAAAGCTCTCTATATCAGTGAAAAGCTAGAAGCTGGAACAGTTTTTATTAATACATACAACAAAACTGATGTGGCAGCACCATTTGGTGGATTTAAACAGTCTGGCTTTGGAAAAGATTTAGGTAAGTTGTTCTCTTCCCTTGTTTCTCATCTGACAGTCCAAGTCAATGAAAAAATAACATTACCTGAAAACTACAGATGTATTTCCTGCATCTCCCACATTCCTCCAGCTACAGAGATCTAATTCCTCTCCTGTCCTTACAGTTCCCACCTCAATACCTCCAGTATTATTCATTTTATTACAAGACTGGACAGATCAAGCCTCATGGCAAAGAGTAACATAACAGACTTCTGCCTTTGGAATCCCTAGCAAGTATTAGCCCCCTCACCCCCTTTTTTTTCCCCTCATCAAAATTATTAATAGGGGGAAAAAATATTTTAAAAAATGTAATTTTTTTTTTTTTTTAACCTGGAAACTTAACATAGGCAAACCAATTCTTAAATTCAGCTCTGAGCTCCCCTGCACAAGTTGCCACCTAGAGATTGCTGCTGCTTCAGTACTTCCCCCAGGTGGCGGCTTGTTAAAATTCAGCTGCATTTTCTTTCCATACTTGTTGGGCTTGGCCTCTTCTTGTTAAACCAGTCCTGCAAATCTTAAAGGGAGAGTAAATTCATTAGTTTCTCATCGCGTCTCAAGGACTCAAATGTTGGCTAAAACATGAATTTATTTTAATGATACAGTTTACCTTCCCGACAGCTTTCTCTCCTTTAGCCACTATTCTAACTGGTTAATATTTGCTTGTACAGGTGAAGAAGCTCTTCATGAATATCTTAGAACGAAGGCTGTCACTGTGGAATATTAACAGCCTCACTTGGAAACTAAACTTTCGGCAGTTTTAATCTTAAAGGCTCCATGAAGCACTTAATACTATGCCTGGGATATGCCATCTGCAGTGCTGCAACTAAAAAACAAATACACTCACTCCATAGAAAATTTCTTTAAATCAGGTCCAAATTTTAGTTTCACTGAAAGACAGAAGCATTTGGGAATTAGCCTGACACGATATAAATGATCCAGCAACAGTAGCAGTGATTAGCACAAGCCAAAAATAAAAAAGTAGTTTGGCTTATTTTTAAAAAATACAACTGAATAGAAAGTTCTCACATGCCTACTTCTTATTTGTGTGACCGCGTTTACATGAACATTTAAAACTTAGTTCTTAGGTTTCTTCTAAAATTGAACTAAAATATGCATATTATGTCATTTTTGCTATTAACTGGTTCAAATTTTACAGTAGCAATTTCACATTCTGCTCTGGTGATTCGTCAGCAGTACAGAAAACCTTTGTGCCATAAGAAGTTCATCAATGCAAGGAAGTGCACTTACTATGATCTTTGTATAGTACATACAGAGTTCAACATCCATGTTAACTATGCATACCAAGCTAAAGTTACTGAAAATATTTTCTATCTTTTTGTTGAAATGGAACGTGTGATCAGCCTGCAATCTGAGAAGTGGCTACATTAAAAGATTAAAATCACTTGGTGCAGAGAGACTCTTATCACTGTTCTACATGGCATGACTATTACTTGCTATTTTTCATATGTCTTTCGTTTTTAAATCTACGGGGAAATCTCTTGTAAAATGACTGAGTTAAGACTTTGGCTTTCAAATTTTCTTCAGTTTGAAGTGAAGATCTTAGAACAAAAAGACCGTACTTAATGCTGCTTGCTCTTCCTACACTGTACCTCCACCTAAAGCTTTCTCTGATCTCTGGACTGCCATTAAAAAGAGCAGTCCCACTTCTTGAATCCTATCCTTCCTCTTCCCTAAAATATTCTGTGACTTAACCAGCTGATTTCAATAAATTGTACCCCTCTTCCATTTTTAAGAAGCTATACTGTGAGGAAAAAAAGAAAAGAATCCTTGTAATTTCTTATCACAAACACTACTGAAACAGGTCTTAAAAAGAAAACTTTGGAATTAAGTACTGGATTTGAAACAAGTTGTGTATATAACTGCAGGTTTCGATTCATTATTTTTTAAGTTTAATATCTGAGCAAATACAATACAGAAAATATTAATGATGTAGCAAATAGAAAATAGTACTTTAAGAAACAACCTATGGTACAGAGGAGCACCACAGATACTTTTGAAACACAAAACAATCTGTAAAGTAAATACAGCAGCCCAAATAATTGTATTTCATCAACCTGAGGTAAGTACAAGTGAGACATATTTTCACTGATTATGGTTTCACAATTGTTTCAAGCTAGCCTGAGGAGAGGCCAACTGAAAATTAGCTTTTTGATTCTTTTGGTAGTGACAATTAACAAAATGGAAAGAGCAAAGATGTGATAAAGCAGATGAGAAGCGTGGCTTAGTGCAACTGTAACACCACAGAGGTACACTTGACCTGAGTACCACGGGTATTTACCCAAACACTGCAGATAGGAGCTAGCTCAGGGAACAGCAGCAACCTACCTGTAACTCAGTGCAAGCCAAGAAGCATAAGTAATTCTTTGTTGAACTCTTTCAAGTCATGGCTTATTAAAATGTTTTCCTTACCTGTGCTACCTCATCTTGAAACAGCCTCAGCTGCTGGTTTGGTATTCAGCAGTTACTATCATGATGGCAACATACAAACAACTTCTAATGTACTTTAAGGTAATGTTTAATATTGAAGACATTGTACACTAACACTTTACAGGACATAATAAAAAAAGATTTTTCTTTGTCATTTCTTTCCTGCCCTCAAAACAAAACTTTATTCTAAGCACACTACAAAAATCTTCAACAAAACGAGAGAACAAGAATTTTCTCAACTAGCAGAACACCTTTCTGTTCAAACATTCCAACTTGTAGCTGCTTTCTTAGTCTAACTTCACAAGGAAGCTTGGAATTTTCATGCTGTTTGTTGAATAAGACATTAATTCTTCAGAGATGTGGCTTGCTTCAGAGTCATGAGCGGATCCTGAATTCTCCACCATGTAAACGATAGCATTTCACAGGATCCTGGGGAATCTGACATGGAGAAACAAGGCCATTTAAAGGCTAAGTCTTCAAAGTAAGAAAACATTGTTTGCTTGATTTTTTTTTTTTTTTTAAAGTATAATAAAGATTGATTCACTCATTCACTTTGCTGTCCAAAATTTCTATTTTGCCCTTTTCTCCCTTTGGTTGAGGAAACTTAATGTTGTCTATTGTCACTTCATCAGTTATAGAGTCATCTTCAGATTCTGAGTCATCTTCTGAAGTTACATTCTCTTCATCTGTATCAGAATCACTCAGTTCAACTACAGCCACGTTCTGGAAGAAAAGATCTTAGTTAACACATGATATTGTTTTTGTACTGCTCCCATCATTTGATTAAAACATAAAGCAAACAAATCATCTCTACTACCATATGAAAACCACAGTTAGACTTTTGGGTTCTAACATGACTAAGGCAAATATCATAAACAGATTCCCAAATATTTAAGTTGTAATTTTTATCACCCAAAGCAAATACAAGGGCACTTTTATATCCTTATAAAAGAGAGAAATGAAATAGATGAACTCAGTCTAAATCAAAATCTAAAGTAATGAGCAGGAGGCATCTGATAAAGAACTTAAACCAGTTAGAGTATAAAGAGGTCATGCTATACGTATATATATATATAAATGCATACATTTATGAATGTTATTCATATAATCTGGTATTATTCTTGCTGCTACAACTACTGCAAAATAGTCTAAATGTCCAGTATATTCTCTGAATCAAAAGTGATCATATATTTTCTTAAGTAAAGCTATAATTTTTGAGGCCTGTTTTTCTCCCTGAAAACATCTGTCTTAAACTGCTGATCCCCACCTCAAAAACTTCCTGCATGCTGCAAGGCAAAATACACAAATATATATTTATACAAAATATTTATAATATAAAATATACAACATTCAGAAATACACATACATTATGCAAATAAATGTATTCCATGATCTGCAAATAACATGAGGCTATTATCTCCTGGCTTGTTTACTATAAAGCCAAGACTTCTCAGACGCTGCCACACGAAAAATATTTTGAAAATCCAACTCATTCCACATCAGCACATTACAACAATCAATTTTTAGGATCCATTTTGTTTTCTGACAACTTATTGCACATAGATTGAGTACAGCCTACAAGCAGGGGGAACGGTTTTAAACTAAGATGTGGAGGTTTAGGTTAGATATTAGGAGGAAGTTGTTTTTTGTTTGTTTGTTTTTACACAGAGGGTGGTGACACACTGGAACAGGTTGCCCAAAGAGGCTGTGGATGCCCCATCCCTGGAGGCATTCAAGGCCAGGCTGGATGTGGCTCTGGGCAGCCTGGTCTGCTGGTTGGGGACCCTGCACACAGCAGGGAGGTTGAAACTAGATGATCATTGTGGTCCTTTTCAACCCAGGCCATTCTATGATTCTATGATCTAACCAGCATCCAAGCAGCTGCTCTGAGAGCTCACAGACCAAACTATCTGGATGCCCCATTTCTGCCTTATTTCTCGTGGGTTTGCAGACTAGCAGACACTTGTCTGGAATACGCGTATATCACATCACTTTCATAATGAAATTTTCCTACATGAGCATGTGGTCTTATCATTTCAGCTAGAAACAGAATGAAAATATTGCTGTGACTATAAATACTAGCTGTAAAAGATCATAACACTAACAACGTTTTTCAACCTAAAGCTATTATTATATTAAAGCCTTCTGTTATGTCTTACTAGGAACAATGTCCAGTTTTGAAATCAAATCTCCTACATTTAAAATAGAATTAGCAACTTACTTTCAGGTCAGAGTTTACAATTCAAAAGATAAAATACTTTATTCTGACCTTAATCTGCTTCATCCTTAGCCATTATATTCTGCAAGTATGAAAACCAAGCAGTAAATTTCAACCCCAAAAAGGTTTTACTACTTTTGTTATGAATTTGCAGATCGCAGAATAAAATGGTAAAGATTCCACCTTATTTATCAAACCAGCTCAGTGTAAGATCAGAGGATTATTTTAATCATACAAAAATGTAGTTAGTAGAACCAAAAACATATTACTTACCATTTCTATAACTTTTTCTGTGGCACTATCGAGATTTTCAATATCAAACTGATGAGCTGGTGCTGTTACCATTTTTCTTTTCAGCTCATCATTTGCATGAGCCATCTGTGGTAAAAAGCTCTGTACTCTGTCCAAAACTGAAACAGAAATAATTACCACCTCTATATACACACACACAGACACATTTATTTATAGTTTTATACCTCAGAAATCTGAGTGTCTAAACAGATTCCATTTCAACTGTAATTCCCAATTGTCAACCACAGTAGCAAATATTTCACGCTGAGAAATTACATCTGAGAGATACAAGAAGCTCAACAAAAAGCAGCAAGGCTGATTATACTGGAAACAAAAGTCTGAGACTAAAGATATTTGGTCTATTTTCACGAAGGGAAAAATTCTCGAAGATAACACAATTTCTAAAGAATATCAGTTTTTCATTACATTAGGAATACACCAAAGAGAATGCTAGATGTCTATGGGTAAATTTGTCTAAGAACCCAATGCAAATAGAAATGGAATGAGTTCCCCCCTTTACCAAACCAAGGGAATATCTGACGATTCACGGAAGCAAAAATACGTTAAAATTGTTCAAGTGTTAAATGTTCAGTTCTGTTAAATAAACCACTTAGTTGTTGGCACTGCTCTAGTAACAGCGTTATACTTACCATTACTCCTCGGCACCCTCACAGTCTGTAAAGTCGTAGCCTTCTTGCTGCCAGGCTTTGAACTAATCAGTAACGTCTCTTCCAACCCTAGAAACAAACAGGTATTTACACGTTTACCTACACCAACCACAAACTCCACATTTTTAACTGCGAGGCTTTCCTCCTGCTGCTCCTTCCCTACCCTTCTATGCCAAACCTAAACAGATGAGGATTCATTTACCAAACACTGCGGCCTTCCCGCAGCTCTCCCTCCCGGAGGAGCCCCGCACACCGATCCCTCGGTCCCTCACCTCCGCGGCGCCCCGCGGCCAGCAGCTCCTGAGAGGCGGCCGGCCGCGCCGCCTGCCCGAGCCCCGCCATGCGCCCCGCAGGCCGGAAGTGGGGCTCTCCCTTCCCCGCCCGCCGCGGCGCAGCGCCCCCTGCAGGCCGGGAGGACCGCTTCCTCCGCGAGGTCCGGCGGCGCCGACTGCTGGCGGCGGGAAGGTTCCTTTTACTTCCCCTCACCTCCGCGGCGCACCGCGTCTCATCTCCGGTAACGATGTGCCCCGGCAAACCGCCCCATTCGGCCTCACATCGGTTCAACGGGTCAAACACACCCGCGGCGTTCTTTCTGCTCCCGCGCGAGCATTCGTGAGTCCCGCATCGCCACCACCATTCCCAACGCGCTGGAGCTGACGATCAGTCCTCGCGCAGCTCCCCGGCCGCCACCTGCGGATTCAGGCAGACGGGCGCTGGAGGACCGAGGGAGCGCCCCCGCCTCTTTGTTCCCCCCGTGCGGGGAGCGGCCGCCCCCTCGCCCTCCCCTCAACGCCTCTCAGCGGGGCGGCGGCTGCCGCTCGGCTCTTCCCCGCCCGCCGTCGGGTCGGAGCGGTCGGCGGCGGCTGCGGCGCATCACGGCCACATCATCGCGGGGGCCGCCCGCCTTCTCTCTCCGGCCGCTTCCGCGCCTGCTCAGTGGCGGCGTCGCTCACCTAGCCCGGAGCTGTCACCGCCGCCGGGTGGCCCCTCCCGCCCGCCGCGATGGAGCGGGACCGCGAGCCGCCGCCGGCCTCGCCCTCGCCCTCGCCCAGGTGAGGGGTCGGCTGGGGGGGGAGCGTGAGGGGAGGGCGGGCGTGGGCGGCGGGCGAGCTGCCGCCGAGGGCCGAGGGAGGCGGGGGGGCCGGGAAACTTTCGTCGCCGGCGGCGGGGAGGCGCGCCCGGCCCGCTGCCATCCCCGCGGCTCCGGGCGGGATCCAGCCTTCCCAGCGCCCCGCCGTTCTGCGTGCGTCTCGGCGGGCTGAGCGTTTCTGCTCCCGTCTTTACCCTCGTGGGATGCGCCGGAATGTGCCACCGCGAAAGCGTGGAACCTTTAGAACCTTTACCCGATTGAGTTCGAGTGGCTGCTGTGACCGCTTTCTTTAATTCCGGTAAAATATTGCCGTGCTCTCGCCTTGTGCTGTTCAGGATGCAGTCGTCGGAATCCTTCCGTTTGATCCCAGGTTACGGAGCACGGAACGTCAGCCAGGCTGCGTATAAAATGTTATTGCTTAGTCTTACTGTAAGTAATAACATGTGAAAAACACAGGGAGATACATCTATCTCTTGTATTTAGAGCCCCACCAGCTGTTAATAGGCATCCCATCAGTTGTGGGTTGGGCTCAGTGGTCTCCAGAGGTCTCTTCCAACCCCTACAGTTCTGTGTGATTCTGTATGTGATCCTAAGTGAGATCCTCGCTTTACCAGTAACGCTGAAGGTAACAGATGGGACTAGATGGGCTGACCTGTTTTGGCACTGTTCCCTGCGTATATTGCCTTAGTGAAGTTCTGAGCCTGGAGCCATAACGCTACGGTATGATGGGTAGACGTTTCAGAAAGAAAAAAAGGTGGGTGTCATTTTCTTTTCAAATACTTTGGGATATTATCCTCCAAAAACAATGTGAGGTCTGTACTCTGGTGCCCGACTTAATAAGCAGTTCATCCCCCCCTTAGAATCTGTAATCAAGATCCCAAGTAGTACAGTTAGGACTCATCCTGTTAAGTACCCACTGGTTACATAATCTAGAGGAGCGTGTTACCTCTTCTACTTATGACTTTTCCCACCTGCTTTTGATGGCCTGGGTGTGATTTGGCAGGTAGTTTTTGTGCTGGCATTCCATTGGGGTGATGTAGCAACATGACCACGTTTCACAGCCTGCTGCTTCATTTCTGGCTCTGTTTTGCTCTTTTTTTTTTTTTTTTTAATTGAATTGAAGGTCAGAGGCAAACCAAGTCTTTTTTCTGACAGCTGCTTTTCCCTTCCTCGGGGCCAAAATCGAAAGCTGACATGTTCAGGAAGTGAAATGCAGCAGTCTAAAACTTGTCTGAAAATTGAGCCTGAGGCTGGCTGCTCTTTCGGTGTCTTAGTTAAATTCACAAAGGCATTTGGAGGTTGTTTCATCTATTTCTTTTCCTCACGCTATTTTCTCTTCTGTTTCTTCTGCTGTTGATTTAACCTACAACTGCCACAAAATAAACACTATGTTAAAAAGTATACTGCATAACATTTAAAAGTGGTACGTACTGCTCGTAATGCTGCCATACATGTGATATTTATTGTCTTTCAGCATATTTTCCATCTTTTTGTAGCAAGCATTTAATATCTGGTATAAATAATCACAGTACAGCACACTATCCTTGGTTCTGAATTCTACAAAATGGTTAATGATAAAGCAGTCTGTTTGCTTACTCTGTATGTTCAGGTGATCTGATGTAGCTTTCACTTTCTACTGACATGTTCACTAGGATACAGCAGTGTCAATGACAGTCATCTCTGTCATAAGGATATCAGCTCGATACTGTGAACTTGCATGTACACAGGACACAGCAGTGGAGAAGAGGCTGTGCAGAACACTGTCTCATCTGCATAAATCTTATTCAGAATTTACAAAATTCCTCTTCCAAACTTCAGAATCTGAGAATTCTTGAGATTGGAAGGGATCTCTGGACATTGCCTTGTCATCCAGCCTTGCTCAATGTAGGCTCAATTACAGCAGGTTGCTTTGGGCCACATCCATTTGGGTTCTGTGTATCACTAAGGATGGAGACTCCATAACCTTTCTTTGGACCCCTACAAATATGGACAATAGAATTTCATGTGCTTAAATTTGTGCCTGCTACCCCCGCCAGATCTTTGTACACATGGATAAGATCCCTCTGCACATTTTTCTTGGGGATGAATGGTTCTAGCTCTCTCAGTCTGTCCTCTTGAATCAGAATTTTCAGTCCTCATAGTCTTCATGGCCTTTTGTTGGGACATCTTCATTTTGTCCATGTCTCACTTGTACTGGGGAACCCAGAAGTGGACAAACTACTCTTGACATGTCCCACCACTGCTTAGCAGAAGGGAAAAATTCTCTCCTTCCACCTGTTGACTATGCTCTGCCTGCGGGATTCAGCCTGGCATGCTGTTCCAGCATGAGCATGTGACTGGCTGATGGTCAACCTGTCCTCCTGGAGGCCTTCTCCATGCAGCTGTTTTCAAGCTGGTGGCTGCACAGCGTGTCCAGTGCATGAATTGTTTCTTCCCATGGGCAGGACTTATATTCTACTACGAAACTACATGAGATTCCTGTTGGGCCATTCCTTTAGCCTGTCAGGTCCCTCTGAATGGTTGCACAGCCATGCCATATGACCTACTTCATTACATCCATCTTTAGGCATGGCAATGAGTATTGCATTGTAATTATCCTCGTGATTCTAGTTCTAAGCTGAACAGATGAAAACGGTCTGTAAAGGGAAAAAAATCATGCTAGATGTTCAATAGCTATGAAAGCTGGATTAGAAAACTGTTTGAAACACAAGGTCAGCATCTCTTCCATGATCATTAAATATGATGATTTAAATACAATATTCAGAACAAGAGGATCTCTCCTTATTTAATAAATGCCATTTACAAGCGTATCCAAAGTTATTAAACTCTAACCTCATTTAAATGAATAGCAAAATTCCTGTTGCTGTACGTGCCGTTAGGTTTTTGTCTGTTCTGAAAAAGAGTATATTACAAACCAGTAAGAAAATGAGCAAAGCTAGAGTCTTAAATTTTCTCTACAAGTAATTATTAATTGGAAAGACCAATTTTACTGTGTGGAAAACAGTAGAAATAGTAAAAAGCATATGCAGGCTGTCATCCAAAGAAAGGTTCTTTCTAAGGTAGCACTTACTGTTTGTTATGGTAACATATTAAAGCTCAATATTTCATTAATGTGTGAGAGGTGTTTCTCAGGCATGTTTAACTAGTGATGTTTTATTGTAGATCACCTAGCAATGCAGGATAGAGAGTATTATTGCTTCAAAAGATTACCCCTGTAAAAACTGCTAGCAGCTTTTAGGAAAAAAGAATTTTGACTATGGTGTGATTAGATATGGATCCTGCAGAAGCTCAGTATTATTTAACTAGGTGTTATCTTTTGGTTTTGTTTGCCAAACTCAGAAAGAAATCAGAAAATTAATTTTCCCAGCCTTAGACTTCAATAAATATTTGTTTTAGTCTGTCATAATGCTGACTCTATTCATATTCTGTTGTTCACTGTTTTTCCTCATGCTTAGTTAGAAGTTAGAAAAGCATGGCTATTGTTTTCATGCTTTAAATTAATCTTTAGCAGACCACTTGCTGTACAGTCAAACTTTTAGCCATGATGTCCAGTCCTTTAATCCTTCCAATGGTGGATATTACAGAATCACAAAATGGCCTGGGTTGGAAAGAACCGCCAGGATCATCAAGCTCCAAACTCCCCTGCCACAGGCAGGGCCACCAACTTCCCCATTTAATACTAGACCAGGCTGCCCAGGGCCTCATCCAACCTGGCCTTGAACACCTCCAGGGACAGAGCAGCCACAACTTCTCTGGGCAGCCTGTTCCAGCACCTCACCAGTCTCTCTGTAAAGAATTTCCCCCTGATATCCAAGCTAAATGTTCCCTCCCTCAACTTAAAACCATTTCCCCTTGTCCTGCTGTTATCTATCCTTTCAAAGGATATCCTTGTTATTCTGTTTATGGACTGCTGTTTATAGACTCCCTTTAGCTACTGAAAGGCTGCACCCCTCAGGCTTCTGTTCTCCAGGCTGAACAAGCCAGCTCCCTCAGCCTGTGTTCGTAGGGGAGGTGTTCTAGCCCTCTGATCATCTTTGTGGCTCTCCTCTTTATTCTTTAAATACACATGGGGATGTGTGGAAGAAGCACCTCCTACCCACACTTTTGAGAACTGAATCAGACTGTGACTGAAAAAATGTTTAGAAGATGAAATGTGTTCCTGCTGTTCCTTCCCAAACAATTACATTTTCATTTCCTTCATCTTCCTCAGAAGAAATAAGAGCAATCAAGTCAAGCAAAGTTGAAGTATGGAAAAATGTGATACTGGTCCAGTGTTCAGCTTCATAGCTGAAGTGTGTGAGATTTTACTGAAGCAGTTACCCATTTCCACAAGTCAGCATCTCTTCCAACTTATGGTGCTATTTTCCACTATTTTCCACACCATCTGCTTCTGCTGTTCATTTTCTGCGTCATACATTTACTCTGTTGATATTTTTAAAATTGGTGTCTTCATCAATTGCATTAATTCTATATGGGGAAAATTGCTTTGTTGTATGTTGAACTGCTAAGTGTTTCACTTTTCAGGAATATGTCCTCAGCAAACAGTGAGGTGTGGTTCTATTTCCATTTGTGAACTTGCAGGACTGAGAAAGAGAGGTAAATAATGCACAGTAATTGATATGTGAATGAAGGAAAAGAGGAAACTGTTAAATGTAGCTGCTTAGGAAACAATAAAGAGTTGAAAATGTTTATGTCTGGGCATAGCTCATTATTTTGCCTGTAGAGAGAAAGACAAGGTCTTCTTTCATTTCATGTATAACATGCCAAATATGATAAATTTGAGGCAATTTTATAGCTTCTCAAAGAATCTTTACTTCTTGGTTTCTGGTTGTTTTTCTCTCATACTTCTCCTTTCTCTGTAACTTAATTATATGGCAGGAAACCAGACTCACTTATCTCCTCCTGTTTTGGACTGGTTTTTGAGAGTTTTGCCTCCTTTATTTCACATGAGTTATTCTAGTAGTGCTTGCTTCTTTACCTGGCTATATCTTTTCTAGACAGCACAATAAAATGGCAATTGTTCATGTCAATGATTAAGCTTCACAGGGATTTCTGATCCTCAAGATCATATTGTTCCATAGATGCTTTCTGTAGCAAGCAAAAAGTAAAACTACAGCAATATTAGCATCCAGAACTCACAGTGAAATTATTGCATCAGGTGACATTTGGAAGAGCAGGTTTTTAGAAATGAATAGCTGAATTCAGGGGACTGTACAGTTATCCTCTGAAGATGTAATTACTTTTCACTGTAGATTTATGTACTATAGTATATTTTTCATTTGATCTTCTTAAGTTCTCCTTTTTCAGCATTTACCATTAGCTCACATTTTATCATTCCAGGCAGTTTGGTAGGAAAAATATAAATGACTGCCATCTAAACTGCTTTAGTACTTTTTTGTATCAGCTGTTGGCTATCAGCCTCTGTCTGTCTTTGTAGTTTTTACAGTTGTCTGAAACATTTTTCTATCTCTTTTTCACACTCGTAGATGCCATTTCTATTTGTTAAGACTCCATTGTATTAAATGAAACCACTATATCCCCAAGCAGTTTACTTCTTGAAAAAACAGAAAGTATAAACTTATAAGGAGAGAACCCCATATGGTATAAAGATATGGATAATTAACCCAAATACTTTTAGTCAGAGTTCCTGAGCAATGAATAATTTCCATGAATCACCAGTCTAGCACTCCAGTGATGTGAGTGGAGGACACTGGAGAAACCACAGTGACAGCTGAACTCTGCCATCTTAAAGCTATTGGGAAAATTTCTCAGTGTATTCCCCTGGGAGTGAAAGAGTCCTTCGTTTGTGAACACTCCTCAAAAACAAACAAACAAACAAATCACTACCCCTAAAAGACCTCTAATGAGACTGCTGTGGTGTAAGCATCTTTTATCATTAACACTTCACATCTTAGTTTCGTACACTATTCTTGAATTGTTTAATAAAGTTTCTCTAATCTGGATGCTTCTTGTGATCAACTGAAACTCACCTGTTGGAAGTGATCTGAATTTTCCCCTTTCACATATCATAGCTAGTGTACCACTTTCCATCCTCATAAATCAGTTGGCCACTTTCAGCATGCAGGGCACAGCCTTTCTGCAATCTTAATTTTCCACAGTTTCCGTGAAATGCTCTTCTCCTGTACTCCTTTTAATCCTTCTACAATAAAGCTATTTATTATTGTCTCAGAAGTTGGTGATAGTTAGGTTGCTAGTTTAATGATACACCTGCTTGTATTTTTTTATGCACCGTATCTTTTCTTTTACACAGCTAAAACCTTCTTTGTGCTGGGCAGAAACAAAATTGCTCCCTGTTGTTGCCTTTCTGTAGCACATAACCCAGCACCATTTTGGCCTGTGGTTAGAGCTCCTCTGGGAGAGAACAGAGGTTGTTTTGTTACTCGTAATGATGTGTGTGGAAACTAGAATTGAGGCCTGGGAACTTTTATATGCTTATAATAAAAGGTTCAGCATAGCACCATTTACTATTGGGCAGCAAAAAGTTATTTCAGGAATCTTGGTTTCTTTGTTGGTCGTGTGGAAAAAAATATTTTTCTTTTGCTAAATCAAGCAATACACTCCTTTGTTGCTTTCAAAATGTTCTTTTCTTGGTCTTGAATAAAGCAATTGGTAGGGGGAAAGTCTTCATGGTAGATATGAGTCTTCACTCAGGAAAGCAAACCAAATGGTTCTGTAAGCAGCAGATCTGAAGTTGACTTGCTGTGGCCGTATGTGGGTGAATTATCCTTATGCTTGAAGATGCCTTACAGCAAGGGCACAAATGTAAATCTCCGGTAAGGCTGATAGCTTTGACCTCTCTATTCTCTGTGAAATTTAATTGGATAGAAAAATATTAGCTTATTTAAAAACATTTAAATGGAGGGAGCGAAAGTATAGGAATCATATCATAAACGTGAATGTAGGAGCCTCGTCTTCATAGGAAAGGAGATGAAAAATCCTCCAACCTTAAACTATTTTTGTTTCCTGCAGTCTGTAAAAATTGAAGTCTTTCCAGCTTGCATGTTGGAGGGCCTACAAGGCTGACATCCTGGTAGGGGTCTGTTACAGACTGCCTAACTGAAGAGATGGACGAGGTGTTCTACAAGCAGCTGGCAGATGTTGTGCAGACACCAGCCTTGTGCTCACTGGGGACTTCAACTTTCCTGATATATACTGGAAATATAACAGTGCAGAAGAAGCAGTCTAGGAAGTTTCTAGAGTCTTCAGGAGGATAGGTAAAAGAGACTGCCAGGCAAGGTGCCCCACTAGACCTGCTGTTAACAGAGAAGGGCTGGTGGGAAGTGTGGACAACAGGACAGTGTGGACAGTCAGGAGCTGTCTTGGGCAGAGTGACTGCAAAATGGTAGAGTTCTTTATTCTTAGTGAAGCCAGGAAGGAGGTCAACAAAACTGCTACCTTGGACGTCTGGACAGTGGTCTTGGATCTATTCAGGACAGTGGTAGGGAGGGTCCCTAGGGATTCAGTGCTGAAGGATAAAGGGGTCCAGGAAGGCTGGACATGCTACAGGCTTGGGGCAGAGTGGCTGGAAGACCATGTGGAAGAAATGGACCTGAGGGTATTGGTTGACACTTGGCTGAACATGAGCCAGCATTGCCCAGGTGGCCAAGAAGGCATCCTGACTTGTATCAGAAATAGGGTAGCCAGGAGGAGCACGGAGGTAATTGTCCCCCTGTACTCAGCTCTGGTGAGGCCATGCCTTGAGTGCGAGGGAGACCTTCATAGAATCATAGAATGGTCTGGGTTGAAAACGACCACAAAGATCATCAAGTTTCAAGTCCCCTGCTACGTGCAGGGTCATCAAACACCAGACCAGGCTGCCCAGAGCCACATCCAGCCTGGCCTCGAATGTCTCCAGGGATGGGGCATCCACAACCTCCTTGGGCAACCTGTTCCAGTGTGTCACCACCCTCTGTGTGAAGAACTTCCTCCTAATATGTAAACTAAACCTCCCCTGTCTCAGTTTAAAACCATTCCCCCTTGTCCTGTCACTATCCATCCTTGTAAACAGTTGTTTCCCCCTCCTATTTATATGCTCCCTTCAAGTGCTGGAAGGCCACAATGAGGTCTCTCCGGAGCCTTCTCTTCTGTAGGCTAAACAAGCCCAGTTCCCTCAGCCTTTCCTCAAAGGAGAAGTGCTCCAGCCCTCTGATAAATTTAGTGGCCCTCCTCTGGACCCGCTCTAAGAGCTCCATGTTCTTCCTGTACTGAGGGCCCCAGGCCTGGTACTCCAGATGGGGCATCATAAGAGCCACTCACTTTATAGCTCTCTATGCTGACCTATTGGATCTGAAAGGAAGCTGTGGTGAGGTAGGGGTCTGCTTCTTCTCCCACGTGACTAGCAATAGGATAGGAGGGAATGGCCTTGAGTTGCACCAGGGGAGGATCAGGTTGGATATTAGGAAAAATTTATTCTCTGAAAGGGTGGCCAAGATGCCCAGGGAGGTGGTGAAATCACTGTTCCTGGTGGGGAGATACTGGTGGTAGGTGGACAGTTGGATGAAATGATCTTGGAGGTCTTTTTTAACCTTGGTGATTCAGTGATTCTATATATATAGTGTATTGAGCTTGTGAAATTGTGTAATTCAGCATCATCTTGGTGTAGTCTGCCCAACTTTTGTTTCTTTGGTTATGCCAATGATTTTCTTGTATTCGTGGCATCCAGTAATAAAAACAGATCAACAAAACTTCAAGTCAAATAATGTTGTACTTTCAATAAATTACTGTAACTGTTATCACAACATGAAAGGTAAAGAAGAGTAAGGTAAAGTGGCTACTAATGGAGGAAATGTCAAATGATATGAGACTACCAGTATATCATTGTTTAATGTTTGACCATAACAGCAGTTGGAAAGTAGAAATAATTGCACAGTCATGTTAAACATAAAATATACAATTGTATTTGTATGACTTGCAGAAAGCAAAACAAAGTGACCGTGACTGGTATTAATATTGATCAAATAATTATAGTTTAGTGGTTACTAGACATCAGAATGTTATATCTTTCAGGAAATATTTACAACCTACTCCTCATGCAAAATTGAATGAAAATCAGATTTTTAATATCTTATTTATCCTAACTCCTTTTTTCCCCCTAATTTTAATTAAATGTAATATGCCATTACAATATATACTTTTTTTTACTTTTTTTTTCTTTAGATCCAGACTTGTGTATGGAGTTGTTGAAGATGTGAGATCCATGAAAAAAACTTTTTGCATTCAAGAAAGCAACATTTAATTTTATCCATTTTAGAATTATCAAGTGTGGCACTTGGTAACTCATCTACAAGATTTCTTCACTGACATCTGAAGAACTAAGTGCTTTTCCAACCTGTACTTCTGTAGCACTATGACTAACTGTAAAGGCAGATCTACTGTCACCAAAACAAACAACAAAGCTCATGACAGAGAAGGATTTGTAAACTGGACCATAAGTCTTAGTACAATTCAGTCCGATAAATTTTTGAATCTGCTTTTGAGTATGGTTCCTGTTGTTTACCAAATAAACCAGGATGAAAGACACAAAAAAGTGAATGGTGTTTGGCAAGATGGATTACAACCAGCAGGACATAATTATAATGTTAAATCTGACCAGCATGCGGAATTTCATCACTTCTCAGAACAAACTTTTCATGGTAGTAATGGACACAGCCCTTCTAGCTGTAGCCCCAAATATGATGACTTTTCCAGTTATAATTACTGTGATGGAATGGACACTTCAGAAACAGATGCGATGTTGCAGGAAGACAACCTGTCTAGTGACAGTAATGAAGATATTATTGTGGAGGGGAGTAGAAAGCAACCCAAGGAATCTAGTAGTATTATGGCACTGCAGATACTCGTACCTTTTTTGCTAGCAGGATTTGGAACTGTTTCAGCTGGCATGGTTTTGGATATTGTGCAGGTTGGTATTTACTTTGGGAACTATATTTTTAACAGGTAATCTGTGAGTTTTATAATTTAACACACGGTGTTGTAGATGCTTACAATAATGAGAAGTAATAAAGCGTGTGCATGATTCTGCTATTATGAACTGCTTTCCCCCCCAGATTTAAACAGCTCAAATATTTTGTTTGGAGTTATTCAAGACTTGGTAAGTATTGTCACAGCCACAGTGAACTGGTGAAAAAAAAACTGTTACTTCTGCTTTAACTGAAGATAGAAATATAATAATGAGTATGAATCAGTTAAAAATTCTGGTCAGTAATAAATGTTTCTTTTGTGCTTCAGGTCTCTGCAATTTCTGACATAATGTATAGATTTGATCCAAGATAATGTGTATCATATGTGAAAGCCTAAAGTTCATATGCTACGTGAAATTCTTCTGCAGTGAATTAGAGTTTGTTTAGATATCTAGGTGTGACTTTTTTTTATGTAGTGTTAAGTATACTGAACATTTGGAATTACAAACATTATTGGTGTGAACAAGGCTGCAGAGTCACTTTCACCTTGAAATATAGTTGTGGTAGGTCCATATAAGCAAAATATCTTAATTCGTGATAGTGGATTTAATTGATGATAGTTATTCAGGGTTAAGATAAAATACAACTTTCTTCAATTTTAAGAGTTACGTAAATAACCTTTTTAAAACCTGTTTTGGAGTATTGTATCACTAAGATCCTACTGATATGGAACTTCTGTAGGACTGGTTTTGTAGCTTAACACAGCTGTAGCATTTCAGTGAAGTTAAAAGCAAGTTTTCTACCAAATATTTCTTTATGCAATGACATTTGAAGAAAATTCTTGAGAAAGTAGCAGCTAAGGAAAGTTTATTAGATTAGTTTACTTTCTTGCTTTCTCTTTGCTTTTTGGAGGCTATATTTGCTTTTACTTCCTACCTACTTTTATTTTTTCCCCGAAGTTGAAATTTGTTGTAAGCAAAAATCTGATAGATTCTGTCTTCCCTTATGGGTAGTTTCAGAAAAATATGTTCAAACAGATTAAATATCCATGCTATTCAAAATGAAAAGGCAGTAGGAAAATTCATCTGCTTCTATTTTGTTTTGTTTCATTCTGTCTTGGAATTTTCTTTAGCTATAGTTAGAGTTAAAAAAGTTCTCTTGAAGGAGGAATAAGAAGTGGCCATTTTTAAAAACTCTATGTTAACTGCCCTGACATGGCAGTTGAACTAAATGATCTATGAAGGTCCCTTCCAACAGGAATTACTCTGCTCTATTTTGTTTTTTGTTACTCAAAAACTCAAGAGAGAAAATAAAGCTTGGTCTTAAATCAGTTGCAATGGAAAGACACTTCATGCGTCAAGAAAAAGGAAAATTATAATTGACAAGCAAACTTTACTGCTTCCTTACCCTGTTTTGCATCAGTCTTGTGCTTTGCTTGTGCCAATCTTATTCTTTTTACGGATGCTTTGTTCAAACCAATATGTGGTTTACGTCACAATACAGCTTAATGATCAGCCAAAAGAGGCAGTTGTGCCTATCACCACTATTGGCTTCCAACCCAATGTTTCCCAATGTCTTTCTTCTCTGAAAGGGGAAGAAGTGCTCTTTTGGTGTTTTTTTTTAGCTGTTCTTTGATCTGGATTGAGATAATACTTCCTTTTATTTTTATTTTTTTTCCTTCTGTATCACTTCCAATCATTATTGGTTTCCCAGCACTGTGAATGAGAGAGAGAGGGCACAAAGTCAAAAATAATTGGCCAGTGTTACCTTTTTCCATCCTAAACTAAGCATGAAACCATAATGTCAGTAAAGCAGGGAAGCATGAAAGAATACGTTGTGAAAAGAAAAATTTAAGGAAGACAAAGAATTCAAAGCTCTATGAAACCATTTCATAGCTACTCTTTTTCAGTAGTAAATACATCGGTAACTTCATCCATAGAAAATTCTCCAATCTTGTTTACATTTGAAAATTGAATCCTTTTTTTAATTAAAATCATGTTTTAAATTGCTGCAAATCCCTGAATACAAAGATGATTTATTAAAACGATACATTAAAGTTTTGTTAGTTTAGTTGAAGTTTCTGTGATTAGAAATTAAATACATGAATAGACAGGCATATAAAGTAGCACACTACTGTGCTGAGAAGTCAGCACACAAAATAATATTGGAGAGTTTGTCCTGGTTTGCTTTATAAAGTCTGGGTTTTGGAAATCTGTATTCTTCTAAATTTCTCACAAGTAAAAGAATTAGGAGACAATTTTTCACGAACAGGCTTGTCTGCTCAATAACTTATTCCTAGCTGTTTTTTCAGATGAGGTTTCTAGACAGCTGCAAGAGGTGAGATGAAAATATTGCTGTAAATTAAGAGCAGTCATAGCACCCAGTACTATTTTGAAATTATTAAAAACCTTGACCTTAATGTCATTTCTTTTTAACTAGGGTTTTTTGTTGTTGTTGTTTTTGGCTTTGGTTTTTTTGTAAGCCTAAGTTCTAGCATCCTGCTAGTATAAAATAAATGTTATTAATGTTTTTTTTTTCTGCTGTTGACTTTGATGTAGTAGGATTAGTGCAATTTAAGTGGCCAAAATTAATATGCTTAATCAAACAGAAATTATATGCATCGAACAGATTAAGTACCTAAACTCTTCTTGGAGAGAGTAAAATAAATACTGATAAAAACAGGAAGAATAATTTTATAGTGACCTATAATTAAGTTCTATTTTAAATATGCAGAGAAAGTGCAGTAGTGGAGACATTAATTGAGGAGATTTTGTATCTCTTGCTTTTCATATTCTGGTCTTTGAAGTCGTGGTATGCAGGCGCACTTCCATATTAACTAGATGGATAGCAACTCTTGCCTTAAAGACTTTTGGATCTAATCTTAAAAGGTCGATTTTTTTAGAGACCTAAATTATGAGTTACAGATTTTTTGGCACTACTTTTAAGATGGTCTAAAGGGCATTTTTCGATTGAATTTTTTTTTTTCCTCACTGTGTCCTTTAAATAGCACTGGGATGTATTCAAGAATGTTACCGAAGTTTTTATCTTGGTTCCTGCTCTTCTTGGTCTCAAAGGAAATTTGGAAATGACCTTGGCATCCAGGCTGTCAACTGCAGTAAGTAACTTTCTCTTCTGATAGGTGTTGTAAATTCCTGAAAACAAATCTTTGAAACACCAGTGTTTTATGTTTATGGCTTAATCTGGCTTTTGCAGGAGCTGTTTAATCTGTTATTAAATTGATAGTGTTATAAAGGCAAGCCTCTTCCAATCACCACACATCAAAATTTTACTTCTTTGTTCTCTTCTAAGTCATCATTCACAACAGTATATTAGATCATTGAGATTTACGTGTGTATTCTGTAGGGTTGTCTAATTTCTCTGACCTTGGTGGGGGTTTCAGTATGCTAACATGCAGATGTTGCATATTTTGAACATGTTTTTCCATGGACCTCTTAATACCGAAATGAAGCTACTCCAGACCTTTGTTGATCAAACTGGAAGGTTTGGTTTTATTAACTTTCTAGCTAAATAATTTTATGCTTTTTTTTTTTTTTTTTCCCATCTTTCTTTTTGTTGTTAGCGTTGCAAGATAACTATTTCTTTTTTTTTGTATCTTCTTTTGTATGTGTCATAGTACTTTTCTACATCTCAAGAGGTATTCTCTGCCTTCATTTTTTTTTAGCCTAAACAAGCCAGACTGCTTTAGCATATGTATTTTTCTGTGTGTAGGAGTAGCTATTGTGAACAGCGTTCTAATTATGTGGCTAAACTATTTCTAGTTCCTGAATTATGTATTTCTGTATGACGCCACCTTTTCAGTACTTCCCCTTTGTAAGATAAGCTTTCCATTTTCCATCAAGGCCACCTTCTCTCTGTCTGTTCCTGCTTGCATGAATCTTTGTAGAAAAAGCTTGGTCAAGGGTGTATATAACTCCGGATGAGACCTCAATATAGCACTGTAAATAACACTTCCATATTTCTCTGTACAATTGCTCTTGAAACTTTCCTGTTTATATCTTCTTATTCTCCTAGTAATGTCAAGCTGGTACCTCATAGTTACTTTGCAATCAATTACCGTGTCCTAGTATTTCTTCTTTTGTGTTATTTCCAGTTGTCACTCCCATCTTCTGGCAGAAAAATTGTTAGTCTATAATTGCACGACCTTGCACTTGTACTGTTGAATATCATCACTTTCGATGTAATCCTCAAGGCCATCCAGTTTCTGTATAACATTAAAATGCTTTGTATTGACAAGGCCTCTCACCATTCTGTCATTAATAAATTTAATTATCACATTATATTGAATTATTGCCCAAATGCACACTGTGATGGACATAACCGTAGCAATCCAGTGAAGGTTTCCTTGTGTTATGCTTATTCTAGACACTGATGAATTTTGCCCCATACACTTTCTTTTGTAGATAAGAATTGATGTTTTGTTGTAGTCTTCGCTATTCAGTCTTGTTTTCTCTTTGATTTTAATGCTTACTTTTCAGTGTATTCTTATCATTTCTTAAAAATAATTTCTTTAAACCTTACTGCCTTTACTGTCACACATGAATACTTTTGTCTTCTACTTTACTCTTTTTTTGTGTTTCCCTTTTGCTAAATTTGCTCCTGACTGCTATACCTCATGGCCTCTGAATTGAAAATGTATTGCATAGTGAAAAATGTATCCAGGGAAGTCCATTATCTACCAGTGACTTACAGAAAACTTACAAAGAAGTTCAGAGTCAGCTGAACTTCTTGAATAGTCCACTATTTCTGGTTCAGTTAATGGGATCTTTAATTCTTTGCCTCGGTTACAACCCATGACCTTTGTCAGATCATGATTCCAACACCTACTCTCCAGACCATTAAGTGCAAGATTTTCCCATTATCATCAGTACCATTTGTGATCTTCATAGCTCTCATTGTACATTTGGAAAAAGGTCACACAGATCCTTTTTCTGTACTGGGAAATCTAACCCCAGTTCATATCATCTATCAGTTGTTACCGAACTGACAGGATCCTCCTCACATAGAGAAAATTGACACTGGAGTTTCTACAGTACTGGCTGCATTCTCAGTGGCTAACTAAAATGGACATTGTGGGGTTCATTCCCCTTTTCCTAATCCTGAGTGGAATGGAAATCTTATCTCATAATCTGTGTGATAATATAATCTGCATGTGTTAATTATGATTTTTTTCAGAGCCATTTTGGCTATTTGAGGCCAAACCCCTTAAGAACAGTCCAATATGAAGGGGCTTAGTTTGAGGCTTAGTATTGCCAGTGTCACTTAGCAGTGCCATTAAGTCTCACCAAAACGTAAGTCAGTTGATGCTTCAGTTGATTTTATTCAAGCATGTCATGAAAGGCTTCCTCTTACATCAAAACAAAAATTTTCCATGTCTATCTTGACCAAGGCAGGTTAGCCAGCTCTGTTCACAGCCTGCCAACATAAAAGTTGATTAACTGACCAAGAAGAGGCTGGAAAAACATACATTTCTTCAGACAATGCAATGTCGCATGTGGGAGCTCTGATTTCCTTGGCATTGCCTGATGACACAATCACTGAACCACAGAATCACGCAAGAGTTTAAACTCATGAACAGTTGCTCTGCCTTCCCCAGTTTTTGAGAACAGGTGCAGTATTGTACTGTATCATTCCTTCTGAAAAGTTTAATCAAACAGCTTGTGCTGGACCTGCAATTTACATGCCAGTTCTCTGAGATTATTCTGACTTTTGCACATTTCACATTGATTTAGTTGACTCTGACTCTCTTCAGCCATCCCATCTTTGCTCCTGTTGTCCTCATCCTAAGTGAAAACTGAAGGAATATATTAATACAGGGCATATCTAAGCAGTTATTTGCAGGCAGTTGTATGATTAATCTTCTCTCCTAAATTTGCTGAAGCCAGCTCCCCACCAGGTACACCCTAAACACAAGACTGTGCCCCTGTGAATAACTTTACTTTGGAGATAAAATTCCTACCATGACTTCAGTGTTGGAGATAATTCTTGCTCAGCTAGCTTATAATTGCATATGAATTTGTATTTGTGTCTATGCTTTTGGAGTTGTAAACTAATTATTTTTTCTTATCAGTAGTACCTCTGGTTTCAAGTTTTACCTGATCACCTACCTTCATCTTCTTGCTCAAATTCCTGCTTTAGCTGTTTGCTACTGATCATTCCATTTTGGAATCAGTCATTTCACTGTCTCAAGAGCGTGGTTTCAATCAGCTTCAGGGCATAGCTTGTACTTGTCTTTGGTGTTAGTGTGGATGTAAACAGTTTTCTCTTACTCCTTGAAAAGCGTATGAGGTATACTTAAGTAAACTGCCTGCTAAAGCATGATATTTACATGATATATTTTGTATTCTTCAGCATTGTTTTGGCTTTTTTTGAGTCATTCTCACCTTCTCTGTTCACGCTGTTGCCTTTTCTCCTTATTACTTCTCCCTTTTTAAGAGAAAATAAAGAAAAAAACACCAAACCCACACATCCGGACATCCCTGTAAACTTTATGCAGACTCTCATTTTTACTGTGTGTTTTCAGGCTAGCAATGTGGCTTTATAAGTCTTTTGTCTGGATTTGTGTATCCCAAAGTGTCTCAATAAACTTTACCTCACGTAATAGAAATCTGCAGCTGAAAGGAGTCCTCCTACTTTCCTTCTTCCTTTCAAATCCAAAGAGTATTTGTGCCACCATGGGTGGATCAGATCATTTTGTAGGAAAAAAAAAAGCTTTTCACTCCACAAAAGAGAATGTTTTCCATCAATCTCTGCTTCACATGCGAGTTGATGTGAACTCACTCGTGGAACTGGTGGATGTGTGGATCTGGCTGAAGAACGACAAATGTGTAGCCAATGATAGGGGAAAAAAGAACTGCACTTTCTGGTAGCAGCTCACTTTTGGATTGGATTAGCTATTTCACAAGATCACTGTTTTAACAGGTTTTTTGGATACTTTTCAAATGCTTCTTCAAAGAACAAAAAAAAAAAAAAAAAGAAGAAGCTCTCCATTGCCTGTCATTTAATTCATTTATTGTATATATTTAAAAAGAATATGAAGGTGATTCATCGAATCACAGAATTACAGAATGGCCCTGGTTGGAAGGGACCTCAAGATCATCAAGTACCAACCCCCCTGCTGTAGGCAGGGCCACCAACTTCCATATATAATACTAGACCAGGCTGCCCAGGGCCCCATCCAACCTGGCCTTGAACACCTCCAGGGATGGGGCATCACTCCGGGCAGCCTGTTCCAGCATCTCACCATTCTCTTAGTGAAGAACTTCCCCCTGATACCCAACCTAAATCTTCCCTCCCTCAACTTAAAACCACTTCCCTTTGTCCTGCCATTATCTACCCTTGTAAAGAATCATAAAATGACCAGGGTTGAAAAGGACCATAATGATCTAGTTTCAACCCCCCTTATATGTGCAGGGTCGCCAATCACTAGACCAGGTTGCCCAGAGCCACATCCAGCCTGGGATGAGAGAGATGACTCCCCTCCTGTTTGTAGGCTCTGTTTAGGTGCTGAAAGGCTGCAATGAGGTCACCCTGCAGCCTTCTATTCTCCAGGCTAAACAAGCCCAGCTCCCTCAGCCTGTCTTCGTAGGGGAGGTGCTCCAGTCCCCTGATCATCTTTGTGGTTCTCCTCTCCAACAGCTCTCTGTCTTTCCTGTAATGGGAACCCCAGACCTGAACACAGTACTTCAGATGGTTCTTCACAAGGGCAGAGTAAAGAGGGACAATCATCTCCCTGTGAAGCTTTGACTGTATTTCAAACACCATAAAATAATGACAGTGCAGATTGAGATAGTGTCTTATTTCATTTCCCCTTTTTAAGCTGGTGTTTTTTTAATACTTTGTTCTGTACAACTGATTTATACCACAAATGGAACAAATGGAACAGAAATAAAACCAATCAGAAATTATCAGAAGAGGAAAAAAATATGGATTAAGACCTATAGAGAAATATAAGGTACTTTAAAGATTAGGATTCTGTAGACAACACCACTGCAGCTTAGCTAAAAATATTAAAAACTTAGTTCAAGAAGGAAGTTATTTTAAATACTGTCATATTGCAGTGGTACATGCTATCTTCAGAGTTTTCCTTTAATTCAAAAAATAAATGCAGGTATGAAATACTGCAGTAAAAGTATGTGCATACTTTTTTGTCAGAATAATTATAATTTACTGTCTTTCCAGCAATTGTGTTTCAATTGGACCTATATCATTAAAGCATTGCAATTCTCTAGCTGTGCTGTATAAATGAAAAATTAGAATACTAAAAGCAATGAGATGTGGTCTATCATCTTCTCTCATCACTTCCAATGTCTCTATACAAGTATTTCTACTGCAGTCAATTAACATACTCCCACGAGAGTGTTTGTGCTTATACACAGTATTCCTGTGTAGTTTTTGATTGGCTTATGGAATTTAAAGGCCACAGAAACAAGCTTAGCCTATGAACACTGAGAACTTTCCCTTTCAGCCACTGATCTAATCACTAGTGGTGCCTGGACATTCCTGAAACACAAGGCAGCTAGTGTACCTTGCACAATAAGCTAATGTTAAACAAGTTAGCATGTAAAGCTGCATTGAGCTTAGCTACTTTTGGATAGATGGTTTAAATACAATTTTAAATCAACAGGAATATTTAACTTGAAAAAGTACAGTGCAGTTTTAATTTACTTTCAAAATGTCTCTTTTTGCAATGAGAGTTGAATTATTTGTGGGTTTCTGCCTTGTTAATGAATTTTCAAAGTAATATAATTTTAAACCCAAATGTCTGAAATTCTCTTATGATTTTGACAGGTAAATATTGGAAAAATGGATTCTCCCATTGAGAAATGGAACTTAATAATTGGCAATTTGGCCTTAAAACAGGTAAATGTAATTGATTTTTTTTATTAACTTTTTAAAGCAAATGAAGTTATTTAAAAAGCCCATCACAAATGTGGACAAGAAGGACAGACAGTGTTAACAGGAAACATTCTACTGTATTGTCTCATACTTAATGTGCAGTGTTTTTGTGACTGATCTTTTTTAGTGCTGCGTAGTTCTTCTGTAAAGCAATAGAAACTTATATTTATCACAAGAAAAGGTAAAGTATTCTTTGGGCGTGCAGCAAGGGTACTTCCTTTTAATTTTTTTGAAAGAACATTTCTAAGGAATTTGACCTCCCAAGTATTTTCAATGCTGTATTTTCATTGGATTCAGTGTTTAAAGAAGTATGTGATGGAGCTTTTGGGTAATAATAAGCAATATTTTAAATAGTTTGTTCATTTGAGGAAAGGAGTGTTTGGTCTCCAAAGCAACTATTTCTTAATCTTAAGAACTATTTCATGTTCTGTGTTATAAAGCAACATACTAAAGAAGAAGTGAAAAGTTTATGCTGTCACTTTATTGTTTTAAGTGACTTAGGAACCTCTTTGAAGCATTTCATCTTTTGCTCCTTGTAGTTCCTTAGCTCTTTTCCCTAATCTGACTTCTGTTATTCTTCAGTCTGAATTGTGGTTAAAGCCTTTCCTGTTAGCATGAGATTTTTCTTCTTGGTCAGCTAGAGTTATCATTGTCTCCAAAGTAGATGAGTGGAGCATGCTCCCTTAACAGCTTGCAAATAAATGTGGAGAAAAGAATAACAGAAAATGATTCTGCAATCCTCTTAAGACTATCAACAATTTTAGGAGTCACTTATCACTAAAAAACAATTGTTTTCCTTCTTTTATTTTTCCAGGTTCAGGCAACAGTAGTTGGCTTTCTGGCAGCAGTGGCAGCAGTTATATTGGGCTGGATTCCAGAAGGCAAATACAGCTTCAGTCATTCAATCCTTCTGTGTTCTAGCAGTGTAGCAACTGCATTCATAGCTTCTCTTTTACAAGGTAAAAGAAGTATATATGTTACTTTTTATAGCTTTTTAATTCTCTGTGCATGCTGAGCGTATATTATGCTGCTGTTCATGAAAAAATTAAGTCTAATAGGGTCTAAAACATCTGAAACACAGTTGCAGGTAGGATACCCTATTGCAGTTTCCATATAAGCCTGAATATTACATGCATCTGTCATGTTCTTTCAAAAAGATTTGATTTTCTGACCTCCTTAGCATGTCTAAAACAAAACATATGTCTTTTAGATTTTACCTCGTAGGGTGAAGAATTTGTTTTCCCCTACTTTCTGTATTCAGTGATGTACAAAGTTTATTCTTAATACTAAACAGGTAGGACATATTTGTAATTAAGATCAAGTGAGCTTAGATTTTAGTTCAGCTGAATCCAAACTTCCTGTTTATCCATGCTGCTTATATATTATCTTGTGCTCTGCTTTGTTTCTGAAGTGAATGATTTGGTTTGCTGTGTGAAGGCTTTGGGTCGAGTTAAAGTCCCCTTCTGCAAACAGCATCAATATATCTGTCCTGAGCCACACAGTATGATGGATTTAAACTTCTCTTGACAATTGTCAGGAAATATTTAACCATAAAGAGCAGTACTTATAGGATGCAAAGGGTGAAAAAGGAGTGACTCTACTTTGAAATATTCTTTAAAAAAATACAGTATCAGAAGTCTTAATAATAGTAAATCAAGTAAAATACGTTGCTTCCATTTTATTAAATTGACTTGCTTATTTATGCAAAAAATTATGAAATTATTAAGGTTATGCATTCAATTAAGAACTTACACAGGTTTTTAGTAACTACAAAGCCATTGAATTTGATCATGCTACAGAATTAAGAGCAGCAGGAGAACTGGGGAACATTAATGTGTTTTTTCCCCTTCTCATATATAATGTGGACATGAAAATAAACTTTTGGTGTTATCTGGTGATGGGCTTGCACAGGAAATTACTATTTGAACATCAACCTCCTGTACATGAAACAGGCACTTTGGAAATCTGACAGGATCATTTCAGTCCTGTTGAGAATTTCTTGGCATGTGATTCTCTAAGTAGTTTCTCTGAAAGTGAGCTCCTAATTTAGCCTGCAGTAAATAACGCTACTCACTAAAATAGATGAAAATTGTAATATCAATTTTTCACAATTTCAGACACACGGGTATTTAATCTAATGTTGTTTTCAGGGTAGAGGCATTAAAATTTCAATCATCTAAAGTTAATGGGATGTAGAAGTAATATGCTGAATGTTTTTTTCTTCAGGGAATGGTTGATTTACAATTTCAGTCTTGCTAATTCTAATCATAAGCAAAATAATACATTATACAGATGGCTCTTGATTTTTTGGTGTATGCTGAGTGTCATTTTCTTTTTAAATCTAACTTAATTTTTTAAAATGACTAAAACTTAAAACAGAAGTCAGTCAAGTGGGAGGGACAAAAGCAAAGCCTTAATTACTAGGCTTCTAGTTGCCATTATCTTGAAATTTCCTAAGTGATTACAACAGTAGATACCATTACTGTACTTTCTTCTTTGTCGAATCTAGGAATAATAATGGTTGGAGTTATTGTTGGATCAAAGAAGACTGGTATTAATCCTGACAATGTTGCCACTCCTATAGCAGCAAGCTTTGGCGATCTTATCACTCTTGCTATTCTAGCATGGATAAGTCAGGGTCTTTATACTTGCCTTGGTGAGTATGTTCCTAGGTTTATGTATCCCTTGTGTGGGGGTGGTAGGGATAAGGCAGGGAGGGAAAAGCCAGTTTTCTTGCATGCTCACTCTGTGTCAATTATTTGCTTCCCAGAGCCCTGTTGAATTGTCCCTTTGCACTGAAGGTGTTGAACTGTCTTGATCTTTATGATCCAAATTTGTGCACTTTGTAATTAGTGCGCGTTGTACTGCATAACATTAAGACGCCTTCTAACGCATTGCTACGTACCCATAGCCGGGGGAAGGAATTTCTCACAGAGGAACGCGTCCTTCAGGCCGTGCTCCTCGTTCCAGCAGCGGGCGGAGCTGCCGCTAGGTGGCGCTGCAGGCCCGCCCCTGGCACCTCGTCACTCGTGCTCACCGTGGGTCTTCGTTTAACGCCTATTCTCCTTACAGAACCGTGCCGTAATTACATGCGCGTATCTGTCAAGTCTTCTTCTGCATACATTGAGAAGACAAAGCGTGCTCTTCCCATTATTGTTTTCAGATTCCTAGTTTCTGCTTTGAAGTAGAATCATAGAATCACTAAGATTGGAGAAGACCTCTAAGACCATCCAGTCCAACAGTCAGCCCATCCCCACCATGCCCACTGACCACGTCCCTCAGTGCCACATCCACACGGTTCCGGAACACCTTGACTCCACCACTTTCCTGGGCAGCCTGTGCCAGTGCATCACCACTCTTTCTGAGAAGAAATGTTTCCTAATATCAAACCTAAATGTGGTGCAAATTGAGGCCATTCCCTCTCATCCTATTACTGTTACCTCAGAGAAGAGGCCAACCCCTACCTCACCACAACCTACTTTCAGCTCACTGTAGAGAGCGATGATGTCTCCCCTGAACCTCCTCTTCTCCTGGCTGGCCAGACCCAGAAGTAGTGTATTTCTAATTCATATCTAATTCCTACCACTGGCTGCATTATTTTCAGTGGCACCACACTGGGCAGTACATCGCAGTAGATACCTGCATAAGGAATAAATGTTGTGCATCTGAGTTCTCCAGACAAGACTGATGGCTGTCGGTGTTTACTGAGGGGATGGGAGCTTAAAATAATTGAATATCAGTAAAGACTTGGTTGGGAACCTTTTCTTTTCTCTCCTTCCTCCTCCTTTATTTATTCAGGCTCACAGGCTCAACTTCATTGAAGAACTGCTGAGCATTTTTAGGATTTATATTTCTCTGGTAGATGTCACAAACTCCATAGCAGAGCCACCAGAGCAGACTGAGCAGGGTTACATCTACCATGTAAAAATCTACCAGCTAAACATTACAGAGTTATCAAAAGTGGAGATAAATGAGCCCTAAAAGGGGAGTCAGTTATTCCATTTCCCCTTCTCCAGCTACTGTAGAATAATTATTTTATTTCTCTGTGAATTGAATATGACCGGGATGCATCTGGAGGTTACAGTCTCCTAAGATTTTTGTAGTAAGCTGTTCTACCAGTAGAGTGTCCCATTGCTAAAGAAAAGTCCTGCATGCTGTTTCTAAGAGCTGGATTGAGCTGAGTAGTTTCTCTGGTCTTGCAGGGAGCTGTATTCTAGCATAGCTTACTTGTGAGAGTTTCTGTGATATGTTTCTAAACTATTAATTGCTCCTATGGTTCTATTTTTAGTTAAACTTAATATATGAGATGTAGAATTTAAAGTTATATTAAGGAACAGCTGCCTTGCTTAAATTTTACATCTTCTTTCCCTTAAAAACTAGGTAAATTTTAGTTGTGTAGTCTAAAATGGATAAATTGATTAATATGTGTACCTGATTTTTTCCTCTTTAGCAGTATGAGCATAGCTGATAGCCTGTTCATTCATTCATCATTCTCTCTAGTACTTTTTAACCAGGGAATCCTAATAAAGTGCTAGTATATTATCATAACAGAAGTTTGTGGGATTTTTGTTGCTGTTGTTTTGTTTTGTTTAAATCTAAGCTCTGAACTTGACCTTGAACATGTCTCACTCCTGAGAACCACTCTTGGCTTGTGTTCTTTTCAGGAAGAGACTTATGAGTCTTGTAACACCGGGTAGCTTTTATAATCTGGTCTATGTCTATTTCCATTCAAAAGTGTCAGGTATAAATTTTTCTCTGTATTTTTCTCCGTGATAAAATTGAACATTTGTACGTAGTAAAATATGTACAAACACTAAAATAAGGCCAAAAAAAAACCACTCCTCTCACTTGTTGTCTCAGAGGAAATTTATACTATTGCTGAGTAGTCTTGACAGCCCTTTCTTGTGTATGTAAAAAACACTTGTTGCTTTTTCTTTCTCATTATCTTCTGTATCACTAAGCACTTTTTAAAAATTACTATAAAACATATATTCACCTTCTTGAAAGTTCATCTAACTTTTGCTTTCCTCACTGTAGATTGAAAAGCTGTCACATTGTATAGATACACATTTCTTTTTTTCATGCAGCTGCTGCTGTTGAGTTCACCTAGTGAAAAGGGTTGAAAATCAGCCATGAGTTGATTGCGTTTCCTAAGAGTTGTAAAGCTTCCATTGCTTCTGGCTGTTCGTTGATTTCTGAAATAGTACAGTCCTGCTGCACTGCACATGTAAATTGCATTTATTTTGGTTATAGTTCAGGAATCGTTGTACACTGAAGACTGTCTTCTACTTTTTTCTTTTTTTTCATACTGTATAAAACATTTCTGTGGCAGGATGATACATTTGTGCATACATTTTTTATTTTACATAATTTATTTAAAAGCTGCTTATTAAGTAGCTCTTGGTTACTAATCATTGTACATTTGCTGGAATAGCTTCTCTTTTATCTTTGTGCTTTTTTTCTTTTTATTTCCCAGAAGAAGAAGTTATACAATATAGTTGACTAGAAGAATGCTTATTTTTAGTGTTCTTAGTAATTCTTGAACAAGCTCTCAAGGCTTAGAGACTGATGTTGATAGTTAAATATTCTCCCTTTTCTCATGAACATGTTTTAACAAGTTCTTTACATTGTTAATGCCATGCTTTTGTGAACTTTAATTTCCTATGTTGGTAAAAATCCTGTCATAAAAGTACAGTGGGCAAGTGTACAATTGAGAGACCTTCAAAACTGGTGAATAATTAGGATAAGTCTCAACACTGTATTTCTATTCTGCTGCTAAGTGTTTTTTGTTTCTTTGTTTGTTTTGCAACAGAGGATCCTATCTTACAACTATTTTCTCATTCTGAGCTTTCAGTCAGTTACTGTGGCTCTGGTGTATGTGAATGCCTCAACTTGGGTACATATGAGAACAGACATAGAGGGAGAAAGTGAATAAGTGACATAAGGAACATAATGTCTCTTACAAGGAGAAAAAGAGGGAAGTATCAAAGGTTTAAGAAAATAGGTATAAAATAAATGATGCCTTTCCATGTGACCAACTGTAGTATACACAAGGACCTTTCTTTGTTGCAAGTGGAGGGAGGAATCATAGAATCATAGAATTGCTCAGGTTGGAAAAGACCTTAAAGATCATCAAGTCCAACTGCTACCCAACCATTCTACCCTAACTCTAACAGCCCTCTGCTAAATGCATTTACCTGTGCAGTAAGCAGCAGTCCACATGACAAAAAGTTCAAGAACTTTGTATCAGTACTTTTTTTCTTCTTTTTTATTGTTTGACAGAACAAAAGTATCATGTGCATGTTCTTTTGAGTTAGATTTTTTTACATTAGGCCCATCTCTTTGCTTTTCTTTCTATAGAAAAGACTGATAAAAAGGCACTGCAAAGGAAGGATGTAATATATTGTAAAATAGCTAGAAAAGGAATGGAAAAATTACTTCTCTTTTGGGCTTTGTCTCTTTCTCATTCTGATAGCTTTCTACTTTTAGCTTACACTGTGATAGGAATCTTAGTCTCTTGTGCCAGCTCTGCTGCAGAGGTTGTTACCAGTCAATGCAGAAGGATAGTAACATCTAAAAATACTGCAGTGATTCTTCCAGGAGTAATTTTAGCTGTTATGCCTCCCTCCACCACGATAACATCAAAGTAGTAATTGCTTGAATTTGCAAGCTTTGTAATAAGCCATAATGCTTGGGTGGGAATATTTTTATAGATACTGGGTATTTGTTTTTGTTGAAGAGTTTATGTGTTCTACATCTCAGAATCACAGAATGGCCCGGATTGGAAGGAACCTCAAGGATCATGAATCTCCAACCCCCCTGCCACATGCAGGGCCACCAACCTCCCCATTCAATACTAGTCCAGGCTGCCCAGGGCCCCATCCAACCTGGCCTTGAACATCTCTAGGGATGGGGCACCCACAACCTCTCTGGGCAGCCTGTTCCAGCACCTCACTCTCATAGTAAAGAACTTCCTCCTGACATCCAGCCTCATATGGGAACTGCTGAATCATAGCCTGAACCTCTGATTGACCACTTGAGGCGAACAGTGAGTCAGCCACGGAGCACAGGTGAAGGCAATTCACCTGTGCTGACGGAAGGGGTGGAGCCTGGCTTCACCTCTCCTAGACCCATTTAAGAGCTGACTACCAGCATTGAGTTGTCTAAATTCTGAAAATTTAGACAAAATGTGTTTAATGTTAAATACACTGCCATGTTTCTCATAAAAAATAATAATATAAAAATGAGATGTTTTTATTAGCTGTGTATATATTTGCTATGAGAATAAATTTTCTGTCGCTTACCATGCTGTGGAATTAGAAATTTCTGGATCACTGTGATAGCGTCTGAGTGGAGGGGACTCTAAGACTGAACTAAGCTGAAAAATTTATTATTCTTTCTGTGGAGACAGCTCTCTGCATTATTAGTTCTGTTTTACGATGGTACTCAGTTAATGGTATTTGTATTTGTGTTTCTGTGAAATATGGTGCTGTTCTGATGGATGGGTGCAGGCAGTGGAATTATGGCTGTGGATTTCCAGTCTTGCAGACAGATTATAAAGCAACTGAACTACCAATAAAAATGTTTCAATATTACACCTGGTGCTTTCATCATTTTAGATGTGCTGTGTTGGGGAAGGTTAGCATATTATCTGCGCTTTGGCAAGAAGGAGGTTTACATATGCTGTGAATTTGTATATCTAAAAAACATATTTTCAATATTTCAGTAGTGGAAAGCATAGTGAAAACAGTAGTGATAAAGACCATTAAAATTTCTCAACTGCTTGATATAGAATTTATATTATGTCTGGAGAGCAAAACAGTTACTTTTCTGTGTTATTTTTCAGAAACATATTACTATGTATCTCCTTTGGTTGGTGCCTTTTTTTTGGCTCTGACTCCTATGGGGATTGTCATAGCTGCCAAACACCCAGCTACTAGAACTGTTCTCCATTCAGGATGGGAGCCTGTTATAACTGCCATGATTATAAGCAGGTGAGTCTGTTTGTTGTGGTTTGCCTTGTTGGCTCTCCTTTGTCTCCATATATCTAATTTAACTTTGCTTAAAAGAAACATTTAAGGAGCCTCTAGAATATGGAGGCTAATCTTCCAAAAATTAGGAAGTTACATAGTTAAGTTGTGGTTTGGAACGAGTGGAGAAGGTAACAATACCCTGTGGAAATGGCTCAGCAGAAGTGTGTTATATCTAATGAACGAAATGGTGAACTATTCATCTCCTGCAGTTTCTTATCAAAACTGTGATTTAGTCAAATGAAAGCTATGAATCTTAAAAGATGAGCGACTGCATGAAATTCTGTTGTCTTTGTTATACAATTAGTCAGTTGTAATATTTAAGCCAGTAACTGTAGCAAGTTAATGAGGTTGACAAATAAATAAGGTTAGTAAGATAAACTGAGAAGAAAATTGTGAGTTGCAGATATTACAAGGATGAGATTACTAAAATTGTTTTGAAATAATGACTAATGTGTTTGTTTGCCTTATTCTAAACATTGTACTTTGTCTTTCAGTATTGGTGGCCTTATTCTGGACACAACTGTATCTGATCCAAACTTGGTTGGAATCGTTGTTTATACTCCAGTAATCAATGGTAAGACCATGGCAGGATTGTATAATTCAGTATAGCAATTGATGCACCTTTGTTTGGTAAAAGTCTGTTACATTAAATGTTTGTTATGTAAATTAGGATCTGCTATATTATTGCAAGTCTTGATTTTGATGTCAACAATTGTTGATGTGAACTCTCAAGGAGAGCTGCTTGATTTTACAACTATTTACAACTATTAAAGTATTAAATGTGAGAAATAGAAACCTAAAGCATACAGTAAAAAACCAGGAAAATGGAAGTAGATGTATATACAGGTATTACCAAATATAATATTGAAATTGTTTTGACTAAGGATAACATAAATAAAACTTTATTTCAAAGGATTTCCTTTTGGGCATCCAGGAGCAAACTTTCAAAAGAGTATTTTAATATTTACTTGCAACGTATGTAGGTGTAAGAACTAACACAGATACTGCAGACAAATAAATAGATTTCTAAAGAAGTATTTGTATTGGTTCCTATGCTTGTTGTGCACTTCCCAGTTGTGAGAATGTGTTGATGATAATTTACGCCATGAATTAGAATTTTAACATGTAATGTTAACATCAAGGTGAATTTTGTATGAATATCTAATATCATTTTAGACTTAGTCTGAATGTTTTATGAAAATGCATATTTTTCAAATGTTTTTACATCTACATCACGTGATTGATATGTAATTAGCTTGCAATAATTATAATGAGATATATTTCCACTGTACTGCTGCCTGGCTGTTCTTATCCTCTTTTGTATTTCTTTATTTGATCTTGTACATTATTTTGCAGTTTAATGCATTGCTGTTTTTAAAACCATTTCTCCAGTTATTGAGATGTTTCCAACTTCTGATTTTGGCTCACAGAGTGCTTTGATTTATCTTAACTTGGCCTTTGCAAATTCTATAGGGGCACTTTTTTCTGAGGTATCAATTAAGTAAATTATAATCGTTGATTTTGCTCATCATCTTTGATAATAGAATGTTAATATTAATGATGAGTTATAGTTTTGAAACACATTGTATAACTAATTGCCAGAGGTTGCTAATGGAAATGTGGCATGGGGTAGCATCAAAACATCTTGCTAACCTTTATTACAGTCAGGAATTACTTTATCTGTTTCTGTGCCCATTAGGCAAGCTGTTTTGTTAAAGGAGGAAATTGTGTTACTTTGATGTAAGCAAGTTTTTGGCAAATTCATGTTAGGTCTTGTCTTACCACTTTTATGTCTTCTCAACACTTACAAATTGTCTATTTAATAATTTGTTCCAGTACTTGTCTAGGAATAAATTACAGTGATATGCAGATTTCCCCAGGTTGGCCCTTTTAGAGACTCATTTTCTGTTTTTCCTATTATAGCCCTCTGGTATTTGCTAACCTCCAAATAATCAGTTTGCAAAAATGATCCCTGATAATTCATGGGTTGTTCATCTGGCTCTCTAAGGACACTCTAAACTTAAACTTAATTTATTCTCAGACCCTACAGACTTAATATGAACAAGTTTGTGATCAGGCATCACCATTTTTTACAAAGACGGGATACAAATGGAATCATGTATTTCTGTCTTCCATAAAGCATGTTGCTTGTTCTTCCTTCCCATTGTGGTCCTATATTTCCTTTTTTTTTTTTTAATATGAAGCATTTCAGTATTGTCGCTTTTGTTTTTTGCTGACTATAAATTGATTTTTACTCTTCAGTTTTTATGCTTCCTTGCCTACACCTGTCCTTTATATTCATTTAAAATTAGAAATATTTGCATCTACTTTTTTCTGTTTCATTTTGATTTCCAGATATCTAAAGAGCAGAGCAACTATGTTGATCTTCAGCTTTTACTGCTTTACATCTGAAAGTTTTCTCATAATAGTCCTCTTTGATTACTCCCTAGATTCTCTTCCATATAGAAGAGGATCCTGTTTTCTTGTTAGTTGGGTGCACTCAAAGCTCTTACCAGTGGTCCTGCTTTCTTAGACAATATCCGTCAATTACAAATGCAAACAACTGCCTAGCAATTGTTTTGTACTGTTTTCCATCAGACTTCTATCTGTGCTCCAGTACAGTACCAGAATAGTTCTGGATTTCCTCCATAGATTTGCTTGTTCTAGTCTTGCTGCCTACAGAACATACAGATCTCAAGGCCTCATGCTCCCACCAGATGTTGCAGTGATGTTCTTCTACCTTACAGCAGTTATGGACTGCTGTTGTAAGTGGAACTCTGCATCCTGTTCAAGGTTGGCTTCTTTCACAGAAATTGGTTGTGAAACCTGAGTTGCCTGCATGTTTATATTTTACCTTTTTACAGTTTTTAGCTAATGATTAGACTTAAGTAACTGCTAGGAGTGACAGCTTGCTGTAAACATACCTCTATAGAGAAAATGTTAAATGTCCCATTTTATTTCTTATTTTCTTTCATAAGTTAATAAATGGAATTAAGGCAGTATTACTTACATTCTTTTGAACTGTCTTGAGAGAAAATGAACTAGCCAAATGCTATACGTTGCTGTGGATGATTAGCTGGCAGGTCAAAAGATTCTTGAAGAATTAGGCAGGTGGAAAGAGGGAAAGCTGAGACTATTGCAGTAGGCTTGTAGCTGTAGCAGTACCACAGTGGTTCTCTGCTGATTCCTGTGGTTATTGCACCACCCCTAAACTAAATGCTGAATTTTTATAGATGTCTTGTTTCAAGGCTGCTCAGCCTTTGACATTTGTCCTCCTGGACTACTGCGCAGTGCCTGAGAATGTTATTTTCCAGGCCATAAGAGGTGCTTTATCCCATGGCTCATTTGGGTTTTTCACACTTGTTACACATAAAGCTGTCTTTTCCCAGCTCTCAAGGTTTAAACGTCTTCAGTAAGCAGTAATGTCTGGACCATCAGCTAGTTGTTTATTGTCTTATGTCCATATATTTGAGGTTCTTTGCTATTAAGTTTCTGTTGTTACAGTCTGAGATAATCTTACAGTTAAAAAAGCACATCTGTTGACACTCATTTACTAATCTAAAAGGTGTGCTAAGCCACTTAACAGATGGCTTTTAAAATATTAATGCTGTTGAAAGCTTTCTCTGAGTGCTTTCCTGTCCTTGGAATTCTTGTTGTAAGCATAAGCAGTGAAAGTTGCCGAAGGGTTTCCCTCTCAAAATGCTTTTAAGGTGCATTTTTCCTTCTCCTTCTTTAGAGATTGTCGCTTCTATTTCACAGGGAAACCTGAAGGGAAAACTTTAATCTATTGGGATTATACCTGCCAAAATTTGAGGACAATAAATTAACTGGTGATCTCAAACTGTCACTGGTATTTTCAGTGCCAGTTGTTGGTTATCTTGAAATCCTGGACAGTATGGCCTGCACTGCAGGTGTTAGGCTTCCTGCGTGTGCCACTGAATGACTTCTAACATGGTCCTATCGAAGTGGTTTGCGTATTCTTAGATGCGGGAAAAGTCACTTCCATCACATATGGTTTGGAACCATGTATCTTTTGGTTTAAGAAATATTGGTCTGGAATTTGAACAACCTCAAAGGCTCCTACTCCTATTAACAATAACTACAAATATTTGCCAAGCATATTAAATAGTTCTTAAGCAGACAGACATTTTATAGTGAACTTTACTGCTGCTGGGCAGAAGTATTTTAAAACCATTTTTCCAGTTTTTTCCCTTGTTAAACACATTTCTTGAGATGAATCATTATTTTTAATTCTGTAGTTGGCTGGGTTAAATTCTGCTTTCTGGAAGTAAATAAATCATTTTGTGGTTTTAGTCATCATGATACTTGCAGTCTAGTTGAGGCTTAGATGTGTGTTTGATGTACTGAAGTCATGAAGAACATAACTACACCCACTATGGCTGTGTTTCAGCCTAGATACCAAAAGTTGATCTTTATGTTTTCCAATGAATGAGAAGGTTAAAATTTGCAAATCTTCTCACAGCATCACAGTATGTCAAATTTGGCTCAGGAACTGCAAATTGCAAGTAACTGAGTTCCTTTTTTGCAGGAAAAAGATAGTACTTTAAACAATTACATGCCTCAGAATAATCAGAAGAAATGAACTAAGGTGCAGTTAGTAGATAAAGCTGCTTCCTTTTTCATATTCCTTCTATGCTTGTACAAAACATTATGAGTTACTGTGCAATAACCAACATTTCAGTAGATCTCACTCCATTTTTATGCGTTTTATAGAATGGGGGTTCTGCACAGTAATTCCAAATATGCCTGAAAATCAGAATCACTTCGTAGGCTTCAAATAGAAAAACTTGCATTTACATATTGAAACAAGACTCTTTAAGGGTAACACCAACTGCTTATAATATTTCCTGCTCTTTGGCTGTGCAAATTACATGAACATTTGATATGGGGAGGAAATTAATGTAGATCAAGGAATATTAAACATGTATGAGAATTTTACACAAAACTTATTGAGTGCCAGATTGGAGATGAAAGTTGAGCTTATGTAATATATTCCCCAAATTATACCTTTTTTTAAATTGTACGATTAGTAGGAAAATTGAATGAATTTCAGACTTTTCATAGATCTTTTCCTGTAAGTTATGAGAATGTGGAAAGAAAACACACAGAAATCACTCCTCCTCAAAAAATAAAATGTATTTTTTTTTTAGTTACGTTATGTATTTTGCTCTGTTAAAAGATGGTTGTACTCTCAGCTTTCATACAACAAAGAAATACTTTGATTAGAAGCCAGTCATTGTCTTAGTTGAGTTTCTGAAAATTTCCTCTGCAAATTACAAAGATATTAGCATACCTTTATGGTATTAGAGCAAATTGGCTGGGTAGCACAGTAGCTTTTATCTTGAATTGGAAAGCATGTAGGAGTCTTACCACACACCTATACTGAATGTGAACTTAATAGTTCAGTCCTTATTTTGGTATGAGAAAGGAGAAGGATTTTGATTCTGCATATTTAATTCTCATTCATTACTAGGTGACAGTTCTGCTCCTTTTTAGTTGCTAAACTGTACGAGCAAATCTTCACAATCTATGCTGTAATAGATGTGAGTTCTTTCTTTTAAGTGTTATATGTAAATGTAAAAATACTTAAGTATTATACATTTTTTACAAGATTTCTGTAATGATTAGTTTCCACATCACAATTAGATCCAGAATATTTTCATTTTTTGACAGTCAAGAAATGCTTTAAAAATTATGCATAGGAAAGAAATTATTTATGAGCTGAATCAGACATGTACCATTCAGTTTTAAAATGTAATGGTTTGCTTGAGTAAGGTTGTCTTTTAGGCTTATCTTAAAAATGGGCTTATGAGTCCCCAGTGTTCACCAGTGCTAAGGGGAAACATCACTTCCTTCCACCTGATGGTGATGCTGGTCAGAATACCATTGTCTGCCTTTGCCATGAAGGTGCGTTGCTGGGTCACAGTCGACTTCTTGCCCTCCAGTACCCCAGGTCCTTCTCTGCACAGCTGCTTTCCAGATAGTTGACTCACAGCCTGTTCTGGTGTATGGGCTTGATCATCCCCAGATGCAGGACTTTGCATATCCCCTTGCTGAACTTCCTATCAGCCCAATTCTCCAGCCTGTCCAAGTCCCTCTGAATGGCAGCACTGCCTTCTAGTGTATCAGCCACTCCTCCTAGTTTTCCCAATGTTACCCAAAGTATGAAGTACAAGGTATGTGGGGAAAAAACCCACCCCAAAGCCTGGTGTATTATTTAGAGCATTAGATGATGAGATTAGGATGCGTCAGCAACATTCATCCTGCTTCCTTTAACTTATCTTTTTTTACCTGCAGAACACTAATGTGGGTAAAAAGAGACAGATCTTCTCCGAAATACTCTTTAAGATTCATTGATTTTAATGTCCTATTAGACAGGACTTTTTCCACATAATGATTAGTAGAATCATGTCCAGAGGCATATTCACAAATTCATGACATGGTTTTGGCTTTACTTTAGATACTGTTTTGTGTGCTTGTTATACAGAAAAAGAACTAAAAAAAAAAATTCATAAGTATTTATTCTTGCTTAGCCCTTGACTGACTCAATAAAATGATGTCTTCAATTTTCTTTTAATGTTCTAAGTCAGCATGACAACCTTCACACTTTAGCAGACAATGTCTATTCTTAGGGGAAGTACAAAGTAGCACCTTGTATTCAAGCTAAACACACAGCTATCCTGAATGCAGATGCAGGATTTTACTTTTGAAAGCAATTATTTTCCTCTGTGATACAGTTCTCATGAGAATGAAAAGAAGCTAAGCGAGTTAGTCTTTGTTATGAATTATGTGCTATGATGATTACAATATTATTTTCCAGAAAACAAATTTTCTCAATTAAATATTCTTGGAAACAGTCTATAGGTACGTCTGAAAAGATTTTCATAACATGAGCAGCTACTGTGTACATTACAGTTTTATGCATTCAGAAGATGCTCAGAAGCTATCAATTGTGTGTATTGACATTTTGTCAACCTACACAGTTTTATCTGTTTTTTTTTTTTTTGCTTCTTGTAGGGATCTGATTAATCTGATATTGCTGAGATAGTTTCACATGCATAGTAACTGCTGTACAAGGAAAAAAAAAAAAAAAACCCTGAATATCTCTGTATATAGTGAAGTGATTCATTTAATGCAAGCACAGCTTTATTCAAGTCATTCTTTGGCCAGCAGAATAATGAAACCTCATTCTGTGTTGACTTATATCCTGTGTTTTTAGAGCACCTTTCTAGCCACAGTGTTCTGTGGCCTCATGTCCTTGCAATACGTATTTCTCACAACACTCTGTTCTCTCTTTGCTTTTGGCATCATCATTCATCTTCTGTGTCGCTTAACTACCAGCTGAACAAGAGACATCACGCCTTGATCCAAGCTGTGTGCTGACTCTGCAGCTGGCACGCCTATGCTGAGAAATATACAGCTTGTATTACTACCTTGACTCACTTAGGACATGGATTTGAATCTTTATTTACCTAGGATTAGCCATGCGTTCATTTTGGTTAGCCTTTGTTCTTGGAGACATTTGTTATCTATAGGAAGCCTTTTGTCAGATGTGGTTGAAATTGGCCCAAATGTTCACAAATAGTTAGGAGGAAGAGTAGTTGGACAGAATTAAAGGATGATATAACTACTGCTGTCCATCATTGTATGCTATTAGCAGGTTGAAACTGAGCAGGACCTATGGATTCTAGAAGTTTTTTATACTGCACCTGCCTTAAGCACATAAGGTTATTTGAGAGCTATCAGTGGTGTATTCTGTGAGGTTCTCTGAGTTTAAAAAATATCCCTATAACACTGATGTTAGATTATTGAGATCAGACCGTAAGTGATCTGAAATCTACATACCCAATAGGGTTTGGGACTTGCTTTTGCAAAATTATTGTTATAAAACTATTTGGGATGAATAGCTATCCATCAAACATTTGACAGCCAATCTCATACTTTCTCTCATGCATTAATCTACATCTATGTTGTTTAGCCAGATATATTATCATTTCAAATGTTTGAATTTCCATTTTCCTTGGTTGTTTTCTCTCAGTTTCTTCTGTTGTTAATGAGGGAAAGATGTCCAGATAATCCATCATATTTCTGTTTGTCTGAATTTGTTACAGCAGATGATTATCAGTCACAACAGGAAATTGCCTACATCCTTGGAAATACTTGAAGTCAATTTTTTGTGCCAACATCATATATGGTTTCATTGCTACAAGCCTCAAAACATACCCTGGAAGATAGCTCTATTTTCTTTTATTTCTTCTTATAATGCTTTAAAAGATGGGGATAGCTAGAGAAGAGGTACCTAATTGAATATATCAGTTGTTGCAGTTTCTAGCCTTGCAATTACCCAGATAGCTTTTATCCCCTCTTTTTAAAGCAGAAACTTTCTTATTTTCTTATCATATAGCATCATCCCGAGCTTTGTAGCTTTATTTAAACGCAGTTTTACATGACAGCTTTTTCTGTAGTTCAGTCACAGAAGTTATCTGATCCCCATCCAAATGCAGTGCGCTGATCCTTCATTTAACTTCTATCTCCCTTTCCTCACCTTATTCTCATTAGTCATAAGTATCAGAATAATTGTTCGTATTCAAAAGATAGACTTTGGGCTCTACTTCTTTGGGCTTTACTTAGATCATTTTTTATCTTGTTCAAATCCCCTCTATAGTTTGTATACATCCTTTATTTTACCTCAGTTTCTGTAGTTTGCTGTAATTTTCTCTGCAAAGGCCGAATCAACATTTTCATAGTTCACATTTTTTCCCTGTACCTCCTGGCTGGGAAGAGGCAGGTAGGTTTGATAAACTGTCCATTCTGCAAATTCCATGACTTCTTTCTAATTCCTTATTTCCTGATTTTTATTTGAAGCCTTTTATTTAGAAGTTTTACTCCTTTGTTAGATTCTACCAAAAATCATCTTTAAGATGCGGCGAGGCAGAAAGTTTTCTTTAAGTTCTTAGTATCAGGTCTTTGTCCTAAACACGCTATGGTCCCCAAAGAGATTTGGCAGATAGGTTCTTCTGGTGATGACAGACCAAAGCCCCAAGAATCAGATGTATAAATTAGTTCAACTACAATAACCAAGGGCTTTCTCTTGCTTAACCAGGGACAAGATATGCATGACTTCTACCTAGTCACATCTTCTCAGATCTGTAAAGCATATGGGCAAAAAAAAAAGGTATATGTTTGATATGCGAGCAGGCAACTTTCAAATGTAATAGTGAATGGAGAGTTTTATGCTAGTGCCACTCCATTCTGTAACATAGATGTATCAAGTTAGTTTAATTTTCATTTCATTGAGATGAAATTTGTTCCACAGCAGTCTTTTTTCCTAATGGAAAGCAAATCAACAGCTGTCACAGAGAAGATATATGGCAAAGGGGAATAGATAAATTATCTCTTCAATTCCTTTTCATCCCTATGTGTGTGTGAAGTCTGCATTTGTATTTGTGGTAATGAGTGCATCAGCTCTGCATTATTTATACATGCCAGCAGTATCGACCTAGGAAAGTCATCCAGCAGTGGCATGGCTGTGTAGTACTTCTGTTTTTCCAAGGGGGATTGCCAAATAACAAGGAGCCTTACAATGGAGCTTCACTTATGTAAAAGTAGCAGGTTGGATGCCTTGGAGGAATTTTTTGCATTTTCTCCAAACTAAAACTCATCACAACATTTCCAAATTTTCAATTGGAATATTCCAGATAACCAAATTTTCAGTGATACAGTAAATTGTAACCCAAGTTTGACTACATTAGAGATTGGTGGTAGCCTGTCTGTAGCGCACACATTCTGAAGATGTTTCACTTTTTTGACTTTCATGTTTAGGGGACTGTGGTAAACAGAGAGGAGGCTGGTGAATTTTTACAAATTTTACTTACTAATGGGAAAAAAAAGTTGAAAATGTACCAGGTTTTTATACCAATATTTTGTATTTCAGGTATTGGTGGTAATCTAGTAGCTATTCAAGCTAGCAGAATTTCTACCTACCTCCATTTGCATAGCATTCCTGGAGAGCTGCCAGAAGAAGCCAAGGGTTGGTATTATCCATGCAGAACCTATTACGGTACAGGTACGTATTAGTGACTTTATTGTTAAAACTAGTGTCTAATATTTCCTCTTTTTCTCCCTGTATGACTGTAACCCCAGTGAGAGACTCAAACGCAATTTGAAGGCAGCAAAGGTCTGGCAGTTTCCATTGCCTGCAGCTGTTTACATTTAAGAACCACAAGCAACAGCTTACAGGAGGGGATGCACAGGGAGTATCAGGGAGAAAAGAGTAACTCTGGCTGGAGTCAAAGACAGGGACCAATCAGTCAGGACACTGATGATACCCACTTAGAAGAATTTTTATCTTTCCTTGTTTCCCTTCCAGCCTTTTTCATTTAACTCCAGAGTTTAAATCAGTCTTTGGATCAAACTTTTTATGTAGCATCATTACTAACCTAGTTTCTGTTTTCATCCCTCATTTGCCATTTTCTTTCTACATGCTTCCTTCGCAGCTCATTTCTTCCCTGTACTTCCCCCTTTCCTAATAATGTAATAACTGTAGAGAAATTTGACACTTAATTGCATGTATTACAATGTAATATTTATGAAATGCATTGCGACAGATGTGAAAACAGTGTGGAATTTTTAGACGTATGAGATGCTTTTGAAGATGGCTTGAATATGGTATCCAAAATATCCTCTTTCCTAGGAAGGGTCTAGGAGGTCACTGGAGCTCCAAAAAACTAGACGGCATTACTTAAGTACCAAACACAAATGGATGAAATGCACTGATTGAAAGCACAGAGCTTGCCCCTTCTTCTGGAAGAGGTTTGCTTGACTTTGCTAGCAGACGTTAGGGATGACATCCCCCCCTCCCACCCCCTCCTACCCCTCCCATGTGGAAAACTTCAAGGATTGTTTTAGTGGAAAATAATGCATGCTGTTCCACAATAGCCAATGCTGTGGAATGCCAAAACGTCTTCCTACGTTAAAATCAATAAGAATCACAGAATTGCTCAGGTTGGAAAAGACCTTAAAGATCGAGTCCAACCACAACCTAACCACACTACCCTAACTCTAACAACTCTCCACTAAATCATGTCCCTGAGCACCACATCCAAACGGTTTTTAAACACATCCAGGGATGGTGACTCAACCACCTTGCTGGGGAGCCTATTTCAGTGCTTCACAACACTTTCTGTAAAGAAGTTTTTCCTGATAGCCAACCTAAACTTACCCTGGTGCAACTTAAGGCCATTTCCCCTCATCCTTTCACCTGTCACCAGTGAGAAAAGACTAATCCCGCTCTGCTGTAAGCATCTTTCAGGTATTGGAAGAGAGCAATAAGGTCTCCTCTCACCATCCTTTTCCCCAGACTAAGCAGCCCCAGATCCTTCATAGGGCACGTGCCTCCTCATAGGGCATATTCTCCAAGCCCTTCACAAGCCTTGTTGCCCTTCTTTGGACCTGCTCCAGCACCTCAGTGTCCTTTCTGTTATGAGGTGCCCGAAACTGAACACAGTACTCGAGGTGAGGTCTCACCAGTGCCAAGTACAGGGGCAGGATTTCTTCCCTAGTCCTGCTCATGATGTCAGGATGCCATTGGCCTTCTTGGCCACCTGGGCACACTGCTGGCTCATATTCAGCCGACTGTCTATCAGTACACCAAGTTCCCTTTCCACCAGGCAGCTTTCCAGCCACTCCTCCCCAAGCCTGCAGGGTTGCCTGGGGTTGTGACCAAAATGCAGGACCCGACGCTTGGCCTTATTGAAACTCATACAATTTGTCTTGGCCCATCGATCCAGTCTATCCAGGTCCCTCTGTAGTGCTTTTCTCCCCTCTGGCAAATCAACACTCCCTCCCAACTTGGTGTCATCTGCAAACTTACTGAGGGTGCATTCAATCCCCTCATAAAGATTGTTAATAAAGATGTTAAACAGAAGCGGCCCCAGTACCAAGCCCTGGGGGACACTGCTTGTGACCAACTGGATTTAACTCCACTGACCTCAGCGCTTTGGGCCCAGCCATCCAGTCAATGTTTCACCCAGCAGAGCGTACACCCATCCAAACTGTGGGCAAAGAATATGGTATAGAAATTGAAAAGCTTAACTGAATTTTGTTTTTTTGTTTTTTTTTTTTTAATTGTAGGAGTAAATAACAAATCAGCCCAAGTTCTGCTTCTTCTGGTGATTCCTGGTCATCTAATTTTCTTGTACACTATTCATTTAATGAAAAGTGGCCACACTTCCTTAACTCCAATCTTCATAGCAGTATATTTGTTTGCAGCTCTGCTACAGGTAAGAAAAAATACAATTTGAAATGCTCACATACATAAAATTAAGTTCTTGGAGAAAGTCATGTATTATATGAATTCTGAAATCTCATGAATAAGTGTAAGAGGAGATATGTTATTAGAGGCTTTTAGCACAGTTACAAAGCAATTAATTATCTCCACATGCATATAGCTTGTAGACATGTATCTGTATAGTAAGTGCTTTTCAGAAGCACTTGTACACTACTACACTCGACTACACTACTTCCCAGCCATGCATTTTGCACTCCTTTGCGTGCTTCTTGGTACCGTTGCATCTAAAACCCCTATCATTTTAATCAACTAGAGGGAAAAAGGAGAGATAGGAAATCAGTATTTATGAATAAAGAGTACATTAAGAAAACTCTAAAAGAAATTTCCCATAGTGGTTTCTCAAAATGGTTCATGGTCCTGTTTTAGTGCAGTTAAAAAGGTAGTAGATGGGACTGTTATCACTTGGTGAAATTTTAGTTAAAGTTGAAGTTAGTGTAATGGGGATCAGTGATCAATGTACAAGAAATTGTAATTGCATCAATTGTCAAACATTATTTTATGGGCTACTGCCTAGTGGTCTGTCCAGGCCTCAGCAGTGGTGGTTTTTGAAAGATGTCTTATTGTATTAATATATTATATATAAATATATAAAAATATATAAATTATAATATTAATGTCTTAAAGTGAAACAGTTTCTTCTAGAAATTAGTAGTATAAAATGAAGTGTTCTTCCTGAATCCACAGCCATTTTTAGCTAAAACTTGGCTGACTTAACTGGAATGTTTCATTGTACTTTAAAAAAGTAACAAGATGTTCACGTTACACAGTCAAAATATAGAGGAAATATCCATATGTGCAATATATATTGAGTGCTTCTAAAGTGTGACCAACTTTAGTTTTAAAACACTAACAGCATTATCACCAATAAGTTCTTGAGAGAGTCATGATTTTAATATTCAAGGTTGTCTGTGTGTGTTTATTCCTATTCCAAAAACAATAGGTCATGAAGAGTGCTACTATTTTAATTTTATATGAGAATCTTATACTCTTTTTGTACAGTGTTACTTTAAAAGTTCCACATTTTGTGTGTAAGAATGTCATAGTAAAAATTATAGAACTATTACTTTTCATTTTCCTCTTCTGTGCTGTTCCTGGTTTCCAACCTTACCACTTGTTTTACACTGTGTTCTCCTAAGGAAGTAATACCATTCATTGTCAGCATGTGAAGTCCTTATAAGCTTAATGAAAACAGTTGGGTGAAAGAGTCCCTGTTAGTGCCTTTACTGTAGGTAAGACTGAAGTGTGATTTCAGCCAATAATAGATTTCAAAGACTTCAAATGGGAGTCAAGCTCAAGACAAATCCATATGAGATCCATATGATCCTCCTGTACACAGATCTACAGTCAGAATATGTTCAGGGCTACAAACCTTTCCTTCTGAAGCAAAAGAGGGTAAGATGAAATTCCAAGTTGAGGCATTAGGGCAGGACTTTCAGATCATATCATTATTCAGGACAAGTACTGGAACAAATACATGTGCAAAGTTAATTTTTTGTGAATTTAAGGCCTGATCAGAGTATTCAGTTTCAGAGTCACGTATCTCCTTTGAAGTCTATAAGGCCACATCTAATTTTCTAAATTTTTCATTAGAAAAGCAGATATACAGCTTCTTCTTTTCCCCCCTATTGCTTCAATAGATTATTTTCCCTTTTTTTACCTTCTGTCTTTAGCTGTGGCAGGCAATTTGAGATTTGAAACCAAGTAAGGTACTGCACATTGTAAATTGTTATGGGTCTTGACAGATTTACAATTTGGAACCCCATGTTTTTTGACACCTTCTATTTAACTAGATTCTTTTCCTTATTTTCATTATTGTAACATTTTTCTAGTAGTGGTTATTGTGGTTTTGCATACCTACGATTACAGCAGATTTAAAATTTTCAGAGAGCACATTCTTGCATTAACCCTTAAATTTGAAATTATTTCATTTACCTCTCAGCCTGATGAGCTTCCCTGCTGGAGTTGTATGATTGTACATTACTCAGTTCTCAAGGAAAAAAATTATTTGTACTCAGACTTGACATATTTTAGAGTGGACTAAAATAGATTTTTAATTAGCTTCAAGATCTGTGTTGTATTTCTGATGTTTAAAATGGAGACAAAAAGGGTTAGGAAATGATGAAAGTAGAAGTGTTATAGTAAGCTGGAATAAATTAAGGAAAATTTAACATAAATATAAAAGTAATAATTAAAGCTTTTATCTGTTGCTCAGTTTGTTATTCCACACTGTCTGGAATAAATTCTTAATGTAAGTATGAATTCTTCTATGTGGCATTTTAACAAGAGTTTTTCAGATTGCCTGTAAACTTCAGAATACTTCCCACAATGATAAAACAGAATTTATTTGCACTGCTCTATAAAGTTATATAGCACCAATACCAAGCACTGTCTTTACTCTGTTTCTACCTGTATTCAGATACTGTATCCTGAATGTCATGTAGATGATATATTTACAGTAAATAACTTATTATTATGACATGCAATTAGCAATGGTATGATTTAGTTATTATTGACCCTAGATAGACTTTGTAATAAAACAAAGTACAGATATTCACTAAATATGCTGTTGTTTCTAAAAAAAAAAACCTTAAAAGTGAGATATTTTAAATAATAGGAGTAGCCAGGATTGTGATCTGCAATTTTTCTATCTTCCCTCCATACAAAACAGTTCAGGGTTTCCAGATGTAAGAAAAGCCAGAAACTGTTTTAGTTTGTTTTTATTTAACTTTCCTAACTTTAACAGCATCTTTTTTTTCCCATAAGAAATGTATATTCTTGAAGTATTCTTGACATGAATTTATAATTTGGTTCTATTGAAATCCAAGGCAAAAATTTATTTAATTTCAGTGAGACTAGAGCTTCATAAGTATGGAGAAGACTGCACACATATTTATATTAATCTCATTTGAAATTCTGTGTTTGAGATTCTCATGCTTGAGTCTGGTACATGTTTATGAATGGCAGCACCAGGAAAAAGAAAGAAAAATATTTTGAGGAAGATTGCCTATGTGCAAGAAATCCGTAGGTATGTAGGGTACTGCACATAATGCAGCATAGAGTAGCTGGGCAAGACATTATGCACTATTGAAACTAGTATATTGATTTGAAATGAGGGTTAAATTTAATGAATGGTATCAAAAATACAGCAGTATGCTGCATGAAATTACAATCTGGTTTGGACCAACAAAGATATATTAATTAAAAAAACTGTCCTCCTCCTCTATCTTGCAAGGCCTCAAGTATTTTTTAATTGTATGGAGCTCTGCACTAAGCAAGGTCTCAACTTCTGTCTCGTCAACCTGCAGCAGAATGAGAGCAGCTCTGGAGCTGCCATCAGTCCTGGCACGCTGCTCTGAGCGCTCAAAGGCAGCCTCTGTTCTTAATGTTCTCACTGAGCCAGTAAAATGCCCTCTGAGGAATTTTCACACCTCCTAACCAAATCTGAGCACACAGCTACATTAAATACTTGGAGAATAAACAAACAATAGGAGCTTCCCTGAGCTATTACCAAGCAAATTAGTAATTCTAAAACGTGGCTGTCCTTATGCAATAAAGATCAGGTGTCTGCTCCTGGGAAGCAACCTCTGCAGTGCCTTAAGAGGTGTTTGGGCAATAGAAAACCAAGAATTCAGCAATGTATATGGTGACTTCCTGTTCATATTACAAATGTTTGGGACTTCTTGGTTGCCCGAGGGTTCTAATTACAGTGCAAGCCTCTTCAATGCAAAAAAAAAAATAAATCATGGAATATTGTGTAACATGATGGAAAGTACAGCAATAATAGTGGGGTAGCACAATCCTAGGCTGCAGCAAATGTGAACAGCAGCTGTGGACACAGAAACAAAGGGAACAAAAAAAACCCCAACAACCTGCTTCCTTTTGGAAGGCCTCCAGAAGGCAGGAACCTCCAGCAAGATACCCTTGCCTCCCCACCACCCCCTAAATGTGATCTGGGAAGGAGTGGATCCTGCCTCCACCCATTATGATCACTCAGATGCACCTGAGATCCCCTGGGTTGGCCCTGCCTTCCCACCAGGTGCTCAATCACTGCTTCAGGCTACAGAGTGTACTGTACATTATACATAAATAAGGAAGATTGTGTTTATAGAGAAAATGTTGCATTTTAAAAATTACTTTTTCTGATAGTAAAAGCTACTTCCAAAGTGTGGAGGAAGTAACTGCTAGGGAGACTTAATGATTCAAGGCAGTATGGAAATTAAGGCCTAAACCTGGACAGTTCTGCCCTTTCAATGCTTTTTCACTGCAGTGTGAGAAACAGACGTGTCAGACTCATTGGGATTTGAATGTGGACATCACTAGCTCTGTCACCTCCAGGGGTGTTGCTGCCTGTGGTAGAAGGCTCGTACAAAGTCATCAGTAGGGATTTATCATTTTTGTCTCTGTGATGTTGTGTAGGTAAGATAATGCACTGAGTTGTGCTACAGCTACTGTAGGCTGAGCATACCTGAAGGCTAAATGGTCTGGGTCATACTCCTAATTTAGACTGGCAAACAGCATGAAGTTGGGACTGCCTTGATCACAGGATGTCTGACAGAGCTACTGAGAAAGCAAGAAGACTGTCTGTGGAATTTGGATTTAAACTGGGAAATAATAATTTAAAAAATAAAAGTTAGTTCACAGACAATTACACTGATACAACTATATTGATTTTGAAACATCTTCAGCTAAAGTCTTTATTTACTTAAATAAGGTGTTAGTCTTACAAAAATTTATGTTACGCTAAGTGCTCAGATACCATAGAGTTGTGCATTTCAGATGGAAAGCAAGTAATTATACATATTGTCCGCATACTTGCACTATAAAGGTTTTATGTTAGGAACCAAATGAGTGTTACCAGAATCTTCAGTTTGCAGATAAGTTTCTGTCCTTGCTCCCAATAGATTTGCTGCAGAGTTAGAGGGAAGCAATACAAAACTGAGCTGAAGTCTCATGGCAATTTTCTTAAGCTTTGTATCATAGATTGTCAAAGATATGACAAAGAGCAACCATTTCTGATAGTTGATGTTGACACTTTCTTTCTTCAGCCCATTCTTCTTGTTCTTTCCTGTCCTACTCTTTTGTCCTTAGAATGACATGTGGCAGGACACGTCCACACCTGATTACAGTCCACCTTATAAGCGCAACACCCCCATCATCAACAGTGTAATGCCAGTCTACTGTGTAAGGCTGAAAAAGGAATGTCAGAAACAGACAAATGTGTTGCCTTTTTTTGACCTCAGTATGGTGGCATTAGTTTCTAAAAGACTGTTGGAGTTTATAATGTCTTAATTGGCTGCATCGGGAGTTTCCAAATTTCATTAGCCAAAGTCCTGAATCAGCTTGGAAACTGATTTAAGTTAAACTGGTGACACTTTTGTGTATAGACGTGCCAAAACTCCTCGCTATATCTGTTTATGTGCTTGGAAAGAGTCCAGAAGGACAGAAGGCTAGTGAAGTGTGTTTGTTATTGATGAGTGTTATTGGAGAAGCAAGATGTTGTCTAATGAGTGGGCTGGATCTTCTGGAAGGTATCTATATTTGCTACCAAAGAAATTAAATCACAAGATAACTAAAGTACCAATAGCAAGGGAGAACTATGGGATTTTTACAGCTAGACACTGAAGGAAGTGATTGCTTGTTTGGAGAAAATAGATACTGAGTTGTTTCCCTGGACGTGTTACCTATGTAGACCCTGCTCAGCCTACACAATTTTGGTTGTAGACCACAGAGATTCAACAAGTAAGTTCAGTGTAAATCTATTGAGTGCTTTACAGTTACTTCTTAGTTTTGAATTAAGATATCCAAAGGTATTTAAAATCTGAGAAATGTGTGATTTCATCATGAAGGATCAAAACCACTAAAAACTTAAACCATAACTCTGATGAGAATAAATGTATCCTGACTGGCATCAGAGATCCTTAAGTGGAGGTTTTCAGTAATAATTATACACGGTCTGCTCTAAAATAAATATCTCCTATTTTTTGATGTTGACCCGTGATGTCAGAGGTGGATGTTGGTGGGATGGCAATAGAGGCAGAACCTTTTATTAATATTCCATTACCTTTGTTGCTATGCAACAGATGGCAGCAGAGGGGCAGTCTGACACACTGGCGTCTGACATGGAAGTGTGTATGAAGCAGAGGTGTGTCACTGAGTTCATTTACATGGAAAAAATGGCACCCATTGACATTCATTGATGTTTGCTGAATGTTTATGAAGACCAAACAGTGGATGTACTTAAGCTGTAGGCTACTTCATTACTTTTTACCTTCCTTAAACCACAGGGTTATCTCATTCTTCAGTCCTGAAGAATTTCTATGTTACTGTTTCATAGTTCTACTTTATTTTTTTTTCCTTCAAAAAGCACTTCATTGTTCTCTTCATATTAAATAAATGTGAACTAACATGTTAAACTAAAACAACAGTTCTGCGTACATTTTCAAGCATTTCTTCTCACTTTCCTACAGCATTTTATGGTTTTTTTATGGCTTTTCTGTACTGATGACATCTTTGCTTTTTCCCTCAAGAACAGTTGGCTTTCAACTTGAGCTATGAAGGCTTATTCGTAGAATGAGAGCAGAGTAGAAGTAAGCTGTACTTATACTACTATGCCATATGTGTGAATTTGCTGAAATGAGTATAGGTCACTGACAAATCCCTGCAAATGAAAAGTGCTGTGCCACTGAACTGTCTTAAAATGTCTCTTGTATAACTTTTCACCTGTGCCTAAGAAACCTTTCCTTTTTATTAGTCTTTGCTCTCCTTTACACTTCTCCTTTTATTTCACCTGTTAGATCTTTGCAAGTGACTTTTCTTATCATTTGAAGTGCAAGAATTGTCTTACTTTCAAAAAAAGTCAGCAAACTCAGAGCTTTTGCTTATTTTTTGTCTAAAATTTGACAAAATTTTTTGATTGATGACTGTGATTTCTGCCTCTTAACATTGATTAGAAGCAAAATCTTATTAAAGATTTAAGTTACATTGATTGACTTATATTTTTCAACAACTACTACTGTGGCCATATATTTTTTACCAACTACTTATAATTTCAAAAAACAGATCTGTGTAATTCCGAAATGTTAGTGAGCTTCTAGGTGTGCAAATGCTCAATAATAGCATTATTCCTTCCTCCAAATAAATGCTGGTACACTGCAGTCCCATAACTTACCCTGTAAGTGCTGTGTCCCAACTGCCATCATCTATTGTTACAGTCATCACTCAACACAATATCATCTTATAACTTTTTTCCTATTACAGGTTTGTTGTAATTTGTGTTGTGTGTTATATACCCATAAGCTAAAATGCCAAAAGAAATTATTTGGGAAGGTTCACAAAACTTAATTTCCAAACTACTTATTTTTCACAACAGTCGAAGTCAGTTGCTTTAGGGTCAAAAGTATGTAGGCAAATGATAAGATTTCATGTTATTACTTTTAAAATACAGAAATATACACTGCCATTTAAGTTGGATTGTGTATGTCATGTATAAATGATTGTGAAATACGAGTTACTTTTTCAGTGAATGCTCTCATCTTCTAATAGAACATACAGTAGCAGAGCTATTGTAGCTGTGGGGCACTACAGAGTATTGTGCTCGTCCTGTAGGTGATGTTACTATGCAGTATCTTTCATAAACAGACCTCTGTTTGTCCTTGTTAGAAGAAGGAGCCGACTCAAAGAATCTGATAATCTTCCAAAGAAAACATCTGTTTTAAATATATTTGTTTGGATTCCAGTCAGCGCACCTAGGACTTGCATAATTAGCTTAGACTACAGAGTTCCTTTTTCAGAAGATATGTTTAGATAAATAAGCCATGCATTTTTCATTAAGCAAATATTCTTCCTTCTCCCTCCTTCCTTTTTTTTTTTTTGTAATTAGAGATTTGGGTTTGTGTTTTAAAATATACTTCTGCACAGCAAAGATGGAATATCTGAGCTTTTTTAAGTGTTTTTTTTCTCTTTTTTGACATTTGTCTTACAGTATTTGGTATTATGGGGAAGGTTTGACAGATATCATTTCAGTATTTCATTTAGCAAATGCATACATGTATACACGTTTTCAATTCCAAGAATTGATCATATATCTAACAAAATGTGAATCTTCTACCTTATACTAATTTTGTTACTGTCCTTCTATATGTATGCTGTATGACTTTTTGAAAATGAATATGGTAATAACTTTTTAAGTGTAACCTTCCTAAAGATCTGATTAACTAAAATGCTTAAAATACATTTATCTCAGAAGCAGCTCTTCAGAAGACACAAGAAACGGAAGCTCAGTTAGCGGTCTTCTCTTCATTCATCTTGTGCCATGTCACACTGCATGATTCCACTGAACCAGAATCTTTTACCATACAGCTGTGTAACATTAAAAGAATTCTTTTCTAAAACTGGGTTAATAATTATGCATACCTTTGATATCAAAATCAAGTCTCTAGAATGTTCAGACATTCATGGCTGGGAATGAATCTTTGGGACAAATTCAGCCTGGAGTGACAGTTTCATAATATATATTGCAGGTGTGCCTCATACAGAAGGGCTGCACATGAAATTGGTATTTCACACACAAAAGTAGTGTCTAGGTCATTCTTGGTGTTTCAAATGATCCAGATGGAGTTGTTCTTAATTTGACCCCATATTCTTTATACCATGTCTGATTTCATCGATGGTCTAGATTTGTGGAAACAAGAGCAACGCCTGTGTTGAGTGCTCTCATCTGGGTAACACCAGTCAGTTGTGTGTGATCTTGAAAGCCCATTTATGTCCTCACTGTACACAGAGTGATGTCATGTGTAGGAAGTGCAATTGCACATTTGGTTGGTGTTCTCATGATTGTCAGAAATTCTCAAGCATAGACTGGATGAAGAATGCTGTCAATGACTCATTGTGTTCTTTCTGCCTATGCACATGATCTTCTGGGAGAACTTGGATAAATGTCTCTGTCCCCACTGTTAGGTAGTTTCAATCTAAAATTAATTCACATTGATTGTTTATATTTTTCAAAAGCATTCATGTACAAATTCTAGAATGTTGTCTGTTGGCTAAATTCTAGAATGTTGTTGTCTGTTGGCTCTTTTACAATGTAATTCAAGTGAGAATAATACAGATTTCGGTTGTTATTCCGTAGGTGTTTACTCTGTTATGGATTGCTGACTGGATGGTGCACCACTTCTGGAAAAAGGGAAAGGATCCTGACAGTTTTTCTATCCCTTATCTTACTGCACTGGGAGATCTGCTTGGAACTGCCTTATTAGCTGTAGGTTTTCATTTTCTATGGCTCATAGGTGACAGAGATGGTGATGTTGGAGACTAGTTATTTCAATGGATGCAATGACTTTTCCTGAAGTACTGAGACGAGCAATCATTCCACTTGATGGTCCTCAAAATGGTTGTTCCATTTGGTCTAAGTAAATCAAGTTGACACAGATACAAAACAGCCTTAATCATTTTGGTTTGGATTGGTAAAAAAGGATGGATCTAGGAGGAGATTTGAGGCCGTTAGACTGAAAACAAGGTGGATGGCTGCTAGTTGAAAACATCTGAGTAGACACAATGAAGGACACATCAATCCTTTATCAAGTTCTACATTTTTAAAAGAGCTGGTCTTTTAAAAGAACTGTTTCTTATCTGTTAGTGCAAACCCGAACAATCTCTTAATTTCTCATTCAGTGGTGACAAAGAGGGTAAAAAACAATCAGTGGTTTACCTTGTTTTTCTTCCCTAATACAAAGTGGGTGTGTGTTCTCATCTTCCCACAGAGGTGGATAGGAGACCACAGATGAATTCTCTTTCATAGACCTGATTAGCTGGTACATTCTTATCCTGCAATTTCAGTGCTGTAACTCTGACCACTGCAGACTTGATATCAATAATAACTGTTAGAGTGATTTGTACCCTGATTGTTAAAATGTTTTATCACAAGCTTCATGTATGCTAATAGAATTATCATCATTTATAAAATCAGACACTTGAAAAGTGTCTGCAGGACTGAGCCCTTTTTCTTTCTGCTAAAAAAAGCAGCTTAATTATTTTACTGATGTAACTTATTAGAAGAGTGTAGCGAAGAGAGAGAACGTGAGACTGACCTGATCAATAATAATGGATAAATTATTAAAACTCCTTGTGCTGGAAAGTGTCTTTTCATTTAGCAACTGAAAGAAATGTTGGACTAACTATATTAACAGTGTTGTGATGGCCAGTGACTTGACTTGAAGGAAGTATTTTGAGGTGTTGATTCAAACACAAATGCTTATCCCTGACTAAAACTTGGGGTATGAAAGATTATGTTGCTATTTTAGGCACTTAGGAAGTTACATAAACTTTTGAAGTTCCAGAGCTACATCATCCACTTCCAAGCAAAAACCTCCATTCTTGCTAACAGGATTTCTGCTTTCAAGCTCTAGAAGTAATATTGTTCATAAGGAACGACTGCTTCTGAATGATTTATCTTATTTCTATGCCACAGTATTTCAGATAATGCATTGATGTGAAGACTCTGGTTACCACTTAGAAAAAAAATACACTAATTGCTCTGGTTTATAATCTACTGGAAATTCCTCATGGCATGTGTTTTTTAAAGACTGCAGCATACATCATAAATGCATAATTACATAACTCAGATTTTAAATGTTATTATCAAAAGTTTTTAATTTTGAGAATTAAATTAGACAACTAAATCCACCTATCAGTGTAAGCTGTAAATCTGTAAACATTAGTCCTGAAATTTATGGATATAAATTGTCCCTTTTAATTTGATGGACCTACTCAGATGAATTAAGTTAATTAAATGCATAAGTGATAATGGGGCTTCTATAGATGTTGGTCACCTTAAACTCTGTGGAAATTGGAAGTGTAATTCTGAAAATTAAACCAGCTATTCAGTGCCTAGACATGGATTTAGATGCCTGACTTAGCACTCTCATTTTAAAATTTTTATTTGAGCTTTTTCTTAGAGCTAAATGACATAGTTGTTTGAATGAATCATATGTATTATGTCTTTTATTATGTGAAAGATGAAATCTTTCTAACTTCAAGTTCTCTGACTTCTCTTAGTTTCTATTAATGTTATTTAAACTAGTTGTATGTAGCATTGCAGGAAATACTCCTATTAAATTGTTTAAAATGGACTAAATGTTAATTTTTTTTTTTACTTATCTGTTTATTTTCATTCACGGCTGTTTGCTTTTGGTACAGACTTAGATGCAGGATTTTTTATTCTGATAGAACTGTCATCTGTATTAACTAAATAAGTATTTCAAATGCTTTTCTCATTAGAGTTACTGGATTTTAAAGCCCTTTTAAAACAAATTGGAAGATTCTTGACAATTAAAATTTCTTGAGGTACTTGTGATCTGTACTTCTATGATGCATGAGGGCACTGTGGTGTTTGGCCATGGCAGGATCCTTACTGTGTTCAATAATTTTTCACAGTAAATAAGCAACAACTGGTGTCATAGCCTGCTGACAGACAGGTGAGTGATCAGACTGCAGAATTGGGAAAGAAATGTCAAATGGGACAAATTCAGTGAAATTTGAAAGGTAGAAATACACATCTTGAATAATATATTACATGGAAAGGTTTTGGTTCCTATCTGGAAGAGGCATCTAAAATTAAACATGCAGTTTTGCTAGCTCTTCTGCACAAATATTATGAAGGAGAAAAACCCTTATGACCAAGTTTTGGAGGTGTATTACCCATTGCACAATGATAACCTGGGAGAAGGCACAAAAAGTTCTTGTATCTTAGAGAATCTGTCATCTGCTCAAAAACTGTACTCCCTTAGACCAATTTTAACTTTAGTCAAGTCTACTTTGCTACAGTAGACCTCTAATTTGATTTTTGTGCTTATCCTAGTAGGAGTCAGTTTCTTTTCTGCACATGTGTAAGAAATGTTAGTAACATTATATTAAAGACAGAATAACAAGTCCCTTCTGTGCCATTTAGAACACTCAATTGAAAGGTATATCCTGAGATGTTACTCTGTCTCTTCTTATCAAAACAGCTATATTTTATAATCTTGCTGATAAAATGATCGCTCTTTATATTAAAATGAATTAAATATTTTTCTCCCTTCTACCTGAAGAATATTCTTTCATATCTCCCTTAGTATTTTTTCTAGCCTAACTGGGGCTATAATTGATTGACATCTATTTGATTTTTATGTCAGCATGTATCATTTTCTTTATTTTGCTCTTATTCATTTTTCCTTATTCACCTCATTTAAACTGCAATTCCTCTTAAAGCTCCTCCTGCAACTTCCTGTACCACTTCTATTCTTCTGATGAGATACAGACCAGCCAGGAACTCCATTTGCTTTGCCTTTATGAGCTACTATCTGTTACCTGATGCTGAGTAATAGCTGGAGTGCTCCTATGGAGTGGCCATTCTCACTGTCTACTCTTCTCTGCTTCAGAACTGTCCATATGGTAAACAGAAGTAAGGGCAAGTTCCCTGAAATGGACATTGTTTGGCATTTTGAAGAATTTTGTGACCATCTCAATTGTTCTATGAGTGTGCTTGACAGGGGAAGATTTCATTTCTTAAACTACAACTTTTTAGAGTAGCCAGGATAGTTCCACAGCTGCATTATGCTGTTGGACACAGGGGAGGGTGTGTGTTTTAACCTATTTAGATCAAAATTTTGAGTTTTTCAGCATCACTGTACATCTTCCATTAATCTGAGAGGTTTAAATTTGTGATCTCCTCTTTCATTCCAGTGTTTAGTGCATTAATTTCTCTGGGGCTTTTAGAATGTTGACGATGAAAAACGGGTGAGCAGCAAATTAATTGCAATTCTTTTTTATGATCTGTCAACTAAATTAGACTTCTCTTATACAAAAATTAAAAAGACATGAGGATTAAGGAGTTATAAATGCAGTCTAGTTTGAAGAATCAGGCCTCAAAATAAGGCGTATGATCTTCTTAATGGATTTGCTATTTGACTTCAGTTCTGAGCATCAAATGAGTAATGCAGAATACACACATTAGGAAGCACTAGTGAAATAGAGTGTTTGAAATTCATTCTTATAGTAACATTGCTATTGTAAAGTGGGTAGTCTCTTTAGTGAAGCAGAAAATAGCAATAGATATGCTAATTAAATTACAAACTGCTCAAACAAGAGCACAATGATGCTCAAAAGCACTACTGAAGTTACTAGAAGTCTCCAGTAGGATTTTTCTTTTCTTTTTGGCTAGGTTGTTCTGTGATCTCTAATCCATTCCCAACCAAGTCAGTCTATTCTGTTACCTTTTGGATCATCATTTTCCCATATGTACTCTACATCAGCTTTCAATATATGAAGGCTGGGGAAAATAACTAGTAGAGGCGTGTTTTATCATTAAAGCATCATTCTCATACTCGCTACAGAAAGGGTTTGTGCTGAATTCAGTGGAAATTTGATCATGATACTTTAGAAAATCCTGTATTAACAGATCACAAGTAATACATGGTTAAAGCTGAGAACAAAAATGTTTAATATATATGTAAAATGACCGTATTTTCTGTGGGTACCCAAGAGTAGTAGTGTATCTCTTAGTCATTCAGCATTGTCAGACTTAGAGGACAGTGAGTTTCTCAAGTGGAAATACAGCTGTACCCCCATTCTGGATGGGCTTTACTTTCTCTGCAGTTAAAAATTTAATTTGATTTCAGCCCTGCTACTTGTTAACATAATATGCAGGAGAGTTCATCATATGCTCTATTTACACTTCTGTTTCTCAGCTCTAACCATACTTGAAACTTGCTGCTTCTTTTATTTAACCAGCCTGTTAATGTGATTGAACATTCTTCAGATTGCTCTTTCAAGGGTTTGTTCCTTTCACAAGACTTGATAAAAGTCTTGGGAGGCCTAGGAAGTGCTTTCCTTCAATAATTTTAAATCTTTTTACTAGTGAAGGAGATTACTGAATGAATTATTTGCTAGACAACTTTGGGAATAATCGACTTCTTAGTAGTGCCTTGAAATTTAATATCTACAAGTTCTCTGATCTTACAAGTTTCACTGTGAACAAGGACTAAGAAAGATTTGTCAGTTTACTCATTTTCTGTTGTCTCCTGGTTTTGATTAATGAAGTTGTTGCCGTGCTCTGGCTGAAGTAGAACAGCATTCTAGTAATATTGACATTCTAAATGGTTTTCCAAAAATCATGATCAATAACACTTGTACAAAGTCAATTTATATTTGGAAAGCAATCATCCAGTAGGCTGCTTTCCTGAGAATCTTTTTGCTATGGCTGCCTTACATCATGCATAGCTGTATTTTCCAATTTCAGTTCAAAGCAGGTGTTTGTCCCTGTGTTGACATAACCAATTTTTTTTCTCTCTCTTGGAGTATCCAAAGTTCTGGAGTAATGTTAAATTTTTCATTTCAATCGTTCTGAGTACTAAGCCAATTTTTACTCAACATTTTACTAAGTGAAAATACAGACATGTCCTATTAATTCTAGTTCTAGAGAGATGGATGGTAGCTTTCACTTAGAATAGAAGTCTATCTCTGGAATTTGTTGATTTTCCAAAATAGAAGTTAGCTCTTAGAGCTTGACTACATTAGTGATCTGAGGACAACTCAAGTACCAAGATTATCTGAATTCATTACAAAAGGGTAGATGATTTCGAGATGCAAGTCAACTGTATTTATCTAATGTTCAAAGAACAGCTGATCACTCTTCCCTCTGTTTCCTATTTGAGATCTCAACTACTTAGAGTCTTAATGCTTTGAAATTGCATTTTTGCACTAAGTGCTGTGGAAACTATGGTCCTCCTCTGGAGTGGAAGACACTGAGGCCTTTAAAAGTGAACAAATAAAACCCTGCCAAAAAGCCCTGCATGCCATTTATACAAAATGAAAGATTTAAAATGCTGTGAATTCCGATACTGAATTCAGACACTCTCGTTCCTAGGTTTAATGTCCAGCTGGCCTTTGCTGATTAAATTTTTGAAGACTTTTTATAAATCACTGAAAGACAATCCTGCCAAAAAACATGAAACCTGGCTCAGATGCCATGTCTGGTTATGTCCTATGGGCATGAGACTGAAATGGTAGGTGACAGTGTTAGCCTCTTAGGGACAACTAACTTCCTTGCTTAGAGCAAAGCCTGACTGTAGAATCTTGGCATGAAACTGAATATGGCACTAGATTGGACTGGCACTACAATCAATGTGCAGTACTTCACCTCTGTCAGCCCCATGGCTGGAAGAGCAGCCATCCAGACAACTGTTGTGGTACAGTTTATACTGGTTGCAAGATAAGATTTTTTGCGGAAAATTGGGAAGTAAAAAATGTCTGCACAACAATTTGTCCAACCTTTTGCTCTGCCCCACGCAGGGTGTCTCAACCATCTGCTCCCTTTCTCCTTTACTGTGCTGGAATGGGGCAGCGTGCATATTGTGCTGCACTCCCTGTTCTCAATTCTTGCTGGAAACACAGGAAGATGCAGAGATGTCCGTTGGATCAGAGGAAGTCCAGTTCCACTGGTACAAAAAATTTTAAACACTTATTAAGGCATGTAAATATTTTAAAGTCCTTCTGATGAGATTATTGCATGGCATAAATGTTTAATAGATACAGAATCTGCACTTAAAGCCCTGATTAATGGAAACACACCTCTGGAATATGTATAGCTTTCAGAACAGCACTAAGAGAGACAAGCCTGAATGTCTGCAGCACTCCTTACCAGAAACAAAATAATGTCCTTTTCCCCTACGAAGTCTCTCACAACATGTACTCATTTGTCAAACATCATTAAGTGCTCATCTTTACGACTGGTAATTCTCATTCAGCAGCATCACGCTCCTTTTGTGGCAGATGATCAAACTGAGGTGTTCAGCACCGAATTAAACAGGAGCCAACAGGGGCCAATTCTCTGGAGTGCCCCAGGCCCAGCATTGCCACCGGGCAAGGGGAAAGGGTTGTCCCGCATGCTCAGCACTGGGTACAGGTTTGGGGCTGCAATATATGGTTATAAAGCTATTATCTTCCAAAGAAGGGCTGCAACAGTGGTGAAGTGCCATATTCTGGAGGAAAGACACATGAGGAGCAGCTGAGAGCCCTGGTGTGCTCAGCACAGAGCAGAGGAGCTGAGGGGAGGCCTGATGGCGGCTGCAGTTCCTCACAGGGAGCGGAGGGCAGCGCTGAGCTCTGCTCTGTGTGACAGCGACAGGGCCCGAGGGAACGGCATGGAGCTGTGCCAGGGGAGGGCAGCTGGGGGTTGGGGACAGGGTCTGCACCAGAGGGCGGTGGGCACAGCCCTGAGCTGCCAGAGTTCGGGAAGCTTTGGACATCTCTCTCAGACACAGGGTTTGGCTTTTGGGTGGTGCTGCGTGAAGCTAGGGATTGGACTCAATGATCCTTGTGGGTCCCTTCCAACTAAGGATTTTCTGTGATCCTGTGCTATAAAACCTTTCAAGTTTGGGACAAAAAAATAGAGGCAGCCACGTTTGCTCTGCATAGCAGACTCTGAGGGTCATTTGTTAAAAATAAACCGCTGTGAGCAGCAGAGGGCTGGGATGCACATCCTTTAGGGTGCTTCTCCGCTGCCTGGTAGCCTCCAAAGAGAAAGGAAGCACCAGGCAATGCATCACGGCAGCATTCAGTTTACATCTGTCCTGAGATACATCTAGATCTGGTCAGTAAGATCTCTGGTGCAGAAGGAAACCATTAGCCACCACTGCCATCTCTTAACTTAATTATCCCTAGGCTCTGTTGGATCAAAGGCAAGTGTGAGTGCGTTATTTTATTTCTAATCAGGAGCACACCTGGCTAAATACAGCTCCTGAAATGTTCTGCTGGAGGGCAAAAGAGCATCTCTGTTTCCAGCTGCAAAACTTTGTTCACCTGAAAAGTTCCCTTTGCGTGACAATTTAATAATAAAAGAGAAGTTGGCAGTAACACCCATCACAAAGACTGTGACAGCACCTGCAACCATGGGGCAGCCTTAGCCTGGGTTAAGGGCTGGAGGACACTGTTCCTATTGGCTTCAGGTGGAGACTCTGTCATTGCAAACAGATCACACAATGTCCTAAACCTGAAAGCAGGAGATCATTTCCGAAATGCTGACCTGAGGAGTTTCCACCTGACATCTTTAGGCTCATGAAAAATGAGGCTGGAATCCCAGTGCTGCAAACAAAGTGTGCAACTCTGCACTGAGAAACTGTGAGGGAGCCTGCGTGCCATCGCCCGGCTGCATTTCCCAGCATGGAAATGTTCATTCATGTTCTGTGTGTGTCATTTGTAGCTTTATATCTACCTCCTGCCAAAGACTGGCCAGGCAGCCTGAGCCACGTTGCCATAAGCCAAGCAGCTTTGCTCGCTTTGCTGTAGTTGGAATGCTTTTCTTTCATTTAATTCTGATAATGAAACTCCCAGGACTTTCTGCAGAGATTTTGCATCTTAAATTTCCTCCCGTTCCTTTTCCATATTTACACAGAGTTAATTTCTCATCTGAATTTCTCTTAGCTGTCCCTTCTGCACCATTGACTTTGAGGTCTTTTTCCATAAAAAATAATTGTGGAGTTAATTTTTGAAATTCTCCTAAAGCGAAAAAGGGAGGCTTAAAAGCATCTGCTGGAGGAGCGATACATATTGCACATAAAATCTCATTGCATACGCAGCAGTAACATTTTTATGATATAACAGCAACATCCATTAAGATACAACAGCAAAACTCTTACGTTCTTCCATATTGCTGAAGGAAATACCCTTAATAAATTACATATAGCTCCAAATCCAGGAAGGAGGAGAGTAGAACAGGGACACCCACAGCTAGATCAAGGTTTTCAGAGCCCCTCCATCCTGACCTTGGGTGGATGGAATGAAACTGTTGTCTCTGTTCATTCCCATGAGAAAGCCCCACACTCAGCCCTGAGATTGTGCCGGGCCCAGCAGTGCCCTGAGGAGAGCAGTGCCCACCCTGAAGCCCAGCACGCTGCAGCCCGGCCATGCAGCATATGGGAAAGCATGGTTGTGCATCACTGCAATAGGGAAAATAAAGTTGGTTCTTCTCTTTCTTTTATGAAGAAGGGTTGAGGGAACTGGGCTTGTTTAGCTTGGAAAAGAGAAGGGTCCAGAGAGACCTTATTGTGGCCTTCCAATACTTGATAGGAGGAGGAACGGCTGTTTACAAGGGTGAATAGTGACAGGACAAGGGGGAATGGTTTTGAACTGAGACAGGGGAGGTTTAGGTTAGACATTAGGAGGAAGTTTTTCACACTCAGGGTGGTGATGCACTGGAACAGGTTGCCCAAGGAGGCTGTGGATGCCCCATCCCTGGAGGCATTCAAGGCCAGGCTGGATGTGGCTCTGGGCAGCCTGGTCTGGTGGTTGGTAACTCTGCACATAGCAGGGGGTTGAAACTAGATGATCATTGTGGTTCTTTTCAACCCAGGCCATTCTATGATTCTATGATTCTTCCAATAGACTTTTTTCTAGAACCTGATCTGCATGTGTTAGGGAAGGTGGCTCTAAGATCTGCTGTCCTTTAAGCAGAATGAAATTAGAATGTAATCTTTCAAAAAATTCAAGCTTTGGCAAAGCTGTAAATGCAACCGGAAAGGCGAGCTATTTCTGTGTGCCACCAGGAGCTTTGTGTGCAATTCTGTGCGGTGCAGCCAGTGAGAACAGCCCTACACAGCACTCTGGGAAGCAGATGCTCCAGTTTCCATTCTGCCGCTGACTGTGTGTGCTTTTTTTTCTCTTTTCTTCCTTGTTTCCTAGATTTTAGTTTTAAAATTACAGTAGAATTAAAGGAAATTTTTCATCCAGATGAAAGGTTGGGAAGTGATTGCAGAAGCTCATGCCCACGCAACACCCAGTACAACTGCAGGGGTTGAGCAGGACGTGGCTGTCCCCTTGCATCCCTCCAGACTCCATGGTCACCCCTGTGCCATCTCTGCTGTCCTGGGGCAGCAACGGGCATCCATCCCTGTGATGTGGGTCTTGCAGAGGCTGTGGATGGTGGCAACTTCCTTAGCCCCGTGCACTGACAGAACAGGGTCAGGTTGCTTTGAAGCATGTGTGATCGCTGCCAAATTGCTGGGGGAGGCAGAGCAGTCAGCACGGTGGATGAGCCAGGCTGAGCATTCGCTTCGTTTGAGACCTCCTTAATGACCTCCCTTAGATCAAAACCATAGAGGAAACAAATGAGCGGTGTTTGGCGGTGTGAAGGTGGTTGTACTCAGAAAGGCTGTGTGCTCAGGAAGCCAGGCTCCTCATCTGCTTGTTACTTAAGGTGTGTGGAAGCTTTAGTGGTGGAAATGGTTTTGGTCTCCACATTGTGTGCCATGGCACCTACTCAGCATATTTCATATTTTCTGCTTAAAGCTCTGCCCCCATTGCGAATAACAAAGCTCATAGTGCACTCTATGAAGTTCAGAGCCTGCAGGTCTGTTTGCCATGGCCTGTGCTGCACCCAGAATATGGCATCCAGTTTTAGGGCTGTCCTAATTCAAGGGGTATGCTGAGTTGCTGGAGAGGGTGTTGTGATGGGCTATGATATTCAGAATAAGGCATATAACCTACAAGGGGAAGGGTAAGTATCTGGCCTCCTTAGTTTGGTGGTGGCATGGTGAACTGGGAACCTAATGATGGGGACTTTCTACTATTGATAGAGAATGGATGCAAATTGAAGGCTGAGTCTCAGAGAGACTTGGATTACATTTTTGCTGGGCAGATAGTACAGCACTACAACAGGGCACCCAGGGAAGCCGTGAGCCCTCTGTCCCTGAAGGCACCTTGGCTTGTCAGACCTAGCCTAGTTTTGGTGACCTTGAGCAGCAGGCCCAGGTGAACACCAAGTGCTCGTCCAACAATGAAGCCAATGAAGCCCCACAGTGAGCAGCTATTTCCTTAAAGTAGGCTTTTCCTAAATACTTAATGGTTCTGATTTCCTCACGCAAGTTTGTGTTCAAGACTGCATGCTGCAGTCTCAAATCAACAGCCCTCATCTTTGTTGGCCAAGAACTTGGGGAGGAGGGGATGCTGGTGGATGACATTAGCTTTCCTGCTCCAAAGAAGTAGACAATTTTGAGTCTTCTGCTGGTCCTACCACAATAATCCGTTGTGAGAAAGCAAAGACTTGTGAACAAAATCCCAGCCCTGAGAGTACGAGTCAGAAATAAAGCACACAGAGAGGAATTTTCTTTCTTCAATTTAATTGAAGTTACTTAGAAAAATAATCAGGCTTGAATGGCTTTTTAAGGAAAGATTCATGAGCAGTTCACACTTGTGTTGGCAATGTATAATTTAGCTTTTTTCTTTATTAACAGTATATTTAGGTATGAGGAGATACTTTTCTACAACAAGCCTTCTACTGCATACAAATAGGTAAAAAAAAAAAAAAAAAAAATCCAACCCCACATTGATGTTAAATTATTCGTACACATTGTATTGTGCATGCATGTAAGAAAATAACACTCTCTGTAACAAGAGTAATAGTAAGGACAGTCCCTTTTTGTACCTGAAAAGTGCAGCAGACTACAGTGAAACCCTAAGACATCTGGGGTTAATTTCTAAAAGCACTTCAGCTCGTGAATTAGTTCACTTGTCTTATGCAGCGCGTGGTTCAGGCAGTTTGCAAGTTTCTGTGACAATGGGCATGGTATATGAAAAGGCTGAAGGATGGGAGGAGTCAGGTTTATGGGACCCCATGTCCTGGAGCCACCGCTGTGTTTGGATGGGGCTGAACTCAGGTGGGCTCCAGGTTAAGGTGTTTGGGGTGAGCAGTGCCAGGAAAGGGGCTGTGGGATGGCTGCTCCTTGGCCCAGGCTCTGAGGGAGCTGGTGGCAGAGGTGGGACCGTCCCTGCTGGTTCCTCTCTTTGTTCACCACTACTTGACTACAACTGATCACAGAATCAGGAAAAGGCCTCTAAGATCACCGAATCCAACCGCCAACCAACCCTCACCATGCCCACTGACCATGTCCCTCAGTGCCACATCCACACGGTTCCTGAGTACCTCCAAGGATGGTGACTCCACCATTTCCCTGGGCAGTACCTCCTTCCAAAACAGCATCTCCCTAGCTGGTCCTTGGGACCTCCTGCACACATTTGGGGTTTGAATTTTGCCTGCTCATCTCCTGGGACCAGCTGTGGCCACAGCAAAACTAAGCTCCAGAAGGAGGTGGCACTTCAGGAGCAGATCAGACCCTCTGCTCCTCCAGCTGGGAGACCCAGTGAACGTAGGAGGTGAAAGCAGCCCAGGGCCAGGCTCCTCTCTGCAGGAGGTGGCCACCATCTCACCGTGACAAGGAGGTATAGCAGTGAGCTTCCTCCTGCATGGGGGCAGGGAAAAGAGATTGTTTGTGGCTCAGTCAGAACAGCACACCCAGTAGTCTGAAAAAAACCTACCCAAGCTAAATTTGTTAACATTTGTGGTCCTCCTTTGACCTACTGAGGGCTTTGTGCTCAGCAGGCAGGATGTGGTCATACCCAGCGCGCCAGCTCTTCATCTAAACAGGAATCTCCAACTCAAAGCACCCCAGAACATATCTACCATGTTACATCGACAGATTGTAGCAGTTTGGGATTGGGGTTTTCAGAAAGCATGAGTTTTTAAGTACCTCTCCTGGCTGCGCAGAGGCCATTTCAGGATCCAGAACCCAGCAGGGGGCTCTGTGGGGTAACCAAGGCCTGCTCCAACAGCAGCAGCCCTCAAGAGCTCCTGAGAGGCCTCTTCACCTGCAAATTTCAGAGCTGCCAGATGGGGTTGTTTTCTCTGCGTCTCCAAAGCGGTGAATGCTAAAGAGAATATTTAAAAACGGATAAAAACGTGGTGCTGAGAGCAAAGCAAGTATGATAAGAAGAGGGACAGCGCGTCCTGCTTGTAACACATTCACTTTCTAAAGTAACTTTTTTCCTAAATGAAAAAATTGAAATCATATTCTGTTGAAATGGAGTAGCTGAGACTCCTAGACAACTAAGAAAATTAGACAAAATTGTTCGCGGCCATGGGTACAACACCAAACAAGCACAGAAACTGCTTGCAGGATATACTGGGGAAAGGAGAATCTATCCTTGTACAGATGTATTATTTTTTTAACAAACACATACCCACTGAACTACAGCCAAAAAAAAGACAGGGCACACTGAAATAGGCACTTGCAACAGCTCCATGTACTCAAAATGAGACAAAACTGCTTTCAAATAAAGCGCTGCTCATCAAGCAGCGCTTGACCAACTGAAGTGATCAAAAAGCACTCAGGAATTCAGAGCTGTTGGATCCAGCAGCCAGCGCTCTGCTGGGCATTCGTAGTAATGGGGTTATAAACAGGAGCCGGGCTACTGTATATACTGTTTATACTGCTGCAGGGTGGGGGAGAGATTCTTTTGGAGGGCATGATAAACATGGCCCGAAGCCTGGGTAAGAGCAAGCACAATTGCAAAAAGAGTTCAGCTGTTGTTTGCTGTGTTCATTCATTCATCACTAAGATCCACTCAGTGACTTGTTTTTGCAAAATCAGACAGACCTGTGACACTTCTTTAACCACGTGGTGTCCCGGGGGCTGTGTAACTCAGCAGCCATCATCAACTGCTGTGCACTGCGCCTGCCAGGCTCTGGCTCCATCTAAGTTTACCTAAATCTGCTTTTCTTTTTGGAAGCGTTGGGTTTGATTAAAGAAGACAGACATGCAGACAGTGCAAACCCCCACCGTAACAAACAACCTTAGAACAGATTTTAGGTTCCCATAAATGTCTCAACTAAAGCCTGTGCCAATCACTTCTCTTTTGTTCCCTGAACAAAACCCCATGCGAACAAAGCCTTGCAAAATCAAACCTGCCCCTTGTCTTTTGGAGAGCTGTGGTTTGCCTGGTGGTGTGGACAAGGGCTGCAGCCCTGAGGACCAAGCAGCGTGCTGCTGGCCCATGCCACTGGAAGAAAGCCTCTCCTTCCTGCTCCAAACACCTGTTGTTGGCTCCAAACCAGATCCCAGCCCTGCTCCTATTGCCCTCACGGCCACACATCTCATTGGCATTGCATTAAAGCAAGCAATACAACCACCACAGAGATGTTCACCTTAGATAAGAAGGCTGTATTGTAACACTAGACCTGATTTAGATGAAATATTGACTGGTGGGAAACTAGAAACATTCCTGTCAATTCATCCCTGTCATATTCAGTGGCAACTGAAAAAAGAAGATTCCCCTTTTCCCCATAGGAAAAAGCCATGAAACCAGCATGTCGGAAGCTTGGAGACCTATTTTATTGCCCTGCATGCTTAGAGATCAACACAAAGATGACTTTCTGATTTTTTAAATAACATGCCAGCATCCTTTCTAGCAACATATCATGACTGGTGGTTCCTGAGCACGTTAGCCAATTCTGGTTGCCCATCTTAAGATCAAGGAGGAGGCACAACTTCTAGAGGCTGAGCTCCCTAAATCCCCCATCTTGGATATGAATTAAGTGAACACCAATTGCTTTGGGCATTCAAATATCCTCACGGTCACATTCAAAGTGACAATTTTTCAGATGGAGCCATCTGCAAATCCACATTCATTTGGGTGGGCAGCTTTCAAATTATGAGACAATGGGACTCATCGTATTCTCGATAAAACGATTAAGTCCAGATTTTTTAAAAAACAGTTCATGGTTTCTCTTCCTAAGGACTACATTCGCATTTCTTGTAATCGAGGGTTTAGAGATCAGTTTAGAGATCATGTATCTATGAAAATCGGTTTTATTTTTCCCTTTCAGGGTAGAAAGACAGCTTTATAGTACGTTTAAGTGCAGTATCACTTTCTAAAGTAGTTATTACCATAATTATTCTCAAGGTGTGTGGTATCAAGAACCACTCCTGTATTTACCTGCATGAAAGCCTAATGGAAGAATATTACTATCCAGAGAAAAGCTCAACGGAAGAAAGAATAAAACCAAACTCCTTTTGTCCAAATGTTATCTTACCTCTGTTCCTACAGTAAAACTTCCCAAGAGACCATGTTTTAAATAAGTATAAATAATATTAATTAGAATTTGAGGAACACAAGATCAATGAAATTCACCAGAACACAATTAATGTTTTTTTCAACAGTGTAGCAGTATTATTCATTTCTACGGCTAGATCGTCACAATCCTGTTACCCTGCAAAGAGAGCTGTCCTTTCTTACAGTTGATTTAAATAATTTTGACTGTGCTGCTCGCAGCATCATTCAAAAAAAAAAAAAAGAAAAGAAAAGAAAATTATTAATTTACAAAATAACCCACTCTCCATATTTATTATGACAAATAAAAATCTTAAATAAAACAGGCTTTCTCTCCCCTCTCTCCCCCCAACCCGTCCCTCATTCCAATTTCAGGTAGCTTGGCACTGAGTAATTGAACATTAAAAAATCAAGTTTGTAGACTTCATACAGCTGCGTTTGGTGCTCCGAGCTGATGTTCTGGAAGAACTCTGTGGTCATTTCATCAGTAGTTCTCGTTGACTTTGCATAGGTGGGGAACTTCAGGTAGTTGCCGACTCCTGCAAGCTGGAGAATGTAATTCGAATCCTCTTCGAGCGTTTCGTATTTTCCTATGAGGTCATAGTGAATGTGGCAAGGGTGGCAAAGGGAGTACACAGTCTGCCAGTGCTCGTTGAAGGGCTCTTCTCTTTGGGTGTGCGGGTCGATGAGATAGGCCACAAACTCTTCAAATTTCACATCGTCGCCTTTACGCAGAGCTTCCTGGGTCGCGTTCTTCCTCTGGCGCCTCACGATTTTGGTGCCGTAGCGCTTGTGGAAGGAAGTGTTGTACTTCTGGGTGAACTTGTTCCTGTAGGCTGACACCAGTCTCTCAAAAGGCTCACGGACAAAGAGGAACTTCATGTAGTTTTTCAAACGGTGGTTGATCTCTGGGATGCTGTACTGGTTGAGGGTCTTCAGGTTTGAAGACACGTGGGCTTCGTTGGCTGGGATTTCCATTGGATCGCTGTATTTGCCTCTTCCCGTCAAAACCATCATGACTCTCTTCCAGTTTGTGCAGGCCACTTTAGGGACGTAGCAATAGATCATTTCATGATCTTCATCCACCACCAGGTGTTTGAGATCGTTGGGTGTCAGCACGCGGCGCTTCCTGCTCAATACGCTGTTTGCTCGGCACGTGTCTGTCACTTGGTCTCGTCTAATCTGATGGAGAATGGCTGTGTTGGACAACTGCAAGGAAAGCACACGAACCAGTAAGTCAAGCAGGTTGGAAGCATACTACCTTTTTGCTTGCTATACAATTCAGAGAAAAGTAGATTAGTGCCTGTAGAAACTTAAAAGAGTTCACTATGAGGCTGAGTAGAAATGTTCCTACATGATAAGATAGAGGAGCCTTTTTTGCCTCCGAATTTCTTGACAAGAGCTGCTGAAGTGCTGTTCATATTGATCAGGGTTTTGCTTTGAAGACAGTGCAAAGGAGCACAGGCACTTACACATCCTGGTGGCAAATGTATTTACACAAAACTCACAGCCTGATGTCATCACTGCTTTTCTGAGCCCTGAAAAACCTATCCCCAGTCCACAATCCCTCTTCCTGCCACAGCAAGCATCCCTGCCTGACTGCCGGCTGCTGAGATGGGGTTGGAGTACACCAGATCTGGAAAGTTTGTCAAAATGAAAACTGCGTATGGTTTTGTTGCTGATTTCTTTTATTCTGGATAATTAATAATCTCAGCTTGTCTGTTGGCTATGACCTTGGCAAAAGACATGAAGCCAATGGAGACTCCTGCTGGTCCCTAGCGGGAACGTTCACTCAGACAACATTTCCTGAAGAGCAGGGAGAATATCAGCCATAAATCTGCCTCTCTGCTAAAGCCAGACTGACAGAAAGAAAGAGCACATGGCCTTCTAACACACACTGCATATCTTCACCCACAGCCCTTTATTATTTTGTTAATAGCTCCCTAATTTTCTACTGTTATTGCTACTGGATGCTTTGGAGAGGCTGTAATCTGTCTTCAGGGGAGCCCACAGGGCCCACTGGGCTGCTGCACAGCAACCACCAGCTACCACACTCTGTACAGCATGATTTTCTGCTGTAATGAACCCCCTGGGAAACAGGGACTGTTAGGCCAAGCAAAGGACAACGCTGACACGGGGCTCCAACCTTTGGTTATTCAGAGCTACCTGAGGTGTCCCAGCATGGGCCCATGTTTTGCTGTGCAGATTGCCCTCACTGCTATAAATGCCTTTTTACATATTCTGAATGAATTTTATCACAGCAGCGGGGGAAAGGTTTTGGTAATGACATTTACATTTACTTAATGCTGCTTACCTATGGATTTCAAAGAGCCTTATGCACAGTAATTAGTTTAGCCTCAAAGCCAAGTATTAACGCAAGTATTGACCTTCCAGTCCGATAGGCAAAAGGTGTGAGATGACTTCTTGAACACTGACTCTTTCAAATGTATTCATCTAATGCCTTCTAGGCAGATCAACATGAATCACAGGATCCTACAGTGAAGCAGCTGAGGCAGTGCATCTGCTGGGGGCAGGGGTTGGCTTCTGAGCAAGTATTAAGCCTTCCCCTCCCCTGTGTAACACCCTGGGCAAGTGGCTCTGCACAAGCTTGGGGCCCCATCTCTGTTTTCAATACCAGCAGTCCCAATTTAAGGAGAAAGGTCAACAAACAGGTTCATAATGCAGTTTAGAGGCAAAAAAAAACAGCACACAACAAGATCCCTGAAAACACCTTAGCGACAAAAAAATGGACCTAAGCCAAATGTAGGACATCTGAGCTTTGGAATGAAAGAAGATAGAACTACTACTTTTATGGGCAAACCCTAAAAGCCCAGACTTCATCCACCCAAGGGCAGCAAAAACTTTTCAACACTTCAGTAGCCAACAACCTTCTCTCTGTGCTGCAGAAAGATGTTCTTGAGGGACAGGACACACCAAAGGCACCTCAAATTTCAACAGGAGGATTTTTCCTTCAGGCCAGCACATGTGTGTCTAGCTTAGGACCTCTGTATTTTGCACACTGCCAACCACCACTCTCCTTGGATTCCTTGAGACCTTCCACATCTCATCTCTTTAGTCCCTTGTTCAGCAAAATGTTGGCTAATGGTTAAAACATGCAGTAGCCCAGTGAGTCCTTCATTCAGCTTGGCTCAGCTTTTGTGCGTGTGTGGTATCCCCCTGAACACTTTCCAGGTGCATTTCAAGGGTAGTTTTGTGTCGGAGTCCAAGAGAGAACACCAGTGTGAAACACACTTCACGTTTCCTAGGGAAATGACTGCTCAGGAGTTTCCAAAGTAAGACGTTAGAAAGCAGTTGTCATGGACCACACAGATTTTTGGAGAAAATCCCCTTTTCATTAGGAAAAAAAATAAATAAATAAAAGATCAGTATTTCAATCTGTGCTATCCTCAGAGTGATACAGAACTAGCGAGCAGCTCTCCACTGGTTTCTTACCAGGGAATAATTTACAAAGCACTAAACAAAACCCTATTTGAACACAGAGACTTACAAATTCTCTACAGACAGATAAAATGCCCAAATCTCTCTCCTCCTGTAGATTATCCGTCAACATCATAAAGCACAGTACTACTGTTTGCCTCTGGTTGCAGTGTAAAAGTAAGAGAAGCCTGTAGCTACCGCTACATTACAATATGTTAATGCACTGTCCTTGCTGGTCCTGGGATAAACACAGAATTAAGTGGATGAGATCCCACGACCTGTGTTAGATAGGTCAGACTTGATAATCTAATGGCTGCTTTTGCCCCTAATCTATGGATGAGTCCTTGTGGAGCTGTGTTTTGCTCCTGATTTCATTCCAACATCAATAGGCTAAGCACTTCCTCTCCACCCATTAACATTAATGAGATTTTCAAGCATTTGGAATAAGGAGAAGAATGCAGCCTTACCATTTGCAATTGCAAATGAGCTTGTGCTGCATTAAATTCATTTAAAAGGCAGTGCTTGTGCATTTAGAAGTGGTACTTGCCTCCCACTGTTAACACAGAAGAAATATGATGAAATGGCACCAAAGTGGTCAGCTACATTCGCTAAACGTACACAAGCACCCTGAGGCCAGCTCTGCACCTGCTCCAGCCTGACTGGCAACATGCAACACTCAAATAGCAACGTAATGATGAAGAGATATTGCCCTCTTCTCATAAACTGCAGTATCACTTGGTCTGGTTGATGGATGAGGAACCATGTAGGAAATACAGCTTTGAAAGCTCCACTTTATTCTTTTTCCCAGACTTCAGTGTGTTGTGCGGTGTAACGATCCCAGCCCTCCCAACGAAGGTGATAATCCAACAGCCTTATTCTCACTGAATATGCTCTCAGCTATTGAAAGGAAAACATCCCTTAGAGATTTCAGAAGGTAGAGACAAGAAAACCGAAGGGACAGGTATGTCGACCTCCACGGATGGCAAAGGACAAGTCAAACCCCTTAGGGTCATGGATGCTCATCCCTCAGAGTTGTACACTCGGCTGAGTCCTGAGAGCCGGATGCTATCCATGGTCCCTGCTGATCCCTCAGTTCAAGAAGCCACAGCAATGGCTTAAATCCACCCTGCTTTGGGAGAGGGCTCTCTGTTCAGTGAGGGTTCTCTGACAGCAGGGTGGGGGCAGTGGGAGAGGCAGTGCCCCGCTGCCCTCCAACAGCTCAGTGTGGCCTTCAGCTGGGCCTTGAAGGGCTTGGGAAGGTGTCTGATGGAAGCAGAAAGGACTGACAGCAACTGAGTTAAAAAGGGAAGCAACACAAGCAGTGGGAGACTCCTAAGCTCAGCAACGCTTAAAAGACAAAAAAAAAAGCAGTCTGGTGACACTGACACCAGAAGCTTCTTACCTCCATCAGTCTCAAACTGTCACAAAGAAGAACACTCAGTCCAGCAGGCCCTGCAAGTGTGGGTGCCTCGTGCACAGCCTACACGGAGCTCTGACTGTGACCGTCCCCAGTTCCAGCAGGAGGTGAGGCCGTGGCATTTGCACCATTTAGGGCTGTCCCTCCATAGTGCACTAGAGAACAGGCTGCCAGAGAACACACATACATGTGCTGGCCACCTGACAGCCTTCAGCCCTGGCACGCAGAGGTTATTCCAGGTAAATCACAGTAATGAGAGGGGAGGTATTTCTTTCTGACTGCTTAGGCACAGCAGGCTAAAATAATCTTTAATGGCCTTTTCCAAGCCAGACGGTCAAACAGCATGTTCAGATTTAAACACAGGACATTTTTAATTATTATTTTTTTAAACTGAGCAGAGTTTAAAAAAACTCTGCCGTGTACTGCAGCTCAGGAGCAGAGATCAACTGAATTCATCGAACTGCCTGCACTGAAAGCACTTTTTGAATGGAAAAACAGGAACACCAATCTGTCGTTCAAAAAATCCAACCCTAAAACCCAACACAAACTTCATTAAGCTAACCTCTCTGTATAAAATGAGCATGCAAAGAAGTATGCCATCACAATGCTAAAAGACAGGGGTTTATTTGTTCCCATTGCACTGCCCGCAGCTGCAGCTTGTTGCCTGCTGTAAGTAGGCTCACCAATCATTGATGCTGGAAGCGCTAACATGACATTGGGCATGGCAGACTGAAGGGCCAAAGTATTTGAGTCAGTTTAAAGAAGTGGATCAAAGAGGATAAATACTGTGATGGGTTTGCAGACCCATGCCCCGCTATATTGCCATTTCTTTCTCTTCAGTTTTGTATTAACAAAGCCTTTGCAGCTGCCTTTAGCTCCTCAGTTACGTTCATGTTTGAGGTTTGACTTCTGTCCTGTGCAAGAAATATGCAAGTTGCTGAGCATTCCTGTTATCTGTGGTTCATCTCCACTGCACTGGGAGTTGTGCCTATCCAGCAGCACTGCTAAGCTTACCATGAACCAGAGCTCATCTCCAACAACATCTTCTTAAGAAGGTGAACAGAGCAGACCCATAATCCACTGAAAGCAAGATCTTAAAGTGAAAAGTGTCAGGCAGACCAACTATAGGTGGCACTAACAGTCCTGCTTATGTGACATCTACAGCCACTATGAATTCATTTGTCTGAAGGCTCTCAAACACTAACAGCTCTCCTTCCTCCTGCCCATCAACCACACCATCTGAATTTTAGCAGGTGCTTGAGATTTATTATGTAAAATATTTCTTAGTATTTATATTTTCCCAAATGTTTACAGGTATTTTTATTTTTAGTATGATGCTACATTTGAGCACATTTCCTATCTTATTCTCACATAAAAGACATAGATACAACTGTTGCAATCTTGATGCATTGCCTTGAAGTTACAAACATACTTCAGACATCATTTTAGAGGCTGGCTTTTAAAGTTGAGTTCACAACTGCTATGCTTGGTGTGCATGCATTCTTTCACCAAGTTCTATACATCTAGTTCAGTTATATAGTCTGATTTTTCAGTTATATGGTCTGATTTTTTGGTGGTCCTGTGCGGAGCCAGGAGTTGGTCTTGATGATCCTTATGGGTCCCTTCCAACTTAGCATATTCTGTCACTCCATGATTCTAGATTGTTTTCTTAAGAACACTCATCATTAGACAACAAATGGGAAGTAACCAGGCTTCACACCTCATAGTCCGAACATGAACACTTCTAATAACTGACACATAATTATTAATTACTCTTTATAGATTTATACAGATGACAGAAAAGAACAGGCATGTGAATCAAGAAAACAAACCTAAAAAAATAAGGAAATTTTAGATAAAGAGACTTAATTAAACTGACCTGGTAGTAGGTTTGAAATGTTTCACACATTGATTTATTTGGCATTTCATAGTATATTATTCTTGATTTTACTTTTTCATAAAAACCTCAGAACTCAAACAACCCTATCAAAACCTCGACCAGTATTTGTTCAGAGTCCAATAAAGCAGACTAGAGAGTAGACAATGCCTATGGGAGATGGAAACGTTTAACATCATCCCTGAGAACTTGCAGATGGACAAACTGGAATGCAAATTTGCTATGAAAATGTCTGTACAGAGCGGCTGAATAGTAAAAGATAAGAAAACTAATATTAACTTACTTAGGAGCATTTGTGCTAAGAAAATGTTAGAGACAAATCGTATCCTCTGAAGAAAAACTCATAAAATATTACAAAGCCGCTTTCTTTTCTCCATTTAATTCATTGAACTTACTGCCCCACAGAGAAGATAAGGCCAAATAGGCATTTACTTCAAGTAATTCTCTGTATTGCAACTCAAGATAACCATGCTATTTTAAATTCCCACTGTACAGAATACACTGGAGCTATGAAAAAGAAAAAAAACAAGGATCAAATGTTTTGTGGGAAAACCATCTTACATAGCAGCTGCCAGCACTGTATTGTTGCAAATCCTTAATACCAAATATAGGTTTGGATTTGGGAAGAAAAGAGTGAGCTTCCTTTAAATGACAATGCTTCCTGTAGGCCTGACCATCTCTGTGAGCCTTTCCATTCCCATTCTATTAGAGATTGTCTGGTGTCAGGGCTCATTCAGCGAGTAGGGCTTGGGGCTGACAAGATGAATGTACACACTTATAAAAGGTCTGCTTTGAACAGGAAGATGGAAAAGTTGGAAGTGCTGGGGAAGAACAGGTAGAAAGATTGACGGTCTGTCCACATGGGGGGACTGAACTGTGTGTCCATGCATATCTTGCAAACATGGGACAGGCAAAATCAAAGTGACTGAGTTTAAGAGAGGAAAGGAATCACTTGGAAATACAGGGAAGCAAAAAATCTTAGAGCCAGTGTGTTCCCTGGGACATAATGCACAGAAGACAAGCTTGGAACCTCTCACTGTATGTACAAAGAGCACATTGCTGTCATCGTCTCAGTGTTTCAAGGCAGCTGTGGAAAGGGAGGGGACAAGGGGAATTCAGCAGAGAGCCAATCCGTTTTTCTCTCATGGCCAAACAAGTGGATGAGACCCAGGGCTGGCCCTGACCTGCCGTGACAGATGGGTGATGGCAAGAGCTGCACTGCCATCCTGCAGCACGGTTCTGCCCGGGGCCCAGCCTTGCCACTGTCTCGACAGGGGAGGACAGCACGTGATGGATCTGCCTGCTCCCGGCTCATTCTTAAGTGCTGCCATAAATCACTGCTTGTATTAAAAAGCTGAAAGGTCTGGATGTCTTATGAATTTCATTTTGAAATGAAAACTTTCCAGCCTTTCCCGTCCAATGCACACACACATGGCTGGAGCCCAGTTCCACCTGTACGTGCAGCCTGGGAGCTCAGCCACGGTCCTGCTAACCTTTCCTAGTCCCCAGGCACAAATGTTCTGTGACAGGGAGAGGGGACCTTGCAGTGGGATGCAGCAGCATGCCATGTCTGAGGGCATGAGGCTGTGCTGGTGTCCTCCCATCTGAGTGGAAGTCCATGGCCTCTAGCCTCCCCTTGGAGACCCTTCACTGTGAGCCACAGAGCAGGACAACCCAAGCCCAGGAAGAGCTCATGCACTGTGAACCTCAAGTCCACCATTTGCTGTACTATGCTACTGCATCTCTACTTGGAAGCTACAGACGTGGTTTTCATTCGAGAGCAAGTTAACAAAAGGAATGCCTGGTTTATCTGCAAGTGGTGCACCAGGAGGAGCACTGGGCTGGGGTATGGAGTCAGCCAGGGTGGAGCTGGGAGTAGTCCTTGAAAAACAGAGCAAGGAACTGCATCTTAACGTAGCAGGCATCCAGCAAACAACGGAAACACTGACATCTATTTCTCTGTTGCAAAACGTTATAATAGGAGGGGTGAGATAAACTGGGTGGAGCAGGGAAATTGGATGAAGTCGATAAATTCATAAATACGTAAAAAAATCCAGAAGGAGAAAGGGAATAATCTGTTCTTTGCACTGACTATGTAGTAATAGAGCTAAACAATAGGAACTCATTCTAGATGTGGGAAAAATCCCAATGGAGAGGATAAGGTACATCTGTGCTGAAATAGAGTGAGGTATCTCCAGCATGAGAAACCTCCATGAACCTGCCAGGAAAGTAACAGGAGAGACCGTAAGTGGCTCTGCCATGCGCAAAGGTATCTCTTTGCGAGTCCTCCAAAGCCTCCCCTTGTATCTCTGGTCTGCAGCTTAGGTGTCACACAGTCAAGTAGAAACACTTATTTTCTTCCCAGCAGGATACCCGCTATTTTAACTGAATACAATTTACTCAGTCTCATGCTAAATCAGAGTAATACATTTCCAATTTTTAACTCAGCGTGCGATGCGCCAATATTGCTCCCAAGCTTTACAAACCCAAATAAGAAAAAAACCAGAAGATAGTTGCTGCATAGTTGGTTTCTTTACATATAATTCAAAGTCATTCACAACCCATAGGAGGAGAGGGGCACCACACAATGGCTTGTTTAGCTGTGCTGAGCCCACGTCCCCCACCACTGGGTTGGGTGCTGTGCATGGCAGGAACAAGAAGAGAGTTTGTCTTGCATCTTCGTTTCTTTTTCCTCATATAAAGACCCAAATGAATTCATCTGGAAACAGATTAGAAAAACACCTAAATCCTCTGGATAGTGGATTTTTTAATCTTTAACTACACTACTACAAATTAACATTGAATTTCTTTTGCTTTCATTTGTGAAGCTCTATTTTGCTCAGATGAAACCTTGCTGCTCCACAGGTACCTTTTTCTGGCCCATTTATCCACGCTGCTTACTACTGTTCACAGAAGGTGACTAACCAGGGTTGCTCCTTCTCCACAGCCTTAATTACAGGACCTCCAAAGTTCTCACCTTTCTGCCACCATTCCGCCTGCTTGAGAAGACAAAAGATCTCTTCTATTAAAACGCCAGCATCCATCTATAATCTTAATTACAATAGGCTTCCCAGGAAACCTTTCTGCCACAGAATGAAAAATGATTCTGGGTTAATAACACAAAAGCCTGTTTCATCGAGAGCTTCCTAGCTGTGATTCTTCTATCCTGAGACAAATACCAGCAATTCCAGTCCTCAGGGATGCTCAACCCCAGAAAGCCACCAGCATTCAATCCAAATCTGGTGCTATCAGGATTAGGCCCACAGAGGGACAAAAGCAAAAGACTAAAGATGCACTGCAACAAAGGAGGGGGATTTGTTTGCTTCTGCAATGATTTCTGACTTTTTCTGCTTTAAATCCTGACAAACCTGACAATGTCTGACTTGCCACATTAAGCCCTCTTACATCGGAGCACGTGGGCAATGTTAAAAGTAACTTTTGCCAGTGGTTAGCACAACAGGAAGGTACAATTATTAGCAAGAAGCCTTGTTATTCTTCCTCATCTCTACAGCTGTGTTTACTGTGATTTCTAAGGATCTCTGTCTCATCTAATAACAGATCCATTTAGGCACTGCTGTGTTAGCTTACAAAGGAAGAACAAATTCTTAGTATGCTGTTTAAATGCCTGGTATTTTTTTAAACCATTCCCTCAACTGAAAGAAATGGCATGTAATCTCTTCTGTTTTTTTTACTGTTCGGTCTTGTTTCAACCTCCCAGGTCGGTCGAACAGAAAAGGCCACTCCAAGCTGTTGTTCCCAGGGCCTTTCTCAGCTTGGCCAACCATGATCTCCTTGCTCCTGCCATGGTTCCTGAGCATGCCAGGTCCCTGTCAGTCTCTTCTATGTCTCCTGATGGCTCCCTCTTCATTGCCCTTGTATCCTCATTGCACGCCCCTTCGCACATCAAATCCCCACAGCAGGTCCTTGCTGCCCCTGAGGTAACCACAACACTCACCGAGGGGATGAAAAGAGCAGGGGGATCCCCCTGTCCCGTCCCTTCCTGCCCACCAGCAGCAGGGCCGGGCAAGTGGGAGAGCTGCCAGGCAGCAGCCCTGAAGCCCAACTGAGTGAGTTGAAGCATTCAGCTGTGCACACGGTGAGAAGCAAGAGCGTGTGCCTGATGGAAACGTGCCCTTTCCTCTGCAGCAGAGAACAGGGTGGCTTCTGTCCCAGGCACAGGGCTGGTGCTGTTCCTGCTCCTGCATGGGAGAGGGCTGCCATAGGCTGCCAGCAGTGCAGCCTCCCTTCAGCACAGGTAGCACACAGCATCTTGGAGTTACTCTGAAATGCACTTATAAAGAACCAACAGACACTGCAACTAGATTCTGTCCAGGCTCACTGAGTAGAGCTTGTCCTTTTCCACAGCTGCCGGTGACAAGCGCTCAAGGGTGGGGAAAAGCAGCAAGTTCACAAGTGCTGGAACAGCTGATACTCCTGAGAGGAGAAGCCAATCTAAATTACAGTTTACAAGTAAGGGTCCTGTCATTTCAGGCTCTGTGCAGTTGCTTCCACGCACCAGTTCCATACAAGGAAGGGCTGATGGTTCCTTGCCTGGCACATGACAGCCTCGAGCACCACTGAGCCCTTCACCCCAGGGGGGATCCTGTGGCACAAACATCTCCCATAGACACGCCAGTAATTAACAACAGATTTTGCCCTTTGAATGTATCATGTTTTGGACAGGATGCATCAGCACGGCTGTCTTAGAGATTAACAGTGGCCTTGAAATGCTCTGAACCCTTTTAGCTTTGCATTTCAAATATGAAAGTGATTTTGTGAAAGTCCGCTTAGCCTGTTATTTCTAAATCCCTTCTGGAGGTTAATGGTAGCTGGAGCAGGTCACCATGTGAAGGCCCCATTTGCAAGGACCACATTTAAATACTTTTGATGTGGCTTTGATCTGCAACTCTACATCCATTCCCATACTCCATCCCCATGTGTATTTTCCAGCTAGCACAAGTAGGGAAGTCTTACAGAGCCTCTTCTCAACTCATTCTGTTTTTAGAGATCTCCTCTTCCTGCTCCATGACCTAACTTTATCTCTGGCTTTGTTTTGTTTGAAAACAAGCTTCATTCACAAGGCAAAGCATTACATGGGATTCACTGCCCTCAGGAACACACTGCAATTATATTCAACTCACTACTGCCATTCTTTTTGCAAGTGCCAGTGGATACCTCCACATTCAGTCTCTTCCCCCAGTGCTCTTTAGAAGCAGACAAGGCCCCCCCCCCCAAATTTAATGTCACTGTGTACTCCCAGCCCCTTGCTAATGCTATACAGATAATCCTAGTGATTTTAAGGTTAGCCTTAACTGTTCACTCTGCCTGAATTTCTTTTTCACTCACGTTTCACACTGCTATTTCTCACTCTCTTCAGCTGCTCTCTACTTATCCTGCACAGCATCTCTATTGCGAGCTGCACTCAGTACCACCAGAGCTGAAGCTGAACTTTCAAACCCATGGAGGGCTGGGAGCAGAGGCGGGAGATGCAAACATTTTCAAAGGAAAGCATAAATGTTAAACAGAATGAGTTAGAGGCTGCTCCGTAAGACACTTAGTAGTTTGCAGATTAAGATAAAGCAGCTACCATGCATAGCTAGTTTAAACCTGATGCAGACCATCTGCTCCTATTTCACTTTTAATGATTCATGCTCCCTTGTCTGCAGCTCTAGCGAGAGAAGGACCACCTGAGCAGAGAGAAACTGACAGGTTCACTTACACCATTTCCAGAAGGAGAAAACACTCGCCAAGTTTAGCTGAGAAAAATGGAACTGCCGAGCAGGCAGAGAGGCTATACAGAGCCTGTGCATCAGCCTAGTGACAATTTTAGTTCCCTCTTCATCTACCCTGGCACTGAAGGCAAGATCAGGCCCTTCTTGTCCTCCCTCCCCTACTTACTTTATCTGGACCAAGTGTGATCACTAAATCTTAGGAACTGTTGGAATTACCACGAGATCTCTCTGTTCCCTGCAGTGAGGTGGTGCAGCAGTCCTGAAGGCAACAGATGTGCACATTCAATGGGAATAAATGCTAGTTCCCAAACAAACCTCAGACAAACTGCAGAGGAATCTGCAGGTGCTGGCAGGATGAATAACTCCTCTTGAAGTTGCATCTGGAACTGCTACTGCAGACTGAGGTCTGGGATAAAAATAATACTTATCTGGTCTTCTGCTGTCTGCAAACTTCAAAGCACACTGCATTATTCCTGCTTTCCAGATGTGGGAACCAAACCACTGAGAACTGGTCCGGAGTTACTGCATTTTTCTACCCTCTCACAGGGTGAGCCTTTGTCCTCCAAGAGACCCTCCTGACAACCCTTCCCTGCCCGGGTTGCAGCAGGAGCCCATAGGAAGCAGCTAGTTTGAGGCATGGTAACCCACTGCTATCAGCACGTCCCATTTTCTGTGATTCTGCTGGTATTTTGAGATGAGATGGGGAAGGAGAATGGAGAGCTGGTTCTTTTTCAACTCTGGTTCCCAGTACTTCTCTGGAAGAATTTTAGGACAAGTTCTCTCTTTAAATATTTGTCCTCCCTCAAGTTTCTAGTCCTCTCAGTTACATAAAGGTCAAAGGATTAAAGTGCAGTCTCAACATTCAGGCTGAGAAAATGTGGCAGTAAAGAATTCTGTTATCAGCAGATCACAAGTATTCAAAATGTTTGGTTGAGACTTGCACGTTCCCCCTTTTATGCCTTCCCTAACCAGTATTTATGAGATTCACCATTGGGTGTAACTTCTGTATCAAGTTGGTGTTTACGAGAAATTATTAGCACACAATTAGCATTGCCTGTTATGAAGACACATAGCAGCAACACACACAACAAAACAACTACTGGATACAACACAGAGATCTAATGCAATGTCATCAAAACTCAGCACGATCAGAGCTCTCCAAGATGTTGTACCAACTCACAAAAGTCCAAACAAAGAAAGGATGCACACTCATTTGATTTTTAATTTGATAGTTTGAGTTTGCCATACCCTTGAAAATAACTGGTATGTTATTGAAAAAAATACAGTTCGTGGATACATAAGGAGCATGGCTGGAAGTAGGAGGAGGCACTTTATTTTCTTGCGGAGTCCTGTGTTCACTGCAAGCAACAGAGACTTGGGAACCACAATTTTCCTCAAGTATCTGTAGTATCTTGGCAGTATTAAGCCAAAACAGTACAGTTTGGAGAAGCAGCGCTTCTAGTTAGAAGTGCTAGAATAAGCTAGTTAGTGGGTACAGCTTAAATGAAGTACTGTAACTCAGGCAGCATGGCTTTAACCTATCATAGTGTACTTGCTGCATTAAGAACAACCAGAAACATGGTAGAGAAGGTGAAAGGAGGCCTGAAGGAAAAAAAAGTAGTTTAAGCAATCCCAGGGGAAATAAAAATACCCACTAGCAATGTCACAGGCTGCCTGGGAGCAGCTCCTTGGGTTTAACTGGCATCTCGTCCTCAACACTGGCACAGAGAAGGATGACCACTCTACAATGCTTGCCCGTGGAAGACAGTAACAAAAACTGGTAGACAGATTTTTATAACATTAAACCCCCCTCCAAGGGAACAGGAGAATGAGAGTCTGGCTCTGGCATCAGAAAGTGAAGGAGAAATAACACGCAGAAGAAAAAGGCCAAGCTGCATCAAAAATACTGTTCCTACTTCTCTAGGCTGCAGGGTTGCTTTAGAGAAGCTCTTGCTTTTGATGGCAGAGTATGACATCTCTGTGGGACAAGAAAGGAAAGAAAAACAGAAAAGCCTGTGATAGACAAAAGCTACTAAACACAAGAGACTGTCAGGGGAATTAATATTTATGAAATGCAAAAAAAGATTGTGGTAAAGTATGAGATAACACAAACCTAATAAAAGCAGAGCTGTTCTGGATTAAAGAGAAGATACGGAGCCTGCAATCTGGTTCTGTACTATCAAGAAACAAATTCCCCTCTGTATTCAGGCAATGTCAAAAGAAAAAAAAACATACAAAAGCCCGATCCAAAAGTCAATGAAGTGAACAGAAAATTTCCCCCTGGATTCCAGAAACTTCGGTTTTGACCCTTTAGGAATTTCTGATCCTGTTAAGAACTAGAACCAGCCCCTACAGACATCCCACTGCTCATCCAGAGGCACAGAAAAATGCTACGGATCCAAAGGTTTACTCCCAGAAGTTAATAGCTTGTCTGCTCAGAAGCATCCCAAGTCCTGCCATGGGTCACTGGGGGCACGTTACCTGCAGTGCTATGGAGGCAGTTATTTTTGAAACTGCGTACGGGAGTTACTCCACTAATGGACTCTTGGAGCCTTTGAAAATCTTTCCCATTACAAGCGTGAGAGAAAAGATGCTTTCACTCTGAAATCCTCCTCCTGCCATGCAGTCATACTGTACCATACTCAGTGTACACTCTAGCCATCTAATTTTTAAAGCGCGACTGCTTTGGGAGAGGAGTATGTTTTATAATCCTACTGCATCTCTCTCTTGAGAAGCATTTCTTCTGACACCCAGCTAAAGTTTACATTTCCTTTTTTTTTTTTTTTCCCAATTACATATATCCCTGGCCAGAAGATCACGCATGGGGAAATAGGTCAATTCAAGAGGTCTGAATGAAAACCACTGTGACAACCTCAACTCTGTGCTTGTTTCTCTGTGGGTTGATTGCCTGGATGAGGTTTTCATTTTAGGTAAGGTTGTTTTTTCATTTCCCGGCATGGTTTGCTCTGGTTTATGCCCAAGGACTTGCACTAACAAAGTCCCACGGTTCTGTGAAAGGAGTATAAACACAGATGCTAATCATCTGAAAATTTTACCCTTTGCACTGTTTTCTTCTTTAATAGAGCTTCTCAGATAAGGGGCTTCAGACGATGTAATCACAACCTGTATCCCCAGGCTCAGAGTTACAGAAACCACATAAAACCACTGCATCCCTTCCTCACAAGTATCACATTGGAAAGAGCATTTGCCATGGCGAAGAGCGAGCAAGCCCTCATCCCAAAGTACTTATGCTGCAAGTGGTGGATGCCACAGAGACCCAAACCACTCAGGTACTACTCGGGGGATCAGTCCTTGGCACCCAGGAGCTGTCCTGATTCAATGGGGTTGCTGATCCTGAGCAAAGGCAGAGCTGGGTTAAGATTGGGATCCCATGGCTGGGTTACAGACCTGCGCAGGTAACTGCTCCTGGCAGCACAGGCTTCTTTCCAGGGAAGAGAGAATGAGTCTCTAGAGAGAAACGACAGGTCACGGTGCAATTCCAGCCTATTAATATCATTTAGAAAGAAAAGGAAAATCCACATCGGAGTATTAGTAAAAATCAGGTGTCGGAGTGCAGGGAATGTGAATAAAACACTGCATTAAACTACTGCAGTTTTGCTCTACCTCAGAACATAAAATTTATTGAATGGCTCCCAGAAGAGGAGAAAATGGATCCGGCACTCAGCAATAAAGTCTATAATTAGGTGTTTTTTTTTTAATAGAAAATTCACAAACTGTGCTCTACTCCTGACAATTTTTGAAGTGCTGGCTGGGGAATGCTCTCAACCAGCACTGCCATGGGTGGAAGCAGGACTCAACATTCAGGGAGGGCTCTGGGATGCCCAATGCGAGGAGCTCTGCCAGGGGAGGACCTGCAGACGAGCCCAACTCCTGCTGTGATGCCATGTTAGCTGCAGAAGTGTGGCCACGTGTCTGTTGTCCTGTCCATGGCTACCGTGACCACCTGGAGAGCTCCCTAGGCTGCAGACTTGTGGTAGTCACTGACACAGATGTCCATTTGGTCACCAGACCTGAGAACCAGTTGGAGGCTGCTTGAGCTGACAGCTGGGCCGATGGCTACCAGCAGGCCCCAAGCTGTGGGAGGCAGCCATAGCGCCCAATCCTTTCAGCTCAAGCACGTACAAAGAGCCATATTCTGTGCACATCCACGAGCGTGCCTGTGGCAAAGCAGGCTTGGGTTTTGGTGACTCACTGACCCTTGAGCATTTCCAACCATCTGGTTTCCCAGAACTTGCCAATGTGGGAGGTTTGCTGCCAAACTGACAAAGTAAACGAAACGCATGGATATGTAAACTCGTGGGAATGCAGCTGGGGACATATCACTTCATGGAGTTTTAAAACAAACTGCATCTCAGATCAGGCAGGGTGAGTATATAGAGATGGGATCATTAAAAAGATTCACTAGTACCATAAGAAAACACTTTCTGAAATTATTTACGCAACAAAATTTTATGTTCAAGGATGCTAGAGTTATTCAATAAGCAACTCAAAGTTATACAGCTACTGAAAGAATAACAAATGTAATTTTGGATGGAAAATTTATGGATGTGTTTTTAGAATGCACATGTCGATACCCTCATTTTGCTTTTTTTTTTTTAGCGGCCCTGCATTCCATGCATTCATGGCCTTCCTGAGCTCTACACAAAGTTGAGAGAATGTGTAAGTCAGTTCCTCCCATGGCAAGAGAATAGAACAAAAAGCAATCTCTAATTATACCGGCAAAACCACTTGACTAGTTATGGCTGTGGTCAGTGGGCATGAAGTAAGCTTGCTCCATCTGTCGCCTAACAAAGTAGACAAACCACAGACTGCTCCCAGACTTGGTTTTTACAGGTCTAAATGTAGACACTGGTAGCTTACATTACAGTTAGTTACAATAACCTGTCTTTTATATCTCACCTAGAAAGACCTTGAAAAAAGCATGTATTTTATGTAAAGATTTAAGATGCGTATTCAGCAGTGTTCTCACCAGTGGACACTGAAAAGGTGAATGCCAACAACCATGAACAGACTGAACTCTTCTGTCACACAAACATAAAGCAGAAGCCTTTCATTTGGGACATCTATGAACATCTATGTAAAGCATACATGATTCCCCATAATTAAAAACTCTCAGCTGTACCATGAAGCACGTAAACATTATTTCAATTCAATAAAAGTGCAACTTCTGTTTGAATTGAACGTCCTTGACTTGCTCAAGCTGGCATGGTGAATCTATGCCAGAGCCAAGCTTGACACCTAACAATGTCCCTGTCTCCTGCCATTAATGCCAGATTTTGTGAGCTGTAAATCCACCAATGTAACAACGAAAATAAAGGTTTCACAGTTTCTAGTTTAGTGTTTCTCCTTCTGCATCACCCGTCTCAACTTTCTTATTGAATTCAATGCTCAGTGAAAAATGTATTTGTCATTAAGAAGACTGGAATTGAGTACAGCACACTTTTTTACCACTGTTCTTATTTCACTGTGAGAAGATTGTGGATCATACAGCGAGTCTTATGAAAATCAATGTCAAGCCTGACAGAGACTTCAAGGAATTCAGGATTTCCTCTGCTGTGTTTGTGCAGTGTCCACAGACACAAAGGGCTCATTGCTAACTGAGACAAATAAGTGCTGTTTGGATACAACAATAAAAGTAATGGAGAAGTTGAGCACACTGAAATTAAAAGGTACAGAAAACGAGCAACAGTTAGATTGCAGACAAATAATACCAGAATGCTTTGCCTCTTCATGGAAATAGTTGTTTCATCACAAAGTCAGGTATTAAAGCTTTTCTTCAAAAGCCTTAATGCTGGTGCATCAGTAGCAGTTCCAGAAAAAAAGTGATATTTTTTAAGAAAACAAATAACAGGTCTTCAAATGCTCCCCCCAACCTCCTCGCCTCTCTGGGGCTTCTCAGTTTTCATCAGTCACAAATGATGGGAACTGTCCAAAAGTTATCATGAGAATACCAACCTGAGAAAGTTATGGGAATTTGTGCAGGATGGATTGCACCCTGCTGAGGGCTGAGCAGATGATCCACTAACATGACAGAGATTAATATTGTTATGAGAGCTGCCCACAGGCTTTATTATTAAGTCTCACACACAGAGTTTTCACACAGGGGGCATTAAAAAAAATGACAAGGACAAAGATTTTGATATCCTAAACAAGAGCCCAGTTCAGAAAGTTCAGATGGAGATGTGAACTGAGTGTGCAGTACAAAGAATCTACAAGAATTTGATGTCTAGATCAACAGACCGCAGCGCTCTGCAGCTGCCTCCTGCGGTGCTGGGATTTGTTTTAAGCTCTCTTGCTTTGGAGAGCATAACACAGACATTGAGATTTGGTAAGTTCAAATCTGAAGACATTTTTACAACCCTGCAGGTTGCTTTTCTGCCTGTGCTATCACTGGAAGCCTAAGAAAAATTCGTGCCAAAGAAGTACTTCATGCTCTCAGTAATAATCCAATCTCTGTAACGTGATTTTTGGAACAGAAAGCTCTTACTTTGAGCAAATCCCATGAGAAGGACACTTCCTCCGAGCCCATTTTCTAATGAATGAATGAACTTCATGCTCATCTGTCATGAACTGAAAATGCTGAAAGTTTGTAATTCCCTGCTTACTCAGCTGCCAGTGGTTGCCTCCATAGGTGCTGCTGTCACGCCTTAGGATTCCACTGTGATGGATAACTTCTAAACTGCAATGGGAGGACAAGCATCGCCTAGTCCTCTATCTCTGAGGACACTCTCTTCTTCAATGGCCAGCTTTACTAGATGATCCCGTAGATTCAGCAGTGAGTCATTTCACAGTAGCCAATAAAAGCATCAAGAATTCAGCTCAGTCCTGCTTCTGTAGTAAAGCCAGTCTGCAATAAAAGACTGGCTTTTAATAAAGCCACCCAATAACTTCCAGCTCATCTGCCTTAGTAAATGGATGTATACTTCCAACTTACTGATATAACATATGCAATCTGCTGGTAGACAGACAGCCACTGTTCTGTGCTTCATATATTAAAAAAATATTTAGTATAGTATAGCTATAGCAGAATTTTGTTAAAACAATTCAGAAGCGCACATATATTTCAAGAAATAGATGTGCTCCTATTGAAGTGTTCTAATTTGTGCCTTGGTAAAATAACCAACCAACCAAAAGTAGATTAAAAATATTGCCCTGTGCTGCACTCAACGATGCAGGAACCTCTGGATTGGTGTTGGAGGGCTGATCTATGAAGAACCGGAATGAAAAAGCCACTGTTTCTGCCATAGATTTCTACAGAGTTGCAGCAGTGTCATTCTTTTTTGTGTCTCCATGAAGTCTTGCAACCTGAGCACAAAATTTCTTCTTTTACATCTACAATGCACAGAGGATCACCTAATGTCAATGAAAATCCCTCCTGGGGATTGAATACAACATGAGAGTGAAAGACTGGAGCAGATCTGAGAGCAGAATTTTTGTCCTGCAGTTTCAAAGGCTGTTTGCTGCAAGATGCTCAGGAAAACGTCTGGTGGATGCCATCAGCAGTGTTTCTGCATACAGCACACAGTGAAAGGACCTCTGTTTTCCATTGCTTTGGACCCCTGTCCAGCCATACCCCCAAGGAGAGCCTCGTTACAACCCCAGTATGCACGGTGCAGCACGCAGTCTGGCCTTGCACTGTTCTTGGCAATTTGCTCTCCAACCCATAGCACTGTGGGGACAGAAAGTACAGGTACTGCCCTGAATGTGCATTAAAAACAAAAGAAGCTGAATTCATAGGGGATTTCTCAAGCTAAATCAAGTCTACACTTTACAACATGTTACTGTCCTGGCTGTTTTGAAGTGCTTGGCGTTGGCCATCAATGTCAGGTCAATGAGATTAACTCCCCACTTCAGTGGGACATTAATTAATATAATGGCTAGTATTTTTGAAGATGCCACCTATCTCACTTGACAGTTTATTTTTTTATTTATTACATTTCATTTGAGAAAGACAAAGCTGGTAGAAATACAGGAATAATAGCAAAGAGCTATTGGAGTCATCCCATTATAACTCACTGAGGAACTGGCAAGGCTCATCTGATCACTTATTCTACTTCCCATTTAAATGGGGTCTGTAAATAAGCACGAGCAGATATATAACCCATGTGCTGAATTTTATTTTTGCTATAATAATAATAAAAGCCACACAGAGAGATTGATGATAACATGAATCCTCACTTGACTGCACACAAGCAGAAGCATTCATTACATTCTGATGATGCATTTAGCCTTTGGAGTACAAAGAGAGTTTTACCTCTTTTTTTGGCAATTTGCATGTGAAGTACAGAGCATTTAGTCTTTGAATTAATCAAAATATCTCTGCCTTCACTGAATAAATATATTTGAATACATGAATAACTAATATCTTGAGTAAAATAATGAAACTCATTTAAAATAAGGCTGTGAATGAGGTCACAGTTTTTATTAAATGTGATATTTTCCACAGTGTTTACACTGCAAGAGATAATGGCCTATATTTTTTAAAATAGCTAACAAACCATCGAAAATCAACTTTAGATAAATTAAAGTAGCTTAATTTTCAGCAAGCGCAGGGCTTTTAACCTGACTTTCTGAAAGAAAGGTTAAGATGATTCAAGATGAAACTCAGGCTTGTGTGCCTAGGATGAAAATCTTCATTTTACAGCAAAGCAACCACTTAATTGAAAGTCAATCCTAAGCAATGGGGTCCAATCAAAAGGTCAGCATTCTGAAAGCTTTCAGGCTCTCGTCCTGAGAATAAAATATAACGGTTTCCATCCAGTACTTGCACTTCAGCTATAGACGTATCATAAATTCAGTATACTGATTATCTTAAACAAAAATGTTTGCACAAGATTCTGTTCTTGGAAGCAAGCAGAGAATTCCTATAGACATAAACAGGAAGCAAGCTTGAAAAATTCTGATGAGAGTCCATGAGGCCAGATACAAAATCTATTCACCAACAGTTAACTTGAGGACAACTTTATTTTACTTGGCTGCCTAAAACCAGACAAGTCAGCAAATAAAAATATGAGTGAAGCAGGTTCTAGAAGTGAATTCAATTAATTTGCAAAAAAGAAGAAAGCGCAATGATGATGGACACCTTCAATAGGAAAATAGGTGGAACAAATCCTATCACACTGCCTTTGCCTCACTCCATCCACCAGTCTGCACCTCACGAGCAGTTAAAAGAGAGTTGGTTGCACCAATGCGTGGCAGCAGCCAGGTTGCCAGATTGTTTCCATTTGCCTCTGACTGCTCAGAACTCACGTCAATTAGCACAACGTAATCAGTATTTCATTAAAAAGGTAATCAAAGACCTAACTCTATGAGATATTTAAAATGTTGTCCATTAGCACAACATCTGAGTGCTGTAATTAAACCAGACTTTCGCTATGCTTCACCTCTTGTAGCTCTGACTCCACAATAGGTCTCATCCATTTAGCAGCTACAATTACTGCCCCTTTGTGGTCTGCTTGTTAGTTACCCATACGCTCTCAGACAGCTGATGAGATGAGCTTCCGAGATTAAAATAATTCAACAGTATTGCAGGAATTGGGGTGATTGGAAAGGTTCACCCTACTCCGCTCTCTCTTCCGATGTGATGGAAAGGTTACATTGCTACTAATATGCCATATGTTGCACAGTCATATAAAATGGGTTAAACACTTGAAGCTACCTAATTCAGCGCATTGATATGCAAGGCTTTTTCAGGTGAAAGCGAGTGATTCAAGCCCACAGATACACTATATATATCAGGCTGGATGGAGTCTTCCCTAGGCCCAAGCAATTGCCTGAAGCTGTCCACGCCAGCGGTCAGTGCACTGACAGGCACCACATCGCCCTCTCCCAAGCAGTCCCAGAGCATCTGGATGGTCTGAACATGGCCAGTCTGGTCTGGAGGGCAGCTGGGGAGAGCTGCAGAGAAGCAATCTGTGCCACAGCAATTCATCTCCAGGACTCAGAATGGAGTCTGGCTCTTTTCACTCACTGTTAAATCCCATGCTTTGTTCTCTCTACTCTTAAAAGCTAAATGTTTTGATTTTTACTTGGATATGCTTTTGAGTTTAAAAGTCTTCCTGGTCTTTGGTCTTTCACTACAAAAACAGTTGATGTTGCCCCCATTTCAAGCTTTTCATCAAAACCTTTATAAATTCTATACATCCTAATGCATTAAATTTTCCAGTATAGAGTTATTGGCCCAAAGCAATACTCAAAAAGCATAATGCAGGCAGCACTCTTGGCAAATCATTAGGATTAGTGATGGAACAATCCACAGTACGGCTAGCCCATGCAACCTGCAGAGAAAAAGCTCAAAGACTTTAGCTGACTGCTCAAAAACCTTCCTAATGTACAAAAAACCAGTATATTTTAGTTTCACAATAACTCAAGTTGAAGGCTGCCCTTAGGCTCTGGTAGCCTCTCTCCATCTAGTGAGTTTGCCCAGCCACCCTGGGAGGACTTCTCTGAGCAGGAATGCCTGAGTGGTTTCCACTATTGTGCTCAAGTATTTCAGCAGCGGGGGAAGTGGGTGGAGAAGGATTTTGGGACATACTATTGGAAAACTGATGAGCAAGTGCAAATAGGAACAGTACAACTTATAGAGACATGAGTAATCTGGATTGTAAATTGGTACCAAGCACCCGATAAGTGATGCTGGGAGGGGGTCAGAGGAGTGAGATGGAAATACTCCTGGCATACCACAAATTGTAAATTCCAGTGATTTATTATCCAGAATCAATTTCCAAGTCTTTGCCACCAAGAATACTTAGGTAAATGCAGTGAACAAAGTACAGCCTCCAATAGAAAAATAACAGCTTTTTGGACACATTCCACAAAGTTGGCGTTGGATAAAATAGCACTGCTTCAAGGAATGTCCATCCCCACCAGATCCTTCCATTCAATCTGAAAAATTGGTACCCAATGACTCCTTTAACTAACTCTCATTTAGCCAATAACGCCAGTAACTTCCATGTAATATTTATGTAATTGGAAGCAACTTAATGCAAATATGTAGGTCTGAAAGGTGTGCTAAATACTTCCAACAAGAAGTCCTGACCCAGAGGAACGACATGGCTGAGAACCCACTTGTATCACTACTATCATTAAGTTATGCCATTTTTCTAAGTGCCATCCTCTGGTACCTGACATCCCCTTCTGACACTCTGATACAGACTGTTCACTATCACTTTTTAGTCTCACAAAGATGCACAGGCATGCTGGAGGTACTTTAGACAATAATACAAATACAGTATTGAATTTTTATCAAGACTGGGCACTGCTGGACAATAATGTCCCATTTTTGTTACTGCTGAGAGTCAGTGTTAAGGGCTCTGCACTGTCTGACATGCTGAGCCAGAAGTTCCCACTAAGCTTCTTGAAAGAGGCCTTTGCACAGCACTGCCTGTAAGGCAAGTTTCCTCCCCATGTTGAAGGTGCGTGGAGCATGGGACTCACTTCTCTAGTAAACACTCCCTGTGGGGAAGTTAGCCATTTTTGGAGTGCACCCTAATGCTGTTGCTAGAAAAGGAAAGTTTCCATTCCTGACTGCCTTCAATGACAGTAAAAACAGGCATGTGGGATGCACACTGCAGGAGAAAAACCAGGATTTTAACTACCAACAAAAATGTTCTTGGGAATAATGCCACCCTGACCGTCTCCTTTTGCAGCTCATGGTTAATTACCGTTAAACCTCAGCCACAGTTCGCCCCTTCTACAACATGAAATTAACAATTCTTACTGCTGTTTGGCAGGGACAATAATACTAAATCTTCCACGCTATTTGATTTAGTTCTGTTTTTCTTGATACAAATTGCACAAACCTGTGATTCATGTCACAATATTGATCCTAGAATTAGTTCAGCGCAGGTAAGCTTTCACGCTTGATACAGTTCCACATTTACTTACTTGGATACCATTGTAAGATGGGGCTTTAGATGTTAAACCTTTACAAAAAAATCCTATTTCATGGTAGTCAAGAGCCTATTTCCCACTGCAGTAACAGCCTGACGTAATGAAATCTTATCTGAACCAGATACTTGTGCTATTTGTACCACCTCCTTCACACACACCCAGCTGGGACACCAACAGTACTGCCCTTGTTACCTCACTGTCTGTCCCCTGCTCCTGGGGAGGATGCGTACGGCAGCTGATTTACAGATGAAGGATCCATGGGAGCCACTGGTCTGGCTTGCATTGCTCTGTGCTCTCTCCTCACTTTATCAAGCATCCCAAGTGGCAGAGGCTCCTCTCTGGCAGTTCATGACACCTTTCTGAATGCTCTGTTCAGTCTTGTGTTATCTTTGCCCATCACAGTGCACCTTCCTTTATTGGGCAAAAGGAAATACAGGGTACAGGCACAGCATGTTTGTGAAAGTACAGTTTATGGAATCCAGAGCTTAGTGAATACCACCAAAACCTGTTAAGCACAGGATCCTTTAAATCCTCCTTCTGAGTAGCAAAACCAGACCTGACCTGTTGTTCCTCTGGGCCTAGTTGTGATGGCTTACTCATTATTTGGGCTTAGTTGGGTCCCCTGAGGATGGCTAACTCATCCTTTTACTGAATGGCATCACTCACAGAGGGTGGGGTCCCAAATCCTGCCAAGAGCCATTCTTCTGAGGCCTGCCAAGTGACGTCCATCTCCACCCACTGGGCTGCTGGGTTGACATGACCCATCCTGCTGGCCACAGCATCAGCAGCCTGTCAGCACCCTGAGCATCTGGGGGAGACCTGTGGAGAGGTCCGTTCTGCCACAGTGTGAGGACATGGTCAGTGAGCCCGCGAATACCCCTCTACCCCTTCAACCTTCCTGCCAGGACCCCATGGAGCTGGGCTCTGCTGAATTTTGCACTGTGTATTCTGTCTTTGCAGGGAAATTACCAGCCCTAGTAGTACTTAGATTATATCAGGTCTAAGGATTTGACAAGCTCTTTCACTGCTATCAGCACATCCCCTAAAACTAAAAATTAAGCAATACACATTTTACCCTGACCATTACAAGGAGAGCATCAGCCATGGGGAGATGCAGGCCTTGGCTATTTTGAGCTTCCTTTTTAGTCTCATCCCTGGAGCTCAACTGCAGAGTTCCATTTAGTCTTTTCCATAAAGGTAAATTCTTTTCATAACAACTGGTTTAGAAGCAAATCAGAGGCACAGCCAGTAACACAGAGCCATTTCAGACATTCATTGCCTTGTAAGCTGAAATAGGCTTCTCCTTTCATTCAGGAAGGAGAAGGGATCCATTTGTATGGATGGACATTACAGGCACTGTCTATTTCAAAGCACGCATCCAAGAAGCGGCATTCAGCTGATTCAGTTAGTGGCTTCAACAGATCACATACTAAAGTTCTCACTTATATGTATCTATGAAAAAAATATCAGACTCCAGCTTAGCTCATCATCTTGATGCAGCAGTGCACTTTAGTGCACATTTAAGTTTAAGCCTATGCTTAATCATCATGAAAATCATGCAGCTGTTCTGCCACTTTGCAGAACTGTGCCTTCTGCTTTTCAAGAAATAACTACAAAGGGTATGTTATTTAATGTTATTTAATCTCCCTTAATATGCAAGGAATCTTTTAGGCCCTTACAAAATTATAATCATCATCATCTCTCTACATGACTGCTACAGTTTCTCAACACAGAGGGGTGTAATTATTGTCACATTTTGAGGATGGATGTGCGATTTCAGATAATCTTGCCATGTGCTACTGGAAAGTGTTGCAAGATATTAGGTAGGAAGCATGGATGGTAATACACAGCAGCTCACACAAAAGGTTAGATTTCCATTAAACTTGGTGGGGACAGGTATTTCAAGTGCTTTGGCATTTCTGAAGACTGTATCTGAAACTAAAAATAGGGATGTCTTTGGTAATGTGACCCAAACCACCTTGCTTCCTTCTTCATAACACATAAGAAGTAATAATTCCCATGTCCACTGTCTTCCCATGTAGCTACTATCTGCTTTTTAAAGATGAAGAAATTACTGAGCAAAGCTGTGTTATACAAAGTTTCACCACAAACTGAGGATAGAAACCCAGATACTGCGCTACACCAGATACAGATTCATAGCTCTCATCTATCGAAACTAAGCAACGGAGATGGTAATTATGTATTGCTGAAGCATGCACATTTGTTGAGGAAGTTTTGTGGAAAAGAGTTGCTGATATGTTTCAGAAGGCATGCTTGAGGTTATACATTCAGTGGAATTAATCAGTTAAGTCAGTGAAAGAGGAGATGTTCAGGTCAACAACAAATAATTCCAGTTTGGTCACGGTCATCAAGGCTTCAGCTTCAGCCTGTGGAGCAGGGAAGTAGCTGTTCCTACACTGCCATGTATACAGCCTCATTTACTCCCATGACCAAGCAGAAAACAGCATCCTGTGATACTGCAGCAATCACATACTCGGGCAGTAGGCCATGCACTGGGCAGTAGGCCATGCGTTTTATTGCTCCTTTATGGACAGTTTATTGAACGCCAGATGCAAAGAGTAAGGAGAGCCTGCACCACCTGACTACTCCTCCTCCTGTGCCAAACCTCCTGCCAGCCCCCAGCATGGACTCATCTCTAGAAGATGACCTGCCATGAGGCATGACTGAGGGCAGTCACATCACCCACTGCTTCCTCATGCTAGTGCTGTTCCACACCCACAGGGTGTGACATCAAAGGCAAACCTTTTCATGGCTTGTGCAGGCCAAGCATCCCTCACATTCATAATACGCAAGTATTAGCCTAAAAAAATAGATATTTCTAAGGGATTTAAGGCTAGCCAGATTGTCTCCTTAATCTTTTGCTTCAAAGAAAATATGTTGCAAGACCCTGGAAAATAATGCTAGGGACAGACAAGTATGGAATTGCCTTTCAGTTACTGAGACAATTAGCAATAGTTGTCCCAGAACGTTAAGCTTGCACTGTGCTTTAATTACTAAAAACCAGGCCTAATTACCTACCTGGTAGACAAGAAAGCAATTATAATGCCATATGTTGCTTTCTGTGTTTGCTAATGCCTGCAAAAGTGCCTACTGGGAAGAAATCTTCCCTTAAAACCTATCAGGAATGCCATACGCATAGTGGCAAACACTGCCATGCATAGACCAGTGGCCCAACAGGTCTCACTCTTCTTGTGTAAAGAAAGGATGTTGAGAGCAGCAAGGACAGGAAACCAAAGCATGTTCCACTCTGGCTATCATCCTGAGCTACATATTACTTTGGCTCATTAGAAAAGCCATTAGGTCACATAACTGTGTAATCCAAGTCTGTTTTCTAAGACCCAGAGGGACTGTGTTAAGGTTACCAGGCATCTTTAATCCTATTCATTGCTAAGTTCTGAGAGACTGACTTTTTATCATGCATGCTTGCGTGTAGACCTGATAAAGTTAATGATGACCAAGACTATCAATAGCAATGGAACCAAATGGAATCAAGGAAGCATTTGGGTTACAGAAACGAGAAACAGAAAAGAGAGCTTCCAAAGAGAAGTACACATATGCAGGCAAACAATTTGCTGTGAAAACTGTTGTAAATTAAATTGTTTTGAAAAAAAAAATATAACATGGAAAGGTGTTGCCATAAAGGAGAATGACAAAGATGAAGGAGGCTGTTACTTCCTAGAAATATTTCTTCTGGCAACTACCAACAATAAATGATCCTTTGCTAATCCCCTTCAGCACTCCATCGACACAAACACATGCAAACACACTTAATTCTTACTGAATACAGAGGGGTTTTCTTTCCCCAAGAACAACAACACAGGCTCAAACAATGCGCAATCTTCAGTACATTGACTATATTTGTCAATTGCTTGACGGCAGACAGGCAGGTCCAGTGTCGCAAGCAACAATCAAGCTCTTATTGTTGGAACCACATGCACTTACTTCCAAAGCTGAATTCACAAAACTAACTCACAGACCTGTCCATCAAATCAAGATCAACATGTTCTCAACTGAGCCACTGTAGGAAATGTTAATGCTCAACCAAGACTTTGATTTGAAGTTCATCTGTGAACTAGGAAACTGCTGCATTTCTTGGAACTCAAGGGATTGGTTGGGAAACCAATCTGAAACGAACAGATGTCTTTACTGATCACAGACTATTGTCAGTGATCTGACTGGTGCTGAACTGTAACCCAGCTGCCATAGGGGCTTTGAACTTTGGAACTATGTTCTCCAAAAGCCTGAATAAGATGAGTTATGTTGAGATGGAACAAAAACAAAAGGGTTCCTGGAGAAAGCTGTTTTAATTTTCTTGCTATAGCAAGTCTCAAAGCAGAGAGCAGCGATACTTCACACTCATAGCTAAAACGTAACCAAAGTGGGCAGATGGACTCTGCTGTTGGTGCAATCAGCCAGAAAAAGATGTGTAAACACAGAGAAAAGATCAGAATAAAAGCAATTCTAATTTGTCCATGAGGGTAACTGCTTGTGTGCTTAATGAATTGTCAGGACATCAGACAAGACAATTTGCAGAGATTTACATAAGATTACAAAGCAACAAACGAAAGCCTGATCTGTATTTATACTCCAGCTTACTACATAAAGGCCACATTCATGGTTAACAAAAGACTGCACTGAATTTGATGACCAAAGATAAGCCTCTGCTGCAGACTTGACTCAGGTACTTGGATGTCTTGCTCAGCTGAAGCTGGTTCGGAGCAGCCAACCTGCAAAACTTGGATAGTACATCCTCATGGGTATATCATGCAGAGCACCAGATATAGCAGAGGCTTGTAGGGGAAAATCACCTAATCTGGGCTTCCTTAAGCAGCTCTGAAGCAGTCAACAGATTGAGGACCTGCTTATCTCTCCAGGCGCAGAGAAAAGAGTAAATCCTGAGGCAATATGAAAAGAATATAATTGCTTGAGAGAAGCATGCTCCTGGCAGGAGCAAGAAGAGTAGGCAGGCATCTGAAAGCAAAGCTACCCCACTTAGTAAGAACCACTATGCCCACAAGGGCAGGTTTTGTGTGTCGTCAGGGACTCAGACATCATCTGAGTTGATGCTTCCCAGAAGATAGAATCCCACTCTGCAGCCCACTCAAAGCTCTCAGTTACACTTATTCAGTTGCGGAAACACAAGGATGATATTTCACACACACCTAGGAATTGTCTGGTGCTGAGGCCAAAGCTGTTAAAAGGCCAGTAATTAACATAACAGCATCACCGTCTATCAGAGGTCACTGTTACTCAGGACAAGGCTGACATCATTCTGAGGGACATCTGTTTACATGTCCCTCAACCTCCACTAATCGTAAGATAAGTATAGCATGTCACATGAATATAGTGCTGATCAAATCTTCATGGCCATTGTCTTAGTGTATAGCAAGTGTATAGCAACAGTGTATAGCAAGATTCAGAAAGAAGTTTTAGAAAACCTCTACTAAATGAAGTTGAAATGTCAGAAAGGGTCCCCCTTTCTGAGCTCTCAGAATAACAAAACAGATTACTTTAATCCCAGTGGATATACAACGCAACGATTCTGCCGCAGCAATTTATACGCTGGATATTACAGGGCCTTAACATGAGCCATGGTAATTACTGTAGGAAGTGGAACAGGAACACAGAGCCTGTAAGGGTCTTTTGATGGAAAGCAAGCCAGTCCCAGAACAGCAGGAGGCTAGGTCATGCCCTCATTGCCTCTCATTTCCCCTCAACTTGCTGTTATTTGGAGTAACTAAAAGGGATGGAGAATAGAACAGAATAATGTAGGTGCAGAACTAGAGTCAGACATGTTCTCTGAGGCTGAGATACATCCTACTGGCTTGATTTTCAACTACTTTGTCTCTGGTCCCCTGCCCACAACAGGGCTGCCCCATGCCCAGGCACTGCTTTCAAGTGGGTACCTCTCAGGGTCAAGTGGGGAGATGCTTCAGTGGAGTATATACTAACAAGACCCCACTGCATGCAATGGGGTCTTTGCTGTTTGTCCTAAAAATGCAACTCCACACTGGGAGTTGTAGGCAAGCACACATCCCTGTGTCAGGCATGTTTATACATATGCACATGGTTTTCTTCTTCATGGTTTTCTAAGGGCTGCAATCACCAAGTCCACGAAACAGGGAAAAATTATGCAAAGAAGCAGCCTACTAGCGAAAAAGGACTTCTCTGGGTCTTAAAAGGGGACACAGATTATATGCCAGCCCCCCATGGAGAAATGAATTTCACATACCATTTCCATTCAAGTGTCTGATCCTGCTTTTATCCTCTAATCCTATTCAGAAAAACACTCAGCCAGTAGTCCTATGAAGGCACAGAGTTAACTCTTCAGCATTTTCATAAAGGGTCTCTATGGTCCATTTCCTGAAGGCAATCACCCTCTATGACTTCCTTTTCCTTCAGACATACTCATCCAAAGATGAACTTTTCAAGCTTTGGGCTAATGCCACAGTAGCTTTTACACATTTTTGAGCAAATGTTTAGTTTCAAAGCCCCGCAAGGAGAGCTAAGAGGCCATCATAGGGCTGTCATTTGCTAAGCAAACTTACTTATCATCAAAGCAGAAGAGAAAGGAACGGTATATATTGATAAAAGTTATCAGTCATTAAGAGAAGAAGGGGAAATACGCAGAAGGTTGTTTAACATACTTAGAAGGCATCCCCAAGGCATCTTACATTACACAGTGTGTATTCAGACTGACTACTCAGCCAGAGGCAAAGCAAGCAGATTTTTAGATACCTACACTTCCTTAAGCATGTGCTTTTCCCAGAGCAGAGGGGTCGGAAGATTTATTTGTAGATTTTCTTTCTTTTTCACATACATACAAATTATTCAGCAACTCTAACCCACCCTCATCAAGACAATGACACTGAGAGACTGCAACTGGGCCCATCTTCTATGACCCATACACTGAAAAGACAGATCCTATAAGATGAATTGCAAATGAAGAGCTGGATTGGATAGCTCTGCCTGAAGCTGGTTCAGGAGTCTAACTCGGCCAGCATTTAAGTGTTACTTCCCGCAGGCACAGCCTCCAGTAGGAACTACGCTTCCAGTTAGGAAAAAATACAGCTCCACTGTGACCTTTCTTTTCCTGTACTCACAATGGTCAGCAAATCTGCAATTTTATGATCTGTCCAGTTTCAACAGAGAGGATGTAGCTTGGTCAACCAGGACGGACACCTTTACCTCTTTGTATAAAAGATCAGCACCTCAAGAATAAACAGCCCTTCTAAATGTTGCTTTTCAACGCTCAACACTATTGATCCAATTCCATTTCAGTGCTAAAAAGAAGGCTGCAATCAAAGCAAGCACAGCAGAGGACAGTGATGGACAGGCTCTCCCTTTTCCCAAAGCAAGAGTTACACACACCAGCTTCCTGCAGTGGCTGGGAGAAGCTGCCTCTGGTAGAGGCCCAGTGCCACCCGTTCGCTGCATGGCAGCATCCCCTCTTTGTACAAGGTTCCCACTGAATTTCAGACCCTGTAGGAAGAAGACACCATCCTGGCCTTGGACAGAATACCACGGCTCCCAGCTTTTGCATCCCATCTTGGCATCTGTGCAGATTTTGTTGTCCCCTGGCATATTGTTTCTCATTGTGCACTGCAAGCAACAAGACAGACCTGCACCAAATGACATTCAGAAGAGTAAATCCTGCTCTTCGTTACCAGCCCTGTCAGCTGTAGCAATCTGTGTCAGAGCATTAGGATGTGTGAGATTGGTCTCGCCCCTGAGCTCCCTGCCTTGTAAGCCTTTTCTGATGCTTGCTGAAGTCAAAGGAAGTCTTTCATTACTTACAGTGAGCACGGATCAGCATCAGTTTAAATCATAATCACACATTCTAAACAAAGCCTTTTATACCCTGAACACCGTGCAAAGCTGAACAAAAGCAATATGCTATATATAAACACGTGGAAAAAAAGCATTATGAAATCCTTTAAAGGTTTCCTATAACACCCTCATGAACTAAATCCTTTCGCTCAGCTCCTCTTCATGACAAGAACCCATCATTATCTTTCCATGTATAGCAAGAAAAACTAAACCTAACCTCACTTTCTTCTACTTTCTTTTTCCTCGCTGCTGGAATACCAGCTACAAAGGGAAATGCTAAACATTCCGACAAGTAAAAATAAATTTGAGTCACTGCTAGAATAGATTATGTAACGCAACAAATTCTCTGATGCCTCCACCTCCTCTGAATTCAGTGCAGTTAGAGGCCCAGGAATTATTCTGGAGCAAAGACAGGGGAAGACTGTTAATTAAATGATGCTCCTTTGCCATTTAACATCCCATCCTCTCCCACTGCCAGCTGACCACTCTTAAAATCACTCCCCATAAAATCTAATTCTTAGCTTTAGAGAGCCACAAGTTCTCTGAATTATATCACTGCTAAAACCCATGAGACTGACCTTGATGCTGTATCTTCTTTAGGTGGGGGTTGGTGACATATAAAATGAATTTCTTTTTGATACTATTGGCTCTAACCCAACATCAGCATGGAAAAAATGAGAGACGGGAGTCTATATGCACTTAGAAATTGAATGTAATTTCAAGAACACATGGATATATTTTTCTTTCACATTCATACAACATTGTCTAGTGTAACCAGCACACTGCAGGCTCTCCAATGAAGGCAGAAAATATTACACAGTACCCACTGTGTGTTTTAGTATCACTTCACTTGTCTAAGGAAAGCCCCGCAAATTACAGGCAGCATTTGATGGGGAAATTAAAATATCATCTACATTGCAACTGGTCTGCTGCCAGCTGTATAGCTCACATTTGAGATGCAGCTGCTGTGTAAACAGAGCCATTTACCAGTTTTACCTAAGGCAGACAGTTAAGTAGGTTTCAGCTGCCACAGAAAAGATTGTGAAGCTTTTCTTGCCCACAAATAGAGTCTCTGCAGAGTCACAACTGTTTTGAAGCCGTGTTGCATTCCAAATCCCCCAGATTGGACCTGAATGGGCTGAGTATATCAAAAGGGTATTCGACAGCTTTTCTGTTGCTGGTATGTATATGCTGAAAGAAAAACTCTTTCTGCCAAGCTTTCTCAAAAGAAATGTAGTGTCAACTTTCTCATCTTTCTCATCTTTCATGATCTTCATAAAGCAGGGCAGTGTGTACCTCGTGAGTTGTTTCACTGGAACGTGTTGTAACAAAAGGCTCAGGATTGTACCAGTACTACCTCTTTTACTTGCTGCAGGGGAAAAAAAGCTGTCAACAGCCCCAGCAAGCTGCTATCTTTGGGTCTTATCCCGACTGCAGGCTTTCTGCTCCTGAAGCAGGCTGCTCTGAATTTGAGAGACGGCATCAAACTCCACTTGAGACAGAGCACAAGTAGATTGCACCTAGGTGACTAATAAACTTCATTTCAAGCCCTTCTCTGTTGGCCTTTCACTTGTCTGCGTGCCATGCAATAGAACAGAAAAGCATTCAGACAAGGAAAAAATCGCAGTATAACGCAAAATTTGTAATTTCAATACTAGCAGTTGATTCATGCTATGGCAGGGAGGGGAGCAGTTCTGTGGCTGTCTGAATATCAGCAATCTTCTTTTTTTTTTTTTTCCAGCATCACCGTAGCAACACTGTAGTTATTGTCAATGAAGCGCTTTCATTCTAAGGTGCTATTTTTAGATGATTTTACCTTTCCAGAAGAATTACCCTCTGGGCTGCAATTTATCACGTTTGTTCCTTGGCCCACAAGTGAATTTCAGCCGGGCCTTTGTTTTGTTTTTAAAGCAAAACCAACCAGCTCCGCTCTTCCTCCCGCAGACGTTTCTGCACTCAGCTCTAACAGCCCAGACCTGGCAACTATCAGTGAGGAACTAAAAACAAAGTGCTGCCCTCCCTCCTTCAACATCTTGCAAATGTAAAAGGATGAGCAAACAAATTTTCAGCACACAGAGAACTTGGTGCTGAGGACAGGGAAGGAGGAGTGGGGACAGTTGCTAAAGCTGTGGCTGTTGAACTGTCCCCAGCACACCACATTCTGCACTTGGAGGAGTTAAATGTGTTTTTATCCAGGCAATACATAGGACTGAGACCTCTGCACATGTCCCCAGAGCTTCAGCTCAGAAGCACTGAAGGGTCAACACAGAGTGATGATGATTCAAGTTCATGTCGGATCAGGCAGCCCACATGCTGAAGCAGGTTATACTCAAGCAGATATGAGAAGCAAATGAGCCCTCTGCTCCTACTGCTATTGATAAATAAATCCTGAACCTATTGACTCCAGGACTTCAAACAATAGAATCACAGAATCATAGAATGGCCTGGGTTGAAAAGGACCACAATGATCATCTAGTTTCAACCCCCTTTCTATGTGCAGGGTCACCAACCATCAGACCAGGCTGCCCAGAGCCACATCCAGCCTGGCCTTGAATGCCTCCAGGGATGGGGCATCCACAGCCTCCTTGGGCAACCTGTCCCAGTCGCCACCCTCTGAGTGAAAAACTTCTTCCTAATATCTAACCTAAACCTCCCCTGTCTCAGTTTAGAACCATTCCCCCTCAGATGCACCTTATTCATCCTTATGGAGAAAATAATAAAAAGGATTGGCAAAGAACTTCATTTCACTTATTTTGTAGCCTAAGGAAACAAAATAACAAAATTGCTTTCATTTGCCACCTATCACTAAGAAACAGTGAAGCTTTACCTTAATAAAAATGATGACATATAATTCTAAGTACATTTTCTGTTTGTAAAACTCTCCAAAACTCAATTATGGTTGGTGGGTCTTTTTCTTTTCTACATTCCAATATCGGTGTCTGTGGAGAATTTTCTTCCAAATTTTTGTTTTGCAGGATGAAAGATTTCAATTTTTCCATACTTGAAGGCTCAATGAATTTTAAAAAAACACTTTCAATAAAATGCCTTAGAGGGACTTCATGTTGAATAATCAAGTTTCCCTTTTTTTGTATGTCCAGCCCATAACCCTTAGTGCCCCAACAAGCTCATACAACCAAAGTTAAAATCCTTCATACAATTTGAAGAAATGCCCATTGATAACTTTGTTCTGGGCACCTCTGAAGAAGCCTTTTGTAGTAAGACCTAAAATATCAAGGGTGTTTCTTCTGTATACTAATAGTAGGATATTTTCCACTTGCTGCCACTCACTGACCTATGGGGACTCAACTTCTGGGTGTTGAGAATCTGAGATTTACCTCATAAATAAAAAATGCTGATAACCTGTACAAAATCTAAGTGTTATAGAAAAGTTTCTAAGGTGTTAGGGGCCAAGGAATGGTTGGGAAGGTGGCATGTGATCACACACAGAGGAGCACAGCCCAAAGCACTCCTTCCATAATACAAGCTACATGATGCCACAGGTTCTTCATACTAAGACCGAATTTACTGACCATAAAGCTAATGCAGTAATCAAAATAAAGCAAGAAATCTTGCAGTAAAGCAAGAAACCAGAATAATGTTACAGTTCCCAAACACTATCCTGTCTGCCACCAGTTTGTACTGCTCACCTCTTGCTACATTTCATTGCCATATTAAATTGAATGTCCTCATTTTCCTGTCAGATTGGTAGTGGCAATGAGCAAGAATTGATTTCTAGAAATTATCTTTTTTGAGAGCTACAATTATGCACCTGCATGTGCTCTCTACTTCTTTATTCATAGCATGCATGATAACAATTCATTAAAATGTCAGCTTATTACAATATCAACTTTTTGTGTCAGTGATAGGGATGTGATGTCTTGCTAAAGTAAAGGGACATTGCTTCATTTAATTTTGTTTACACAGGCAGGGCCACCAATCTCCCCATTTAATACTAGACCAGTCTGCCCAGAGCCCCATCCAATCTGGCCTTGAACACCTCCAGGGAGGGGGCAACCATAACCTCTCTGGGCAGCATGTGCCAGCATCTCACCACTCTCTTGGTAAAGAACTTCCCTCTGACATCCAACCTAAATCTTTCCTCCCTCAACTTAAAACCATTTCCTCTTGTCCTGCCATTATCTACTCTTGTAACGAGCTGACTAAACAAATGAGTGCTCAAAATACTGCATGTTCACTGTGTAACACCACGGGATGGAAGTCTTAATGACCCTAAAATGATATGATGACCCACACAGAATCACAGAATCATAGACGTTGGCAAGGACCTCTGGAGATCATAGAGTCCAACCATCTTCTGTGTGGCATGTCCAGAAACTTGCGTCAGGACTTAGTTCATTCAGCAACTATACACACCTAGGTTTCAAGATACCAAGCAAAAACTTAAGCACAGAAACATGCCAAATCGTTCTACTCATTGTACTTACAAAAAAAGAAATCACCCCTATCTTCTCTCTAAGGAAAACAAAGCAAAATGGAAGGATATACCTAATGTCCAGGGAGCTAGAAAGAAGAGTTAGGGAGTTAGAAATGCTACCAAATAGAGCAAGTTTGTAGAAGAAATTCTTTTTTCTTAAAAATATACTTTTTTACTTAGTCCATACAAACCTGTCCACAAATTCAACAAATTATTTCAATCAAAAGAAGTAAGCTTTTGTGGGTATTTAATTGACTTAAAATAGAATTAAAGAGTTAACAGAATTAAAGGACTGGCGAGAGAAGGAAAACTATCATGTAAAAATTACTTTTCTATTCCATAAAAAATAATATACCTTGGACGGAGGAACAAAAAATGCTTAATCCCCCCTCTTTGCATTTGGGAAACCCCTTCCTTTCGTTGACCTCAAATAAATTTCTGTTATTTTTTTGGGCTGGCCAACCAGCTAAAGAAATCAATTATTCAGCTCAAGTACTAGCAAGCCAGCTATATTTCTACTTTAACGTTTCTGTATGGTAAGTACTTGGTGATGACATGTGGTAGGTTTTGCAATAACACAGCCTACATCTTCTGCATACTTGCCAATATTTCAGAAACTATAAATGGAAATCTTTAGAGAGAAGAGTAGGGACATACCTAGGGAAAGACGCTGGCCTTTTTTAAAGATGAGATGAAATAATCTGCACTTTATTTAAAAAGGCAGAGAAATGCAAGCTGAATATTCTAAAGAAAGGTAACTTGTACCTAACAATTACAAAGGTTGCTTATAACTTCTTCATGGGCAGAATGTTGCCCAAATTTTTATATACACCTGTTCACTGTTCCATCTCCATTTTAGAGCAGGAAAATTTAACTTCTTTATTGTCATCAAGCATACCCACCTTTGGGATCTCCTCTGTCTTTAGATGACAATCCAGTTATACCCTATGGAGAGTTTCATCTAAAGCCCATATTACTATTTATATGCCTAGGAACAAGCTTAAATGCCATTTGTTGGTTTTCAATCTATTTTGGTCTGCCGTTCCATCCTACAACCCTCACTGTGTATTTTAGCTTTTTTCCCTTTTTAGCGTATGATTTTGATTAGCCAAAGAAATTCTTTAAAAGTACTCCAGTGAAAGTCAAATACCAGCTCAAATAATTCAATGTTAAACTCAGCAAGTTTAACACATGAATGCCAGAAAACACTTCTGGAGATCCAGGAGCCAGCTTAGCAGTCGTGAAGCAAAAACAAAACCCAGAAAGCAGCTAGGTCCTCCTGGCTACAATGCATCTGCACTACCAAGCTGTGTTCGAGGCAGAGGCTTTTTTTCCGAAGTCACCATTCTTGTGATTTCTGCTGTTCCCTTACAGATCTAAAACCACGGTGCTGAGATATATTTCGTGGCTTGTGACAGTTGTGGCAAAAAGGAGAAGATGCTCTGTGAATCTTGCTGAGACAGAAACATCTGCAGGGACCTGGAGGGCACCTCTGGGCTGAGACTTCCAGTGCAGGGAGGGACCAGGAACCACAGGGAGAAAAATCCAGTGACTATGGATATCCTAATTCGATTTTAGAAAGTCCGTATCTCTCAGCATGCCTCTGTCTCCACGATCTCTAGAGATGTGGTGCCTCTACACAACACAACACAGTACCAGACGCCAAAACTGTCAGCATGGTTTAGTAGGCATAGTGAAAACGGGTTGGTGGTTGGACTAGATGATTTTTGTGGTCTTTTCCAACCTTAATGATTCAATGAAATAATTGTACTCATGCAAAATCCCACTGAATTTGCTATGGTGCATGTCATGATTTGACTCCCAGGCTCCACTTAGTCCTTTGAGACTAGCTTGGATATCTCAAGAGATTCACATACTCTGCTGCTGAGCAAAACCTCAAGGGGCTGAGCTGTGAGGTTTGGCTATTTGCTAATCTGCAGGCAGGGAAGGACTTGATGGTCAACCAACCAAGTTATTCTAAAATCTGTGAAATACTGAAGCAAACCTGTTATTGACTTGATACAGGCTACGTACACAGCATTTTGATTTAAAAACATATACTTAAAAATATACTTTAGAAGTATGCTCTCGCTGCACACTTCCCTCCAAAGCTTGCAAGATTCACTTTGCAAGCCTTAAATCATTCATGTATTCAAAAGAATGCATTAGGTGCTTCCTTTTCTCCTATTTTTAAAGGCAAGGAACATCAAGAGAACAGCTGGGTTCTGCAAGTCTGCAGCCTTCCTCATGGTCATTTTTTAGTTCTCTGGAGCTGTAGCTACAGCAAGGAGCATAGGAGTTATCAATGGTGCACTGCTCTGTGCTGTGCTGGGAGCCTGGGAAGAACCCCTGCCGCAGCCCTGCATCTCCATCAGGCTGTCCATAACATGGTTTCTTTGTTCAGATTGAGCAGCTCCAAGCACATACAACTCATAAGAAGGAAAGCTCTTCGCTCTGCATTTACACAGTGTACGTTCTCTTCTTGATTTGGGCACACTAACTATGTAGTAACACTCATAATACCAGCACTATTTCATTTAAGCATTTACAGTTGTCCTTAAAGCTTTAAAAAACACCACAGCACTGCGTCCTGGGCTGCGCATACGGCTGAATCATTCTGCACAGATAGGCGTTTTGCCTTACCTCCATAAAGCAATAACACCATTATGCATCTTTTTAGTGTGCAGTTTTGAGTTGCAAACATCCATTAAGCCATTGTTTGTTACGAGTTTCTCCCCCCTCTGCCCTCCTCTGCATTATAAAGTGCAGGAAAATTTTATGCTAAATTCCTAGTGGAAACATTACATTACCTGCGAAAGCCTGATCAAACACTGCTGCTCTTTATGCCCTGTCACTGCTGATACTCACAGTAATACATCCTGCCTTTTTCAGTATAAACTCCCTCCCAATAAAGAGGCTTAAGCTGAGGCATTTAGAATGAAATTCTGTTCAACACAAGGTCGTGCACCCCTTATCCCCCTCATTTGCGTCTATCACTTGATCCACTGAATAACTCCTTGTTCCCCACTGTCTCAGAGTTGTTGTGCTTTTTTTTTCCTAAAGCAGTTCTGTGTGTTTTCTGGTCTGTTTTTTGTAACCACTACATTCCCTCCTCCAGCTGAAGGACTAATCATTTGTTTAACCCAGCTCTGCTTGAAATAAAAGCTTCATTTGTTGTTCCTTGTTTCATTTACTTTTTAATAGTGGCTAATAAAGACTAAACACATAGCTGCTATATGTTTAAGGAACAACAACAGCAAATCAACACAGAGGTGCCATTTTCACTCATTGCTCTGGAGGGGTATGGGACAGGAATAGGACTATTGTCAGCAAGGCCTGGGGGGCTTTGGCAGCAGGAGGAAAACGCCCTGTGTCTGCCAGTATCCATTCAGGCTGTTCCTGGTCCTGCTGGGTACTTGCTTTTCAAGAGCACTGAAATACCTTCCTCTTTTAAATCCACGAATAAACAAACAAACAAATAAAAGCAAGACTGCCTGAAATCCTTCAGGAGCAGGAAGGAATGATTTCAATGTGTCATTTGTTTCAATCCAAATGACCCACTAGATGCTGCTCCAGGGAGCAGAGCGGTCATACTCCATGGATTGCTGCAAAACATTATGCAGCCTATTAAGGGCCTGAGAGCTCGACACTGCCTGCACACTCTGCACCTCTTAAGTCTGCAGAGGCTTCTGTTTGTGCTCATAAAACTGTATGATCGAGGTCTGAAAGAGCAAACCCACTGTAGACTTCCCTGTGCATTGGGCACAACCTGCACCGCTTCATTGGCTTTATCAATGTTTGCAGATTGTGTTTGGTATCTTAGGAATCACTGGAACATTCATTCATTTTGAAGCGCAACTCCTTCCTGTAGTCAATCCAGACAAAATAAGAATAAAAATAGCAATAAAAACAATTACCCTTTATGACTGCACCGGTTTTGTCAAAGTCAGGTTGTGCATGAGAGATGTACTGGATATAATTTAGCCTCTAGAGCTGTGTGAATCTCCAAAGATTCAATTTACAAAAGACCAATGGTTCTGTCAGAGCCAGTTTATACATGCTCTCTTGAAGTCCAAGAAAATTATGTTTTGAATTCATTTGAGCGTTTCAAATATAGGCCACATTTTGAAGATGGTTAGGTCTGGGAATGCCTTGCTGCCAATTGCTTCAAATATATAGCAAGCTTCATAACACCAGTATGTCCTTGCAGCCTTAGTGGCTGGGAGAAGGTTATTAGGCTACGGAGAAGACATCCTAGCCTAGATGACACACCAGCCTGGATGGCTTTCCTAAATGAGCCCTGAGGTGAGAGAAAGCAGGATGCTTATTGATGCTTATTGTCACACAGATGTGAAAAGCACATCCCCAGACGCAAAAACTAAACAGGAAATAAGAGCAAACACATCTTTGGGTGTTTTGTTTTTAAACTGTATGATTTCAGGAGACATAACTCACGATTTTTTTATTGTTTTTCAACGGTGGCAGGACAATGTGGCTCTTGAGAACTGGACTAAGAGTTTACGGGAGAAACACGTTTTCAAACACTCTTAGGGTGCCTCAGTTGAGGCAAAATTATCTTTTTGTTATCACCTTTTGACAGACTCCAGTCAGCACAGAAGATACCACGCTAGGTAAGGACAGAATCCATTCCACCCCTCCTCACATCAGGTTAGCACCTGAGGATGGGGCTACGCCAAAGTTAAATTTGAGGGGAGTGGATCTGTCCCTGTTAGGGGACTGAAGACAGGCAGAAGTCCAAGGAAGGACTTTTCACTCTGAAAGGACAGGAGACAGTCTTGAACTTTGACTTCAAGCATGCCTCAAGGATGAGAGATGTCCCCATATCACAAAAGAGCCAGGTGACGCTGTGCTGTGGCTGGCAGCAAAGGGGTTGAAGCTGCATGGGATGGGATGAGGGTGCAAGGGCTCATCACAGCCCAGCCTCCAGAGTGGAGCTTTTGGGGCTGTTTGGATAAATCGGAGCTGACCCTCTAATACAAAAGAACAAGGTTAATGTGTGTCTCAGACAGAAGGAAATAAAGCTCTCGCTTGTGCCAAGCCTGACTCAAGCCAGCTATTAATATAAAACTTGGCTATAAGGAGTGATTCAGTGGTGCTGCAGCAGAGCCTTCTTCCAGACAGCAGGCGAGCACGGGAGCAAAATAAATCTTCCATTGGCTTCACCCCTGGATTTGCTCCCAAGATCTCTCCCCTGCTCCAGACACTTCCAAACCCTATTGTGTTACTGCTGCAATACATCATCATGCCAGGGATGTGACAGCATCTCTCAAACAACATTTTATAGCAGACATAAAGTTTAGTTGGGGGGGAAGGTAATAAAGGGAGAAATGATGCTTGTTACCATGCCAATCCACATGAAGCCAGAAGGACCAGATTGCTGCATTTTTCCAAGGAGTAGTTTTAAGCATCATTTCTCTTGTGTTTAGGTTTTCCCTGTTTAGTGCTGTAAACAGCTATCAAAGAGGTCTTTAAGAGCAGATAATTGCATTGGGAAGCCCTGTAGGCCACAGGCCCCGCTGGGCAGACTGGCTGCTCTTACCTGGGGCCTCAGCCTCTGAGGGAGGCATTGTGGACAGGATCATCACTAACAAAGACAAATGTCCAAATCCATTTTTTTTGAAAAGCCTGTTAGTTTGGTAGTCTGCTTTTTGTCTTCTTCTGGAAATAAGGACTGGGAGCTAGAGCCATGAGATTTAATAACTGGGTTTGTTGCAAGCTCCTGTGACACTGCACAGCCACCCGCCCCTTCTGAATCTTCATCTCCTTGCTTCCATCAGCATAATAATTACCAACTATCTCATGGGTTTCATTAAGTGTTATAAATTAATAGTGGTAGTGCTTTGTTCAGTTCCTCACATTGTGAGGTCATATAAAAGAAAAACAGTGTTACTGCTACTAGCTGATTAAGGGTCCTTTGTGGGTGCTTTGCTCAGTCCCTAGGTATGAGAAGAAAGGAAGATGAACGAGCAGCGTGGTCTAGTATTAAATGAGGAGGCTGGTGGCCCTGCCTGTGGCAGGGGGGTTGGAGATTCACGATCCTTGAGGTCCCTTCCAGCCTGGGCCATTCTGTGATCCTTAAGTATAAGTGGGAGAATGCTACCTGACAGCACATCCGGTATAACTGTAGGAGAGAAAGTGCACTTCAAGGCTTAGGTGATGACGGTATTTTGCAAACAGAGAATTGTTTAGGTCAATAGGGGTCATAAAAATAACACCCACCTAAACATATCCATTATTCACTATGCTTTAGAAACATGGTATTTGTTCTCCCAGTGCCCCTCTGACACCAGCATGCACCCTGTCCACATTTAACATGTGAGGAAGCCCAGGCGCAGAGGTCACCAAAGTGCCCAGGCAAGCAGAGATGTGAAGCACCCTAATGTGGGCTGCCAAACACCAATGCTGTGTAATCGGCAAGACCTACCAGCGTGCCTCCCAGCATGGCTGCCAGATGATATGACCATTCAGCCCAAACATACTCCCTGCCCCGGGTGATGCTTTGTTTCTAACAAAGGAGAGGTTTAGGACTGTTTGTGCAGCAGCGTAGCTCCAGCCATGCTGCTGGCAGAAAAGGAAGGACATGGAGCTTGGAAAATTCAAATGCTCCCTTGTCAGAGGTCTGCTTAATCACCTACAAGCTGCTGAAACACCAAAACAAAGGCAGCAGAGGACGTTTTTTAGCTGCAGCCTCCAGCGGAGTCGGGCAGCCTGTCGGAGTCTCATTTGCCAGCAGCAGCTGAAACACCAGTCCCCCTGGAGCAGGAGTCAGTGATAAACAGTTTGAACGAATCCTCACACAATCTAATGACTTGAGGGCCCCAGTGACATTTCCAGCATGCAGATTTGAAGCAGTAACTTCTCAGTTTGACAGTCCGAATGGGAAATGGATAGGATAGAGAGCAGCTGAAGAGATAGTTGTTACACTTGGTACCGAAAGAGAGGAGGAAGGCCTTTGCGAAACAAAACCAGAGACTCATTACTACTTCAGAAAGAAAAACAAACATGAAAACAAATGGTTGAAAATATCAAGTAAGATCACAGTAAAATGATTTTCTTTTCTATTCCTCATCACATCCTCCTGTATAACTGTGCACGTATCCAGCGCGATGTGCCTTGATTGGTGGTTCAGAGCAAACAAAGAACAGAATACAAAAGGAACAAGGTGGTGGCACCAAGGAGACAGCCCTTAGATCTCTTTACAGTTTGGCAATTTGTAAAGCTACTTGATTTTCAAGTGTGGGAGATGCAGGCAATGATTCTCCATTAATTGGGAAAGATGTTGATACTTGTGATCCCCATAATACCCCAACTTCATCAAGGTCTCTGTGAGTTAGGAGCTGCGAAAGCACAGGGTAAGAGGTAGCCTAGACCTAATCAACAGACAGGTTTAGAAGTATATCTAAAAATACCATAAAGTGATGAGCATTTTTTCTTCTTCTGTGGACTGGGAATGGATTTTCCTTACAGAGGTCTGGCAATACTCCCACTCAAGGGGGAGAGGAGTTGTATGTCTCCACTGGGACCTGGAGGAAAGGCTCTCTGTTCTGACCACAACTTTAAGGAGTGTGCCAGCAATTCAGGATGACAGTATGCTAGAAAGGCTTGGAGGAATTCCCCAAGGAACAGGCAAAGCAGAGAAGTTAAAACATGATTTTTTTTAGGTTAAAGCATTTCCCCTCACAAATATCTAAGAGTCCTAAAATATGAATTAGTGTCAGCAGAATAAAGCTTTTGTTATTATCAGTTAAGCTTACGTTAACCTGAAACTCGGGAAGAACTCAGCACCAACTGCCTGCAGACCTCTACAACTGGGGTAGCACCTCTACAGTCTAGTTAAGTCAGAGGAAATACCCATGAATCCTGCCCCACTGGTAATGTGAAAGAGGTAATTTTCCTCTCTCCCTCATGCAGTAGAACAAGTTGCCCAAGGAGGGTGTGGATGCCCCGTCCCTGGAGGCATTCAAGGCCAGGCTGGATGTGGCTCTGGGCAGCCTGGTCTGGTGGTTGGCGACCTTGCACATAGGGGGGTTGAAACTAGACGACCATTGAGGTCCTCTTCAGTCTAGGCCATTGTATTATTCTGTGATTCTCACACAAACACATGTCCTCTCTTCTGGCCTTCAGTCACAAAATAGAGGTTTGCAATGTTAGACTGGGGTAAGGAGAAGGAAAAAGCCACTGAAGCTTCTCCACGAAATGGTTAACTATTGAAATTCCAAAAACTCTGCTCCAACCACAGAAGTGACTTTGCTCAAGGGGCGGAGAAGAGCACTGACTAAAGACACTGCTCCCTTACTAATTGCTATCTAAGACCAAGTGGCTCATCATCAACAGTAAAACAGCATTCTCTGTTAGTAATTTACTGAAAACTATAGGGCTCGATTCATAAACTCCACTGAATTTGTGGGAGTCCATGTGATTCACTCAAATGGGCACTGGACCAGATCCGCTGCAGGTTTCATTTTATGGAGTATCTCAGAAAAACATACATTTATTACTCCGACATAAGAGCACTAACTTCCTGCACTGGGTATGAAAAAGAAAGAAGAGTTATTCCACTGAGGAGCAAAGATTCACTGTTGTAATATGGCCAGCTCCCAACAGGGCACTGATGTTATTTAGGTTTTATGAGAGTCACTAGGGGAAGGAGGCAGTGACAGAAGGCACAGCAAGGCACCCCCCCACTGTTCCCTGCCACCACCCCACGGTACTAACCTGGGCTCTGTGCTCACCAAGCTGGCAAAGCTGCCAGATAGTGCCTTGATCAGCTGAGGCTTTGAGAGAACAGCTGTTATGCCAAATTCACTGCATGCACATCTCCACAAATTCACCAATGACCACTCCAGAGGACTAGCCAGTCCAACTACCACAAGCCTAGGCTGACGTCCCATTGATGAGCTAGGCTGGAGAGACCCTGGATGCCCTTTTCTGAGCCCACATGGACCTAGTCCTGTACTCTGGAGAATTAAATGCGCTTTCTGCACTTCCTGAAACTCAAGAGGTCTAAGCAGCAGCCTAGTGTGGCTGGGACACACTGGAATGCACAGCATCGAGCAGCCATCTGCTTCCTCTCTTCCTGTCCAGCTGCTGTGGGTCTGACTTATCAGGACTTCAGTCCTTGTGGACACCAGAAGCTTAGTCACTACGATCTGACATGAAGAATAGCTGGTATCTCTCTGCCTGTTTTACTGCTGCAAAACCCAGCTCAGTGCTTTGAGCTGACATTACCCTGTTCTCCCTATGTACCTCATAGTCATGGTGCCCACAGCTACTGCACACTCCCTCTGCATCTAATTCAGAGGAAACAACACAATCATTACGTTTTCCTTTTGTGCTGATTTCCTTTTCTAAAGAAGTAAATATAAAAAGGAAAGAAATCTAAAAGCTATACTTGTATTTTGGAGCTCCACCCTTCAGAGACACTCTCAGACTGGCACAGGACATCAGTATTTTTCCTGCATATTTTTACACGTCCCAAACTTTGAGAACCACATGTTCAGATGTGGAAAACACACCCATTTCACTTACACAGTCCTGTGTTTGTCCTTGTCCCACATCCCAAAAGTGAGGTTAGTTTGCATGCCGGAGTAAACGTACGAAAGTAAATAAACTCAGAAATTGGTTTACTCTGCATTTACCTGACTTGCAAATAAAAATATAAAAACATATTTTCACACCTTATCAAACTGTGTAATATTCCAAAAGTATACAGCCAAGTTTTTCAGATCCACACTAATCCAAACCAGAAGCATCTCATTCTGGGATCAAGAAAGTGTTTGTCATGTAAAAATAACCTCAAAGGAAAAAAGGATGTACATGAATAACCAAAATGAAGGAAGAAGGGATTCATAAACAAACAAACAAAACCCTGAAAATAATACTGAGGAGCTAAAATTATCGAGTTAATTTTAAAGATCACACAATGAACTCTTTCCAACATAAAAACAAGCTCCTGATTGTTGAGGTTGAATACCAAGCCCATTAAAAAATGGAAAAGGCACCAGAGGCACAGGAACTTTCAGCACAGCTGGCCTAATGTAAAAACAAAGTATGTAATTGTCAGCGATTAACAAAATTGTGCCTTCAAGAGTTGCTTATTTATCTAAAGCTCGACTCTGAACAAGGATTGACTGCTTAATGATTTTCATTTTTTCAAAGACTACCATGCCACAGAGAAGTTGCTAATAACTTGGTTTCTTAAGCAGTTGCTCGAAGGTAAAAATTGCTCCCTTGGATGCAGTGGAAATGGAGTTCTCCAGCACGTTCTCCCACTCCTCTGCCTACTTCAAGGGCTGTCTGCACCTTGGCAGAAGGGTGGCATGAAGATTCTGATAAGTGACACAGCATAAATTTAAGTTCCATCTTTGCCTTAGGCAAAAGCTGCCATGCAGGACACCCAGAGGGAAACACTACTTGATTCTTAAGGGAGGCCACTAGAAAGAACCCAGTCCCTCAGAAGCAGACACTGATGACACAGCCTGTAAGAGAAGGGCAGGGCAGACAGACATGTTTAGTGGAAAATGCCCAGCTCTCTGCAGTCCAGAGTGAAGCCCATGACACTGTCAAGTGGCACAGACTCTCACAGAAAGCCCATAGCATCTGTCAATCCCAGCACTGGCACACTGAAGTGCCAGTGTGGTTGCCAACTGTGAATTACCCCAACATCTAATTTGTTGCTCTTTTGGTATCAGCTTATTTTTATTGCTAGAGCGCTGCACAAGCCCATAATAAGCCTTTCTTGACCTAATCCATCACAGACTGCCATGTGTCTTGCTCCACATTACCAGTGTCTGCATGGGGCCCGGACTGCTGCTGTTCTGCAACACTCCTTACCTGCATGCGCTTCTCTGCTCACTTCTCGCCATCCTTGGGCTCTGCCCAGTTTCCCCAGTCAAGGGCAGCACCCATCTCTAGCACAAGATGGGGAGAATCACATTTCTTTATTCATATGGAGAGGGATCATCACAAGCTCCTAGCAGCAATTTCGTAAGAATCTGCTTTAGATCTGCTAGATATTCTTGACCATGCAATCCTTTTAATGATCTCTATATTCTTAAACCAAAATCAGAGAGTCCAAACCAGATGACTGCATTGGTCATGTGATTAATGTAAAGATATAATTAATCATTCCTTTCCTCCCCAACACTGAGTTTCACCAAAATGTGGACCGAGGAAGATGACATTCAGAGCCAAGTCCTTCAGCATACATCTGTGCCAATGCTGGAGGAAGGTAAATCATTCCCTAAAGATTGAGAAAATGAAAATCCAGCCAAAACAAGTATCCTGCTCCCAGCTCCTGAAGCTTCATGGGATTAGGAAAGATTACCAGGAGCAATGAACCTGGGCTACCACGCTGGCCAGAGCGCACAATTTCACAGACTCAAGCCGAGTTACTTGTCAATGTGAATTTTTAATAGCTTTTTGATTGCAAACATATGCCATAGCTAGGCTTGCTCCAGCACCCAGCTGCAGGTCTGTGTCACGCTTCATTCAGCGTAATGCAGAGTTTCTGCTGGATCAGGTAGTCCTGTTTTTCATTCCCTACCTGGCATTGCGGTGCGGTGAGTCAGATCAGCTCACTGATGGGATACAAATACTGAGGTGAGGCAATCCAGCTGATCCCATGGCTTCACTGCTGCCAAATCTGGGGCAAGGGGGGATCCTGTGGCTGAGGATAGGGACAGTGGTGGAGCAGGGGTCCACCCTGCACCAGACTACACACAACGGCCCACCCCAGGAGTTACTACTTGCAAACCAGAGGAAAGAAGATGAGGGGCTTCAAAAGTCATCTGCATCCACCCAGGAACAAACACCCACTACTTCTTATTCTGCCAAGGGAAAGCCATTCCTGATACAGGACAAAAATATAAGTGATATAAGATACAAACAATTTGTCAGGCACCTGAGCCCAAAATCTGCATGTAAGCAGAACAGTGCTGTGTAGCAGTGGCAGTTCTGTGCGTGCACCAAGACTGAAACAGAGAACCTCACTTGCAATTCCAAAGGAACAAAAGAGACAAAAATAACCAATTCCTTTTGAAACGCTAAAAACGAGGTGCCTAACTGCTTCATATGCCTGTGAAAAACCTGTCTGTAAGCTTCTGTGGTTATGATATCCCAGAAATAAACACCATGAGACACTGAAATTAAAAGTTGGTCTGCAACAGAACAAACCATACTTCTCCTGATTATCAGGAAAGAAAACACTCTTATTGTTGTTACACTTTTTTCTCCCTTCCCAGGGAACAGTTGATATTTGTGATAGCTTTGGCTTGTAGCAGCTGTGTTGTATGTATCATTAAATATATTGGTGGGTCCTGCATGGTCATTCTGGCACCATTTATATTTCATACAATGCCTTCAGTTTTTCTATTTAACCTCAATCATTTATCAATCATTCACCAATGCTAATAAATCAAAGTGTCCAGGGACCCTTAAAAATAAAAATAAGGAGCTGTAAAAAAATATTACTACAGCAATTAAAGACTCAAATAGTAATAAACCCTACTTGCATTACACCTTTAGAAAGCCCTACTGAAATTAAACAAACATCAAATATCAACAATATGAAAGGGCCTTTTTCTTCTAGTTTATAATAGCTACTGGTTTATCCAGAGCAGAAGAGAATCAGGGTTATTTTTATAGAAAGTATGAACCAAAGGTGAATGTAAAGAATGGGGGAGGAGGGAAAAAAGTAATGAAAACATAAAGTAAATTATAGTAATTCTTTTTCTAGCAAACTGTATGAGCACATAGCAGAATTTACCAAGTAAGTGTGAACCTTGTCTGGATCTAGATGGCCAGGTTAACATCTATTTTGAATCAACTTCACAACAAGGTATTTTAAAGTAAGCTATGATTTCTGTTTGGACAAATGTTATTTTCCTCAAAAGCACTATTATTTTACAGGGGAAAAAAAAAACCAAAAACCAAAAACCAACCAAACAAAAAAACCCAATAACCTTTTTTATTAATTGTAAGTTCAAAAAAAAAAAAAAAAACAAAAACCAAACAGCTAATCAATCCAGGAAAACAAAATGCTAAACTTTGGCCAGATGGGTGATAATGCCAAGCATACAGACAAACAGATCTAGGGATTACCTAAATCAAGACCAGGGTCTCAGCCACTATAACCTGTGTGAAAATGGGGCATTTATCCTTGGAGTGATGACATGCTAGAGCCGTTGTGGCCGCTCAGTCCAGCATTGGCAAGGAGAGGACACATACCACTGTGTTTACTGCGAGAGCCTGATGATTAATTTCCATTAAAAGCTAAAACAGCAACGCCAGGGCGTCCTATAAGGAGCCCAGCCTTGGGTTTTATCCATGCCAGAATCCTGAGGTTTTGTCAAGGTATTCCTGCCTCCCTTTGCAAGAGGAACAGTGTCTGCAATGCAGTGAGTTTTTCCACCACAAAGCCACTGGGGCTGTGCTGTAACACGGGCACTCCCTGTACTGCTGGCAGAGGAGGACTTTCACTATGGCGTCTTGGCTGGACTTGTTAGCTCCAGGCCAGGACATATTGTGAAGAAGAGCATACCAGTTTTACAGACATATTGTAAAAACAGATCTTCATATGGGTCTTCAGTGCTTGGACAGCCATCCTTATTAAAACGTAACATATGTAGAGTTATTTACTTCAGCATTTCTTACTACTCCACTGCAACTACCAACATAAAGGGGCTAATGAGTAGAAGCAAACAATTTTTATGTCTAATTTTCTTCTTTCTTTCTGCTGTTTGTGTCTGGAGCTGGTTGACAGGCCTTGTGCTACAAGAGCTGGAGGTAGCTGAGAAGCAAGCTGGGGCCTGAGGGATACCAGAGAGCCTGAATCCTGCCTGCCTCTGCATGGCCCTGGAACTGGTCAGGGCATCAGAGCTGCCATCGCAGCAGCACTGTATAGGGTGCACAGCAGGAATGGCCTGAAGAAGTGAGGCCTGAAGGAAATATGCCAAGCCCCTCCATGCACTGAAGCCTTTTCAGAAGCCTTTGTCTTGTGGTTGCCACATGGAGGTGGGAAATCCGTCAAGGTGAAGCACATAAAACTTAGGTCAATGCATCTCTCTTTCCTGTCTCAGTTTTTCTTTTTTTCCTCCTCTTCTACAAACCTAAAGACCTCAAGTACATAAATCTAGGGATGAAACTCCCAGAGCCAAAATAATGAAAACTCTACTTCTAATTCCTTAAATTTATAAATTACCTCCAAAGTCTTCTGATTGTGAAGAAAATAAATGTCACAAAGACCTGCCACTCTTCTGAAGAATAATACGGGGGTACGAACAACCCTGCTGAAGGTCATACCCAGTGAGGCTTGTGTACAGCCAGTGGAAATTTCCTTCACTCTTATTTTGCAACAGTATTCTCTTTCAGTAGTTTTCTCTCTGCCATGAAGCGTTCCATTATTACCTATGCTGAGCTGGTTCCAGCAATGCAGTGAAGATGGAGCTACCAGGGCATGTGCTCCTATAGCCCAGCAGTGAGCAGCATGGCCATCAAGAGCAAGGATTCAGCAGAGCAATACGGCCTGTGCCAAGTACTGCCAACAGCACCGTGAAAACAGGTACCCAAATACACCCTGCACATCACACTTAGCCTCCTTCTGGTCACTGGAAAGGTCTAGCACTTATTTTCACCAGCGAATCATTATCCATCTCTGCACAGCTTTGACCTTCAGAGCAAAAGCAGGCTGCAGATAGATCAGGGGGAAGACTGAGACTCAGCACACACCTTGGAAAAGATGCCAGATGCAAAGGAGATCTTGGCAAAGGAGCTTCAGGCTCTGAGGGTAGCTGTGGGAGGCCTGGCAGAAGTAAGGACAGCTGCCCCTGACCAGCTGGAGACCTGGTTGAGGAGCCTGCACTAACCATGCTGGGCAGCCAGGAGCTCGCCAACTCTTTGCCTTTAAAAAAGAGTGGATAAAAGAAGTTAAGATAGGACCTAAAGTGATGAATATATACAGGCCTTCACACAAAGGTGCAGAAATGGCACAGTTTGAGCCTGACTCATTGTGTCCTTGTTACGTTGCTGGTTGCTTGGAGACTGACTGAAGGCACAGCAATGATACCAGCTTGGGAGCTGCTACCTTGTCTTATTTTTCTTTTCTGCATGCACATAATTTTCCTTTAAAGGCCTGCTTCACCTCCACAGATTGCTCAGCTTACTCTGCCCCTGTGGAAAACTACTGGAGGGGAGGCAGCCTGGTGTCAGGAACAGTGTCAGCGTTGTTCCACCCTCACCTTCCAAATCCAACTCCCTGTGCTGGAGAAGGGAAGAAAGCATGCCTTTATTCCACCACTGGCCTGCCTGGATACTAAATTTTACCTTCAGCCAAAGCAGTCACAGATTGCTTATTGAGAGACGTTCCCACACATTTCCAACAGGTCACCCTGAAGTCCTCCAACTTCCTTAGCTGGGAATAAATATCTGCAAATCTCAAATAGCTGTTGAAATATAATGGGGAACTTGAGCGCGTTCTGTCACTCCACAGGCAGAGCACAAGTGAGCTCTGATTAAGCACTGATTAATGTGGAAATCTTACTTTACTCTCGCCTGACATAAAACTGAGCAGTATGGAGACAATTATTCATAATTTAACAAGCACTGAAATTTAATGCCCATTGTATCTCGAGTGCTAACAGTATCATGCTTCAAAGTGGAAGCCCGTAAAATACAAGCAGGACTTTTAGGACGCTGTTAAATTGCATGGGTTAGAGTCTACATTAGTATAAAAGTAAGGACTGTGTGTCCATTTTCAACAGCCCTGTATCTCATGTATTCTTAATAGCTGGAAACCAAGCAGTGATGGCATAGGGTAACGAATGACCTCTTACTTCTCTATTTCAACAGGTCTTTATTCACCCATCAATCTCATTGCTCGCACCAAGGGAATCAGCTAAAAGCTCTTATAAAATACATAGGTGCAGTCAGGGCACATTGTGCAGATTTTTCTAAAAAGATAATGTATGTAAATAAATGATGCAAATTAAAGCAGGAGTAAAGAGGCTTTTGTGGGAATTGCAACACGTGAAGGTTCTCTCTCTGGGGTCAGAAGGCAGAGAGAGGAGAGCCAATCCCAAAAACACTGGGCTGCTACAAAGGACCACTCATGGCTTCTAGGCATTCCTCTCTGCAGAGAGAAGCTGCTCACCACTTCAGTTCAAAGCTCACTGCCCTCTGCATCCAAAGGGGCTGTCCCTTGACTTCTGCTGGAGAATGTGAATGAGGTAAGAAACAAATTTTTAAAAAAGTTGCACTGAATTGTTTGTAATTTCAGGAAGAAAGGAAAGTTAATAACAGAAAAGGAAAGCATACTGCAGAATTTATTTACAGCCCACTCAACTCAAATGAAAGAAATCCCCTTCAACGAGTCCAGTGACGTCTCTCAAGACTATAAGGACTCACTGTAGCTGCACACAGGAGCACATGGCAGGCGGCTGGGGAAGAGCTGAGATATCGGAGCCTTGAGCCCTGCTCTAAAGGAACAGCTTCAGTCACATGTCCTTCTGCCATTTGAGAGTTCCGTGCCCCAGAGGAACAGGGGGTGGCACATCCAGGCACCCCACTCCAAAATGCAAGGAGCAAGGAGAGGTGTGGGACCAAGAGGTAAGCAGATGAGAAGTGACAAGATGGCATTAATCTGCGCAAAAAATCTGTTTCTTAATTTTCTCCCACTGCCCTACAACTGCTTCCAGTAACTCGACCCGGGCTGACATACGTTTGGGCAGTAGTTGACTAATCCAAGAGCAGCAAGATGCAAAGATGGCTTAAAACTATAACAGTCCCATGGGTTCTTCGCAACACACAGCCAACATTGTTAGATCATAATCGTCTATCAGCAGTGCTGTGACCAGCAAGGTCCTGTACAGTTCCTGTAGGATCTGCTCCTGCTTTCTCCGCAAAGACACAATACCTCAAAGTAAGCCAAAATCCACTCCAGAAATGATTTTCAATAGCTGTCTTAATCATCAACAGCTAAAAACAAAGCTTTCTGCAAGAATTCAAGCAGACTTAAAGTAGATGCTGCTTGTGGTCAACCAAGATTTGTTCCTGAATGACCCACCAAAATGAAACGTGAAGTCATTCTTTAACACTCAGATTTGTTCTCACTGTTTAGTCCAAGTGCTCTGTGAAATTCTCAAGCACTGCTCTGCAGCAAATCCAGTGCCTTACAGGTAAAAAACAAACAAGCAAATCAACAAAAATAAATGCAATTGTGCAGGCCAAATTACACTGAAAGTGTATGCCAAAAAAAAAAAAAAGTAGGGAAGGGTAATCTGGCAACCTTCACATCAGTACATTCTGAAATTTGCAGATTGCTCCCTGTAGCCTCGGTCTACTGCTAATACTGGTTTTGAATAGGGTCTCTTATTGCATTGCTCTCTGCCAGGGGAACCCAGACAGCTAGCTAGTGTATCCTATAATAAATAAACAAACATCTCCCCCTGCCCCCAAACACATGTAAAAGATGGATTTAAACCATTAGGATTTACTTAGCTCTGAAAGGAAATAATTTTTCACTAGACTGCAGAAAACCCCACTGCATCGTAGGGACTATGGCTCAGATTTTCAAAAGAAGAGGGAAGACTTCAAATTTTCAACTTCTATTCATTTCAGTGTAGATTGGCCATCTAGCATCCTCGTGCACCATTCCCCAAGTCCTTGTTTCACTGACAATTAGACTTCTACTTACTAACCTGAAGTTGAAAGAAGTAACAGAACAATTGTGAAACGTTACAAGCTATTTTTAAAACAGCAGTTTACTTATGGCCTTCCTCCCCAGGGGCCACACAGTTATGGCAAGAATAACACAGCTCCTAGGGTACATTCAGAGATGGGAAAATACCTGGTGAAATTCCTTATTCTACTTTTGTGTGGATTTGGGCAGCCAGTTGAGGGTAGATGTTTAGAAGTATTTCTGTGCTACGCATTTTCATAAGTGCTGGAACTTCTTTGAATTTCCAACAAGAACAACGAGGTACTTCTAAACTCTCCCCAAAATAAAAGCTTGACAGGACTTCCAAACACTCAGCTGATAATAGCAAGGATTGCTCTTTACAGCTGGAGCTTCCTATCCAAACAATATCAAAGCTTTTTATGCACAAGAACGATTGAAGAAGGAGCATGCCTGAGATACAGGTTCATTATTTTCTTGGAGCTCAAATTCAGCAAAGCATGTAAGCACCTAAAGACTGGGGCTAAGGCATTATGTCATTGTGGCAGAACTGAGCAAAGACTCCCAAACCTTCCTCAGGTGCCCTTTAGACTCTTCAAGGTCTACACATCGGGTAGTCCTTCCTCAAGAGCCAGACACACTAGGATCTTGTCAAAGGACAATCAACACCTTCAAACTGTACAGGCAAGCTGTACAATTTTATTATGTTCTTCTCCCAGTGCAGTAGTGAAGCCACATGCAGTGTCCAGGTGGGCCAGGAAGGCTGGAGCTTATATGCTATCTGCTGCTTACATGGACTTTGATAATATCACACATCGGGCCTCAGTATAAAATTGAGTAGCCCATGTAAATTCAAAGAGGAAAGAGTAGATGTAATTCCATATCCATGCTAATTTCCTACCTCCCTTTCCAGCCTGAAGCCAAAAACGCAAATGCAAAAGAGGAGATACAGAAGTCATCCAAGAAGTTTCAAATGGCTTTGACTTTCTTAATGTACACATCTTCTCTTTGTTTCCATACCTCTGATTCCTGACCTAAAGCTTGTACACATAATTCTAAAAAATAAAAATAAAAAAGACCAACATCAAGCATACAGTAGCATTCAGACTCCTAAGATCAAGACTCAGAAGGACCTTTACAAAGTGTTTTACTGGTAATTGCTTAAACCATGTACACACCCATGCACCATGGAGGGCACTCACATTTTTATAACATTTTTGCAGAATTGTACTACTTCATTTCCCTCGTTCCATATGTAGGAGGTGTGAGATGCAGGGTGCAAAGCTGCCCTCCCACACCTTATGGCAGATCCAGCTCCAAGAGGCTGCTCCGCACGTCTGGGAGGCACTGCCACTCTTGGAGACAGTTTCACACAAATGGAGGACAAGATCAACCAGGCATCTGCTAGAGAAGGCTTCTGCCAGTCTGCACTAACTGAAAAGGCAACTGCCTTTCAGCAAAACAAACCTCTGCTGCCACAAACCTGAGAGGTTCCTTCAACTGAGCTGTGCTGCATCCATCATGAATTGGCCACTGAGAATCTGATCCTAAATGTAGCGCAGCCTTTCCATCAAATTCCCTTTATGTGTTGAACCATAAGCTTGCCAAGCACTACAAAAGCAGAAGCCTTAAAGAAAGAACATTTTCAGCAGTCAAGGCCAAGGTTAAAAACATAAGGCATACGAGGAGCTGTTTTTGCAGTGAATTTATCGTACAGGCAAAGTAATAAACCATTTGCATTTGAAAGATCTATAGCATAACGATGTAGATTAGTAGTGCTTCTGTTGGTTTTTATTTTAGCACAAGGAAACTTACTGTTATCTTTCACAGGGCCCTTCTCGTAGCCTTTCAGCCTCTGTGGCACTCCAGTAAAGGCAGTTCTGTATCACTGCAGCGGAGCACGAGCTCATAGCTAACCCTGCAGAGCACTGAACCACTACACAAACCAAACCCTTTCTTCCCAAATTTCCAGCAATGAAGAAGGAGGATGGACTGCCTTTTTACACTATTACTTATAAATAATAAATTCTTGAATTAATTGATCTTTAGTCTGGGCTTCAGAGGACTTCTTCCCTTTTTCAGATACAGGTGCCCATTTTCAGTCAGTCGGACGCATAAGTTCCAGTTGCAGCTGTCCACATGGCTGTGGCTCCTCTAGCGATCTCCCAGGCTCACAAATTAAATATCTGTCTAAAAATCTGACGCTATTCATGCACTCAAATGCTTTTAAGAATATGGGTTTGATCCAAAAGCCCATTAAGGGAAATGGAAAGACGAATTGATTTTCCACTGACTTTGTATTAGGGCCTAAACACCCAGCAGTGGTCTAAAGATCGCCTGTATCTCCCAGCTTCTAAACTCTACGTATTCAAAGCCTTAATTTACAAATGTAGGCAACGTAATGGGGCATAATGTAAAATATGCATTAAGTACACCTTGGTGCCACTACATACATCCAGATGCAGAGATTTCTAAAAAATCCTCGTATGAGTGGCCTCCACAAAAACATGCCACCACTTCTGACTATTAAAGCAAGGCAGAACCAGAGGAATGAGTGAGAAGACAAAGCTGAGAGATCTCACTTCAATCCCTCTGGATTGCTCTTTCTTTCAAAGCCTGCCTGCCTGCCTCAGTGAAAGCGACTGATGGCTTTCCTGTGAAAGATGACTTGCCGTGAAACAGAATTCATTAACAGTCAAGGAAAATATTAAGCTACCCAACAGATGATCAAGAATCTGGGACCGGGGAAACCAGGAGAGGATTTTAAAATGTTTTGCAAGGTGAAAAAATGGTATAAAGAGTTATAAAAAGTGTGTGTATTTAAAATAAAAATATGTGAACAGAGCAGCTGCAAAGTTGCTGGTGGTAAAGCAAAGGCTTTCCTTCAGCGCAAAGAATGACACAAAGGCCAATCAGTTCAGGATCATTATGGCAATCGAATTAAAGCATTAACTTGTTCCCCAAAACATTCATGAGAGTTTGAGCCCAATAATCATTTGCCATGCCATGTTTTCCCTGTGGTAAAAATTGCTTCAATGGGAACAACTTCAACAGCTGCCTAGAAGGACAGGAAGAGCAGAGGGCTTGAAGAACAGTAGCTACAAAGTCTTCCTATCTTACAAAACACATAAGGCACACAATTAACATTTAAGGTTAATAATGAGCATGAAAGCTCTGCCAAAAACACTGTACATTTTCCTATAGCTTATTTTAAATACACAAGAATCAAAACTTAATGCAAGCTTGAAGCTGCCAAGAAAACAATGTGTTTCTAAACTTGAGCAAACAATACTGGGTCAAGAGAGCTTTCCATCCAAACCACTCATGTTTCTCCTCTTGATGAGAGTAGTCATGGGATTCAAAGAACATTTCTTTATTTAAGAGTGCTGGGGCAGCTCTCCTACATCAGCACATCCCTTAAGACCTTCACGAGACACTTCCTCCACAGCTCAGTGCTTATCACCATGCTCTGCTGTCTGAGGAGGCTGGCGAGCACTGCGAGCTCTGAATGAAGCCTTTAGAAAGGGTTCAGAGCAGCAGGGATGGAGACTGATGAGGGAGCACACAATGCACCCTCTGTGCCAGGAGCTGCGCCCGCCATTCGTCCGTATCAAACTGCCTCAGCAGGGGATGGTGAAGCCAAATCTTCACGCAGTGCTTTGTGATACATCAGCATCACGCCTATCACTTTATATTTTTCTGTAGGAAAACACTATAATGACATCTCCGCTACTTTTTTAGTATCAAACTTTCCCTAAAACTGATGCCATTTTCCAATTTGGTACAAGGGGAAAAAAAGAAACCATCACTCAGAGTAAAACAGGGATCTCAGTCTCTTATCCCTCTCTCCCATCCTCTCTATTCCTCTGGGAACAAATTATATCAAAATATTTAAATACTTCTTGAATTGATGGTGGGAAGCAAGAAGACATATCATCAAGGGCCTCTGCTGGGCTGAAATCCCAAAAGACAGATGACGAGCAAATGCTTACATTCTGCTGACACGCTCCTCTGATAATTCTCATAGTGTACTGCTGAATGCGTAAGGAGAACACAATGCCTGCCATTATACACAGTTCTCACTATTTGTTAACACATCTATACTAGTGCTTCCCTTTGTAACACACTGAATGACTGAAATTTGACAAGGACATCAGGACTTGAAGGCACTAATGTCAATAATTTCCATAGCATCCAGTTGCTTAAACAAACACCATCTCCACAGTCTTCTTTTCATTTCAAGATCCTCTCTCACATGTCAGTGGGACAATTTCAGGGCTTTGCATGAGCAATTTCAACATCCAGCACTGATTCTGGAGGTACCTGGCACACTGCTGAAGTTTGCTTTGTAGGATATAACTTTCTCACATGCATCACAGTTGTTCTGACAGATCTCGGTGATGGGTATACCTACAATGTGTTCACCTACAACTGGGCAGAAGGAGCCATCTTCACTGCCATCATCAGCCTACTACCATCACTCAGATGTGAAGCTGTCACGTGGAACACAGTGCTGTGCTGTACATATTTTTCCCTCTGTGGCTGAAAGCACAGGGGCTTGTAAACACAAACCACCTTTGTCGTTCACTGTCTGGGCTGAGGATTTTAACTGGCTATTTGTTTTTAGTAAAAGCTTCAACATCACTACTGAAAACTTGATGAATGTTGCAAAAATTTTCTTTCAATCAAAAACTCTTTTTCTTCAGAATTTAGAAGCAGCCTAGGTGATAACTTTACAATAAAGAACCATGCACAGGACAAAGTGCATAAGTCACCATTAAAGTACACTGCTTCTGGGGAAAATTGGTTTTAAAGGCACAGAAAAAAGTAAATCTTCCTGCTCATTTGAGCTATTCAGGATGAAAAAATTTGGGTTTTCATCCACGAGAATTTACCTTTTCCTTTTTTCTTGCTTGGAGATGAACACACCACCCGTGCCGAGCTACTACACATGACACTGGGTGGTCTTCCAGGGATCATTAAAATGGTAACTTTGGCTCTGGGGAGTCCTGGTGTACTTCAGGCAATTCCCCGAGAATGACTTAATAAATTCACATGAAGGTTTAGCATAGAGGTCTGAACTTCCCAGGTGCTTTGTATGTAGATGCTCAGCCTACAATGACACAAGCCAGATATATGAGAGATGGTTTCAGGGCACAGACAAAAACGTGTACTCATTTGCACACCAATCGTCCTTCCCCTTTCATCCAGACAAGGGCTACATCTCTTCCTGAGGTTTCTGTCTGAGGATGAGATAACCAGAGTTTTCTCCATTCCCTGCAGAGTTCTAATCAGATGTAAAGTAGGATGGAAAATAATTCGATTTTAGTTGAAATCCATGGCAAGGTTCATTTTTTTGTCCACTTGGAGAGAGATTATTGGCTACCAAACATAATATTTATTTTTTTAAGGTTATTTCAATAATGCAAACATTTGAATCAACTGAATATTTTAATCCATTTGTGATTTTTCACAGAGATTGAATGATGTGAAAGATTCTCTTGAGTCCATTGCATTGCAATGTTCAAAGTTGCTGGAAGATGGTATCAGCAAGAATTCACAACACTGGATCAATAACAAAAGTAAGAAAATAAGAAAAATAAGACATTGAAACAACAGATTGCAATATTGTTTTCTACAAAACGGTCCAGGAGGTTAAACAGTACCAACTGGAGACACGGTTTTGAATACTTAGACAGATTTTCTTAGAGAAAGTAAAATTTTGCCCGCAGCCTTTCAGCTTGCATCAGTCACTCTCTTGAGAAAGGAGGAAATCTCCAGCTGACGTTCCAGCATTTTTGCTGTCGGAGGCAGATAGCCCACATGTAGAACTGTCTGGTCTGCTTATTTCACATACATTCACACTGTTGCATCAGGAGTGTAAGGACGGATCTTAACTTTACTCTTGAAGTCAACATTAATGATTTCCATTGACATTAATGGAGATTTAAATCAAGAATTGCTTCTTATCCACAGCTGCGTTTTAACTGATTAATCCTTCAAGCATCTGGTTTTGCAAAACGACAAGGGTCATAAGGCATCAAAGCTTGGCTCTAGTTTTCAGTTTCTCCTGGTTGTTCTTAGAACTCTTATCCTTTTAGTTTCAGACTATGTGAAAAGTTGGACTTCCTCCTGTCCATAAACTCCTTTTAAGTACTGGAAGGCCAAAATGAGGTCTACCCTCTGCAGGAGCCTTCTCCTCTCCAGGCTGAAGATCCCAGCCATTCTTTCAGAAATGCCTGCTGTCATGTATGGAAATGACACTAAACGAGAAAACAGATTTCAGAGAATTTCTACTGAAAACTCTCACTGCGACAATGGCAACTTCTGTTTGCAGCTATATGAGTGCCTCAGCTCTGTGCAGGGGCTCTGGGAGACTGGCTTTCAGATTTCCCAGGGCAGAGCTGCCATACAGTTCAAGGACAGGAGAACGAATAGCAGCTATACCAGGTCCTGAGCTCAGTATCCTTACTGCTGGACAGTGCTTGGGGTGAGATCTACAGAGGCAAGAGACAGATTCAGGAGACTAATCCCAGCCCTCCCACACTGCAGGATGTCCTTCAGATCACCAGGACAGGTCTACCAATTGCAGTTCATCTAGCATTAATCTAATACACCCATGCTCAGGTAGACACTGACTATCCCATTCCTCACCATTTTGCAGCAAAGTCCACTGCTGCCAGAACACGGCAACACAAAGTGCTACATTCTTCTCCACTGCTGGATGTGGTGTTGTCAGTAACACTAATTTTGTTTCCAGACACAGAAAACCACTAAAAGGCTTTTTAATAAATTAGTAGGGATGTTCATAGCGTAATTAAATAAAATGATAACTATTGCATTTTCTCACTGTGAGTGAGTCTTGCCTCCTCCCACCAATTTCTATCTGCTAAGCTACCTTAAGATAAATTTCATTTATTATGCCTTCATACAAATCTCATTACTTGCTCAATAAACAGTTTTGTTTTCCTGTCTGGGCAACCCTCCAAAGAAAGGCTGCTGTGCATGCTTTTGTAATTACTGATACACTGTATAAGAAACTATGGCATGTTTCTGACAGACTAATTAAAGGCGAAAAACATTCTTCCTGAGACCTTGATTCAGTTGTTTTTCTCCCCTTGGCTCCCTTTGTAATCTCCACCGAGAGATATAACCTCTCTCTGTTTCATTTCTACACCTGTTAAGCAGGAATGGGAACCTCTCATCTGCATCACCAGGATCCTGGTACAGTATACCATGACCTTAACTGCCTCCTTAGAGATGCTGTAATATATATGTGTGCTTTAATACAGACATTGGGCAAATCTTACCCTGTAGGTCAACACAGTTGTCCTTGTAGGCTCCTCCAGCTGTGACACAGCTCTTGTTCAGCAACTCTGCACATCCACTGCTGTCACACAGGGAACAGCAGACTACAAATACGGTGAGAGAAAGACAGAACTTGAGGAAATAACACCATTGTTCATTCCCTGAGCTGCAGCCCAGATTGTTCCACAGGTCTGCATGTCATGGGATCAGGACTAGAGGCAACAGGCACAAACTGGAATGTAGAAGTTCCATATAAACACGAGAAAGACTTTCCTTGCTGTGAGGGTAACAGAGCACAGGAACAAGCTGCCCATAGAGGTTGTGGAGTCTCTCTCCCTGAAGAGATTCAAAACTTGTTGGGACACTTTCCTGTACAAACTACTCTAGGGAACCTACTGGAGCAAGAGGTTGGATAAGGTGATCTCCAGAGCTCCCTTCCAACCCCTATAATTCTGTGACCACGCAGTCTCACCCCAGCTGCCCCCCACGAGCTCAGGCTGCCCAGGGCCCCATCCAGCTTGACTTTAAGCACCTCCAAGGATGGGGCACCCACAGCTTCTATGGGCAGCTGTGCCAGTGCCTCACCACACCCTGAGTAAAGAACTTCCCCCTAATATCTAATCTAAATTTCCCCTCTTTTCCCTCTTTTAATTTAAAACCATTCCCCCCAGTCCTATCACTATCAGACCATGTAAAAAGTAAGTCTCTGTCTTGTTTATAAGTCCCCTTTACAGTACTGAAAGGTTGCAATGAGGTCTCCCTGAAGACTGTTCTTCTCTGGCCCCTCTCCTCTCAGCCACGTGAAAATGGCTCTCAGTAATACTCTGCACGTGGCTCCAGGTCCCACACTATGTCCCTGTCAGGCTACATGATCAGGATGTCTGCAGGGCCTCATGGTCACTCCTCTCCTCCCCGTGGAGGAGAAAGCTCATACTCCGTTGTCTACCACTCCCTATCTCCTCCCTGCCACTGGGAACTGCCTCAGTTATTTTTCACATTCCGGTTTATTTCATTATGAAGCAACAAAGGCTATCTGCAGTTACTCATACTGATCACCAGATATTCCAGAACTGATGTTCTGGAGAAGTGATATTCCACCACTGATATTCCAGAACACGGTTTCTTCATCTATTGTACTTAAATCTGGGCTTATTAGGAGAAAGACGATGGGTAGAGGAGCAAGTACATTGTTTTTCCTGGCTTTATCCACCTTTCTAGCTCCTAAACAAGCACTTCAGTGCATGAATACAGACCTAAAAGCAGCTTTTTCTTCAAGCACGTGTTTTGGACATCTCTCTCGTTAATGCTGTCATCCAGTTTTCTTACAGTGTAACACCAATGGGAAATAACTGTTATCCTCACTAGGAGATCGGGGAAAAAAAGAAGGGAGGAAACTTCCAAAGTTCATTATGCAAATTCCTGTGGCTTCTGTAAGATGTTGGTGCTTATTAAAATGAAACAGCTGTCATTTTGAACCAGAAGTCATGTGTTTGGATTAAATATTTTTGCAAATATAAAGTTCAGAGGAATAGTAGAAGTTGAAAGGTCAAAGCAGCCTCCAACACTGCTGGTCTCTGTTACTGGCTATGGGATTTCATCTCCAACTCATTAGCACAATGCAGAATTTTTCTTGACTAAGCACAATTTTTATCCAATTTGCACCTTTTATGCTCTACTGTAAGTGTATAGTATCAACAATAATAATAATAATGAAAAGACACTTTGATGGACAGATAATGCTAAGGCTTCAATTGTGGGATTGGAAGAAAGTATCTTATCTCCATGGAAGCACCAGAATTCAGGCAAACATTAACATAAATGCAGAGAGCATATTCTATATAAACTACCATAGAAGGTAGAAGAAGCACTTGCTACTGTTCAGTCAATTTATGTCATTTAAGTATATAACTTCTTTGTTCTTACTACTTTTATAATCCAAATGAAATAGGCTGGCAATGTCTGTCTAATATACTTTATTTTACAGGAATTTCTCATGTTAGAGAAGGGTTAAAGCATACATGCTAAGCTGGGAGGTCTTCATTTCTCCCCTCTCTTCAAGTGATGAAGATAGAGAGCAGGAATGGAAGTAGGATGAGGCAAAAAGAGAATGGTGATATTATGCAGGCAAAACGCTGACTGGAAATTTATATATTATGCTAAACTTTATTAAGAGGCAGACTAAGTCAAGCACCGTAAATGGGAGTCCTGAATTCATAGTTTTAAACTATAACTTATTTTTCTGAAATATATTAGAACAGGAAAAAGATTCAAAAATAATAATTAAAAAAGATCTATTTTCCCAGCACTATGTTGTTACTTTTCTCATCTGAACATCAATTCAGCAATGGAATCAGGGAGTATGTTATCCAGACAGCACTAATACCAAACAAGCATGAGACTACACAGAGAGCTTCTTTGGAAGAGTATATGCAGCTTTCAATAAGCCAAAAGGGGAACCACACTCCGTAATGATGTTTCCAAGCAGGACATCCATAATCCTGATAAATAGGAATCCAGAGCCCCTGCAGCAACTCTGAGCCTGCTGCTGTCATGGGTAATGCACTCCAGCCATGATGAGCTGCTACGGTCAGCCTAGCTTAATAAGCTAGGTTATTTTTTCCTTGAGCTGTCCCTATTCCCCCTGCACTTTAAGACTAAATAATACCAACCCATGCTGCTTGTCTCTAATCAGGAATAGCCTTCCTGCCTTCAACCACAGCTGGAGGCAGGAGCCTCCCCCTCCAACCTAAAACAGCTGTTCCAACACTACGGTCCAGGCTAGGAACAAAAAACAGTCACCCATCCTGAAAACACTTTTTCTAGAAATCAACTCGGTCCTCTCTTCCCTACCTGACAAAAGACAGCAGGTTGTGAAGGATACTGATGGAGAGCCAGAAAGAAGTCCCTGTGCCTTCCCAGCTTGGCAGCCTGCTCTCTCCTCTTTACCCTCTGAGTTGTGTGAGGTATTAACAGGGTGAACAATGCAGCAGTAGAATAACAAGAAATTTACTTTTATAGTCAGAGGTTTTTGCTTCCTAAATTTTGGAATTGCTATGTATTAATGAATAAAAAAGATTAACTTTGCAGGTATTGCAGTACATTGTATATTAATTCTCCAGTTTCTGAAAGAATTGGTGTCTTTTATACTTCAGACAAACACATCTTAGTCTATTCGTTCCAGAATTATGAAACACAAGGGGTCCAATTCTACTTTCCAGCTTCCACTGACGTTAGGAACATACTGGGGTCACGCAAAGATAGGATTCTGTTTCCACTAGAATATATACGCAATGTTTTAAAGACAGACAATGCGTCTGTACAAAAGGAAGAGTTATATTCCTCCTGGCACTGTCAACACGCTGCATTTGGAGTTTTTCTTAATAGTTACTTTATTCCACCTTCAAGTTTTTCTTAGAAACAAATGTATGCAAAACTAATGATGGGAAAGGAGGACTATCTACTACATTAAGGTTTGCCGCCAAATGCTATCAGCGTTTCAATCAGAACTCCCTCTAGATTACAAATACAGTTACATTAATGACAAATTAATTTTCCTTTTATGCAAAGAACTGCTTAGGAGAAAGAAAAGAACGATGTGCAGCTCTCCTGCAGCACTCTCAGTTCCTGTGCTGGAACAGTTTGCTCCTGCTGGCAAGCACTGTGCTCTCAAGGCACAGAACACCAGCAAGCTGCTCTGCAAACTTAAAGCAGCACATTTTTATACAGAAAAGATTTTGACCTCGACAACCCCATCCTTCCACCCCTTTGTATACACAAAACCCATCAGCCCAACAGCATCCAGCTGTCAGCTGCGATGAAAGATGGGGAAAAAGAGCAAGGAGGGACCAAGTAAAGGGGAGAGAAAAATGCTCTTGTGACACTGAGATTTCCAATGTGGAAACAGTGGACTTAACTCCAGTTGCCACTGCAACTTCTTTGTGTCACGAAAACTGAGTGGGAAGAAATTGAAAAACTGAAACACAATAGCTGTACAGAAGTGCGCTGATAAGAAAATGACTGACATTTGCAGTGAAGATTACTGACATTTTCACCGTGCCCATTTTGTCAATCTAGAAAAAGCTTAGCACGTCCCAGGCACTTAATGAATCACACAACGCATCACCTCGCAAACTGACTACAATCAAGATCAGGCAAATGGGGATGGATGTGATGAATGTGACATCAGACACACCTAACCTGATGAAGGTAAGCGTAGGTTTATGTTTGAGCAACGTTTGAACAGTCCTGCTAAGGGCAGTGGGTAAAGACCGATGAAGGTAATAAAATGTGAGTAAAGTTCCCTAAAGCTGAGGCTGGAAATGAAGTCTTCATAAAGGTGGCCAAAACCATCACTGTAATTTCTCTCTAAGCATTGGCTACACTGACCTTCTGTTGGGGAGTACAACTTCCAGCACTTCAAAACCTGTCAGCCAGGAGTATGTTCTGTGATGCAGAGAACTTACCCATTTGTTGGAGAGATTTCTAGCGGTTAGCTTTCTCTTTGTTAGCTGTGAATCTTATCCTAACACTTAGGCATTGTCTAGTAAGGCTAGAAAGCTTATTAGATAAGATGGAACTAGATTAGAAGGCTGCTGGGATAACAATCAAAATCAGGGGAGTGGGGGGCAAATCCAGAATGAAGGTTTCCAGAAATTTAATGGTGCTTATTGGCCTCACTCAAGTAATACTTCTTTTATTTCAATCTCTTATATCAAATCTTTTCTACCATATAACTAACACCCTCTGCTTTATTTTTAACACTCCAATTATAAATTACAAGCTCCCAGAGCTGTTGAATTGTGTGCATTAGGAAGAAATTATTGCCCAGTGCTAAGTGTGAAGTTTTCCAGCAAGCCAGGCTTTTTGGTGAGCTGTGTGAAAATCAAGCAGCCAGGAAAATGAAGGCTGCCAATTTAACTCCAAAAAGCAGAGAGCAGTATGTGGGATGACCCATAGTACTGCAGTTTTCCCACTCACTCACTCTTACTTCTTAGCTATCAGGCAACACTTCTGTAGGCTGGTTAGATTCTGTGGTTAGTATCATCACTTTGTACAAACAGTTAACATCCTTTCCAGTGGAATGGATGTCCTTACACCTTCATTGCCATGATAACCTAAAAACCAATTATCTATCTCAGCAGCAGATCAGTAAGTACCCAGGTAATACTTCTGCCAGCAGGACTGGGGAGAAGCAGGGGACAATGCCAGAGGGAGTCCACACTAGCATCAAACAGCATCCCAGAAAGTCAAGGGAGCATGTCTTCTAATAAGCCATCTCTGATGGCCACTGCTGGGCCCTGAGAGGACCTGCACTGCAGTAATTTATGTATTGAGTGGTAGAGTCAGAGAAGGTGTATGTTAACGTTTTAACAGAAAATTGCCTTTTTCTGGTTTTGCAGTTGCTTTAAAACTTAGGAGTTAATCACTTTTTCTACTGCTCCTATCCTTGAATTTTCAGTTTATGAGATACATAAGTATACATTTCCTTGGATTTTATTACTAAATGGACTCATAAAGTAAAATGAAACAAGTCTAGATTATATTCTAGCTCAGCAGTATAAGTTTAAGGTTAGATGGTTGCTTTCAGTACAATGGAGTAATGACCTTGAAAATAGAAGCTGCATGTTCTGCGGCCAGCACAGAGCACACTTGTACACCAGGCACTGTACAGGATTAAAAGTGCCCACAGAAAGGTGAGAGGATGCTAATTAATTGATGCTCATACAGTACTTCGATGTCTTCTGATAGCAGGCAGTAAGAAGCACAGAGAATTATTAACTACAGAGACAGTAACTATGAATTTATGAATAATGAAGAAAGCAAAGGAAGAACAACCACACAGCTCAGTTTCCCTAATCACTGCCTCCTCAGCATTCACCCACACAGTCAGATTGGCAGACTGGAACTGCTGCTAATATCTTATGTAAAAAGGATGAAGATTTATTAATATAGCATTCCCTACATAAGCCTCAATTTGCCAACTTACATAAGTTCATTCTTGAAGAGAAGCTCTTGCCTCTGAATGTTGCTGTGCACAGGTCTTGCCATCCAGCAGAACACAAAGCCGGGGGGACACAAGGCAGCAGAGCCCAGCCATTAATGGTCACAGGTGCCATCAACATACAATATCGAGCAGCAGATGCATCCTGGTGATGAGTGCAGACTTTTGACACACTGAAGGTTATATTAAAATGTGCTCAGTATTGCTAGATGGTAGCAGGGGTTTCTCTGTTTTCACTTGAGCATCCCTTCTGTCACAGTGCTTTCCCAGCATGAGTACCTGCCCAGCCAGCGACATGTTACCAAGGCTCCTCTCATCTGTTCATCTGTGCCCAGGCTCCTTAAAGAAAAGTAATTGCCAGGTGTCTCACAAGCTGTCAGCTCATCAAAAGAAGGGTCAAAAGAGAGCTCAGGAAGTAGACAGCAGCGACAACAGCTGGCAAACCCAATTCAATCTCTATTATGTGAAAAAACAAGACTGAAAATTACTATGTTTCACTATCAGAGGTTCCTTGACATTTGGTGGTGAGACATAACCACAAGGCTTACTTTATGACTGCAGCAGCCATAATGGAGTCCTGTTCTTTAAAACATTTTATTAATCCCATTTTAATCTCATGTTAACAGGCAGGAGTTTCATCTCTGTTTCATTTTGAAGTGATTTAGTCATCAGGATTTGAATTATTGTGCACCGTTCAAATTTAGGGGTATATCTTCAAAGTCATTACTTGCAGCAGCAACTGTCAAAGACAAAAAGCAGTTGTGCTCTTGTGACACTGGTTGACAGCACAATGCAATCTTCAGGACTTCAGTTTGAGTTTTGGTGGATCTCTGCAATACCAGTAAAAATAACTGGGCAAGAGAAATGGTATCCTGACAGCTTTTTTTCAAGGCTTTTGTCAAAAGATAATTATCTATGAAGGACATATTTTCCATGTGGGCTTAAATATTAATTCATACAGTTATCTACAGAGGTATTATTTTTCAGATCAGAGCCATCTCAACTGTCAGAAGCATTATCTGTTCCAAATTCAGGCAAATCCTGCGCTGTTCCAGGTTTAACCTTAAATTGACAATGTAACTTCAGTTTTTTAATAGTAATCACCTCACACCCACCCAGTCAGGAAATCATCTTAGGACATTCACAGAGACAAAAAGCAAGCAGCATTTTCCTTCTTCAAAACATACCTTAGCTCTAAAAAAAAAAAAAAAAAAAAAGCAAAAACAGCACCATGCAACTCCACAAAACCTGTTATATATATACACAATCCTAAGGAATTACAAATAAATCCCAAGCCACCAACTGCTATAATTCCCGCAGGATTTTTTACTGTTTTCAGCCCCCCAGAACCAGTCTTAATTAAAAAAAAAAGGCTAGCTTATACCCTATTTCTGCTGTTCTACCACCAAATAATCCTGCTGAGAGCATTTCAGACTTGCACAATTCCCACTGCACCAAAGATAAGTTCAGCAAATTTACTGCATTCATCCTCTAAGACACTGGCAAAGGGGTAAAGATAGACCACAGTGGAAATTCCAGTGACTGTTCCAGCCTCACTGGGGATGTTATTTGGTCTGCTGAGCATGTGCTTGTGATTGCAGAGGGGAAAACAGAAGCGAAACAGAAAAAAAATGCCCAATTTTCACAGCCCAAACCAAATTTCAAAACAAGAAGGTCAAGATGTCCCTCCTGTCATCAGCACACGACCCTAGAGGCAGCATCAATATGAATGGGGCCTGGACTTTTTCTGCAGCGACAGGACGTAAGACAATGGGGACAAATTGGAACATATGAAGTTCCATATGAACAAGAGAAAGAACTTAATTACCTTGAAAATGACAGAGCACTGGAAGAAGCTGCCCAGAGAGGTTGTGGAGTCCCCTTTTCTGCAGATATTCAAAACCTGCCTGGATGCTTTCCTACGGAACCTTCTTTGGGGAACGTACTTTAGTAGCAGGGAATTGGACTAAGTGATCTCCAGAGGTCCTTTCCACACTCTGTGATTCTGTGAAAATGCAAAGGAGGTATTTTCTGCCAGAGTTATGCTTTCATGTTCTCTGTGGTCCCGTCTGCCTGGAGCACTACTCGCAGTGATCCTAAAAACATACCTCACCTCTGTTGTGGGACCACGACAGCTTCAGGAATGAGCCCACGAGAGAAGAGTTCCTCTAACCAACACTGCAGCACAATGCTACCACCAACATTCTAACTCAGTAGCACACAGTCCTCATCAGACAGCCCAGGGAATGTCAGGTATGGCTACGCAAACCCAGCAAAAAGCATCAGCATCAGAGAGGAGACTGAACAGAAACACAGGCCCAACTTCAAGTATGGATGTTCAAGTGGTCTTTGAGGACCAGAGAAAACCATTCCATTCAAGCTGTAGGGTCAAAATCTAGTTTCTAGGGTCAATCTCTGCAGCTGTCTATGTAAGATCTGAGGAATTACAGATGACTTGTAGATGATGTATGAATGAGATATATGAGGGACCTTGCGCTGGCAGTAAAATACTTGGTGCCAAGTGGCTGCAAAGTGAGGGAAAGAAGACAAGAAGCTGATGAAGGCCTCGTTGGATGATTCAATCTAGCTTCAGGGTTGATCAAGTCAGTAGTAACAAAAGTAAATCGTTGTTTCTTCATCAACCCTGGCCCCTCAAACCCTGCAGAGACCAGAAGAAAGCACTGTGAGGAAAAGACATCACTCTGGGCTGCCAGCATCTCCTGATGAGCCACAGACTGCCTGCAGCCAGAATACTGGAAGCCACCAAGTAACAAAAGCCAAAAGGAGAGTTACTTTATAAAACACAATTGGAAGAATTTAAACATTGTTCAGTGGAATGATGCACTGTTTTGTGTAATTGCTTGTTTGATAAATAGCAGGCAGGCAGAGCTCACATTTTTAGCCTTGAATTATTGCCAAGCTGAGTTATTTTGTGAGGTAGAACTGAATCAGCAGTTCACTTACAAAAATTAAGCCCTGGAGAACGCACAAGAGTAAAATATTTCTTCTCATTAAAGAAGTTGTTGGTGCTGGATAATCAGCAAACATACATAGCACAGAGAGGTGGTAAATTTATGTGCCCCGCTCACTTTTCCTGAGATTTGTCTGGTATGCTAATCGTCTTCAGCTTGATAATATCCCTTAAATTTATATCCCCCAAAGATTTACACCATGTCCAAACCACTATTCTGCAGCGCAAGGCTCACACGAAATCCCTGCAGCCAACTAGGGCTCTCTGGGTCATCCCCATGAAGTTCAATTGCAAATCAAGCCACAGATGTACAGGCTATGTTTGGTAGTGTCAAAGATTCTCCTGAATTCCTCACGCTCAGAGCGTAACACAGATACACCGCTCAGAGCGTAACACAGATACACCGTTTCCAAAAGTGCTGGATGGGAATGGGGTTACCTGGAGGGCATGGGGAGACCACGTGCTCTTAAACATCTTACCTACTATCTAAATCTTCCAAAGTCTAAAGTCACCATCATTACCTCTTAAACTAATTCTCTAACGGAGCTGTCAGCATTCACACCCGTTTTTTTTCTGGTGTTGCTATCACTAGCTAAAAGGAAGGAAAAAAGTTCTTGATGGTAAGATTCTGGAGGCTCAGAAACCCTGAAGACAAGCTATGGGGCACACAAAGCTCTCACCTCGAGCCATCAGTGCAGAGCCAAGCTGGTGTTATCACTCAAAGCCATTCAGTGGTGCACAGAAACAAATGCTGCGGTTGCACCACAGACACGTCCTAACCCTCAGGGCACAGTGCTACTTGGCAGTCAAGGAACTGACGGCTGAATGCTGCTCTTTTTGCTCTGGTGAATGTGCTCGGGAACAGCAGCAGGAGTCGTAATATATCTGATCTGTGGTTAGATCCACAGCTGATACTTCAGCATCCTTCCGAAAAAAAAAAAAAAAAAAAAAATCATGTCCATACATACGCACAAATTACTTTTGGAGTGTATGTAATAAAATAATTGGGGGCACTTTACATAGAAAATACTAGTAAGGGTTATTTGCTTCACAAAGAGAAAGAATTTGGACCTATTTCCTCCTACAGTGTGAATACATTTCCCACTGGATAATATTAGCCTGAGCTGGAATATGTGCAAATTTTCATTCCAAGACAATTACATGTTTTGGAGCCGGTATTTCACAACTCATCAAAAGCAGAGACCAAAGCTTTCGAAGCTTCAGAAGGCAATATCTCATTTAACTAAAGAGAACTATGATGTCCTCTTCTAGCTTTCAGAGATATTCAGCCATCAGGCTTATTTTCAATTTTCTCACAGATGGGAAAAGAAACTGAAGAAATTTGTAAGCATTACCAATTTTTTTTTCTTTTTTTTTTTTTTAATTTCTTTCTTGGAGCCGCTGAGGTTACTGGAAAATAACTCTGCAAGTGGAACAATATTGATGAAAGTCAAGAATGATGCAAAAACCAATCGGAGTAATGCTAAATCCACGCTGACAAGCCTTTCTATCACATCTACCTGCTAACTTCACAGCACTTTGGGAAGGATATATCTTCACCTATATGCCTGACCATGTTATCGTTTGGGGATATAGAATGAAGTATCTGGGACTTCAGGACAGAAAGCAATAAGAAATAACAGATTAAAAGGAAAAAGTATAAGTTGGCAGAGGTGCATTATCCTGGGGAAAAATATATGAATGTAAGATCCAACATTTATTTTGTAACCCTTTAAGGCTGAGAAGAGCCCAGTGGGATCCTGGGGATATGGCTGTTTCCAGGAACCCTCCTGCCCCCATCCCCACTTAGACTGCACACTGCAAAGCCATAAAGGTTGCAGCTGAAGGTGCTCAGAGCCCACACACAACAGAAGGATGCTCTGGATGGTACAATGCCTTTGTGGAATTTCCTTTCTGGATGCTATTTTTAATCCCTGGTATTAAACATGCTGACAAATATTCCATTTCCAGCACAGTTATTACTTATTTGACTCCCATGAATGTAAATGGTGGGTGCTGGTTAATGCCAAACCACGTGATGAAATTATTTCCTTTCCCAACTGGATTTCTATAGTCTTAAATAAAAAAAAAGACACTGATACACCAATGAGACCAGAGCTGAAGCACTCATCCTGATCACATCCTATCACGCATTTCAACAAAGCCTTTGTTCATGGGATAAAGCACATTGTGAGTGTTATCCTCTCTATCCTACCTAATGCGCAGTGGATAATACTACACTTACAAATATTAGTGAAAAATGACTAATGACAACTAAATGATTCACTTCGCTTGGCTCTCTCTGTAATGCATTCTTCATATGACAGGCATTTATCAGCTCTCACTGATGACTCCACAGACACCCCACTATGCACAGAGAGCCTGTCTACACATTAAAACTTAATGCACAACGTAAGAATTACTGATGTTAGCTCTGTTCTAAAAGGGCAGATCAGCAGGATTTTGTTTTATTTTTTTCCATCAAGGCTTTATTTTCCTTAGCTACTGAATAATCACGGATTTTTAATTTTATCAGAAGCTAGTGTTCCAAAATACCTACTAATTTCCCTGTACTATTATTTTCTCCAAACTGTTGGATTTTTTTGCATTTTTTTTTTTCTCATGCACCTTTACAGATGCACTAAAATAAGTACATGTGTGATGCTTCAGGACTAAAAACCAGCTTGGAAAAATCAGCAACTGCACACGATGTTCTATCTGTATGCACAGGGAAGCAGGGAGCCTTAATGGGGCTCATGTTCTCCATAGAGTTTCAGCACTTCTGAGTACAGCCAAATGCTGATAATTATTGGAGCCAAATACTGCAGGGAGATGAATGCTGCCTTGAATACACACACACAACCGTCTCCACTGTACTAAAGGGATGTATGCTATGAGCGGGCTGGAGCCAAACGCTCTGCTTTATACTGAGCCGATGGAGTACCTCTAATGCTGACAGCACCAGCCCTGCAATTATGGTTCTTCTCATTCAGGAGCTGCTGGCTGTGTTGGACCATGCACCACTGGATGCAAACCTCTTCTGTCACACACCTGTGCAGGGTTGCCTTGCAAAAGGCAAATGCAAAAAGGCATTTGGTAGATCGAGATACCTGACTTCATTCCTTTGCTGATTCAAGGATCTTCGTAAAGCCTCTACAGAAATGGAAAAAATAAGCCTCAAAGACAAGCAATTGGAATGCTCCCTTAGTTTCTTTCCCTCTGACTGCAGATAGAGAAGGAAGAGCTTTCCAAAGTGCCTGAATGCCTGGCCTTGAGACTTCACAGCCAGAAACCTGAATGAATCGCTTGCTTTTCTAATTGCCCCAGCCAGACTGGAAATAGATTTCAGCTGAAGACACACAGGCTTATTTGAAGCTTTTACCCTACGCCTAAATATAATTTCCAGTGGCAGGCTGTTCTATACAGAGCAATGCAAATGGCAAGTTAAGAGCAGATATAGTAAGGAGCTATAATCTTTTAGCTATTTTTAAACAAATGAGGGGTCAATGAGCTATTTACTGAAATCTATTCTTAGGTTTCACAAAATTATAATGTAAAAAAAAAAACAAATCAAGCTTGGCCTTTATGGTTTGGAGAGAATGTCAGAGTGTGCCTAAGTATACTTCTTTTTAAAAAGAATTGAAAATGGAAGGAAATTGAATGATTTGTTCAATGGATATATTTGATAAGGGACCATTAATGCATTTTTCAGCAATAAAAGCTAAGAATGCTGTTCCAGCCAGACATTTCTTTTCATTTTTGCTATTCAGACAGTACTCGATTACAGTTTAGGGAAATGAAGTGAAAGAGCAGATGTATCATCTTTCTGATAGGCAGTCAGAGGGGAGGAGTTAGAAGGCAAACCATTCAAAGGATAACTGAAGAATGATATTTAAACAGGTTACATTTATGCCCTCATGCTTTAAGCACAGGAGACTGCTGTTAATTCTCAGAGCTGCAGCATGCCTCGCTCCAAAGCAAATGAACACAATAAATAATTTTGTTTCTGCGACACACAGGAGACACCAGTTTGCAGCAGGGAAATCCTCCACAATGGAAAATACAGGAAAATGGCAACGCTTTATCTGAAGTTGTTTGGTCTGAGCCAGATGCTACTCAGGTTTAATACTTATCATAATTCATTATGGTACATTATCATATTTCCAGCCATTTCAGATCAGAGATCAAATGTGTTGGGGGGTAACATGCAGCCCCAGCTGTGGGACTGCCCCATGTGTGGGTTACGGTGCAGGGCACGGCCTGGCAGGATGCTGAGGGCACACAAGATTTCAGCATCATGGGTACCTCATTCAAGCCATGTGTTCACATCAGACTGCAGAAAGGTAAGAGGAAACTTTCTAAATGTTTCAGCCCTTAAAAATCTGACTTCTGTATTCTACAGCAGCAGCATAGCCTCTATAAAAGCCCTCGGCTCTCAGCATCTGGTGCATTCAAATCCTGTTTAACAACCAAGCAGGCATTAACCCTTTCCAATAAAAAATGCATACATTAATTAAGACATTTCAGTGGAGCACACATGGCATCCATGACAATGACACACTAGTGTACAGTGAGTAATATTATGCACTCCATGCCATTGGAATTTCTAATAATTAGCCACTTAATTCCAAGCTGAAACAATTAGTCTCCCCATCAAGAATTGCTTTTTCTTCTTCTTCTTTTTTTTTTTAAGCTCAAAGCAAGGGAATGAGAATAGAGAGAACAAACCGTCCCCAGTCATGCAAACAGATTTTGTGGATTCAGAGTTCAGGCTTACTAATATACATTTGGTAGTATAATAAAGCACTGGGCATACAAAACCATTGCTTTCTTGACTGGTACAAAATCTATTCATACCTCTGAGCACTTCCTTGACTCACAGATTTCAGTGGTAGCTGGGCTATATGGAGATCTATGCTCACGTTTGTACACAAGAAAGCAGTTTGCACGTGGTCTGTAAAGGCTCCACACAAACACTGCTCTTCCCTGATGTTACCCTTGCTAACATTTTAGACTCTGTATGTACTGGTGAACACTGCAGTAACAAGTCTGTATATCAGAAAACAGATTTTAGATTCATTACATTCAGGACCAAATACTTGGCTTCCCTTCAAGTAACTGAGGAATTCAGGAGACACATCTCACGGCAGGTGTGTAGTTCTGGTAGATGTACAATATAACTAGGAACTAGGAATATAACTAGTAATTATACCTGTCATTTTCTATAATCAAAACACTACACAGACAGTGATAATATCACCACACTATCCCTAAGAAACAGGAAAACAGGCATCCCTCATTTTAGAAATGTGGAGACAGATACAAAATGATCTGGTGACAAAGAATGGCAAAACCTGCATTAAAATTTAGGATCTCCTCCCTGTTCTTATCATGCAAAATTGTACAAACAAGAGCACTGAGAGAACACAGGTGCAAGCACTGCACTTTGCTGAATGACCATTGCTTCAACATTATAGTGACTGCTGTATTACCAGGACAGCAATCCAGTGAAACTACACATAAAAATGCTGAATTCAATATGGATGACTGAATATCACCGAACAGGCATCAGTTCTGTAGGATCAGTTGCTCAATATGGTATTTATAGCACAGTCAGAGTGCAAACAACATGAATGGAATATTTCCCTCAAGCCTCTTCAACTAAGGAACTGACCCTAGGCCCAAATAAGCAAGGGGAATCTTTCTGCTGACTTCAGGAGCCTTTGGATGAGACTCCCCTTATGCAGGATAGAATGGAATGTCTAACAGATGTGAGAGTCAGCAAAAAGATCTTCACTGACTTTCAAAAGACACTGGACCATCGACCTACAAAGCAGTACAGCATTTAGATTTCTTACTCCACATGAACCTCCAGCTTTACAAGGAAACATACTGCGTAGGGCTCTTCTTCCAGGTTAACTACTGATAGGATGAGAAGGAATGGCCTGAAGTTGCACCAGGGGAGGTTCAGGTTGGATATGAGGAAAAATTTCTTCACAGAAGGAGTGGTGCTGCAAAAGCATAGGCTGCCCAGGGAGGTGATGGAGTCACTGTCCCTGGAAGTGTTCCAGAACCATGTGAATGTGGCACTGAGGGACATGGGTTAGCACTACGGTGGTGTTGCGCTGATGGTTGCACTTTCCTAATCTTAATCAGTCTTTGACACTCTAATGCTTCAGTAAGGGATCTGAGGCTTACACACATGGCAGGGAGGAAACACAAGGGAGCACATCACTCTGAGACAACCGTGTAGTGACACGTGGATGTGTTACTCAGAGAAAAATCAGAACCTGCTTCTCAGAATTAATTTTGCAGGAAAAGTAATGGCAACTGTAACGCTAATAATTTTATGTCTTTAATTTCTAAATCTTCAGTTTTATCTTTGTTTTGTCTCTGCAATTACCCTCCATTCTCTGCTTCTCCAAAGCAGAATCCATGTGAAGGAATTACAGTCCTGTATAGAGCTGGACAAGCTCAGTCACAACCAGACTGCTTCCCTACCCCATTTTCTTATTCCATCTGGCTTCTCTGATTTTTAAAACAGCAAAAGGAACCACAACAGCAATCACTTTCTGCATCTTGGTGAGTGACCAAAGTTAGCGACCTCCGCAGTTCTGTGCCAAACCCATAGGAATAGCTGCACTGCCTAGCTGTGCCAAAATCCACATCCACAGGGAGCAGTGCATAGCCTCTTTGTACAAATCAAGAACCTAGAGTGTGCATTACTTTAAATCATTTCTATGTGTAGCTTCCAGAGACAGTAGCAAGTTTGGCAAAGAAGGAAGGGAGCTTATTTAGGTTATTTGCTGATTCAGATAATGACTGAATGCATGGATTTTTTTTATCATGCTGGTGCTCATACAGCACTGATTTGTTAGCAGCAAGACAGATCATGAACCTGCATGAGTGCTGGACAGTCTTAAATGCCAGATGGCAGTGCTTTGCCAGCGACTGAAGAAAGGGGTTCAGTGTCTAACAGACGATACCTTCTGTCTTACTTCTTCATCCACCGATTTAATTACACTGATAATGTTATGAGAAGCAGAAATCAATTATTCATTGAACCTGCCTAAGAAAATCATTCTTTTATCCCATGTATTTTGTTTCAAGATCATTTACACTTCGATAAAAAGGCAGTTTTCTTTCTTCAGCTTCAATATTTTATACAGTAACTCACTTAACAGCCCAAGTGAAAACTGAAGAGTCTGTCCTGTGCAAGGCAGGAAGGTGATGCTCGAAAACTCTCCTAGACTGCCTGCTGCATCCCCATTGCTGTGCAAATCAAGCAGGATGCACGGAGAGATCTGTTACATCCTTCTGCAAAACAAAGCCCTCTGATGCACTCACATCTCAGACTCCCGTGGCTTTTTAAGAGGTTGTTGGAGGTGAAGCCACAGATCTTGCACTGCTTGTTTTCAAACCTTCTCCATTTTTAATAAGCACAATACTTGGCCAGCCATTATTTCCTTGACACAACAGATTTTTTCACCATTCCCATTAAAAACAATACTGCTTTCTATAAACTCAGAAGACTCTGAGCTCACATTACCAGCTGATAGACAAAATTCTATTCTTTTGCCTGGCTTGTTTTTGCACTGATTGGCTGAAAATAATCAAATGAATGACAGTATAATTTTCAGAGGAACAAATATCTCCTCTCCATCTGCTTTGCCATCAACTGCCCATTTTCAGTCTTTAACTTGCTGCACTTTCAGACAAAGTCATGGCCACAAACCTGCACAACACCTCATGTAAAAATATTCCAGCCTTTATCAGATAAAGGCCAGGCTGGATGGGACTCTGGGTAGAGTGAGCTGGTGGGTGGCAACCCTACACACGCAGGGGGTTAGAACTGAGTGGGCTTTAAGGTCCCTTCCAACAAGGCAAGAGAAGATGATGGTCTTGGCAAGAAGACAACCATGCCTCCTGCACACAGCTGCCACAGTTTACTAAGCCATGTTTACATGACAGAAAGCAGCCAGAAGCAGTTGCACAGGAAGAAGCAGACCCTACTCCACCCTGCAATCAGGCCCTTGACTCTCTGGGCTTAATGTCAGAGCACTCCCCATGTGGTGTGAGCGAGCCCATGGCTGCTGGGGATGGGGACACAGGGCAGCTAGGCCTCACGCTACACCAGCACAGACATTTCTGATGCCTAAAATGTATCCTCAAACACACAAACTCAGTCCTTGCCAGAAGCCAAGCTCAGCCTGGACCAGAAACTGTATGGAAGCAGAGGGGAGAGTGCCCACAGTGATCTGCATGACAGGGAAGCACGGCCTGGGCCCCTCATGCACTGGGGCAGCAGCAAGGCAGGCACAGAGCACACAGACAGGGTGACAGATGCCTACAGATATCCACTCAGGGACAGCATGTCCGTGTCTGAAAAACGTGATGTGGGAGGGTTTCCAGGTTGTAAATATATAGCATTTAAATGTAAGAAAGTCCATACACAGGCTTTCGTGGGTCCAAAGCTATGGAAGAAAAAAAAAAAAGGAAAAAGCCTGTGCTGTGCCTACATAAACTGCTCAAAGCAGTAATTCTTGGCTATTATTTTATGAAGTGATGTCATTGGCACAACAATCTCTTAAAGGAAGAAAGCAGTAATTGTGGAAGTACCTCGTATGGCACCTCACCTTCACCACGGGAACCTTCATTCAGTTCACATTAAGTAAGACATTAAGCTTTGGAGAAGTTCCAGCGATTTCAGCTTCTCTTCACCAGTTCAATGAAACATTTCTTTTCTCCTTCAGCTGAGCTTGTTATGAATATTTAATGTATTAGAATGAACTGAAAGCTACCACTGTGCATATGCTCTCCAGCTTTCCATCTATCTATTGACATCAAGGCTTAGCTTCCAAAATATGACATTAACTACATTGCTATGTAAATACAACTCCTTCAACCAACATTTCATAAGTCAAATGTATGCACAGCAAAAGCCAAACATGGCTTGAATAGATGAAACTGTCCTCTCACAGCCAGAGATGTCTTTGTTCCTTCAGCTCTCAGTGTCAATTCCCCACGCCAGCTTGTACATTTGTCTTCTGTCCTCTAATTGAATTAATATCCACTTCCTCTTACTAATCCCCAGACACTTGTCCAAAAATGATCTAAAAGACACAACCCACGCTTACAAGAGGAGGGGAAGGATTTATATTAGGTCATCAGTTTGAATGCTATAGAGGCTTGCTAGCTTGCTGCGCAGCCAGGCAATCTCCATGCAATTTGACTGCAGGAATATTGTGATTTTTTTACCACATGTTTTGCTTTTAGCTCTGTGGTGGAACCACACTCAGAATGTTGTTCAGATTGATTTCAGATTGAAATGACAAAAACACTTCTTCCTGGGTTTTCCAGGCACTAGAAAGATATATAAACTTCACTGCATAGCAAGCTTGCCAACTCTCTTTGGTCCACCTATAGTTGTCTTACTACCAAACAAAAAAGAAGAAAAAAAAAAAATTTTTTTTTTCAGCATCACATTTACACTCCTCAGCACAGGGAATATATGGAATGCTGAAAAAGAGATAAAACAATGGCTGCAATTATCCAGTCCCTTATTCCTCTTTAGAGATGAGAAGTTTTGTCACTGACTTTCAAGAAATCAGGTTTCACTTTTCTCCCATAGTTACGAATGGACTGAAACATCCATGCTGACAAGCACACTGGAAAGCCTGGAAGAGGAAGCCACTGGCCCCCTCCAGTACAAGTACACTATAGTCTAAGGATGAGGGAAACAATTTTTTTTGCCACATTTCACTACTGAGTTTCATGTTGCTTCTCAATCATAGAAAAAAATCAAACCAAATCCTAGCCATACCAGGATATAAACTGTTATAAGTAGTTTTTCCAGATAAGAAAGTGACACGTGCCTTATATTGTTATATTCATATGCAATAAAGCTATTACCTTGTAAACTCCGCTTTTTCACTTAATTTTTACTTCTCTCCCACATTATTAAGAATCAAGGTCTGAAAGCTACTGACTAAAAGCAGTCAAAGTGTGGCTGGCCCAGGTGATGACTAGTCAACTAGTTATTCAGGCAGCACACAGGGTAAGGCTGCCTCACCAGAACACCAGGCAAGTGGAGCAGGTACCACATAGACTTTAGCAAAGGCTCATTACATAATCCAGGCTGGATTTAACTAGCTACACCTTTGTTCTAAAACTCTACAGCTTGCCTCCCAGCAAGTACTAGGAATTTCTTTGCATGCCAGTGTCAAAATGCACGGTGGCTTCTGCAGTCACATCTCTCCAGAGGCAGTATTTTAACCTTGCATTGCCTGCAGTACCTAGAGAAGAGCAACTCTGAATCTGCATGCATAACCAGACAAGCAGATTACTGCACTCTGACTGAAAAAAGCTTGGGCAAGGTGCAGCCAGTCACATTACTGAGGTGAATTTACATTTCATACTGTACAGAGCTAAAGAGCATGAATGAATGTTACAGGTCTGTTTGTGGGGCTTGAGAAGCTGCATCTGATACAGAATGTGACTCAGAGAATCTGATTTCTGGAAAATAATTGCCAATTTAATGTCTGCTCCTCCCTATCTTTAAATTTATATAGTAAATGAGAATTACAAGCACTGTAGATAGTTTTAAAATGTCTGTCTTCTTTCATTGTCATAATTATGCCTATTGGGATTCTTTACAGTTCTTTTGGGAGTGAGTGGCTGTAGCTGGGCTCCTGGGATTTGCAGAGATTGCCTTGCCCTGCTGAAAGCAGCGTATGGTTCTGCTGCACAGAGTTAAGAAACCTCTTTGATAACAAAGACTGTGGGGAAAAAAGGCAAATGCTTAAACAAACAGTTGCTACTCTGCAGCAAGTGGAGAAAGCTGTCCTGAGAATATCTGCACCAGAAATAAATGAGAGAGGCTACACTGTGAATAACCACAAGGTCCAGACTGAGGTTATTAGAACAGAGCCACATCTCTCTGCATTCTGAAGTATAATTATCCAAGTTTTCTCCACTGGTCAAGCTGGTATAAAACCTTAACCTGGGGAGGAAAGAAAGGAATCTAATGCAGAGAAATAGGCAGGTGACTTGAACTGCTTGGTTCTGAGCAAGCAATGCACTGATGCAACATGTCCAAGTCAGCGGATACAAAAAGCCTCACTGATGCTGACCAGACCATACAGCCCAGGTCTCCCCTCCATCCAGCTGGTGCTGGTCTAACATGGAGTCCACCTGTCACACACAGATGTTCAGCTGTGAAAATCATGTTACCCTCTTTCACCTCCAACACATAGAATTCTTTTGGTTTTGGCCATGTCTCCTGGATTATTCCTTCTCGTAATTGTATTCCTCCAGAAAGTCTTTATATTAAAATGCATGAACTCTCAAAATAATAAAATGACTCAAGGACTGGAACAATTGAAAGAGAGATCTCTTTCTTTTCTAACAGGGAAATCAGAGCTTTTTTGAGTGACAATTGTATTGTTTCATTTCATACAAGTAATAAGCCTATTAAACACAGGTGCCTTAAAATCCATCCCAATGCACTGCAATAACTTGAATGAGCTTGTCCTGAAGATAATTCTGGCCCTAAGTGCCAGTAGTTACTGTACATACTTGTCTGATTAATTCCTCCTGACTTACAAAGGCATCCATCATGTCACAAGGAACAATATATGAAGCACAGTGTACCTGAATTCTTCCCCTCCCTACGTCATCTCCCCAGCATCTAAAACAGGCTCTTATCATTTGTAATCAGTAATTAATAACAAAGCATTCTCACTAGTGCAGTTCTCCTGCTAAGGTTAATGTAATATTTCATCCCAGGCCAGCTGCTGTTTTACGACTTGCAAGCACGACAATAAGTAATGTTTTTGCATACGAACTCATCCACAGAGTAAATCAATTACTTTCTCTTTCATCAGCAGGCATTTGCTGCAGCAGGGAAGGATAATTAGATACAATATTGTTGTTTACCAACAGCATTATGCTCCCAAAGTTTGGCACTGCACATTGAATTTTCTTCCCTATGTCTCTATTCTGCATCTTTTCCATCATGATGTTTTTAATCTATGATCAATCAAATACTGCAATTAAGAGCTACACTTACCACGCTGCTATTATGTACATGAATGTGCCTACAAAGATCAGTATCAATCACACAGCGTACATTGTCAGTACTGGTCTTCTGGGTCTTTTCATCCATAATGACTTCTGGGTCACTTCTCATCCACAGAAGGACGCACATACTCTTACGAATATTCATCCCAAATGCAAAGCATCAATAAATTCTAATGTATTGTTCTCCAAGCTGTACTATTTCTTGTACTCCAAAGTTCACATCAGGCTGCCCAAGGAAATGGTGGAGTCACCGTCCCTGGAGACGTTCAAGAACCATGTGGATGTGGCACCGAGGGACATGATTAGTGGGCATAGTGGGGATAGTGGGGATAGGCTGATGGCTGGACTGGAAAATCTTAGTGGTCTTTTCCAATCTTAATGACTCTATCGGGGTATTACTGTCCTTCTGAGAAAATAAAGCAGCCAGAATATATACACGTGAAAAGAGCAGAAAAGTTAGTGTACAGCACTGGTGTATTCTTCCTTTCTTACTGAAACTGGCAAGTCACATTTTTTCCCCTCCTCTTGATTGCTATAACTGTTTGGCAACTCAAGACTCTTCTTGCATGACGTAGCCGACAAAGACATATGCTTGGCTCAGGAAGCCCGTGAGCCACAGGCTGTTGTGTGCTGGTAGAGCATCGTGAGTCATTTATCCTTCTGGTAGTCTGCCCTGGTCACCTGCTGTCAGTGACAAACCGGACTTTTCATCTTACTCAGTGACCTGCCCTTTGCTTCTTGTATTTCTAAGAATAAAAAGTTGCTGAACACAGAAATAAGCTGCAGAGCTCCCAGTATCTCAAGATCACCAAGGGCAGAAAGACTGTTTTAAGCATTTGAACCTTTGATTCAAAGTGCTGCGGACAACATGTACACAGAGTCAGACCACAAAACTTCCCACAAACCTCTGTCCACTAACAGTTGCAGTTGACTAGGGTCATTCTAGTGAGCAGAAATCAACTTGAAGATGGGAAATTACCAACCCAGATGAAAGTTAAGGGATGTGGGCTGAACTGGGCTGATGTTTGCATATGCTATCCAGACAGCTTGAGCCACAGATAACCATACAACATCTCCAAAAAAGGAGCACTTGCGGCCTGAAGTGACTAAAGATGTATAAACACTGTCTGCAAGGCAGCAGCTCACTTTGTTTTCACTTGGCAGGAAGGAAGGGGAGAAAAAAAGTGGACATAATAAAAGAAATGGGTCATTTTGGAATGACTGCTCTGAAACAGTCCAATACAATTTCATAACACAAAGGCAATGTGAGGTCTACAGCTCTGACTCACCAGGTTTAGCAACTCATGAGGCAACCTGGCTCCCGTTACTCCAAAAAGCAGCCACTTAGAAGTGCGGTTCCTCAACAAAAAGAAATGTGTTTGAAAAGGAAAGTAACAAATGACAAACAGTTTGACCTTTGGTTAAACAGTCAGGTTGACTCATTAGTCAGTTAGTTAGGCAATGTGTCAAACTAGAAATAGAAACAAAGTTGTCCTTGGGATGTGGATCCTAATGGATAAAGTGTTGTATCTCTGCCATGCTGCTTGCACCAGTGTAGGTAGTTAGATGAGACAAAGATTTCCTGGGAATTAGGCATTAACCTTGACAACGAGAAGACAAATTCTGACTTAAAGGTGCAGTTATTTCCTTTCCTTTAACATTAGGTCTATTTTGGCTTGCAATATGTTGTAATTCAGTAGCATTTTCATTGCTTCAAACAAATCCACGTCAACCACTAATGGTGCACAAGCCTCAAGTACAATGTTAACTGATTCTGAAGTTCTACTAACTCCAGCTCAACGAGCCGATACCCAATTATCTGTTATTTTTGGAGTAATGGGGCTGTACTCAGTCATGCAGATCACAAGACACAGTTCCATATGTTGTCTTCCAAGAAAAAATTTGAAAAATATTTGTTTATCCAGGTTCTTAAATTCCTGCGGTTTGATATACAAAAAAATAAAAAATAAGAAGTCAATATGCAACGCAAACTTGTAACTGAACACAGATGAAGAGCCTTGCAGGAATGCGACATCTAGATTTTCTCTTTTGCAACTATGCCACTTTACAACTACCTGTCCGAAGGAAAATTGTTCTAGTTAATACAGATCCAAGTTGGCTTTTTAACAAACCCATTAAAGAAATCAGCCATTTCATTCAGCCCTCAAAATTTGCCACTGGTACCTCTGCACCTTATTAGTAATTTCTAACTAAAAATGAAAGAAAAAAAGATAATAGAGTCTCAGCGACATGCTGCACGCTGTCTGCATGTACTCAGGGACCACACTTTCACTTACTCATTGTAAATCCAGTTGAGTTATATTGACTTTTCTTTCCCTAATGGTATATTAGTGCTCACAAAAAAAAATCTTGCAGTAAAAGCCTTAGAGAAGAAACCTTCTGTCCACAGACAAATGTACTTCTTATTTTGTGCCCTATTAAGAAGGAGAAAGAGCAGAAGTATTGTTCCTACTTTTACAATACCCAGAAGGCCAGGCACTCAACTATGACAGAAATAACACATGGGCTTTGTCATAGACACTTAATTTGATCCTAACTCAGTCCTATCTCCACCCCATTTATTCCCTTCTTCTCCATCAAGCATCTGAACAATTACGATCAGTCCACTGAAAATCTAACTGCAGTTCTCAAAAATTCAGCTCCTGTACACCACTGGTTCAGTCACCCTTAGATCACTGCTACATTTGAATTTATTCAAGTCCAAAATTTCCTCTTCTCCCTCTCCTTTTCGTTTTTCTTTTCACGATCATTCACAAAGCCAAAAAGAGTCTTAAAAGACAAACGGTGACATCCGCAACCAACCCAAACAACTCCATAGATGGAAACAAAACAGTGCAGGATCAGAAAGCTGTTATATGTCAACACAGTAAATACCCACAGTCAAATCCTCAGCTGCTGTAAGTCAACCTGTCTCCATCTGATTTTACAAAGGCAGTGCAACCTTATGCCGAACACACAGTAAAAAGTCTTATCATATTAAAATACAGCATTTTAAATCTGAGAGATATTTGACCCTATCTAGCACTTAATTTTCAACTGACTGTGTTGTCATCTGCCCCTTGATATGAAGCAGCCAGGAGGAGGCTGCAAGCTAGGATAAATGGGCCCTAATATCATCTCAAAGCAGGGAGCCAGCTGGGACAATAAAGTCCCTTTCTCTGCCTACCTCTCCTGGGGTTGTTGGAGACAGCCCAGGAACAGCAGCATAGAATTTAGATATGGTTGTGTACTGCTGCCTACCTGAGGAAACCTGAAGCACGTGGAAAGTACTGCATAGCAGAGGATGATGAGCCATAGCTGGGTTCTCCTATTACTAGGTCATGCAAAAAACATGCATCTGAACACACCAGATATTCGAAGTTTCTTTAAAGTCACCCTTAAAGATTTACCACTGCATCTAGCTTGTAGCAGTCCAAAGCCATAGCTGCAGGGCTTCTTGCACTATGTTCTCAGCACCTGGAATTCAACAGGTTTTGAACATCAAGAGTTAAAGATCTACTAGATGTTTCAATTATATGTATCAGTAAGGGAGAGATCTTGCTTACAAATTCTTCTGCATATGTATTTTATCAGCTTCTGAGCTGACTTCACAAATGGCCAATCATGACTGCTTCAGTCAGGAACTGCAGAGACCAATTAGGGGCCCAATCTCCACTCCCCTCCTCACTACTACTCGTGAACAACTGGAAGACAAGAACTCCACTGTCAAAATACAGACCTGTCTCCCATCTGTCACTTAAGAAAGGTGAGACAGACATTTCTTTGGGCAAAAATGCAAAAAAGAAATATGAGCCACATATTTGAAGGAATATTCTAGGGGTCATTTCCAGACTGATGTCTTTTATGTCAGCCTCTACTTGCTGCCTCTTCTTGTTCCTGCATGCACTTGCTTGCCTGATATATCACTCAGTGTCTGCAATATTACTGTCTGCAGCGTGCAAGGCCCCGTCTAAAAAGTAAGTAAATACCTACTAAAAACAAAGAAAGAAACAAAACATAAAAGCTTGACGAGAAGGGGTGTCACTGAGCAGATGGAAACACTTCAGAATGAAAAATGTCATCTGCTTAGTTCAACACTGGCTGCAAGAAATGCTGTGCTTACTCAAACATTGACTTTTCTGCCTACCTCCTAGGAGAGCCCAGAAAGGCAGGCAGATGCTTTACTTGGTCAAGGCATGCAGAAAGGAAGGAGAGGTGGCAATGAAGTTGCCAGCTGCATCCTCTGCTTCAGGAAGCTCAGCTGACAACAAAGCTTGCCAGGGGCACTGGGATTACAGCCCTTCAATGGATGGAGATGATTCTCTCTCATGGGGTTATGTTTAACAATGTTAAAGGGTCAGTTAAAATCTCCTTACACACTGCATACCCCAGAGAGAACAATCAAATGTACAGTTTCTTCCCTTACCCATCCTTCTTGAGCATTTGCAAAGAGTATTTAAATATTTAAATCTGACCCACAAATTCTAATATTTCTCCTTTGTAGCACCCAACTGTTACTCATCAGGGCTCTTAACACTTTCCATTTATGCAACACTGCCTCCTACAATGGTCAATAAAGGCCAGTATATTAGTATGATAAGCTCATGCTCCCAGCCATGCACAAAATTCCAATTGAATTAGAAAGTCATCCTATATTCAAGAAAAGCACACTGTGGAGTAAATGGAGCTTAACTACTTTATGTATCAAATATTACATATCTTTGGGTTGTTGTCAGTTCTTCATATAAATACTTTAAATCACTTAGATTTCATTTTGCACACTGTATAAGCGAGCCTCTTCATAATCAAACAGTATTTAAAAGCATTTACTGGCTTGTTAAATCTAACAAGTTAGATTTATTGGGATAGTCACTTTCCTTAACAGCCTATTTAGTCAAACTCACTGTATTCATTGATGTATAAATGTATAATAGGCGGTTGTTAAACTTTAATAAATATGCTTAATAGTCAGCTGGCATTTTCTCTCAATGGCAGCACTTCCCCTCAGTTGCCAACAGGAAATGCTGTTCCTGAATGTGCCGATTCATGCCACGTGTAGGGAATAAATCGATCCAGGAGAACAAATGGGAGTACAAATTCCAGATAACTTTCCTGTTCTTCACATCGAAGGGAGACTGCTGTAAACTCCCATCAAGACCATCAGGTGTCAAATAATGCACAGTGTAAGGAAGAGCGTTAGCTACTGTGAAGAAATGAACCAGGACAGGATGGGCAACTGGCTACCTAAAAAACCATACAAATGACTTTCATATATTACTATTGCAATTTTCTGCCTTCCTGCACTTGCTGATTCATGTACAGCACGTTACCTACTCTCACCCCACCCTGCCGCTCTGTGTGTTGATCAATCGATTAAATTAGGATGCTTCAGCATCTTTCCAGGAGATCAAAAATACTTTAAGGCTATTAGGTGCCTAAGAAAAATACTTTGAGGAATCTGCATCATTAGACAACCAAAAATCATCAGAAATCAGGCCCTTAGCTCAAACCGCAGAACTGCAAGTCCCAGGATCATTTCTCCAAGCACACAGCAGTTACTGCATATACATGATAAAACAAACAAACTAACAAAAAAACAAACAAACAAACAAACAAACAAACAAACAAAAAACAGACCAAAACACCTTTAACTTAAGTACACCAGGCAGGAAAGTTTGATCGTAGCCACAAGACGCTCACCTGGGTGGGATTATACAGTTCCTGGAGTGGGCTTCTGGATCCTTTCCGGCAGCAAATGTCCATCCCAAATGGATTTCTACGCATTACTGCAAGGGGAAATTGAAATTAATACAGGTTAGCAACACTGGTTGGCAGTAATCAATTGCAATACATACAGCAAGAACAGATTTTCTGATAAATTGGGGATTTCTACAGACATCATTAATTCCTAGTCTGTAAAAATTATCCAAGAGTTAAATCTTTGATCTACTGTGGAAGGTACTAAAACAAAGCTTTCTAGTTCTCATCTTATAAGAGCTGTTACCCCAAAGCTTCCAGCTGGAATGCCCCAGAGTTCTGGCACAAGTACTAAAGCCAAAGTGACCCCATTTTGAGTAGTGGTAGGTACCTCTTCCTTGATCATCGTGGACCAGTTGGATAAATTCCTACAACTGACATCTCCAAGAGGCAACGTTTGAGCCTCTCTGAGCCCAAATACAGAGGACCACAGGATACTAATATTAAAACACTTCAAAGCTTCTGGCCTATAGCTTTGGCTTGTCCTGGAACAGATGCTCAGCAGTATTGCAATACACATACAGCCAATCACTGCTGCGTTTTCTTGATCCAAACTGTATTTAGCTCTATTTATTGCAACTGAATATTTAATTGGTCTGAAAATCAACACAGACTGCTATTCCTGCTGGACACAAGCAAATTTTCAAACTAAAGGCTTTGTCAGAGGGCTGATCCAGGATCATTTTGGATAGTAAGTCTTTCCATTAGAGATTCTGATCTAAGACCCAGCAGGCACAGAGATCACCAGTTTCAGGTTAGACCCTGCACAGGCAGACAAGTTTAAATAAGGAGCTATTTCGCTTCAACCACACTCCATGTTTTACATAAGAGGGGCTTATAAACAGAAGGGAAATCAACTTTTTACACAGGTGGATAGTGATAGGACAAGGGGGAAGGCCTTAAACTAGAAGAGAAGAAATTGAGGTTAGATATCATGGGAATGTTCCACTGAGAGGGCAGCAAGACACTGGCACAGGCTGTCCAGAGCATTTTGGGTGCCCCATCCCTGGAGGAGCTCAAGGGCAGGTTGGATGGGGCCCTGGGCAGCCTGGCATCATTTGCCAGATTTTGCAGTAGGAAACTGCTGAAGTGTCCTGCAGTAATGAGTGTGAACTGCAGCGCTGACAGAAATACTATTGCAGGTGTCAGGCCAAGAGCTAGAGAATACTGTCAAGCTACATTTTAAAACAGAGTGCTTGTACACGATCATAATCAATATGTCAAATAGTATGAACACGTGTAAGAGTTTCCACGCAGACAGAACACTGCATGCAGCTCCAGTCGGGAGACATAACAGCCTCCTTCACTCAGACCGTATCTATTTTTAAATTGAAGGTAATCACCTCGTAATGTGCCATGTCGCTTTTTCCCTGAGCAAACAACCATTCGGTGTGTCTTCTAACAGGGCTCAGACATACATGCTTAGTAAGGAAAGAAGCTAAATGTTTTCTTCGCAGTTAGAATAGCAATAAGAGGCTGCAATTTTTATGTTTAAATACCTGATAAGCTTCTGAGCCTTTCTAGACATGCAGCCAAATGTTGCAATTGCTCTGCTGTAGCGGCAGTGTGCCTGGTTAAAAGTTAACTCTAAAAATGTTTAAAACCACTAAAACTTTAGAAAAGAATTTCGTGAGCAATGTCAGCTTCTGGTGTCTGGAAGTGGCATGAGGAAGAAAATCCTACAGTCAGGATGTGAGACACCCTCAGCGGCTGTTCACTGCACTTTGATTAACCAGGGTTCTGAAACACTGATTCTTTGTTCCAAAATGAAGAACTTCAGAGTGCTGTTTCCTAATTTCCCTCGTACTTCACTTTTCATTTCCATTAAATGCAATCAACAGTAATTTGCATAAATGCATCCCTTCCTGCTTCACTTAACCAGCAGGTATCAACACAGCAACACGTTACATGCAGCAAGAGCAGCCAAAACCATGAAGTTATTTGCACATCGTGTAAGATCTGATTCCCAAAGATAAACAAACAAGAAAGCAACTGTCTCCCCAGAAAAGCTAAATACTCACATCAAACTTAAGTCACAGAAACCACTGAATCCTTGTTATGAATCCCAATATTACTTAATGGGTGTGTTTTTCCAATAAAGCTTTTAGAACATGACTGTGGAGTTAGCATGGCAACACAGCAGCTCTACACATGGCTCGCTTCCCCACACATCATCTGTGACAGCACATGCTGCTGCAGCTGTAAGCAGCAACTCTGTATGCACCTGGATAATGCTTATGCCTGGAATGTAACCTCAGCATTGACATAAATGGGAACATTCCCCCTTCCTGAGTAGAAATTGCACTCATACCTTAGGTGAATAGCTACTACAAAGGATCATATAAAGATTTCAGAATGCTTTCTAGCACATCCGTGGAAAACTAACCCTTGGGGTCCCTGCAAACTGTTTTCTGCTGTCTCAGCTCCTCTGAGGCAGCACTGTATTGTGTCCATGACATGACCTCTTTGATTTATAGCAATCTGCAGTAAGGAAACCATAGTGTGGGTGCAAACTGCAGTTATACTAATTTCAACAACACTGTCACTCAGACTCCTTCACACTATTGTGACAGTGAAAATTAGAAATCAAGCCCTTTATCTTCACCAAATCTTCTTATTAACATAGTAAATATCGAAATTTACATTTTATGGCTTGGGCTGATCTCCATCCATAATTATAGTTAATTATAATCTAACGGGAAGTAGTGCATATGCATGGCTCCAAGGACTGATTAAAAGATCCCGTTCAGGCACACCAAGTGGGAGAAGCAGCTGACAACAGTAGATAATGCCTTGAATGATTAAAGAGTGCTGTTAATACTGCAACTGCAGCAGAATCAGCAATGCCCTGAATTCAGCCAGGACTGCGAGCAACTGAACGAACTGTTAGCTTGTCACTTTAATACAAGGACTGTAAAGAGACAAACTTTCTTCTCTCTTTAGGAATGACTCATTCACAATGAAATTTTGCTCCTATTTACTAAAATCTGTGCAATCAGAACCAAAAAGGGCACCTTCTCACAAGCGTCAGAAGAGCAAGTGACGCCATTTCTCATAAGCCTGTTGGATCAAGTAACAAAGGCCACTCTGCAGTAAGAGCCACCCAAAGTAATTGCCACTTCTTTCACTGCTCTGAGAGAAACAAGTAAGTGACATTTGAAGTGCTGAGTATACAAAATAAGCCACCTATACCACTCCCATTCTAAACTTAGCAAATGTCAGATGCTCCCATTTCCTAGATTTCTGTAGAATAAAAGATCCCTGCTTGCTTTCTAGCAACAACTTTGCTATTTGGTAATGTTTAATTTACACTGCTTTTAGGATCCTAATTACTCCCGGCTTGCAAGACAACAAAAAACAAATGCAAAAACACTACCTCCATTCAATGTCTCTTAAGTATACTATCTCTTATCATAAACATTTGAGAAAAAATCTGAGGTTGTATTAATATTTAATTTTTTCATTACACTGGTCTGAAGTACAAAGACAAAATTCCTTAATACAGCATTGCTGAAAGCTGCTATGCATAATTCATTGCATTTATTTGGGAAAGAAGACGTCTTGTGAGGAAAAAGAGCAAAATATGGCACTGGAAGTAGTATGCTGAGACTCCTACTGAAGATGTGATCCCATTCTTGTTTTAAAGAAAGAAGCTATTGACAATTCAAATACACTTTCAGTCTGAGTTAATGTTTTCCATGGAGCCACATTCAATTGACAGCAATGAGCAGGTACAAAAGATAGCACCTTATCCTAGAGCCACAAACAGCCGGGAAGGGCTAAACATTCGTTAAACATTCTCTACTCAACAAAGACAGAAAAACCAGTGCAATTTGGCCCAGCAAGATAGTGGCAGCAAAACACGTCTGGTGTCTCCAGACACATTTAACTGTGCCACTGTCCTCAAGCTTCCTCAATTCTTAAAGCAAATTAAGAATAATTTAATTACACTCAGACTGAAGATTCAGAGATTCTCTTAGGCTGAAGATTTGGATGTGGTCTGTCTTCCAAATGCCAGCATAGATGTTTGCAATGCCCCCAAAGCAGCAGAGAAAAATACTTCCAAAAGCACCAGCTATGCAAATACAAGCCAAGCACAGCTCAACACGTATTTTGCACACGTAACGCTCTTCAAGCATGAAGATACTAAGTTGAAATAAGTGACCCAAGGAAGCATTCTTCTTCCAGAGTCTGTCAGAGGCTTTTGGACTGAATATATGGCAATTTGTAAAGTCCTGTTCACATACCTCTTGGGTTCTTAGCTAAAATCATGATGAACAAGCTTGTCATTAACGGGATCATTCTGCTTCAGGAAAACAAGCCTTCTGTAATAATTTACAACAATCTGTTCTGCAAGACTTCACTTAAGCAAAGTCCAAATTGCAGACAAAAATCAGAAACTCAGCAGAAAACTAAAGACTGCCCTTATTTCAAACTTCATAAAAATTCCTATGATTGCTTTAGCAGACTGATCAGGCTAAAGACACTGAATAGTATTATAGGGTTATTTTTCAATCAGCAGCCAGGAGAACAAAGAGTGAATGCAAATGTTGGCACACAGCACCAGCTCCAGAGCCTCAGTAACAATATTTCAGATAGCTCCCTGGCATTCACACAAGATCAACTCATCCTTCACAAAGATCAACAGATGGATAGTAACGTTTTGGGATGTTTGGGACCTTGCACTGCGTTGTACTCAGCAGAAGATTTTAGTCTGTATTATTGGTCCTTGATATGGATACTACAGGTATAAAGATTTATGACAAAACTCTTGACAGGACTCTTTTGTTTTCTTAAGACAAAACTGCAGCTTTTTTTGTCGGACACTGAGCAATCTATTTTTAGAAAGTAAAAGTCAGACTAAGTACTGTATGTGAGCACACCAAAGTCTTAAATGCAGAAAATGAAGCTATATTTTTTTCCCTACGTTACTGCAGAATTAGATTGTACCTCATGCCTTACAGTAACTGAAAGCACAGTGTGAAAAACAAGTGCAAGAGCGTGACTGGAGAACCCTACAATGTTAACACCATTGTGCCTCCCAGACAAACCAGAGACCCTACTAAGCTCAATGCTGTATGGATATGGCAAGGATTAAAAAACCCCCAAGGCTCAGAGTTTTAGAGCCCCACCCAAGGAATGGGGATGACGTGTTTTAGTTTAGCAATACTGATTCACTGCCTCCACACATCCACTCTACTCTGTCTGGTGTTTCTACTCCCACTCATCTGCCAGAGGAACCTACCAGAGTAAGAGTGTGGATGGACACAATGACAGTGGAGGTTGAAAAATGAGGTCAACTCCTTAGTGGAATAATTTTGGCTGACACAAGCAGCAAATCCACTTGTTAAGGGACCGTGAGCCAGTGAAGTGACATTCCTCAGTTCACAGAACAGAAAAAGAAATGCATAGAGGTTAAAAACCTGCCCAAAGCAAATTAGTTGTTTCAGATCACTTTCATTTTAGGAAGTGAAGTATCTGTTCCAAGGTACTCATTTAAGCTCCCAGCACCAACAAGGAGCTGCAGCTATAGATTCATCTGTACTCCCATGGAGATGGCCTTCCTCTTCATTCCACTGACCAGCAAGCCTACATGGGTTGAAATTGCATGAAACAAATCCTGGCAGAGCAAAGAAACAAGTCTTAACGTTTGTTTCTGAGTTCTAATCACTAATTACAAAAGTTGTAAATGCCCTCCAAAGAATAGAGACAGATTTAATTACTTTTTGCTTTCGACAGATTTTCAGAAATAACTTCGTATTTTATCCTCTTTGTTCTCAGATTAGCTTGGGGATGGGTTTAATTGGGCACAGTGGGGAAATTAATATCCTTGGTGAAATTACGCAGAGACTTAGATCCTGGGCCACCCTATGGACATTGCATGTGGCATAAATTAACACAACATTTTTCCTGCTAATGAACAATGGTAACTTTTTTCCAGTATTTTTTTTTTTTTTAATGTTAATCCATGTGGAATTTCTTTAGAAGTCTCAAGAAATTATCCACAAACCTAAATTAAGAGACTTTCCCATAGGCTTCACTTCCCACACTAGGAGAGCTCTGTTTTGTTCATCTCTGTCCCACACAGGCAAACATTGCCTTTAATGCAGCAAGGAGATTTTGTGGATGCAAACTATTTCAGACTTGGTCAGAACTTTTCTGATACAGCCTTGTTTTCACTGGCATTGAAATATTTCATGGGTCTATTCTGGATGGGTCACCAGCCACGTCAGCTATCTGTTCATCTCTTTGTACCCCCAGGTTTACACTATCCATTAGTTATGCCACATGCTTCAAAACATTGAAGATTGGGTCTACTTCTGATCTCCCACAACTCTTTCTAAGTCTTCCCAGAAAAAAAAAGAACACATTTTTGTTAAGTTTATGTGGATAGTAAAAAAAAAAAAAACTGTTTCCTTTTCCCAAAAAAGGAAACTTTCTACAAAGGAAGAAGCTAACAATTTGTGATTAGTTTTAACTGTACTTATTTCACAAGAAAACTTATGTACTATGAATTTACATGAATGAACCCCATGTATCCAGTATTTCAAAAGACAAAAAAAACCAAAAACCTCTTTTTCTGATCATTACACTTTTTCTACTTACCCACTACAAGTCAGCCATGCTTTCTGCAAAATGAGGCTGTGATAATCTAGAAATTTTCCAGCCTTTCCAGTGAAGCTTACAGGTTTCCAGAGCTGCCTCCCATCAATTATTAGATGCTCACTATAACAACACAAGCAGGCATATCTGCCTTCAGGTTCTCTTTTTATTGAAGAACTAAATACTTTGTTCAGTTCCTAGCAGCCAAGTTTTCAAGCCTGTAGATAGCTGCCTATCTCCGATCACTCTAATCTAATTTCAAATGAAAACTATGTAAATGTAAATCCAGGGGGAAAGAAAAAGACAAACCTACATTTACATGGTCTTAAAGAATAAGAAGCTAGAACTCAATTTTCTGCAATTCCCACTATTTCCATATTGCTGTCAGGCCCAGTCTACTCAAAGAGTATGCTGTATGAACTCACTCAAAAAAAAAAAAAAAAAAAAAAAAAAAAAAAAAAAAAAAGTGAATGAGAGAAAAACCTTTAAAAGAGGAAGGCTTCTTTAGAAAGCTGTAATTTTTAAAGCATTTATCTTGAATCACAGTCCAAATGAGAAAGATGGCTGCTGCAGCTGCAGTCTATTTGAGCCACTATATCTTTGCTGTTCTTCAACAGATGTGCAGCGAAGATGAAATACAAAATCATGTTTGCTATGGATATACTAAAAAGCGCAGCAAGCCTTCTCACAAGCCAAGCAGAATAGAAAACAAAGCTGCAGCAATCATTTTAGCCCAGAGCAAGGAAATGCTCAGTCTTTTGGTCTCAGCTGGAATGCTGGGGGAAGCGCTACCTGCACACATATGTGCACACCACACTTGACACAAGCAGAATGAAAGGGTCACACACCATTTCTGTTGCACAAACGTGTCCACATGGACAGGGATTTATCCCCTCTGAAGCAGTGCCCCTGATATTTTTAGCGTGACCATATCCTCTTGATACTTTATTGTGACTTATGCACGATAACTTTCTTTTCAAAAAAAATGAAGCATTAAAGAATTTGATAAGCAGGGAAAAAAGTATGAAATCCTGTAGTAATCACTTCCAGAGCGGTCGCTCATAATATCAAAGAGGATTATGGCTGCAGCTTGTTGGATAAGAAGATGACCTCTTACAAAATAAGGATGTAGCTTCCTTGGCAATGTTAAGGCCAAATGCTGATATTAAGAGTACCACAGACAGTAAAGGCCTGATCCTGTGAATTGCAAAACGTCCAGACTAATAATTAATACACAGCTGTGCTGTCCTGTCAATTCTGTTTAAGACTCCTAAACTACAAGTAATCCCAAGGCACAGAGAAGCAATCAGCTCCCCTGTGATATCCCTTACTTCCCCAGCAGCCGGCTGGGCCCACGCCTGCACAACGCTGTGGGCCACCTCCAGCCCCACCAGCTCCTCACCTGCACTGCATGGTGGAAGCTGGAAGCCCTCTTCCAGCAGGATCCACACATCCATACACAGAGGCTGGGAGGCTGCTTTCACACGCTCTTCTTTTTCCCCCCGTTAGCAGCTAGATGTATACAGATAATATTGCTTTCATATGGAAGAATTCTCACATGCGGCTGTTTTGAAATATTCCAAACCACAGATTCCTCAAAACATTTTACATATGAATAGGACACTGTCAGCTCCCTCAGACCCGCACTGCACTTCAGCACACAGAAGAGTAAAACACACATTAGCACTATAAAACTTCAGCTCAATTTGCATAATCTGTATTATCATGATAGAGCCCAGCTTTATAACCAACCTTGGGCGATACACAGAGCGCTTTGGATCTTTCTTTCTCTAAGGAAAAATTCCCCCAACACAAGAAAACCATTCAGAGCTGTGCTTGCCTGGAACCTACTAGTTTTCAGTGGCTGCTTATCTTTCAGCAGTTCAGCCCCTTTCACTATCTCTTCCCATTGCTCCCTTCATTTCAGTATGTTCGCTTAAAACCTCATGTGCATTCTGCCTACAGAAATGCTGTCATGTTCCACACATATCCAAGTGGATAGGCCAAGCAAACCAAACCCAGCTCCCAAGGGCAGTTCAAGAGGAAAAAGGAGTGAATGAGCAAAGACCATGATGTGATTTCACTTTCACGAGAACACTTACAGGAGAATCAAATCAAGCAGTAGTTACACAAGACATACCTGGTATCACCACCAAAAAGGATGCTGGATGTGCTGAGCCTTTTAACCTGACAGAGATTCTTCCTCCAAATGTTAAGGATATACTTTGTAGCAAAACTTTGTAATACAGGTGAGACCACTATGCAAGTAGTTTTTTTTCTTGGATTAAATGGGAATGAAGTAAACTGGTAACATTTTGAGGCCCAGTTTCTGAGGATTTAGAATACAAGATAACTACCTGAGCTTCACTGGTAATAATATTCCCTAATTGGCGTACAAAACAATAACCTTTGGTTTCAGTCACTAACAACCTGCCAAATATCCCAGGATGTTTCTAGTAATGCTGCAGCAGGTGAGCGCTAAGTATCCCAAAATCTAAGATCACTGACAGCACAATAGTGAAGAAAACAGACAAGAAAACAGCTAGACAGAACCTTCCAAGTTTTTCCAAAGGAAAAAAAAAATTCTGTTCTTTCAGTTTGCCAGGTTTCATGTGGAGAGGCATTGAAAGAGCAGGAGACCAAGAAAAAAAATGGAAGAATCCTTGTGAAGAGATCTCTTATGTAGAGAGGTGTTTTTTTTCTCAAGAGGGTCCTTAAAAATAACTGAAGGGTGCAAGACTGAGCTAACCCCGTTAGGTATCTCCTCCAGAGAAGAAAAATTTTACAAGGCCTTACTAACATACATATTCTGGTCTTCTCTATGCACAACTGAAAGCACTGAGAGTCCTGGCCTGACTGCAGTACTGCTTGGAAATGTTTTCATCTTGAAAGCTTAAAAGAAATGCACATGGAATATAAAAACTAGAGGGGAAGGAAGTAAATTCAATGCTTTCAACCCTAAGGGAAGAGTTCATGCAAGAGTGACGGTTTGCTGTTTCCAGATTCATTACTACTGCTTTACACAACTGTAACTGAACAGAGTCTAGTTTCCTCACCAAATAACTGCCAGACTGTACAAATCGAAACCCCTGAATAGAGAGAACCTGTAAGTTACAGTAAGCCTCTCTCTCTGCGTTATTGTAGTTCTTTAAATACTTCCATATTTTAAGACCTCAAGGAACATGGTCTTACATCATAGCTGATGCTTCTTTGGGCACAAGGTTGGACTACAGATATTCTGTAGTTTCTTCTAACCTGAACTAGCCTATGATTCTGCATGTTGGCCCAGTTCAGCACTACATTTTATCTTTCCTGCCACAGTTACATACACTAATATAAATCAAGTCCACGTAACAGCCAAAACATTACAGGTCTGCAGAGTTCAACCATTAGCTATTGCTCATGTTTCTCCTACCCCGCTTACCTTAGACATGTGCAGTCTACCTCTATACCCACTGAAACCCAGAAAGAAGACCCAGTTTCTCCAATGACTAAATTCTGGGGCCACTGAATTAGGACTGTAACTGAACCACTGCTGAAATGTATTAATTACAACACGAGAAAGGATTACTTTGAACAGCAGTTCTAGTCTTGATAACCATTACAACCAAGACCAAAGAAGATGTCCCTAAAAGAACTCTGTTAAGACAGTCCATCTTTCAGATAGACAACTCATCTTGTTTCCAAGTTTGCCCGGAGTTTGCCTTGATTTGACGTCAAACTCTCCTCCCCAAATGTAACTTATTTCTGCCTACCTTCCAGCTGCTGGACCTTGTTATGTGTCTATTCATTCCTCACAGCCACAGCTCTGTGCAGAAATCCATATGCTGTGAGCTAGACACTCTTAACTATCCATCATGCTGAAGCATGTTTTCTAAGGGCTTCCTCACTTTTCTTGCTTTCTTCTGAGCACACTCGAAAATAACACTACTACCTTCTAAAATCAAGGCACCCCTATGCAACACAGTATCACGGCAAAGGTTCTAGCAAGATCCATATGATGAGCAAGTACAAACTTGGCTCTATATTCCACCCTTCCATGGACCAGGGTGGCACTAGCTCTCCTATTGGCCAGGGAGCAGGCAAGCTAGCTGGTTAATCATCATGCTCAAATTGTTTCCAGACCTTCCTTTCAATAGAAAGAGTCCTCTGCTCAGTAAGCATCACCTAGATTTCATTCCTCCGTGCATTCATCCTAATTAAATTCACACTATCTGCTGCAGCCCAAGTCACTAAGTATTCACAACTCTTCTGTATTACTGATGTTATTTTCATCCTCTCCATTTACCATTACCCTAAATCTCATGTCCTCTGAAAACAGTAAATGACTGTGTTTTTCTCTGGGTCATAAAGTAGAACACTGAACTATTAACAGCGCCAAATCTGGTCCCCTGAGGATCTCTAGGGAAGCGTTATCTGCTCAGTGATGACTTCCCAGTTACAGCTATTTTTACAAACTGTCAAACATGTTTTGAATTAGTATTATGCATACCAGATTGATACACGTTCACTTGCCAACTTCGCTTTTGTTTTATTCATTTCCAAATGCATCAGTATAGGAGTAATTCTGACATGTAAATATTCTTGTATCATTAAAACAAAGAGGATGATCACATTGGAGAGTGCATTTTAAAACATTTGTTTGCAGGAAATGCTCTAGGTTGGTTGTCTATCTTCAACCTTTCAAGTCTATCAAGGTTCCTGTGATGTATTAGGGCATCACATCACTCTCAACTCTGCATGGGTTAATTTTGTCACAAGTTCTTGCAAGCTAGAAGAATGAAACTGTTTTTCAATAAAAAAATTTACATTTTCATCTCAAAAATATAAAACATCATAAAAACTGCAGTTTAACTAATGCTTTCTAAAGCCACAGAGCTGAACTGGAGACAGGAAGGACCTGGAGGGAGCAATCTCAGAATGCTGCTGCTTTTGAGGTAATCCTTACATTTTATGCTGAAAATTCCATTTGTCTTGATTAAATATTAATCAGCCATTATCAAGGAGGCATATATAAAAGCTCTGTTAAATAATAAAACCCAACAAATAAAAAAAACTGATTTCATTTCACACTTGCAATAGGGGGTTGCCACATCATCCCTCTCCAAGCTCAGATAAACCATACCAGCACCACAGATGTGAACAGATCTGTGCCTCTCCACGAGCCAGGAATCACACCTGAACAGCTTATGGTAAAAGGAAGATTCATTGAGATCGACTGCTCGAGTCCCCAGCAGGCAAAGCAGTTATAGCACGGGATTCAGTGGGGAAAGACACCATTTGTGTGCATATGTGCACTTATTCATGGAGGCATGATATGAGTGACTATATTACAACTACACATGAGTGAATGCACACATGCATTATTGATGCTGACATAGCACACCAGTGTTTTACACACCACCAGATGCTGGAATTTTTCTATCTTGTAATTACTTCACTTTCAAGAGCTGTAACATGCTGCATCACGTCTTACTGTTCAAAGACACTATGTCATTATCACGGCTTATCTTTGCCCTTCTCTATTTCTTATGCCTATTGCATTACAGAGTTTCCAGGCTGAAAGTTTAAATAACATTCAAATAAAATTGCTATGTGAATTTTCCATCCAGTAGTAGTCTCTTATTTAATAACCTATTTTTCCAGAACAAACTGCTTTTTAACTCTCCTATTTAATCAATCTCCTGTCAAAATTTCCTGTCAAATTTATTCCATTTTTTCTGAAACCTTTATCTGTGCTCCCTTAACTTTAGTTCTATCTTTTTTCCCCTCACCAACTTATTCCCTTCAGCACTGTGCTGTTGTCCCCACACAATCCCCCACCAGACTTTCAGGCTCACTCCCTGCTAATAATTTCTCTTCCCTCACCTTTCCTAGCCCACTCCACCATCAAGCTTCCTTTCTCCACCTTCCCGAAGCCACAAGCTGAGGAAGACCCCAGATGCAGCCTACCCCACAAACAAGGGAAGGGAAACCAGGTCCCCCACTCAGCCCATCACAAGAAGTGATGAAGGGTGATGGGAGACAGAAGGTTGCAATGGCATGGGATCTTGGCTGGGTCTTGGCTTCAGCTGTTAGAGAGGAATCAGCAAGTAGCCCTCTGCCATGTGTCACCCTGGAGTTTCCAGGGCTTTAATCTGTTCCTGAGCCCAGCACCCCTCTTTCTCCATTTCAGAATCACAGAATCATTGAAGTTAGGAAAGACCGCTAAGGTCACCTAGTCGAACACCAAGCCATCCCCACTATCTGTGTCCCTCAGTGCCATATCCACACAGTTCTGGAACACCTCCAGGATGGTGAGACTCCACCACCTTCCCGGGCAGCCTGTGAAGAAATTTTTCCCTAATATTCAATCTAAACCTCCTGAGCATCTCATTGCCCGGCTCAGAACTCCCTTCATCTGTTGCTAAGACGCCCCATGCACACAGAAGCGCTAAACTAGATGAACTACACAAAAAAAACAACAGAAGGAACAAAAGGCTTCAGAGGCAGGAAAATTACAAGGACGGGGTGGCCATGAGGCATGCCTGCTTTTATTTATAGCTTTTACTTGGCGCTTTGTTTTTATTGTAGCTATGCAGTTAAGAAAGATGACAGAGTTCGAGGTCAAGAGTGCTGTTGTGGGCACAGAAAGGCATCATTAGACCAGAGCAGAGTGCCTGCCAGATCAGAGCTGCTGAGTGCCTGCTCTCCATTTTACATGCTGTCTTCCTATTCTATATTACAAACGTTTAAACAAAAAACAACCTCCCTCGCAATTAAAGGCAGCTAGTATGAAAAATAGTCTAAGACTTCATATGTTACTTTAAAACAGAATGCACCAGAAATTTAGTTGTCCCACCAAAGATCCCCTCCTCAGCATCAGAAAAAAAAAACAAAAACATTTGAGGCAAATACAAATTGTCAAAATGAAGACAGACTCAGACCTCTCCTTCAGCTACGAACGATTTCCTGAAATGATGGAACCCCAAATACAAAAGAAAATGAGAAGACCCCACTGGCATTAATACTGTGGAAACCATATTTGCTGTATTTGCTGCCAAGTATGTACTAATTTCTAATGAAAGCTGAATATGCATATCAAAGAAAAAAAATTCAAACCACCAGTATGGGCTAATTTTGCCATTCAAGATATTAGCTGTATTTTTTTTGTTCTTTTTGTTGTCACAGAATAAGGGAGAATATAAAAGCCTACCTAAATAAGGGAGTGAACCTGAAAAATCACAGCTTCTAATCATCCTGAGGTAATTGCAAAGCAAGAAAAGGGTGTAGGGCGAAGGTAACCTGTGATTCATTTAGATCCTCCCACATGAACATGATTTATTCTTTGCTCTGCAGATGTTCATTTGTGTCCTCTTTATACTATGGAGAAATTAAAATACAGAGTGTTTTGGTATATACTCTGCTTACAGCATCAGGACAAATCTCTCTGTTTCTGCTGCAGCTCTTCCCTCAAAAGAGAGGAGAACAGATCTAATGCCTATGCCCACCAGCAGCCACACCAACCCCAGCACCCTCGGGATGTCATTTAATTCGTGACTGGCTAAAAATGTTCAAAGTAGGAGAAAAACAGATTGTTATGCAGGCTCTCTTCTCTCTGTGCTGCATTACCACCATTCTCTTGCCATATGCACAGCGGTGTTCAAACCAACTATCCCAGGCTGAACAAAGTTCAAGCTTTTAGGAATAATATGTGGTTGGGGATTTGGTGTGAACTTCCTTTATAAACTTCCACTTATGGGCTTGTTCATAACGGTGACGGCATCATTCAGCTTTCCAAGCATCTCCCCCACAGCAGCTAGTGTCTCCCTCTGGACAATGCAAAACCAGCCATCTTTTCTACACTCAGAGTGCTCCAGAAAGCTCCTGCCAGAGAAGATTCACCTCCACACTCAGGACTCCCTGTTTGAAGTTATAAAGGCTCAGATTGCTGGTGCTGGCTCTGCCTACAGAGCTTTGTCCTATCAGTTTGCAGAGCATTGCAGCTATTTGTCAAACATATATTTAAACATATTTGACTTTTCTTTTCAAAAAGTAGCTAAGGGTCAAGTCATCCCTCTCCTCCAAGCCAACTCCAATTGAAGTGCATAGGGCGCAGAGAGGAATGGAGAAACAAATTCAAAGCACAGCCGGTCCCAAGCAAGCGCAAGGATTTCTTTCATCTGTCAGCTATTCTTACAGCCAAAACACAGTTAAGTTATGCACATGACTAAAGGTTTCCAGCATCAGGGTTTTCCCAGAGCTATTTGTCTAATCAAAAAGTCAACAAGCTACATCACAGCTTTTTATTGCAATGACAACACTGAAGGGGGAAAAGAAGCAAAACTTCATTTCCTTTCTCTACTGTTTTTTTTTCTTCTTTTTTAAAAAGAATAGCCACTGTTTCAAATAGCATCTGCTTGTTCCCTGCAGACAAAACAAAACACAGACTTCTTCACTCTCTTCAAAGGAGAGATTAGACATTCAGATAGACTTTAATATTGACAAGTCAGTAATCAAAATGGTTCTTTGAAACCCAAACAGCATTTTTCTTCCCAAGCACCCAGACACAACATGGGAAGAGCTCTGTACCCTTTACCCAGGCTCCATGAGCTCCTTCACAGAAGCAGCTGCCCTCAAAACAATGCCACTCCTCCTCCACACAGCAAAGCTTTGCTCAGGATTAAGGGGGGGGAAATGTCTGATAAGCACATGATTTTTCACTGGCCACATCAAGCATAATATGCGGATGGCATAAGCCAAAAGATGACTTCCAGCTACCCAGCAACATGTAGCCATTAAAAGCAGTCATCAGAACCAGGCACCACGCTAACAGTGCATGGGGAGAAGGCCAGCCTCGTTGCCTGGCTCTAGGAACATCCCTGTCCATGCATTAACACCTCAAATGAGCGTCTGTGTAAATCTCACTCCCAAAATCGCATGGGAGGGCAATAGGAGCAGCACAAACTGCAGGCCACGTGCAACGGTTACTAACGATACCATTTATTTCTGACATATATTGCACTGCAGTAAGCAGCACTGCTGTTTGGCTAGAGAAGCATGAAGCAGAGTGAGAACTTTTCTGCCTCCCTAAAGCTCCTTTCCTTCCCAAGGTGTTTCTCCTCTACAGTGGTGTACGGGAACTATGAATCAGCCTGAACCTCTGATTGATCACCTGAGGCAAGCAATGAGTCAGCCCTGGGAGCACGGGTGAAGGCAATTCACCTGTGCTGCTGGAACGGGTGGAGCCTGGCTCCACCTCTCCTAGACCCATTTAAGAGCTGACTACCAGTGGGGAAGGGTCTCTTCTGGAAAGCCTTCCTTCTAGTGAGCTCAGGACAAAAGTAAGCCCTCTATCTATTCTTTTTGGAGTAATAATCTGCTTAGTCAAATTCTCTTGTATATTTCTTAATTATAACATGTGTATATTCATTGATTATACAAATAGAGTAAAAGTAAATTGAGAAAAAAATTGTTGTTTTTTTTTTTTTTTACAGCCCAAGAGAGGGGGGAAAAAAAAGAAAACATAAAGGTGCCAGGTACCAGCAAAAACATCTATTGGCTTTTCAAAGGTATACATCAAGCTACATCTGTGTTAACTATAGCTGCTTATCTCTCTCCTTAACTTTCCTCCCTTACAGGTGACAGCAAGGACAACTCTTATTTCTGGCATGAAGAATTTCAGAGTTACTAAACTGCAGAACAGCTGGTATTTAAAGATAAAAGAACATAGCTGATGTTAAAATATACCATATCTAAAACTGAGCATTCAAGAGCAACTTTGGCACAAAAACGCTCAGCTTCAGATTCCTTATGAAAAGAATCTATACATTAGTACTTGTCTGCATTTAAATGTCACACAGAACAGCTCATATTTATTTAGTAGGAGCTAACCAATTTAACTTGTGAAGGACTAAATCCAGTTACAGCTTTATTCTGCACCACCACTGTCATCTTCATATACTCTGTGCCCTTTTATTAACTCTGAGCATGTGCTTTTCAAAACCAATGGGCTTAAGCTTTGGGTCTTATCCAGACAGCAAAGAGCCCCATGGTTTGTGCACTGCAGTGGAACTTGCATCTGGCCCCAGTGCTGGATCCTTCACAGCTTTCCTATGTAACCCTTCGTAATGCTACAACAGGATGGAAAGTACTACAATAACAGTGGGGTAGCAAAGTCTTTGGCTACAGCAAATAAGAACATGCCCAAATGCAGCAGCCACAGCTGCAGACACGAAGGAAAAAACACTGCTTGCCTTTGGAAGGCCTCAAGTAGGCAAGGATTCTCAGCAAAAGATGCCCCTGCACCCTCTGCCAACCCTTAAATGAGGTCTTGGAAGGGATAGATCCTGGCTTCACCCTTTACTTTCATTGCATTGCATGTACCTGAGGTCCCGTAGGTTGGCCTTGCCTTCCCACCAGGTGCTCAATCACTGGTTCAGGCTATGACTTTGCATTTCTGCTACACCCTTGGAATATCACTTTAGCCAGAATGTGGCTATATAATGAAGTACTTGCCTTGCATCGTGTATACGAGTAGAAAATCAATACAAATATCTTGCTGAAGTGACACATCCATAACTTAATGAAGGTCAGAAAGCAAACTGGTGGCAGCAGGAAATATAGAAGAGATCTTCTGATTTCAGGATCAATTTCCTTAATCTCCAGGCCACGTTAGCATGAATTAACAAGGGAAACAATGGTCTGAATCATTCCGGTGATCAGGTAATGTGTCCCAATTCTGTTGCTGTTACATTTGTTGGCTCAAAGCACCAATTTCCACCCCCATGCCACTTGCCCAACAATTTCTGCCCTTGGGAAAAAGTAATCAAGTATGATAAGGATGACAATCATAATTAGCTTAAAATACAGGCCCGTTGGCAAGCACTGAGAACACATTTTAATATAAAGAGCTAATAAGGGAGTAAGACTAAAGCAATAGAATTTTTAGGTTAATTGAATATGGAAATCCAAATGCAAATTATGAGAAATGATCATTTTAGGAATCAGTAGGAATTCCCTTTACATAAATTACTCTTTAAATACTTAAGATCACACTTGAACCTCATTAGAAATCAGTGTTTAATTTCTGTACTTCTATAACCTGAGAAAACATTTGTAAAATGCATGTAGCCAAGTCAGTTCTATTTTGGTCTCAAAATATGGGCAGGAAGAAGTGGACAAAGACCAAACAAGGTACAAGACCATCTGATTTCAGTCACTGACCTTCCATGAGCTACCTGTCATAAAGTCCATTGCTTGCCAGAGGAGAAAGAAGGACAGACCCAAAGGGTTGAAGGTGACTCTGTAACAGCAACAAGCTATGAATTAAATCACATTAGCACCACCTCTGTATTTTAGATAAATGTACTGGTAAAAGAAAATGTCTATCTTCTGCCATTTTTTACAGTTAAGCAATTACTGGTCTGCTGGAAGGATGCCAGCTGTCAGTATTTCTGTCAAACTGACATTTCACAAATGTATGCAAGTCCACATTTTTGATGATGAATTCTATGAATTCCTTACTGTGTGTGTGACAGGATAAATTACTGCCAGTGATATCTGCACTACTCGTCCACGGGTCAGTGGGCTTCCCACAAAGAGAGACTGGCAAGGTGAAAGGCATGTCACAGGAAGATAACTGCCACATTTTGGGATTTGGAAAGCGAGTTACTTTTGTTTGTTTGCCTTAGAACTACATTTCATTAAAACCCCAGCTAACAAAATGCCACAAGCACTACGCCCATCACGTTGGTAACATGCATGGTGCAAGTTAAGCACAGCTTTGGTAAAGGTCCTCTGCATTTGCCAGGAGACAAACCACTCTGCCACGCTCATTGAACCTCTCAGAGAAGCTGCTAGAAGGCAACAAGCCCTAGCAAAGCAAGTCTTTTTGAGAGTTTTAAACAAACTCACATATCAGGTCTACAAATGCAGAGATTAACACTGCTTCAGTATAACACAGATAATGAGTACACACCATGAGCAGTCTTTATCATAGTGGTGTCAGGTACATGTGTCTGCTGAATAAGTCCATGATGGAAAAAGACTCTTAACCCACCTCAAGCCATGTCCATTCCAGCCCTAGCCAGACCAGCAACACAGCACAAGTAGTAAATCCTGATGGGTTTTCACTCCTTTGCTCTTCTCACTAAATGTCTCACTGGGTAAGGATTAAAGACGGTGTAAAGTCAGCAAGCTGGTGAGTATTGCAGACTTACTGCATTAATCTCTTCCTGCACAGAACATGACTGAATAAACTATGCAAACATCCTTCTCTTCCAGAGAGCTATTTTGCTAACTCTCTCCCAACCAACTCATTAAATAGAGCAACGAAGTACCACCTCAGGAGGGTGATTAAACTTTTTGCTGGAGGAAGCAAGGCACGATCTGAGATCATTTGATGTGCACGCATGCTACTGCTCAGAGCCAACAAGCAGAGGTTTCTCCTCAGCTGAAAAAAGAGAAGTGGAAAAAAAATAAGAGCAAGGCTTTTTTCTTGTTTTTTTTTTTTTTTTTTTTAATGATTTCCAGTGCTATCAAAAGACGCACAGCCACATCTACAGCTGGTACAAATCTTAGTAAATTCACTGACTTTGACAGCACCACATGAATTTAAAGTGACTCAGATTTTGGTTCCAAAGTCTTAACAATTATCAGTAGAAAAACTGACACCCTAAATTCTGGTTCCTATTTAAAAACTCACCAACTGTCCCTTGACAGCATCGAAACTACTGACTTCTCTTTCTACTCACCCATGAAAAAACAAGAACATGCTTTTTCCCAAATCTGACACAAAGAACTGGATTCTACTTCAAACAATAGCAACAAATGCTTGCTGCCACCATGCCCGCAGCTACCTTCCATTACTGTCAGCAAACAGTGGTTGTGCTTATGGATCTACCCCCAGAATGAAACTGTGTTCAGATAAGAACAAAATAGTTAAAGCAAAAGAAAAATGAAGAGAGATTTAAGTTAAATATTTGGCATGTTGATTTTCCTCAGTGTTGTCACTTACATTATTACTAGCATAGGATAGCAGCATTCTATAAACAGCAGGCAAAATATGTAGCGAAACTTTCGTAAGTCCATACATAAATGAAATTTGAAAGACTATGAAACCACAATTGCAGGAAATATATACAGTACAAAGAAAGATAACAACTTTTCTTGGAAATCCCACAGGTTGCTGAAACATCTAGTTAATTCCAAAAGTAGAATACCCACAGTAAATGAAAAGCCACTGAAAATATCACAAAGACCCCAAAATAGCACAAAAACCCTGACAGAAATGAAACTCCCTGGGGATGTGCTGCTAAATGTCTAACCACAGCTCCCCTAGATAGCAAAGCCACACATACACTCCATACATCATACGTGAAACAGGACAAAGCACAACACACAACAAGTATTAATCAATGAGGTTGCAAGTGCAGAACTGAATGCAGAATCTGTTATGGTAAAACCTTCCAAGAGACAGGGCTCCCAGCACTGGCAACCACCAGAGCTTCATGGAAGGAGGAGGTAAAAGATGGCGAGAGGTTTCTTGGGCAGCATGAATCTCATACTGGCCCTACAGCACCAACAGCAGCCAGACTTGGCTCTCTGGGGTCACATGGAAGGAACAGGGATTTGTCCCATCCTAAGTCTTAATCCAGGCCTCTGGTGCCTAACTCACTGTAGTGGTATTCAGTGTGGGCCATACCAGCCACAGACACTGCCAACAGCAAGCTGAATACAGGCCATATGCAAGCAATTAGATTTATGTATACACTTATGATTCATAAATGGATCCTTGCAATTCAAAATAATTTACAGATAATCTTGGACTTATTCCTCCAAAAGCCTATGCTGAAAACAGTGGGAAAAAAACAATCGTTTCACTTTTTCACCAAGTTAGGAACACAGACGAGATCTGAAATGAAAGCAACTGTACCTTGACACAAGAATAGCACTTAAAATACGCACAATGGGAGTAGTTTTATCTCCTCTTCTGATTCAGGGCCTAACTGAAAAAAATGAGCTGAACTGAAAAATTTCTCTACATAAAAAGAAAAAAAAACAACAAATAACAGCACAAAAAGGTAAGAGTAAGTCTGAGATTTTTAAATGACTTTCCTACCTTCTAAACCCAAATTAAGAAAACTACACTGATTAAAATGCACCATTTTTCTAGTTTAATTTGCCTTATTAACCTGCTGTTGAATTAACACAAGCTGTGAAGTGGAAAGATACAGGATTCAGCCTCTAGCACATGAATTGAATTGGTTTAAACTAATCTATAGAGATGGCCTAAGGAAATAGGAGTAACACCAGGGTGTGGATCATGAAAGATGAGAAATACTGACAAAATTAGTAGCCTCAACAGTAGCTTTAAAAAATAAAAAAATAAAACCAATTACAGCACTGAAATACTGCAGTTTGCAAATATAGACTTCTTAACTACAAGTTCTACATGAGAGCGTGATAGGGAGCAGGGGAGATGAGACAAAAGATCACTTTCTTGCCTCGAACAGCCAGACTCAAGAACAGCAGAGGACAGGCAGTGAAAACGAGGAGGGAAAGCCACTTCTGTAACTGGTGAAGGAGGCTTTTAGCAGCAAAATGAAGGACATGAACTGAGATCCAATGCAGAAAAGGCAGGTAAGGACACTTCCAGAGAACACTTTGGGATCAAAGAAAGGGCAAGTGCTTCCATGTCTGCATCACAAGCTCTGAGCAGAGCCAGAAGTAAAAAAGAAACATGAGAAAATGCAGCTGTCATTGGAGGAATGGCACGGCAGGTTGGGACAGAACACCAGAGGAAGCAGAGTCCGGATGCACTGATGAAAAGAAGACAGCAGCCAACACACACGGAGCCATGCTGCCAGAGTACAAAGCCCGAGGAGCCTGGGAAAGCTGATAGCATGGATCAGGGCTTAAAAGAGAAATAAAGGAGAAAGCTTTCACAATCCAAAAGGCCTCTTAAAGTAAGATTTCCAAGAAGGAAAAAATCAAGTGAAAGATGTGGACCCATTTGTCAGCAAAGTGTCATAACCTGGGCAGGAGAGCTACACAAGAACATACAAAACTTGCAATCCTTTGGATAGGAATATAAAGTTTGCTGCAGAGCATGATTCGCACATTTAGCTGAGTAGCTGGCAGCTTGCAGTGGCCCCGTCTCTGTCTTTATGTATAGTGAAAGTATCCCATTAAACATCTGGCGTTGGGCTAAACACAAAAAAGAAAGTTATTTCCTACCAGCCTCCATGGTCTTTCAAGCGATGAGCTTCAGCTACCGCTATTAATCTCTGAATGCACCAATGCTGTGTTACTAATGATCGTGCCATTACCATAACCAATCTACTGTCTGGATATTTGACGTGGGAATTTACTGCAAGGAACAAGATGACACTTTCGACTTCAAATAACTTCTCTTATACAGCATTATCATTTTACTTTAACAGAAGGAAGTCTGTGGCTGGTCAGATTGAAGAATAGGTTATTTTTTTTTTTTAATCAAGATATCTCTGCTCTTCCACAAACAGAATAAAAGTACCTTGCATTCCATTCCTTACACTAAGTCATATACTTGGGATGCATGAATCTCCCCAGAACTGCAGTGCTTACTAATCCAATCAACTCATTGCCAACAACAAACAAGTTGTCAGATTTCTTCTTCAAATCTTCTCATTGAACTTCCCTGATCAAGCTGTATCAGCTCAGCCTTGACTTAGCCACCTGCAGTAACACAGTTAGCATCTGGAGAACCCATTCTCTGCTCAGTCTGGCTCTCCATTCTACTGCAAAACTAATTCCTAATTTCTAGCCAAACTGCCTTTATCCCTGTGGTTATTTATTTTACAGAACAGCTTATTTTCAGGGACACTTCAATTCTGAACAGCTGAATTAGCTACAGTCGCTAGGTCAGCTTTATTTACCATTTTATTAGCTTTTTCAGGTTATTCTTTGCAGACTGAAGACATATTTGCAGAACTTGGCTGACCAGAGCTGCTCACACCCTTCAGGCACTGGCACATGGCAGGGCCACAGCTTAGCTCTGAGGAGGAGAACATACAAACATTCATAATTTTAAAAACAGTACAACATCTTGTCTACAAAAAATGATGTGGTAAGTAAGGAAACAACTTTTACTTTTCATGCTTGGACTCTCTTTGAAACTGGAATTGGTTTTGCAGCCTAATTATAGTGAAAACTTTTGTTTCTTTTCTATAAACTTCCAGTGGATATAGATATAGGTTCTTAGTAATAAATACCATCTAATTATATTCCCAATTACAGCAAGTCTCAAGTTATAGCATTTATATTTCTGGCATACTTTCTAGAAGACGAGCAACTGCCCAACTATGTTATTATCAAGATCTCCTGCCCATAAAGGAGCGTACCCTTCTTACTTCACTTCAAAAGCCCAACTCCCTCTCCTGGAGTGTTCCTGTAGCCTTCACGTCATTTCAGATCCTACCATCTTTTATCTTCGCCCAGTTCCTTATGGCAAGTTCTTTTGCACTTCTGATCTCTCTAACAATGGCTACTACTTCTTAACTAATATAGGTAATGAGAGGCAAAGAACCTCCACCATAGAGCTGGGGGCATCACACCAAGCAGAGACCCCATTTCTCCTTATTGCCTCCCACTGGGGATGAATGGGACCTGCAGCCCTGCAGGACACTCCCAGACCAATGTCCCACCCGAGGCAGGTAAGCACCAAGGATGAGGAGCACACCACATCCCTTCTGAGAGAGGGCAGCTCACTCACTGGCATCAGGAAAGGCCAAGGTAAATACTGAGGCGAGGCATGTCTGATGGAATTACAGCTGGGGGATGAGATGGAGCCTATTAACAGATTAAACCCCATCCTGAAAATTATCAAGGCTTAGCCTCCTGTTTTGCTTATATTAATAAGTAACATTGTTATATGCTTAGGAAAACCTTTTTGAAATATCCCTCAGCCACTTCCATGTGCGGGGGGATGAGGAAGGGCAGCATGCTTCCTGCAGAAGGATCGCCATGTTGAACATCAATTCCATCCGTTTCAAAAAGTATACATCTCAGGATGATAAAGAATGACAAATGTAAACTACCATTAGATGTCTTCTGCTCACATACTTACAGGACTGTAAACTACATCCCTTCATCTTAAGCAGCCGCTTCAATAGCAGCAAATTGTTAGAAACTAATCATGTCTACAAGATACCAATTCATTACGCTGGCTAAAATACAAGCACAAATCCCCAGTGGCTATCTGGCAAGAATGTAAACTTCATTAACTTCATGTTTTGCCTAGGGCTTGCATAAAATTAAATATTGATTGTCTTGCTGCTTAATACAATGTAAAGATGATATGTGTGTGTTGGGGAAGCATATAAATATTTATTACAGAAGTAATTAAATGCCAAGTAAAGCCAGACTAATCGTGTTTTTAGGTTGCTTTTGTTTTTTTCTCAAAGAACTAAAGCACTCAGGGCATGTTAAATAGGAGGAATAACACAGGTGTTACACGCACACACATTTATTTCACATTTGTTTTGTTTTTCAAGCAAGGGATACTCATTAGTCTGTAATTTTTAGGAAATGGATGACAATAGACTATGGTTCTGCACTGAAAGTATGACCGCAGGATATAGACGCTGTCTGCACAGGGAAAAGGAAAACATTACATGGGAAGGATTTAATTTCTCAAGGAGATTTTCTCAGAGCTTTGTACATGCTTCCACAATTCAACCTTCACCATCTGGTTCAAGCAATTTCCCAAGCTCTGTTAACCTTACTTCTAGGGTGAAAGGAAGTGACAGTGATTATTGCTCAGTGCACTAGCTCCATTTCTGTAGTAGATGTTTTCTTGTTTGTGGCATAAGGAAGCAGAATAAAGCAAGCAAATTGTTCTGCGTTCTGTGAAGCAGCATCAATCTTGGCAATCGTGTCCAAAAAGACTCAGAAGCCTGCTCTATCTTCTGGGAGGCACAGGAACTTGACTTTATTCCATCGTGCCTGCCAATTCACATACTGCACTTGCTGACACAAAATTAGAAGAAGAATATTCTAGTTAATTAGAATTATAATGATTTTGAAAACATCACTTATCAAGGAGGTTGAACATGCTTTCACTCAAGGGATTTGCTACTTCTCTGCAAGAATCTGTAGTTTCCAAAATTTCCATACACAGCTCTTTGCAATGTAAAGTGCTGCAACCGAGACCTGGAGGATATAAGGACACAACATTTTCTCCAGTAGAATCCTCTCTTTCCTGTGACTTTGCTGTCTTTGTGATAACAGGAATGCTGGGAAATTAAAGTTGCTTTGTTCTGGCTTTTTGCTAAGGTTTGATATTAGACAAATAAAATTTTTACTATTAACAACTCAAGATAATTCAAATAATAGAAAAAGAGGATTTTCTTTTCTCTAGGTCTAAAGTTAAAGATGGGAGAGAAAGCAAAATTTCCTGCAGCTGTTGGTTACAAAAGGCAGAAGAATTATTGTCAGATTTCTAGAAGTAAATTACTTTGTTTTACTGAACTATTTGTGTACTGCAGAGCTATGATCTCAATTTGTAGTAATATCTGAGGGTATATTTTGATCATGCAAATAGCACCTTTTCTTAAATGTCCCCACTGATGTGCCCTCTCCCCCAAGGAAGGCATTTCTAGGATGAACAAGAGATGACACTTCCGGAAAAAAGGAAAACAAAATTTTAAGACACACTGATGAAGCCAGAAAATTTGCAATACCTTTGCAATTACTCTCATACACTCACTTCTGGAGAGACATTTTGCCACCATCCCAAAGCCAGTGAATGTATTGGGAGCATGTGGATTTCAATGCTCATCTGAGAAAAATATCTTCACTCTGACTTGCAAAACACTGCTCAAAGCGATCTGCCTTCTGCCCATGGCAGGAATACCAGGGAATGCACCTAGCATGCTGCTCAGTTGTTTTCTCCTATTGCACATTTTACGGGACACTCCTATAACAGCAGTTCAGGGCAGTCAGAAAAACTACATTCCAATTTTATTATTATTTGCAAAAGAAGGAAGTTATCCTTCACCTGGGCTTTTGGATGTCTTTTACAGAGTGCATCAAGAAGAAGTGATTCAAAAGTTATGGATGCCACTTCTCCCATAGTGGGAAAGCTTCCTGCAACAACACTTATTGTATTCAGCGTCCTGCTGTGACACTGAATGATCACAGCTGACACTTGCATTCTAAGGTCATCAAGTTTATAATGTTTTTTTTTTCTTCAAATACAGATAATGAGTGTATTTTGCTTCAACACCTGATAGTCCCTGCCTCAGTGGAACAGCCTCATGATAACAAAGCATATTGCACACCTATCCCTCCATCCTTGTACCCATCCAGCACTGGATGGGATTCCTCAGAATTCTACTTGACCATTTATTTGTCATGTATTTTGTAACTTTGTAACTCAACCAGTATCTCAGGTAGTGTCCGAGCCCTATTTTCACAAAATGATGCCCAATGTGACAGGTAAGGCATTGTTTTGCCAAATAGCAGAACAGATCCGCATTCCCCCAAAACCTTAGCATAAAAAAGCTAGGAAACCTCTGACATCAGCATTTTGGCACACCCAGTTTTTTCTAATGAAAATTATATTTGAGAGAGGAAGCACATCCTAAACTTTGTAATGGATATGTATTGTTGCAAGAAGTTTGTTCTGCTACTGCCTTTGTCAGACCGTAAAGTTACCCTTGCAGTTGTCTGAAAGCAAATGAAGAGGCTTCCCCAGGCTTCTAATCAGGGCATAGAGCACAGGTTGTTATAACTGGAAAGAATGGGCAAACCTGCAATAGATGCTTCAATTGGAAACCACAGAATGAGCTGTGTAAACAAGAAGGCATATTGCATAAACAGCACACACACACACAAAAGGAAATGGATAATCATCCACAAGATCCACTTAAGGTAATGGAGTGTTTATCCAACGTATTCCAGAAGCATTCTGTTGTGTGTTTTTTTGTTTTCAGATGTTACACGTTAATATGCTCTTACATATGCCCATTTCTTGATGTTAACTCTTCAGGTTTAAAGGCTGCTTTTAAAACGAACACATGACATCAAAGAGAACTGTGAGAAGATCTTCCTTTTTCTACTCCCAGTATGATAAAGTACCAAGTATCTTCATAATCACATTCATTTCCATGAGACAAATCCTTCCAGTTCCTCTGCATTAGCTTATTCAAAAGCCTTCCACCACTCACTGCAGAAGCACAGATTAGTAAGAAAGAAGCAGCAACAGTCACAGTACTTTTCCTTTCCTGCATTTCCTAAGGGTCCATCCTAATTATCCAGCTCTGACAAATCTTGAGTTCCTGCAGGAAATGTCCAAACCCATTCCTTCTGCACAGAACACTAACAAATACCTAACGTACACAACTTGTATTAAAAAGCCTGGAATTGTTTTGATTGCTGAGATATGTCATTAAGTGCTACTGAGGAGGGTATGAAACATTTCTCTGTGCCACGGTGCCAAGAACCCACTGTGTTACCTCCGCCAGGAGCTGCCAGCATCGCCGTCACTCACACTGCACTGTAAATGCATGCCGCACCTCACAAATCCACCCACAGCTGCCAAGTTGCACTTCTCCACAAAACAGTCTACAGCCTTCAGTAGGATATTTTTCATGAGAAGTGCTAAGTAATGGAAGCATGACTATAAAACTTGCTCTGCACCATCCAGCTCCTCAGCAACACCAGCACAGACACCCAGAGGTTCAACAGCACCTTAACCAGAGCTCCCCAAACCTCACCTCTCCTCCCCAGGGAGGTAAATGCTCTTTCTACTTCATTGCTGAAAAATTCACCCAATTCACCTCAGGACTCGATTCACCTCTGATCCTGCTGCCTCCAGCTGGATAACAGGTGCTTGGTTTTAGCCATACAACTACGTGTTCCACAAAAGCATGGCTACAAAGTCAGCACTGAAAATGAGGGCTTCTAGTAAATAAGGCTGGAAGAAATCATTTTTTCCGAATGCAGTGACTGAGTGGTCTGGTGATTACATGGGCTGTTAACGTTCACAAGTGATAAGACACACTTCTATCAGTATAATCAAACCATCCAGATACATTTTTCTCTCCTTTGCTTCTGTAAGAAGTAGTTCTGAATCTTATACCCATCTTATATATTCCCTTAGCCATTGCTTCTCTTAGAATCTCAGATGAAAGAAAGTTTCACACAGAATAAATGTTTAGCATTTTCACTAAAAGATGACAGAGCACACTCTCAGCACTTTGACACTTCTAACATCCTGCTGCAGGGTTCAACTGCAAAAAAAAAAGAACCATTAGGTAGCACTAGTAAGGAAAACCAACTAGCCTGAAGAAAGACGCTACCTTCCAAGAGGTAAAAACAGAAAGGAATCAGAAAGGAACCCCAAGCTGCTCTCAAGACCACAGTAAGCTATAGAGAACACTGAACTGTCACCTACAGATGACCACGGAAGCACATTAGTTTATGCCATTAGAATGAGGCTTTCACAAACTATTGTAAGATTTTTAGTAGATGAAGTCTGTTGCTTTTTCCCTCAGCTTCTCCTCACTGACTTCCTGAAATCACTCTCTTCGATACCATCCCAAAAAACTCCTCTGCATCTGCCAGTATCTCATCAGAAGGTCTGAAAGAAAGATTTCGATGATGAGCTGTAGAGAAAACAGCTTATTGAAGACAACGAACACTGTGCTTGTCTTAGCACTCACACACAGTCCTGGCTGGCTACTTAAGTGATTGCACATGAGCAGGCACCAATGTCTTCCTTTAGGAATTAAAAAAAAAGTAAAAATGCACAAAGTTTTAATGTATTTGTACCCAACAGGGTATCAGGACAAAGGTACCAGTAGACAATCCTCAAGAACGCACCACATAGTTCCTGGAACCTCCCCATCCAACAAAATCCACTGTAGATTGCATTGGACTCTGTTGGAGAAGATCCTGCCTGTTAAATGAGGAACATATGTACAAATACATAATTTTGGAAAAGCAATACTCAGAAATCACCCTGTCAAGGTAAGGCTAAAGAACAACAAAATCCCTGTTGTGACAATCCAGATTTCATCTCGACCAATTTAGCCTCCAAACCTCTAGCTCTCCAGGCACTATTTTCTTTATTATACAGTGCACAAGAGAAGGGAAAAAAATGTAAACAAAAAGAAGAGTGATCCCTTAGGTTGCCAATTTGTTTCACATTTCCCATAGTCCGCAACAAGATTTTTGTGTGCGCGCATCCCTCAAACTGAATTCCACAGACCCACCATCCCAAAGAGCTTCAGGGCAGGAGGGAAATGAAAAAGGGAGATATTTTCCCAGAGTTGAGCTGGGAACCCACAAGAACAAAACGATGCAGAAGAACAGGGTGCAGTACATTCCACATATTCTGGCTTTCTGCTCAGCAGCGCAGCACTGCTTCCTTCACATAGTAACAACCCAACTCAGATTTCTAAGCTGAAATTAGTGAGTAAACGCACAAGAAAACAGTTTTCAGTTAAAACCTCAGAGAAACTCTTTGTAAGGAGAACTTGATTCAAAAATTACTTGCTAAACTTTGGCTGCTACACCAGAATAAATATTTTCAAGGTTCTCTAGAGGACATTTTCTTCTGAGCCACACTCTCCAATCTCTGTGAACAAGGGAGCTATTTCGATTCACCATGTCTGCCTGGGAAATATTTAAGAATTTGGGTGAGGTCAACAGTACTCAGCCAGGCTGGATGTGGCTCTGGGCAGCCTGGTCTGGTGGCTGGCAACCCTGCACATAGCAGGGGGGTTGAAACTAGATGATCATTGTGGTCCTTTTCAACCCAGGCCATTCTATGATTCCATTCTGTGATCTTTCATGATGGTTTACCAGCTGAAGTTTCTAAAGACCCATCAGTATATGAAATAAGCCTAAATATTTAATTGTTTTAAAACAAGAGTCCAAGACTAAAGATATTAAATAAAGAGGATGTAAAATGAGTCATAAATCACTTGCATGTACTTATACTAATTAAAAGCTAAAAAATACTGAAAAATATTCAAAATAGATGATGTAACTAAACTGACAAAAGTGTCTGAATCAAAAGTTCACCAAGTCATAACCTGTAGATCTTATGCATCAGCAAGCCTAGGAAGCAGTTAGCTTTAAAGCAGATCCACTAAGTGGATGATAAGGAATATGCATCTTTGTTAGGAGATGAACATATTAAAAGGCTGTGATTTTTTACTTCACTTTTATAGCACCATTATTCAAAAATTGCCCATTTAAACAATTATACTGGAAATTTCAGGCCCATTTTTTCCCCTACTTTTTTTTTTTTTTAAATAGTAGATTCAAAAGGTGAGATAAAAGTTCCACTAAATGTCAAGACAGACAGAGTGCAACCATCGTACATTATTACCCTGATAAAGGTTACGTGAAAGCGTTAGCACTGGAGCAGATTTTGCTGCTGTTAAAGGTCATAGATTTTTTTCTCTAATAGCTTCCAGAGGAATGAGATAGGGCCATTTTGGTAAATGTTCTGCAACAGCAAAATAGATGGAACTGTTGACTGCATAAAAAGTAGAAGTATAAAAACAGCCGGGTGCGTTTTCTCTAACTGGGTTAACATTTTGTGTAAACACTGATTCATATTTGCACCGCTAACAAATCATATCTATAATGGTTACAAAGCTACGAGGATTAGCGATCAAAATCAATTCTATTTCTACCTATCTCTATAAATATTAATGTTCTGCACTAAACTACTTCGTCTGCCACGGAGAATCAAAATTACTTCATTGAACAATTTAGTTTTCACCTAGAATTTCCATGACAATTATCTTGCCCTGTGTCTGAAAGGAATTGGCACAGTCCCACAAAATTAACAGTGTCAGTCACACAAGTGTGATCAAAAGACACCAGCCTTTCCCCCTCTCTCTCTCTAAATTTATAGATTGCCTTTATTTTTATGGAAAGCAGAAAATAACAGTTGTTCAGTCTCACAAAGACAAATTTTGCTTTGCTTGATGGAGAGAGAGCAGGGGAGGGAGAGAGACCAATTATTGTGTAATCCTTTCTACAGTATCGTCAACTGCAACCCCAGTGAAGAACCAGTAAGTAAATGTACAAGAACCAGTGAGTAAATGCACAACTTCCTACTGTGCTGGGTTGTTGCACATCCACACACCCCAAGTATTGAGAGAAGACCCCTGGGGAAGTCATTCTGGAGCATCACCAAGCCATCCATCTCCTGCATCCTTCTGGGGCGCTGCAAAGCCCTTTGCTGCTGCTCTAAGAAAGCAGGTGATGTTGGGTGAGACGAAGGCTGAGCCTTCAGTGGGCTGACACTGATCCCAAGTGGATGAAGGTGCCTGATTTTGAGGACCCAGGCAACCAGAGCACGCTGCTCAAATTTGCATTGAAGGCACAGTGACAGGGTCACTCCTGCTCTGGCCTTGTGATGCAAAACTCCCAATACTCTTGCTAATTAATACTGTGCCTCCTGGAAACATAGAATAAATTAAGATGTGGTCCAAATGTAATCTCCATCTGTGACTCTAGCCACAAGTCACTCCACAGAGGCTGGAAGCTTTTCCATGTGATTTCAAGGAATGATAACCTGGTTGCTCTCAGCTGAACAGTGACCTCACTGCTAAAAACACTTCAAACAAACAAAAAGCCAGTGTTTTTCCTTTGGTGTCAAACATATTACAAGTAGCCAAGAAGCCACCAAGTTTTTGAAACCCCTAAGATCATATTTAGCTGTCAGCTATGAAACAAAAATAGAACCAAATCACAGTGGTCTCATATAGTCCACTGAAGTGTCAGTCAAACACGAGTTCCAGTCTTTGCTCACAGATTTTGATTGTTTGAGATTTTCAGAGGTAGCTATTTTGCCATCTTGCTTAATAAACACACAGAAGAATTGTATTCCTTCCTTGTTACATTTTATGGACTGATGATTAAAAACTTTCTTTTTTTTTTTAAATGTTCTGTACATATATCTAAATCCAAGAAGTCCATTAACTAAATTTTTCAGTCTGTTTCAGTTTGCATCAGAAATAAAATGCTTGATGGCTGCATAAAAAGCAATCCTCCATTTTAACAACTTCCCTCTCTCAATAACCTTCGGCTAACATAGAGCATGTTATTTAGAATCCTATCCAATTTAAATATACACTCCAAGAAACTGAGGATTTATCACATCACTGATAATCAGGGTCACTAATTCACTGCATTTGCTGTTAAAATATGCTTTTTTCTCCTCCTTGACAGAGTTTTGCTGACTAACTTGGAACCACAGGAAGAGAAGAACCCCCAGGACCAGAGACATTCTCCTTGTGTAGGCAGTTATACTCCACATCCAAATGTTTTCTTTCTTCATAAAGGAGCCAATCTGTTTAGTTTAAGTTCTCATTATAGAAACATGTTTTCTTAAATTCTCTGGAGTTAATTCCCATACAGAGTGGTCTATGAATTTTGTTCTTAATCAAACAATGCTTTTCTTGTACTTTTCATGCTTTCCTAATCATCTTTTTCCCTTCCCTTTTTCTTTTTTTTCTTTAAGATGAATTGCTTTGATGTGTAAAGCAGAGTCAACGATATAGTCAGAACATTTTATATAAGCTCTCTCCTTTCCCAAACATTAACCATCAATATTAGCATCTGGTTCTGAAACTTTTATTCCAGACAAGAAAAAAGGAAAATAATAAGGAAGCCTTGAGATGAAAGTAACACTGTTAATTAGATATGAAAGAGTAAATTACTTTTTTTGTGATAACTTTTCTGACAATGACAGTTACAACAAAGCAATCCTTTCATCTCTATTAGTTACTTAATATCTGCATGAAGCAACAGATGAACCCTCAGCTCTTCAGACAGGCAGCTCCCAAAATAAGAACAGCACAGACTTCAGCCAGCACTGCAGATGGTAGCTGTAGACACCCCAAGGTCTTTGGACTGCAATGTATACCTGGCATCTGAGAGTGCCCTAGTGAAAAGGGCACTTGCACATCTAGAACCACAAACCCACAGAATGGCTGAGGTTGGAAATGACCTCTGGAGCCATCTGCTTCAACCTCAGCTATGCAGGCCCACCTACAGCAGGGTGCAGAGGCCAAACACCGCAGAAGAGCTGATGCATCAAGTCACCAAGGAAAGAAAGGATGGTCAGTTAGGGTGTGATGGATTACAGAGGCAGCATGGCATCACGCGGGAAGCTTGGATGTATTTTCACTTGCTCAACAAGCGTTAACACTGTTTTTGTTCAGAAGTTGCACAGCCATCTTAGAACACAATAACCACCTCAGCAGGACCCACCAGCAGCACAGGCCCATGTGCTGGGTTCAACTCTGCAGGCCTGACCTCTGCCAGAAAGCCAAATAGATCTCCTTTGAAAACCACCAAAAGATGAGAAAAGCACCACAGCGTGCCCTTCTTTCCCATCCCCTCAACGGGATCTTCTGTTCGTCTGCTTGTTTTTAAGGAAAGATTGTACATCCGTATTACTAATTCCAGCAGATAACATGATCTCTGCATAATCTACACTCCCCAGAACACGTGTTCTGGGCAGACTATGCTGGGGGTGGGCTTTTTTCCTCCTTCACCACGTACACGCACTCTTTTCACTTCACATTCCAGTATTGAGTTTCCTGCTAGAGGCTGACTCTGGACGTGTCTGCATTAATTCTTTGACCTGCGGCTGTGAAATGCCTCCCCAGCTGGGGATTTGGCTAATGCCTACCAGGGCGCCCACAAAGCTGGGAAACAAAACTAATGTTTGCACAGGAACCAGAAATATTTCATCAGTACTAAAATAGAAACAAGGGCCTAGACAGCACATACGTGAGGGCCCCAGGCGCCAGTAATTACCCTCTTTCACAGATCGTGGCTCAGCTACAGAGTCATTAATACTACACGGGAATACCACGTGCAGAAATACAAGGTAATTGCAGCAGGAGAGCATCCCCTCTAACTTTGCTTTTCACACCAACAAAACAGGAACAACAAAAATCTGCGAATGTTTCAAAAACCTGACAAATCACTGCAACACCATACATAGAGATATTCACTGTACGCTGCAGGATTTCAAAACATACTGATACTTCCAGCATCCTTTTTTGGTCTGTTTGTTTACTGTATAAGTTAAAAGTAGCTTGATTTTTCAGGGCACTGAGTACCTGCTGCTGTTGCTGATAATGGCAGCAATAACGTTTCAGCAGCAATGCAGGAGGGAACCCTATTCCTGCACACAACTGTACCAGATTACCAGCAGGTGCCTAATTTTATGGGTCTGTACTTGAGCATGCTGGCGCAGCTTTCTGGAGATGGCCCAGAAAAAATAGCTGTGTGGTTTTTTTCAAGAATGGTTTTCATAATATTCCTGGAAACTGAATGAATGTAGAAATATTTTTTAAAAACATATAGAATAACCCTTCATCTTAAAACTAACTTTGGAACCTTGATTCTAAGTGCATTTGGACAGGATGGGGCAAACTTTTTTTCATTTTTTATTTTTATATTTTTTAAGAGACAATACTAGCCAGTGTTTAAGCAGGATTTATTGTTCAGAGAAAATACAGGCTCAATCTTGCAGTCCTCACTGCAAAACCCACTACTGAGAACAGAGGTTGGAATAACAAGGAGGCAAGCCCACCTCAATATTCTTTTTTTTCTGAGAACTAAACCCCTTTTCTAGGCTCCTGTTTTGCAAAAGCTAACACGCACCCTTATTTTCAGCTGTATCAACTATCTCACTACAAGCACCAGAAACTACATATGGAGAACTTGTAGCTTAAAACCACAAACGTCCTACGGTTGGACTTGATGATCCTTGAGGTCCCTTCCAATCTGATTAATTCTATGATTCTACATTTCATTCTTATACTTATTAAGGATCACAGAATGGCCTGAGCTGGAAGGGACCTCAAGGATCATGAATCTCCAACCCCCCTGCCACAGGCAGGGCCACCAACCTCCCCATTTAATACTAGACCAAGCTGCCCAGGGCCCCATCCAACCTGGCCTTGAACACCTCCAGGGACGGGGCATCTAAGATTTAAACAGATTTAAGATTTAAGGATTTAAACAGACAACAAATAAAATTACGACAGACAATCTTTATCCCTCACCAGCTCTGGGGAAACCATTTCAAAAATCAGTATCAGCATTGAAGCAACTGGAACTACTGGGTATTCATACAGGAACGCACAAAGGCAGATTTTGGCTCGAAGCAAAGATAACTCTAGCCTGAACCCCTGCAGCTTGCTATTGGGCTGAGAGTCAATAAATAAGCAGATATCAGTAAGAAAAAGAGCTTCTTCTGTTCCCCAACATGTAGTCCACAGGGCAATTCTCTTCCCTAGCAGCTCAATCACCAGGGAAAAAAAAGAGAACCTTTTTGTTTTAGCCTTAGAGTTTTAGTGGGGGTGAGTATTCAATGAAAAGCCATTTGTTCAAAACGGCAGGAATTTTTTTAAAGATCTCCAAAGAATGTTAAAATATTGTGGCTAAACTGTCTAGACCAGATTTGAACTGTAAAATATTCCATTTAGCAAAGAAAACGTACCCACAAGCTATCCCTAACAGGATAGTTTTCCGACCTGCGGGCACAAGTATTACTTGTCTCTTTCTGTTAGTTTTTGAGACTTCTATTTGCCATTTCCATAAGATCACCCATAAAACTTCTGCTCTACAACAGAATTGCTACTGAAGTCCACATCACAAATGACACTGTAACAACTGAAGTTTTGTCCTTTTTCTGTCTCTTTTCTCCTGCTCCTTTTTCACTATAAAAGAAAATACTCAGTTACAGTTTTCCAGGGACCTCACCAGCTTCCACTCATGGAGTTTCTATCACCTATTAGCGTGATCAGGCTGCTAGCAGATGGCTTCTTCTCAGAAACTTCTCCTAACTTAATTTACTGGTCAAAGTAATTAGAGAATCGTGAATACTAGTTTCCAAATGGCAGAGAGTTCTTCTTTCCCTATATATGCAACCTAGACTCAAGGCCTTGGGTCTCAGATTTTCCAGGCATCAGACAGATCACTTGCAGAGAAATTGGTAGCATGCATCGAGGCAACCAACACAGTGCTCAAAGTCTCTGGTTTCTAGTTCACATTGCTCAGTCTCAGATTTTTCCACTCAAAGGTCTGAGTTTTCAGTGGAATAGAGACTTCCAGTTCTTGTTAACTCTTGAGATAGGCATTGCAAAAAATACCATGTAATCCATAAGCTTCTTTTGCTCCAACTGTAAGACAATATTTCTGTACCCTAACTCTGCATGCGTTTCTCTTTCCATTAAGCATATGGCAATTCTGTTCCAAACCTGACATAAGAATCTCCAGTTCTCAGAAGTCCTGGAAACACAAGCAGCACATGAGAGAAACTATCAATGTCCCTTTATAAGGAAAAAGCTGCTGCATGTCCCAACTCTTATTAAACAACAAAGACTTAACATTGCATGGAAGCGATGCTGGCAAGAAGGTATTATGAGACATGGTAAGAGATGGTGCTCCTAGTACAAAATACTTGGATGCATCAACTAGCTTCTCCACAACCTTACTGGTAAAGGGATCTGACTATGAACTGAGTAGTCCAGAGTAGGAACTGTAACATCTAAGGGTTTTAGACTCCATACAGCAAAGATTTAAATACATATTTAAAATACGCACCTGCTTGCACGCATCAACATCAACTGCTATTGAGTGGAAACCTTCCATATGCTATTCTTAGATGCCGGTGACTGTGGAGGCTTGCCAAAAAACAGGCCTATTGTTCAGTGTCTTGCAGGATGCTCAGACAACAGATGTCTTGCCATAAGTAGCAGTGATCTCTTTGAAACAGAGAATAACCTCATGGAGAAGTGCAGCTTTCTATATTCATTAAATTACCTCTAAATGCATCTCTACACAGTATGGCAGAATTTTTATTTTTTTTAAATAAAAGATATCTGAGCCTTGCAGGAGGTGTCAGTGCTGTATACTAGTAGTATAAAAGTGTGTGACAAATAATTGTCATTAAGGCATAAACACTGGGAGAAATGTAAGTGCTCTGTAGTTATCATTAAATGACATCTAGACAGCTCATGTGAGAAGATCTGGCAATGACAAAGCCCACTGCAGCAAAAATTCCTGCCAGGATCTTCTTCCAAGATACCAGAGCAACATGCTGACCACAAGCAAGGTGATTCGGGGCTGGTTTGCAGCTAAGCCACATTCCTGGTGGGACTCCTCTGAGTCCTGAGTGCTGTACAGGCCACTCTTAGGTTGCTCTTCAGCCCTGCCCTTCTCTCTCTAGGCTGCTCACCCAGTACTGGCCAGCAGATCTACCTGAAGTCCCACTTCAATCTCAGGCCAGGAGGGAGCTGCTGAGGGGAACAGAGCCAGTGGTGTGCAACTTACGCCAGCTCACAACCACCAGCTCAGGAAGGAATGGAGCATTAGGCACTCACAGTCAATACTGCCACTGGGAGACTGATAAAAAATAGCGCAAATGCAGAACACATCCTGTGCTTTTAGCTGCACTTGTGGACTAGTTAGAGTCAATGGCCCGTGTGATAACTTATTTCTATCACTGTCCCCATAATGGGGAAAACAATTATTTTTGCAAAACTGAGCAGAGCAGTAAAAAAAATATATATGCCTGCGACTTCCTCTGGTCCTGTGAAATAAATTGGGTTAAAAATCAAACCCAAGTCACTCACAGAGCACAGTCAGACAAATCATAGTTGACTGAACAAGGGTGACTGCTTGACAGAGAGGGGTACAAGGAGTCAAACAGAAGCAGTGATCATACAGCCCCCATCTGCTGCAACAGCTGATGAGCTGTGCCCTTACTGGCACTGCTTAATATCCTTCACTACAAGTAGCTTTACTGCAGCTGATAGGACTGCCTGCAGAGAAAGGTGCTACCCACTGCGAATAGCAGTCTTATATCTGGGTCGCGAGGGACTCTCTGTCATTTATATACACAATAGACATTTGCACTGAGGGGAGGAGGTAATAACAGACTGCTGAGTCAATCTGCCTTCTGCCTCAATGCCAATCACGCATTTGATCCAGAATGTGCTTATATTTCTTACTATGTTTTTTCCCCCTTCCTCACGCTTTTCTGTTCACACTCCAAGAAAAGTGTTTTGGAAAGTCTTATACAAAACTCTGACAAGATCTCTACTTGAGATCTACAAGATCTCCACTCTTTTGTAAATTAAGTGAGCTGTAGCCAACTGTGCTCAGTATTTTGCTTTTTAAATGCAAGCAAATTGAAGTTAGTGATCCAAAAAGGCATTTCCCTTACAGCCATTAGAATGGCAACGCATTAAACACACAGGAAGGTACATTGTGACTTCCCATAAGTCCTTATGAGAAAGCCTGTAATACGTCAAATAACTCAACAGTGAACTCCACAAGGAAATCGAAACTAGCATTAGCTCTTAAAAGAGCCAAGCCCAGCAAGAAGCTTAGAAAACAGCAGCAAAAGCTAATTAATAGGTTTTTGAGGGAAAGTGCAAAAACCTGGGACCTGTTACAGCTTAGCGTTCGCTGGCTGCACTCCCAATGGCTGTGACTTCTTGTGACCAAGTCCCAGCACAGGGAAATGCCCAGCCAGAGGCCAGCACGTGATCAATTTGGTTAAACCAACAGCTGGGCCCAGAATCTGCCCTATAATTTGTCTCTAGCTTGATCATCTTCCATACCTGAGGCCAGTTAAACTAATTACAGTCCTTCCATATCTTCTTCCCAGTGCCCTGGGGTTCAGACCATAGCAGTGTCAAATAAATCTCTCCTCTGGCTCTGTGGCTGGACACTGCTGTTCCACCCCCTGCTTTCCCTCCTGTGGGGCTGCTCCAGCATGAGACCTTCAGAGATGGGTGCTTGGGCCCTTGTTTTTTTTTCCACTGGGGCACAAAAGAGATTCAGATGTCTTGAAGCCTCAATAGGAAGCTAAAAAAAATTGGCATGACTCAGCTCAGTCTTAAATATAATGTTTTTCCCCTTCTTCCATCTCGCCCACTGACAAATGAAAATGAAATGCTTGACTGGAATCTCAAGGCCTGTCTGTCCATTGCCACCACAGGGCTGTTGGTGCTGGAGGCAGACACAACACAACATAGCAATATATACTTTGGCCTTCCACTGAGCTAAGTAAGAACTGAAGAGCAAAATCCAAAAAGCAGATCCCCCAGAAACCCACTAATATACAAATACCAGATTTATCATTAACCAGGGCTTTAATTTCTGCTTTGGTTCTCTAGGAAGCTTCTAAAAAAAACAACAAAAACCTCTTACTTCTGTTCTGACCACCATACACACTCCTGTAGTGTCCATACCAAGGAGCTTGCTGAAAGAGATGCCCAAAACAAAACTGATGCTTTGTCAGCCTTAGGGTCTGTGGGACAGATTAAGAAATATGTATATATAAACTTTGTTCCAGTACACGCTGAGTGAATGTTTTTCTCAACAGTTACAATATACATCAGTGAGTCTAGGGATTATCCTCAGCTTTTTACCGCTTACATTGTCTGAAAAGAAGCAATTCACTGTTCTTCTCTGCAACTCCCCTGGCTCACCACAGCAGTGCAGTACATGCTACTTACCAAAATCATAACACATAACATGTTCAGAAACCCTCTAGGACCATTTTAAAAAGCACTGACAACCAGGATTTGTAGGAATTTCTTTAAGCACCAACACCTCGGATTTCAAAAAAAAAAAAAATTACATGTCATAGTGAGATTTTTATTAAGTTTTTTTCAGAAATCTTTCTTAGCAATCTAAATCAAATCTAAGTATTTAGGAAAGAGAATCTCAAATCTGGAGCTGAAATCCTAAAATAAAGAATGGATGACAGAACCCTTCTTTCACATGAATCCTTCATACATCTCATTTCCATACTTGGTACATGGGAAAAGTTGCTTAGATCAAACCTTCTCTACTATTCCTTACAAGAGAGTGCCTTAAATCATGTTTTGCATTTGTCTCATATTTCTGAACAGTATTTTAAAATTGATTTATAAGAAGTGCCTCAGAAACAAGCAGCTTCTCGCATTAGTGTAGGTTTAGCAAATCTGGCGTTAGCAAAAATTTACGTAGGCTTTGTGGGCTGAAAGTTGTTAATAGCCTTCAAAAAGATTTTGTAAAATAAAAGGAGGCTTAATGTAAGAAAATTCAAAACTTGAAATGGCAACTCTTGCAAATCAAGTTTAGTAAATTATGCTCTTATAAAAGTACTGAGAAGTAAGTAGTGGATTGTAAGCCTTACATAAATCAGCTGTTGAAGACAATTCAGGTTGGACAAAGCAAATAAAATCGCACCTGAAAATCATCTGTGTTTACTTCACAGACAGTTGGATGTGTGAAGGTCACATATGTACAGGGGAGAAGAGCTGCTCACTTTATAGAAGAGCTGATGAACTGGAGAATAGTTTGAAGCACTTCAGTCTAAATACAGGAGCCCCGCAAGGCAGTGTCAAGCAAGTAAAAAGTCATCTTTGCAAAGCACCGTCATGGCTCAAACAGACTTTTATTTCTGCTTCTGATCAGAACACATCATCCTTCACAGGCTGAATCCAGCCTTCTTTCAGCGCGTTACCTCAGCTCATTCTGATGAAACTGAAAACTCTGAATGTGATATCTTGACTAGGCAATGAGAATATGAACTGCATTTGTATTATTCATTCCTCTTCAAAACGCTTTCTATTCTGCAGTAAAACGTTTAGCGTCTGTTGCTCTGCCTCACTAAACACCTCCCTTACTTACGATATTTCATTTGACTTGAAGGGGGAACGTGTTGAAAGCAGACAGATGCAAGATAAGTTTTCCCTCACGCTGCCCCTGCTCAGATGCAGAACTACTCTGAAGATTCTGTGACTCATGGAAAACAAGGTTCAGGATAAAACGGTCAGAACAGCAAAGCCACCTACACTGCGAGTGTCCAAGTGTAGAGCTGGGGAACCGGATACGGCTGCATCTTCCCTGAGCCCAAGCTAGACCCACAGCACAGCCTGGCTACAACTGGGGACAAGCACAAAAGCTCCTATGAAAAAATTCTTGTCTCTTAATTTAAAAAAGCAGGCAAGTAAACAGAAGAAACTGGGACAGGAAGAGGCTCTTCAGACCATCAGAGACGAAAAACAGGTAAAACTATCAAATACAGTTAACATGGAAAGAAATCCATTTATTCTGACATATTAAAGACATTCAGCTGAAACACTCCAGAGAGGTGTGGCAAATGACAGGATACAGCACCAGAGACAAATCAGGGCAGATGTACTGTCTACATGACTCCACACCAAACCCCGAAATGACTGTGAGCAAGTTGCTTTATTTCTGTGCCTAGGCATCCTTCCCCAGTCTTGTCTGTTGAAACAGTTACATATTTTTACTCAGGTCTTGCCTCAAACCACATAAGCATACATTTCCTAGGATTCTTGTAATAAAAAGATTTCTAAATATACATTTGCCTTTTACTGATAGAAACTGGTACACATGGTCAGGCTCTCACTTAGCATTCCCGTTAGAAATAGTTATTTTTCCACCTAGGAGAAAGAAAACATATAGTGAGTCATTAGGAAGTAGATGAGTCAGTCTGCTTCAGATGCTGCAGCATTATGATGATACATGACAAACATCTCTGCAGCCTGAACCCCTGAGCGTCTTCTTCACACCTGCACAGCCCGCAGCAAAGGAGAACAGATACCACACACTGCAGGGCTGTCAGCACCATCGCTCCTTCTCGCTGCATCCTGGGCACCACAAACAGCTCTCACCTCCAGGAGACAACCCAGCACATATTGGAGCCCACAGCCATGCAAGAGAAATGATGTGGAGATTCAAGTTGTAAGTGAAAAGCAGTAGTGAATTTGGGAGGGGTAGCGCATTTTTATTGGAAAATTCCAAGAGAGGTTGTGGAATCTTCTCTGAAAATATTCAAAACCCACCTGGATGCAATCCTGGGCAACGTGCTCCACGTGACCCTGCTTGAAGAAGGAGGGTTACAGTAGATGATCCCAAGCAGTCAGTAGTCCCTTTCATCCTCAACCATTCTGTGTACATATGGAATAGATCTACCCTGTTATGAGAATGCTTTTTTGCTAAGCTACTAAGAAGAAAAAAGACACATTGCTGCATCTAACATAGTCCAATAAAGAACATAGAAAACCAGCTAGATTGTTGTTGAAGGTATGTCCTTGTATTATACACAGCTGCTCTGTCTGGAGTTTCTCAAATGAATTTCACCATTTAAATGCTTCAAAGCTATACACTCCTATGACCAAAAATAACAAGTAATGCTTTGTTTAAAATATGATGGGTAATTTGCAGTACTGTGCTTAAAACACACTCAGCCTAAATTACTAGCAAAACAGAAGAGATGAACAGCAATTGGCTTTACCTGCTGTGGTATTTCACAAGTCTGACCTTTTCAAGTAATACTGTGCAAAATAGCCTTATTTCACCTGACAGTGACAATTGGCAGTCTTCTGGTACAGATATGAAAAAGGAGAACTACTACCAATTTTAAAGAGCAAGTACTTGTCCCCCTACATAGTCAACAATCCAAGGGACAACTATAAGGTCAGGGTAATGCAGAGACATGCTAAGTGAGATGATTATTTCCTTGCAGAAGCAGTAGTGATTGGGGCAGAACAACACTGTCTTAAGTGGCCTCTGGGCAGAACCAGAAAGCACCTCTTCCAAACCACTTGTGAGAAGCAGGATCTGTCAGAAGGTAGCAGCTTCTAACATGTCAAGTCACTCTAATTATGCTGAACAAAAACAATGAGCTAAAATGAGCTTCTTAGAACTTCTGTACTACTGAAGAGAAGTTGCAGTTTAGAGACTGCTGTTCAATTCAACAACCAGTTTTCAGAATATAAAGCATTTATATGATGGCTAATTTCACAGCCATATTCTAGCAGGAAGACCAACATGCATTGGCCCTTGGTAGGTTCAAATAGCCCACAAGACAAAGAGAAAATTCTGACCAAGCCTCAGAGTGGGTAGCAGAAAGAGACAGCAAAGGATGTAAATGCTCAGTGGTATCCAGTACCTCAAACAAGTTTTAGTCGTTGATACAGTCAAGCACTCATTTAATTGACTTCATGAGGAAAAGGCAATTTGTTAATATCCATTTAGAGTGAAAACCTGCTATCAGAACCCTAACAATCTTTGAGTTCCTTCTGCATTTCAGAATGTGCTTTAGCCTATATCGACCTACTGCCTTACATCTGAGAATCCCAAAAAGATCTGTGATTTGGCTAAAGAAAGTCATTAGCATCGGCACCACGGACTTCAGCCATAATCTTGTGGCACTTTAGACTTCTGCAGTGAGCAAAACTGGTACAGTAGTCAAAAAATAAATACAGCACTATATCAAGGACTCAAGAAAAGGAACAGCCATCACTATTCATGCGTTATGTAATTTGTGACCTATAGATCTGAGACACAACTACCATCAACCTTGGGGTACGGAGCTGAACTACCTAATTGTGTTTTCAGGCACAGACTGTGAAACAAAAGAGATACAAAATTCAGTGTACATCTTTTAAAGTACTACCCCTGTATTTGCTAGGGTGGAAGAATGCAATCATGAATCTCTTAGGGCTTGTTCTTTTTCTTGGAGGCATGACTCACAGGATTGTTACTCTAGGGAGTCCTTTTCTGGACAGATCGTTACTTCTTGCTGCTGCAGATAGACATACTGAATTACATCATTTAAAAAATAAACAAGTACTGACCATTAAAATGTTTTTTCCTCCTTCTTCACGAAAGTTCTTCTGCTAGTTCTAAATTACTCATACCAACACACGCATATTTGTTATGTCCATCCTTTTTAATTCAAATCACCCCCTCTCTTTCTGTGCTGTTGTGTTGGCATGCTTGCAGAAGTCTCAACTGCTGCAGAGTGCACTTGCAGCTGGTGCTGAAGGAAAGGCCTGGGAACTCCACAGCAAGGAGCTCTGTTTTTCAAACACAGGCACAAGTGGAAGCAGCTATCATCAAGTCTTCTTATAATGCTTGAAGCTTGAAGACTTGTAAAGCACTACACTTTACATAAGACTTTTTTTTTTTTTTTTTTTTTTTTTTTTGACTTGAGGAAGTGCAAAAGCTTCTTCTTGCAGTCAGATTCCAAGCAATGGAAGCCATCCTCCCTCTCTACGAGGAAAAACCCAAAATTCATTGTACGGATACATAAGGTTTGGTATTTCAGGCCTCCATTCCCAAATGAAGCACTCTGTCAATGCAAACAGCATGTGAAAGTTTCAAATATAGTTAAGAATCAGTTTTCTTTAAGCCATGTATTTCATTGTCTTAACGTTTTCACCTGCAAGTTCAGAATTGGAAACAAGGACAGCTGATGCCCCAGCCCATTAAGCAGACTCAGCAATCTGCAGGTAATAAGACTGAAATTCCTTCTTTGTTTTCTACCACCCAACAGAACGGACAAAGAAACTGCTAGGGCAGTCAATAATTAGCTAAGGAGGGAAAAAAATGAATCATTTTTTGTTATGCTCCACTACATTTTGGCCTTCACTCAAATACTGGTCAATGAATTATTTACAGAAAGAAATCAGAACCAAAATATCTTTTACATCTTATTTTCAGGACATTAACTCACCTCTGCATTTATTTACAAAAAGATACACAACAAATCTGAAAGAATAAGCCGGTATTTGGCAAACAGGTCTCTGTTAACCATTCCCTCAAGCCTTCATTCATTTTAATGGTTCATGCTTCACCTTGAAACACAGCCTTGAAGATGTTAATTATTATTTGTGCTCTATTGTGCTTGGAGGGGTTCAGCAGTGAACCCTGATGAAACCTGTCACGTGCTTTACTACTGACTGCAACACTCACCACAACCTAGGTTGGTTTTGTGGAAGGTTGGTTGTTTCTTTTGTTTTTTGTTTATTTTAACCATTCAGTAATCTCAGGGTGCATGCCTGCTTCTCATACCATTCAATTCCCCTGAAACAATCTTGCTCTTCCCACCTACACAACCTAACCACTTTGTTTTGTCAAACTCACACAGCCAGTGACTGCCTGTCACTGCAAACCTCTTAAGTCTCCTTGGTAAGTCAGTATTTACTACATGGTTCTTCCCTGCAGGAGGAGACATTAGAGGCTCCACATTTGGCTCCAAGATCTGTCACAGCAGAACTGCAAGCACCCCTGGCCAGCTCTCTCTGCTCCGTGCTGCGATGTCTGTCTTCATCTGCTCTCTGGCCAATATAAACTTACCAACTTGCAACACACTTTAGGACCTCTCTCAGCAACTACTGTTCGGGGATATTATGATCCTATTTTCCCTCTCTCCTCTCAGAGTTACCAATTGTGTTTTATTCAGATCTACTACTGCCTTTTTTTTTTTTCCTGGAGACATTTAAAGGAGGTCTGTTTAATTCAGCTCATTTTCCTTCCTTGACCTCACATCTACATAGTCAGAATTTGGCCATATTTCAGATCTCCACAGCTGAAAACCATTTACTGTTACTATCACACCTACAAGACAACGTGCAAAGAGCACTGCAGTAACCAGTTACACTGCCCCTTACCTTCTACATCTCTGTCTGAGGGTCATGGCTGCACTCCAGTGCCTTGTTAGTTACCCATTATCAAACAGGTTAGGTTTGGGTATAACAACAGTTTGTACAAAGCTCTACTAATCTGCTCATCTGCCCTAGAACAAAGTCATACTTGAAATGTAGCTTAAAATAAGCTCTTAATCTCTTCCCCATTTCTATACGTTTTCTCACCTTCTCCCCCCATGTGGAAAGCACAAAGGCACTCCCTCAGCATGGTAACCACTTTACCTCTCCACATATATTATGAAACAGATTTTTTTTTTTTTAATTTAAACCATTTTATCAAGTCCCAGACATCAACATTAATTTTCTCCATGAATTACAGCTTCTTAGCTTTTTTTTTTTTTTTAATAAAAAGTCAATTGCCTACCTTAGTTTAGTGCAGTTACATCTTCTTGCTCACAAGTCAAACTTTCTATGCTTTTTCTTTAGAGAGCAGTTTCTAAGATCTTGATTTTCACCAAGAATCATTGGTTCTGCTAAGGCACAGTCAACCAAATTGGCCCTCTGTCTGGAAGAAGGGCATCATCTGTTTATGAGCAAGAAAGGCCATATGACACATGCAGCAAGGTGACCTTGGACAAAGACTATTAAGACTAGGGCTCAAAACACAGCCATGATTCTTAAGAGCAAAAAGTTCATAAATAAGTCCTTTCTCCCATTCATCATCCCCACTTACACACCTAGCACTACTAGAAATTTGTAATTGAAAAAGAGAAATGGGGAAAATTCAAGTTCCTTCCTTCAATACACTGTTGCCCCTGCAGCATGGAGAAAAGGATCAAGTGTGCTAAAACCCATGCTTCTCTGGTTTTCCATATTCATTCCTTCAAGTTTTCCAGTGAACATGCAGCCTCTTCAGCAGCTCTAGAGTCAGTCAAATAGCACAAGGAAGCTTGCTTTCTTTAGATTGCTTTATTGGCGCTTTCAAAGCTGCCCCAGAGCTCCAGGGAACAATGAATGAAAAGCTGGAAACCACTGCACACAAGCAGCTATTACTAGACACTGCTGTAGATCTCACACGGTGGTCACACATTTGTCAACTGAACTTGAATATTGCCAAATTACATCAAAAACAAAAATCACAGAATAGAAACTGAGGGATAAAAAGGATGAGCTGCAAGTGGTCACTGATCTCATACCCAGAGAAAGGGGTGGGGAAAGAACAGAAGAGGAATTTCATAAATACAACACAGGCAACACAAATTAAGCTTCTAACTCACTACATTAGAGCTAACCAACATTCAAATGACCTTCTGAACTTTGTCTTACCAGTCAGACCTATTGGACCTACCGTTCAACAACACAGATGGGGTCCAGACACCAAAACAAACATTTCTCTAATGATTTGAACCCAAACTCTATTCTCTCTGCAATAAAACATCATAGGAAGCATCTCACACCTAAGTGGTTGGCTTACAGAGGAGTCCTGAATTCAAGTTTGCATGCTTTTTCATTTTTCCAGAGATTGGCTTGAATTAGGCTCTACTTTGCTTGCGAACTCCCCAGTGCATAGAGATCCTAATATAACCTCAGTTACACTCAGAAGCACAAAGTATAAGCAAGAAAGGATGCAGGTAAGTGGGTGGATCCATGTGTGCAACTTTTCACACACATTTCAAAGAAGAGTCACCTGCTCCTCTGTGACAAAACCACTGCTGGGTGGCTGGACAGTAGTTGGCTTCTTTATAAGGCCAAGCAAGAGAGAGTGGAGAGAATACAAATAAGGGTTCAAGGAAAAGGAGAAAGAACAGAAAGCATGGGCCAGGATGTTTCCGTGGATGGTCTTTCAAGATTCTTCAAGTTACATGTAGCTTGATTAGAGGTCTAAGAAATCATTAGCATATTTTATGTATTTTACGTATGAAATTCTCCAGTTTCTCAGTCAATGGGACACATTCCAATCTCACAGGAGTCTGAAAAGTGCAATCAAACTACTATAATGACCATAAACAAGGAAATCAAAGAAGAGCCCAAAACCAAGATGCCCAGCACTCAACCTTCCCATGGAGAACTGGCTAATTCAGATACTGAATTTCAGCCAGCAGATAACAATCCTGCAAAGCCATGCAAAAAACCCAAAGGATTGTTTTAACTCTGTGGCAAAACCAAGAAAAAGCTTTCTTTGAGATATATTTCTTTTTTAAATCAAAAATTTCTCAGAATCCCCCACAAAAAATCCTTTTTCTCCCCTCTCTTTCATTTTTGTTGACTTTTTTTCCCCTCACACAAAGTAGCTATGAAAACAAACTATGAAACTGTTTGTGGAAAGTGATTAAAAAACACTAGAAGGAAATACCATAACCAGCAGGACAGAAAGTCACCTTCACTGATCCTCTTGGACAAGAATGCCTTTGCAAGGTGGAAAGGACACCAATCCCAGCAACCACACAGCCCAGTGACTAAGGAGGGCTTGATTCTGAGAAAAGGGGACTTGATCTCAGTTCCTCTGTCTCACTGGGAGCCAGATGAGGAACAACATTTCCTCATCTCAGTTGGGTAAAAACTGACAGGGCTCACAGCTTCAATTTCCTTAAGCAAGAAAACTACTTTGTGGGTTATCAGAGAATGCAGCTTATGAACCTAACCTGGTGAGAAGGCTGTTTGCAAGTATGTATTCAAAACCTGTTCTACGTATGTTAGTTGAATAAAAGTATTAACTGAAGTTAGAACTAGCTTGCAAGGAACCCAATGCTGCCTTTGACAGTGCAACTTTTCACACACATTTCAAAGAAGAGTCACCTGCCCCTCTATGACAAAACCACTGCTGGGTGGCTGGACAGTAGTTGGCTTCTTTATAAGGCCAAGCAAGAGAGTGGAGAGAATACAAATAAGGGTTCAAGGAAAAGAACAGAAAAGCAGTATATGTTTTGAAAACGACCTCATTTGCAGCAAGAGATACAAAAAAAAAAAGCAAAGAAAAGTTTCAGAAAGGAATAGGTCTCCGAGAATGACAAGCTGAGTAAAGACAGAAAAAGTTGGTTCAACAATTTTTAATGGGAACTCTCAACGCTAACCAAGTAAGCTGTATGGGAATACTGCAGTGTTCTAGATAGAGAAATAGTCTATTGATCAAATAAAACAAAACACCAAAGGCAAAGGATTTGGCTCACTGCAGTCATGCCCGACCTAAAATATTTAATTAGGACTCTGGGGCTGGTTCAAAGCCAGCAGGGACAGTTTCACACAAACCCCCCAAGTATTCCTAGAACTACCAAAAATGATGAGTTGATAGGGCTATGCTAAGAGGTACAGTGAGCTTACAAGGATTGGAATAGAAAAATAAAATAAATATTTTCTGTTTCATCTGTGTCCACATGGCAAAGCATGGCCCAGAAGCCTCTGACAGCACAACCTAACGCAGCTCTGGCTCACAGAGATCCTCTTGGCTTTTAGTGCTCTCTGTGCCCAAGGCATATGTAAAGGTGACCTAGAACCTGCACAGTTTCAGCATCAAGTCTATGTTCAAAGACTCTGCCCTTCATAATAAATGGTAAAGCTTGGATTTATGCAACTACAGCCTTTAATCTTTACCAAAAGAGCTTACAAAACACAGGAGAGGTGATAAAATTTGCATCACTAATGAAGATAAAATGCTTTCTGAGCTATTTGGATCCTGCCAAGAAAGAGACATCAGTTATTGCCAAATGTTTAATTCCTTGCAGTTTCTAAACAGACTTGCCTCTTCACTGTACCATCTTCAACTGGCTCTGTTACAACTTACTCAAGACTGACTAACTGGAAGTGGAAAAGAAAAACCTTTTAGGAGACAGCACATGCCTTGTTCTGTTCTCCTTGGACCTGCAGGCTCTGGACCTGAGACTCATTAGGAGCTCACCAGGGCACACAGATGGATGAACAGACCGCCTACTGCTCTACACTCAGTTCTTCCTGCAGCGTTTCCCTGTACCCCAACCCCTTCTCACTACGTTTGCCCTCACTCCTAGTTAAGGCATTGTACCACAGGACTGCAACCTATGGGTGATGAAGGGTAAGATGATGATGTATGATCAACATCTTTCCCCATGCCAAAGATGACAACTCCCAACTCTCCTCCAGCTTTGCCAATCTGTTTTGAAAGCTGTGTTTATAGGGGCCTATCAGTGGGAAGCATCTCCTCACTTAATTAACAATACAGAAGTCAGCTCTATGCATTGATGCAGCAGTAGCTTGGAATGACCATATCTTACCAAAGCTGCTGTGCTCTTGAGGCTACCAAATCCTCCCTCCCTGAGAGGAGCCAGCATGTCCTCACTAATGCTACAACTTCAAACCAGGCAGAGCTGCTGCCTTCAAGCATTTCTCTCTTAGCTCCACTGCAGTGTTTCTCTTTTGCCAGGATTCTCTGCCACTTACACTTTTTTATTCTTACTGAAGTCTCTTCATATAATGCTTACAAGAACACAAACAGCTTCACCTTCATCTTCAATGAGTCTTTTAAGCCTGAAAGACTGGAGATTGTCAGTACAATGGTGTATTTTGCACTTGAAATTGGAGTAATGCAACAAAAAAAAAATTCAATACTTTAAAATGAGAACCTTCAGTCTGACCCTCAAGCTTGAGATGAAGTGATGTTTAGGCTTTGATCCTCAATTCACGCTCACAACTCAGCTTTGGAATTGAATCTAAAGCAATCAAGGACCAATCTCCAAATCAATTTCAGACATGACCCAAATTGTCAGTCTTGAATTAAGATCTGCTCTGCAGAGATTAACACTGTATAAATTGACATACATTTAAATTCTTTCTTGGTATGCAGTTTTTTACAGCTAGATCACCTGTCAAGCTTTTCACTTAAACCCGGTTAAGTTTTGGCTTAACTACAATTCCAAGCTCCACGCTGAAGTCTTTGATGCCATAAAAATCATTCTCTTTCAGAATAACAAATTAGAAGAATCTTTTTGATATTTCATGAAGATAAAGCAAGCAGCATTTGTTTTTCACATCAGTGATTTATCTATTTTCTCTTCTGTTCATGAAAACAGAACTGGCAACCCTAGTAGCCTGCAGCTTACTTCTAGCACTGTAATAGCCACTAACAAAGTGAAGCAGGAATGCTGTAAAAATCAAAACGAAAATATAAAACAAATTTCCCTTTTCAGTGAGTCCTGGTACAATGCTCCTAAGAAATTCTCCCATAGCTTCCAACTCTTTATGGCTCTTCTGTCTTTGGGTACAAACCCAACTTCATCTGGGACTGTCTTCTGCACTGGTTTGTTGCGTCACTACAGACGTGTGCACCATCACAGCTCAGGAAAAGCAGGTATGGTTTTTGCAGAAGTAGTGTCAATTCCAGTGCTTGTACAACAGCAACTGAAAATTCACAGTGAATGGAAGTAATTACTTACGCTTCCCAGCCCGGCACACAGGTGGAAGTGTCTCACTTAAGATACTGCCCCTGAATAACATTTCAGTAGAAAGCAAAAGAGAAAAGCAGTCAAGCAAAAGACAAGAATTATAGCCAAGAGCAACCAGTGGTAAACCACAAACAATAACAATATTAATGAATAACGTGCCATAAAATGCACTTTGTAGCAACATGAAGTGGCAGACTCAAATGCACTTAAAACAAGTTGAATAAATTCCTGTCATAACAGCACTGAGAGTGATACACAATTGAGAATTAGAACTTGTCCTTGCTGCAGGTAAACCGCTCTCAGTCCTCCCAGTTAGACCCAAGAAAGCACATCAGCAGCTGCAGCCGCTCACTTACATCACTTTTGAAGTCAGTGATATGAACACTGACCCTAGAGCTGCACAGCTCTGTCAGTGTCCTTTTCCCACGACTGTGAGAACAGTGCTCTGGCCTTTATGTCAAGCTGCAGTGCACCCACAGGTGTGCACTCTGCCTGCTGCTCTCACACGTGTTCTTCACTCCGGGATGCCATTTCTGTTAATACTATTATGTTCAGTAATCTTTTTTTAATTATACTTCAATTCTGACTCAAAAATCTACCCAGCCATATTTTCCCCTCAGTGCTAATGCCCATTCATGAGAGTATTTGAAAATCCAATATTTTTAAAGCATGATCTAAAAATCCAATTAGGTGCATGCTTTCATCAGGTGCTGCCTGCTTCACCACCACTTACAGCTCTGGAAGCAAGGATGTGCATGCTGCTGTGCTCTGCATGCCAGCATGGCCAGAGCCAAGAAACCAGAGGGCAGTGGGTTCATGGCTGCAGATGAGGAAGCAACAAAAGCCATGATGCCCCACACATATGCACATCATCAGCTAACAGTAAAAGCAAAGGTTAATCAAGAGGTTAATCACTCTGTGTGTCCGCAAAAGATTAAACCCTTACGCTGTTGGCACAGTAAATTCCTCTTGTTGTCCTGTACTCATCTCCAGGATCCCGTGCAACATACCCAGCCCTGACATTAGTGACATCACAGAGCCCTATGCTGATGTTAAAACTCCAATAAGATAAGGCAGAGAAAAGTACAGGGAAAATATCTTATCTTACAGACATACAACACTTTATAGAGCTGCTAGTCACTGGGCGTGCATACATAGAGCCCAGGAGGTCTGCCCACATGAACCTTGATCAATGCTTAAGATTTGATGACATGCCAGAACTACAAGTTCCGTCAGTCAGATCCTGTTTTCAGCAATAACTTGCTTTCCCGTTGTGCTGAAACTACTCACTACTTACATTGAGCTGCATGGCTTCAGAGCAGCTCCATTACACATGTCAGGGTCACCACAATGCGTCCAGAACATCAGACAGCTGCAAATTTGCAGGTGAAATGGGGCCTTTGCAACCTCTCTCTGCAAAATGAAACACCTAAGCAGAAAGCCTCAGCCATGCTTTCGCTGTGGATTTTTAACACACTGTTTTAAGATCATGTTCATTTATAGCACAAACCTCTCGCTGCTGCATCACTGGCATATCAGAAAGTCAGAGACACTGGGGTCGTAAGCATTTAACTTGCAGTTTCGGCCTCTCGACCTTGTATTGTAGTGACAGAATATTGGCAGCCAATAAAGACAAAGCTTCCCCTGCTTTCTGGGGTCAACTTTTTCTCCCTAAGGAGACCATAGGACAGAGACAAAGAAAACAGCAAGCAAAATAAAATCAGTCATTCTCTAAACTTGACAATGTCTTTGTTAGAAAAAAAAAAAAAGGCAAACCCATTTGCCAAAGGGCACAGAAACAGATGGGATCTGAAAGGGCTACTACATAAATTAAACACAAACACTGGTTTCTGCTCAAAAATCTGGTCCTTTAATTTCCACAGATGTGGTACTTGATGTGCCCATTTCATCATTCACGTTTTTCCAGTTTACTGTATTTATAGTGATTAAAACCACCATCAGCTAGAAAAGATGACACAGGTGACATGACCCTATCATTTCCAAAAAGGAAGTTAGATGCAGGGATGCCCCATCCCTGAAGGCATTCAGGGCCAGGCTGGATGTGGCTCTGGACAGCCTGGTCTGCTGGTTGACAACCCTGCACATAGCAGGGAGGTTGAAACTAGATGATCTCAAGAGACAAGCAAGAAGCAAAAAACCTCAGAATGCCACACAATGGTACATTTTTGGCCATCCTTACTCAAACATGAAGGAGGACACAGACTTTCAGAGCAGCACAGAAGGGCAAACATGGGCAGGAAAGGACTAAGGTGTCCTGCAGTGCTAACAAAAGGTCTGCCTGTTCAAAGTGCCTCACTGCAGTTCATAAACCACAGCTGCCTGTCCTGTGCACACACACTCATGTTGTGTTTATGCGAAAGATTAGATAATTTTTGTGTATGTCTGAAAGACTGAAGAAAAATCCTTTCAATTCCAGCATGTTTAGCAGTAGCCACTAAGAACAATTTCCCCACTTAGAACATTACGCAAAGTGTTACCACTGATGCCTCAAACTTACCAATGAAGCAACTGAAAAAGATGCTAGATTCAAATTCAAGGCTTTCCTGAGCAGTAGCAAACATTCATGGAATGTTATACCAAAAATCTCTGTTTTAAGGGAGGAACACCAGTATCCCACAGTCACCCCAGAGGTCTAAAAAAGAAGGATCTGGGGAAAGTATCAGTCAGCTGTTACAGCCTCTCACATACATCACTGATGTTACCTTTTTGAAATGATTGGAACTTTGACCTTAAAACTCCCATAAAGCAAGCATGATCACTGATAAAAAACACAGAACAGATACAGTTTTACAATATACTTTCTCTATTCACCCTTTTTCTATGTCTTTAAACTTAGATTCCCTGGAAGACCTCTAGTAGACCTGCACACAAAGGCAAACCAAAACCACAAGAGATAAGGTAGGGCTTTTTGTCACCAATATTTATCATAAAGGGAGTAAATCCTTTCCAGGTAAAAGCTGTTCAAGCACAATGCATCTAGAGTATGAAAGGCTTGCAATTCCAGAAAAAGAGATTTCCAAGCACAGCCACAGCCCCCATCTCCATCTACATCCACAACACAACATGGCAGCTCAGTAGACATTTGTACAATGGCATTGCCGTGACACTTTCACCAATGCAACCCCCGCTGTGTGTTCAACATTACGTAGAGAATCACCTTTCTGCCGAAGAAAAGAGAGCCTGTTGCTTAAGTAGCAAAAAGAAGCATAGGCCTGCTTCGTGGAATGTTTTTAAGCCTTCTGATAAAATTGAAGTATTACTGCTAAAGAAGTAGACTTGGGCCCAAACTCTCAAAGATTTCTAGAAATGCTGCTCCTGACTTTATGCCAGTGAACACTTCGAACTGCAGCAATAGCAGGAAGCACAGACTTACTGTTAGTAACTTGTGCTGATGTACACAGATTCACATTCAGCAGCTTCCACAACGCTGGAGAAATACACTGGACATAAACTATTCTGGTGAGGTAAAAACCAGCTGAGGTACAGTCTGATGACAAAAGATTCCCCTCACAGCTGGAAAGAGAGCATGAAATAAACCCCACATGGTCTCTCCTGACATCACACCCCAGTGAATGTAGAAATAAGCAAAAGGTCTAGAAAGTACAAAGAAAATGAAGGAAAAGAGTCATCATGAAGATTGGCAATGGGAAACAACCCACACTAGTTTGGACGTGCAGGAATTATGGCCTGCTTCCCCCAGTGCCCAAACGCACAGGAGGGAATGAGACATTTCTAGCTGCACAAAGAGTTCTCACAGCAATGTGTTACCACACTGGTTACAGCATTCTTGAGATAGATGTGGTTCTAAGTCACTGACATTATACTGATGTATAGACTTTGCACATTACTAATCCCTCAGACACAATGGCCCCGTGTATGTTTTTGTTTTGCTAGCTGTCCTGACATCCTCTGCGAAATTCTTCTTTTTCTCTGGAACATTTCAAGAGAAGTATTGAGGAAAAGTCAAGGTAGTGTGGAAGGACTCATGAGAAAAACTGATGTGTCCTGTAGAAAAAAGCAACCTATATCAAGACAGCCAGTCATGAATACAATTCTAATCAAATTCTTTGTCTTGTTATCCATTTTAGCTCACTGAGCATCTTAAAATGGTTTTATCTCAAAACAGTTAACAGCTCTAGAAGTCCCAACTTTTTCTCTTGCTGTTTTGATGCAATTATATTCCGCTGTTCCATCAGAAATATTCATAACTTCTCCATCCCATGCAGAAAATGCTCAAAGATTCATTAAGGTTAGAAAAGACCTCTAAGACCACCTAGTCTAACCATCTACATACCGCCCACTAAACCACGTCCTTTCTTACCACATGAACACATTTCTTGAACATCTCCAAGGACAGTGACTCCATCACCTCCCTGGGCAGCCTGTGCCAGCACCCGATCACTCTTTCAGAGAAGAAATGTTTCCTAATATTCAACCTGAACCTCCCCTGGTGCAACTTGAGGCCATTACCTCTCATCTTATGCAAGTTATCTTGGAGAAGAGGCTGACTTCCACCTCACCACAGCCTCCTTTCAGGTCATCGCAGAGAGAGTATACCATCTCTCCTGATCCTCCTCTTCAACCCCAGTTCCCTCAGCCAGCTCTCGTAAGATTTGTGCTCCAGTTCCCTTGAGGATAACCAGAAAACTTTGACTTTGATTGATAGTCTGCATGCTAATGGTTATATAAAAAAACCATTGATGTCATTTCCACTAAAACCCGATGAAAACAGACAATACCTTCATTCAATACTTTGAACATGTACACCTATGGAGAAAAAAAAGCTACTATTTCCTTGAATGCAGAAGTACTCTGTGAAGGACAAATAAACAAGCTGAAAAGCAAAGCTGTTATTCTATTGTATATTGCTCTGCGGGAGGGACAAATTCTGCATGTTATAGTAGCTTTGATCCAGAATTAATATAATCAATTCAATGGAGTCAACCCAGATTTACAGTTCAGGGCTTTCCCCAAGCCTGCAATCCTATATTCCTACCACTGCAGGGGATGTATGCCCTTCATGCAATTCAGAAAGCCTCTGTTCTGACACAGTAGACCTGACCCACTGCTCACTAAAATCAACTGAAAGGCAACCATTGACTCCCCCAGGCAATCACGCAGGCCTCATGCAGTCAATCCACCAACATATTCAAACCACTCATCGCTATACTTCTTTCAGAAAAGAAGTCATAAAATCTTATGGCTTGCCCAAAACAAAACCCCAAACCCCACAGCCCAGCAGGCAGCTGCGTTCATCCTATCTGAACTTCCCCAAGCTTGCTGCAGTGGACCACCACGTTTGGTGTGAGAAGAGAAGGAGGAAAGCAAAGAGGAAGAGATCAGCAGGCATGGTCCATACATCTGCCAGGGCAGTACGAGCAAGAACTTTGCTCAGTGTCCACCTGACTGATCCTGCTTCCTGTAACAGTCAAGGAAGCACAGTACACATGGTAGTAGTCAACATTTGATATGTGTGGCAAATTCAGCAGTGGATTTGTCCCACTTAATTAGCAGTTACATCAACTTTGTAATTATGTGCACAAATACACACATTTAACCCCAAAGATATAGGATTTATTTCCATCTGGGAACTCAAATATGCTTTAGAAGCTAATCAAGTCCAAAACTCGTAACTAAGATCAACTTTTTCAGTTTTAGACTTATGATCACAACTGACACATTTTATTAATCACAAAGTGTTTAAAAAGTGTTACTTCCCTCCTCCTCACTTACTATAAATTCTCCACTCTCACTTGCAGTGCAGGCTGTAAAAACACAGCTTACCCGAAGGACATACTCAGCTCCTGGTACCCACCACCATGGGTGCAGAATGTGCTATTCCACAGCAGGTCACTTGAGATAGCACAGACTGTTTTGTCCTGGCAGCACTCCAACCAACTTTAAAGCATAATAACCCACATAGTCTTTAAAAGGATTTTAACTACCAAAGGCTCTTCCTTGTAATACAAGGCATTACAGTAGAGATCATCTACAGGATCCAATTAAAATCACCCTCTTAATTAAAAGTCTACCTTTCCTAATCCAAAAATCCCTGTAAGTTATCCACTTGAAACTTTTTGACCTGCTTATGTAATCATTTATTAGCCAAAAAGGAATGAAAATGGCTAGCTATGAAGTATGCTGCTTGTTAACTGAATTCAAACAGCATTACTCTCCAAGGGTCCTGAAAGCCACAGTTCTAACTGCTTGCAAAATATATCTTGAATTCTGTAAGCATCCTAAAAAAAATAGACATGCATAGAAAGTGTTGGCTTCTCTAAAACAAACTAGAAGAAAAAAAAAAGCACAGTTTTCTGCTTGGTGTACAGCTCATTGTGTTTGTGGAAGCTCAGAGCCCTTTTGTTCCTTGTGTGGATTCTGCAGCTAAAAACCATCATGTTCCACCACTCAGACAACTGACATAAAGAGATACAATCAGTGAGAAGACTGGCAAGAACAGCATCTTCCAGCCTGCATACAGCATCTAAAGCAGCAGCAGATCCTCTGCAAGCAAGTGTATCTGAGAACGACCTCCTCTTTCCCCTACTAGAGAGGAGACTGAGGTCACCCATCCAGCAGAACCACACATGGATCACTCTGCTCAAATCCTTGACACCAAAGATGTTCTCTTTGCAGCAAACTAAGAGCAGATGTCCATAGGATGTAATCACTTCACACCTACTTCTTCACTTACTTGCATGCCAGTTGTTGGGTTTAGCTACTATCCCTCAAGCCCCTAGAATCACATTGCCACGAGAAATCTTGCTGGACTGCATTTTCTGTTCCCTCCAGGACTTTCTATTAAGTTCCTTCATAAGAGTGTGAAGCCACTGCAGCAGCAACTGATAACAGAGGACACAAAGTCATCCTTCAGTGCCTACAACCTGGCACGAGTCACACGAAGGCTACCTTGAAAAGTCACTCTTAGTGTTCAGGCTGATACCCCCATAAAAATTCACATTTCTCCACAGCTTAGAGAGAATTCATAAAAAGGTTATTTCTCCCAAGCTGTATGCTTCCATGTACTGAATAAGTTGAGAAAGAAAGAATGCAACTGAGAACCCACACTGGACACACGTTTCAATCAGTAAAAATAACAAAGGCACCTACATAAAGCCCTTGGCCCTTCTGGGACTTCCTCTAATGACAAAGAATTTCATGCTCCTTACAGCAGCTATCTTCGGGAGAAGGTGTGTGCACTGCATCGATCCATGTGCGTGGGTTACCTGGGCCACCACTGCAGCCCAATTACAGCCTGAACCAGGGGAAGACGTGTGGGTGGGCATGTATATGCACATCCACTTGTGTGCTGCCCTGTTTTAAAGCTACTGTTTTTTAAGTGCTCATGCACAGCTTTTTTTCAGCCAGGGATTTAAATATTTAAAGTATTTCCTTTCCCCCCTCCTTGGGGGATTAGATTACAAATCCAACTTCAGTGTCACTCAGTACACTCCAGTGACTTCTTACTCCAAAGTTTCCAGTGGCAGCTATCTAATTTTATTTCTTTTAAATAACATTCCTTCCTGATACTTTACAAGCCAGACATTAATGCCTCATTTAGGACCTCTTTTTCTAATGTGCCAAATTAATATAGTTAAAAGCAAAGCTGTGCTCTACTTTTATTGCAAACATTGGGCAAGGTGCATAGAACAATCAAAAAGAATTCATTAGTCTAAAATAAAAGCTAGCTGAATATTTAATTGTGAAATACATAATGCAAGGAAAGTTCTTTAATGCAGGAAAAACTCCCTGACTCATACAGGCACCAAATTTGCTTGTTGCAAAAGAATACGTGTGCAGTACGTACTTATAGCATGCTGCGTAGTCCAGGTACTGTTGGTTTGACACAAATGAGGATGCCATCATCTGCTCTGGCTCACAGATTCACCAGCATGGTGCTTTTCACACTATGCAAGTTCACAGAGCGGAGCATGACAAGTAAATCAGCCCCGTGGATTCCCACCTGCAGCTCACATGCCCAACACCAGGAGCTCACCAGCACCCCGCAGGCACTGAACAGGCAGAGAGGGCAGAGCAGACGTACATTCAGGACAGCCCCCAACACTGAACGACTCACTGCTTGTTAGAAGCACACATCACTTGCAGACTGGGCCACTCTTCATTACATCTTTCCCTGATAGCTATGTGACAACCCCACCTGGCAGTGGGTAGGGAGATGAAATTAACATATGCCATACAAGAGAAGACCTGTGACTGCAGCTTGATGGGAGGGAATTATCTCCCCCTGAAAACATCACAAACGTAACTTCTTACTAACCCCACTCATTGATCAGGCATTAAACGGAGAACTGGGGATAACAGCATTATGCAAAAGAAGAGACGCAGAATCCAAGTGAATATGCAGTGGAATTCTGATTTATTCATGAACCCTTAGTTTCAGGTGCCAAACAATTACATGAAAGGGGAACACACTGCATCCTCTGCTGATTACATTCACAAAATTGGAATCCCAGAAAATCCCTCTGTCTGGAGGCATGAGCCAAAGATAATTAGGAACTGCATTCTCTCATTGATTTGCTGCAGTCTCTGGTGGTCTCATCTCCTACTTAGAGCATAAGGCTGGTGCCAGAAACAGCACTTTGTCACACACCAGCATTTTGCCCACAACAAAAGGATGTTATCTACAACTTGGATGCTGAAACACAAATAAGAAGGAATTAACAGAACTCTACAGTTTTTGAATTGCTACTTTAAGGACAAATACCTACTTCATCCACAAAGATCTTACATGAATGGGCTCCACAGGGAGCAGGAGCATCCAACAGAAATGGGAACGTGCTTTGAAGCATTATCCTTGTAGTATGTGGTTTCTGAATCTAAATGACCTACCACAGACATTATCTATCTTTACCCCAGACACGTCAGATATACAACAAACACAGAATTCTTGAATTTAATTTTCTTTCCTTAATGTGAAAGGAAGAAGAATCTTTTCCCTCCATCAATTTAAGCACAACCCTTCAACCGCACACCCACACTTGATTTTATGTCTGTTGACACTCAGACAAGTCACACACAGAATTCAAACACCTGCCTTGAACAACACGAGCAATCCGCAGGAAAAACCCATCAGACTGAAACCCTCGTGTCCCCAGCCATGTTCCCAGCTCCCTCGGGATCACCCTGGAGTTGATATATAATACATATGCATGAGCCCAAAAGGCTCGAGATGGAAAAAAAAAAACCGAACTGTTCTACAATGACATTCACACAAGGACAACCGAAGCAGCTTTGTCAGGCAGGATTTGATGCAGTATGTCTCGCAACAGATGCTGGTGCTGGGAAGAGCAACGTGAGCCTAACTTCTTCCAATCTCCAAACCATTTTTAGACTTGTCGCGTGGTATAGTGTAAGATAAATGACCTGGAACTCCAGAAACAATGGAAGCGATTTAAGAATTCACAAATACACCCCCACTATGCAGAGGAAACTAACATGCCAGTTGCACCTGATCAACTGTATGACTCATTTCTTATCATTACAGAATTACAGCTTTGGATTGGAAGGGACCTTTAAGATCATGCAATTCCAACCCCTGCTACAGGCAGGGACACCTCCCTCTAGACTAGTTTGCTCAAAGCCCCATCCAGCCTGGCCTAGAGTATTTAAATTGCCTTATGTTGCTTTATTTATTTCTATTTCGAGAGGAAAATAAGTTCCCATTCACATCCACTCTTTATCTGTGAGAAAATCTGACTTCAGCCAAGGCAGTTTTACATCTGAGAACGTGGAGTTTTACTGCTATGAAAATCAGCACACAGTTTCCCCCGCATTAATTAGTAGTAATAAAAAAAAACAGTGAAAGCTTGTGAAAATATATGTTGTAGGAATGGTATCTTCAGAGCAATAAACATTCTGATAAACTACTGTTTCCTACAACATTATTGTGGCTAGAGCCACGTAATTTTGCCTTTGAAAACATTCAGAAATAAAAACCTACTTCTTAAGGTCAGCAAGTAGCTGTCACAGAAAAGCTGTACACAAAGACTGAGACAGAAGAAGTCACCCTTCTGCTAAGTCTCACAGTCACCAGGAAGGCTTCCAGAGACACAGAACAGCTTAACTCTTAACTTTGAGCACATCCAGACCATCGACACCTCTGAGAACAGAGACCTGAGCAGCTCTGTGCACCCTAGGCACATGGTCCCATGGAAATCAGCTAAAAGCTTCCAGGGACAGTGACAGCGATCACAGCAGGGCTCCAGGGGATGGATTTTGCTGCACACAATTAAATGAGGGCCAGATCCTTGTGGCTGTCAGCCGAGCTCCATCTCAGCATCCCAAATGGAATAATTTAAAGCCAGTGTATGGGGTCCATCAAAGGAGTGCCACACACCCACTGCTCTGCAAGTCTCCTTCCCCTTTAGAAGTAGGGGAGGACGCGTGGATCACTTGTGAGATGGGAGAATGCTGCATTGATTTTCAAACAGAATCTTCCATCAAAATCAATAATAAGCTCATCTTCAGACAAAGAAAAAAAAATCCTCACACCATCTGAGCTGTTCCACCATGGGAACAAAGGTAGGCAGCAGCCCTCTGCCAGGAAAAGCAACCATGGGACAGACAGCACTGTGTGAGGAGCTGCTCAGAGAATCGCAGACCAGAGTCCATCCAAAGACCTGGCTTTTGTCAGCAAGCACAGCCAGCAGCAGCATGCCAAAACAGGCACTGAGAAAGGGAGCAAAACAAGTCCAGTCTGCAATGACAAAATCAAATAAAAAAGATTTACACCAAGTTTCTTCATCAACACGTCTCAGGTAAAAGATACTGTCAGTTTCTCTGCCTTTCTGAGGACTCCCCCAGCAGGAGGGATCCCAGCGCACCCAGCCTGGCCCCAGCCCAGCAGCCCTGCACACACCATGGCACCATCCCACCCGATGCAGGGACATGCAGGTGCACCAGGAACTGCAATGGGCCATCCTAACAGCCCAGGGCTGACCCTCCACATGCAAACAAGATCCAGGAGCACAAAGCAATCATTGGGTCACACTCATTCCACAGAGAGCAAGTGGCATAAAAGCAAAGAGAAGTACCCTGAGCAAGGACCCAGGAAAGTCCCCATGCAGCTACAGCAGTTACTGAAGAATTTTTCGTTCCACTAGGCATTTTTTGCCTTTTTTTTTTTTTTTCCTTCCCAAAAGAAGTTAGACAGACAGGAAAACACAGTCACTAGTGCCATTTCCTCCCTCAGGAACAAACAGTGAGCTGGCCTCCCCCAGATCCTCAAACAAGACCCAGGGGCTGGGATTATCTCCTGACTTTTCTCTGCAATTTTTCTAAGAACACCTTCCATTAGCTGTCATTTACCCCCAGGGAACAATCTGCCAGCAGGGACTTCTGCCGCAGTACTTGTTGGATTTGTATTGGAGTCACTGTCCCTGCAGGTGATCAAGAGCCGTGTGGATGTGGCACTGAGGGATGTGGTCTGTGGGCATGGTGGGGATGGGCTGACAGTAGGACTAGGTGATCTCACAGTGCTCTTTTCCAACCTTAATGATTCTATTTTATTTTAATGATTCCAGAGGGAGATCTACACTCAGACCTTCTCAAATGGGAAGTGCTTATCTGACACTGAGGAGTTATCTTGACCCTGAGCATGGCTGTGCTCGTCACTCGGTGGCCTTCCAACATCTTCACCTTCTGCATCGCACCTAAATGGTTCGGAAAGCTCGGCAGACAGAGACCAGCTTTCCTAAGATTCACCAAGAGCACCAGGGAAGTGAAGAAACAGCCAGATCCTGAATAAGGAGCTTACACTCCTTGCAAAGAACTTAACCGAACACCTACCTTATTTCCCATTCACAAGAGTGGGTAGAAACTCTTCAACTAATTCTGGCAGAGCGCTGTAAGTGACTGGTGTCAACCTAATGTCTGAGGCAGCTGCGTCCTGCAGCCTTCCTAAGGAACACACTGCTGTGCCAACCTCAGGGCAAAATGCCAAAGCTCCTCCTCTACAAAAAGGCTATCAGCCAAGATCTTGAAAAGTTTTAATACATCACCAGCCTTGCACTCTGCCCAGAGTCCAGCCCTACTGAGTTGAGTGATAGAACAGGAAGGGTTGTAAGGAAAGCCTATTATCACAAACAGGTGCAACTGCAAGCAAGGTTTTTGTACCCCACATACAATAACCCAGATGCCAACGCACAACCATGTAGTAGATACCTGACTAAAAGAGCTGTCTGAGCTTTGCAAAACACATTCAAAGGGAACGGTCAGACCGTACCTCAATCTAGATTAGCATCTGGTTGATTTCCAGCAGCATCCGCTACAGAAACAGTCTACATTTAGGGAAAAAAAAAGCACAGAAGTGGCAATGTTCAAGAAGATACAACAGAGATAAGTGGGGTTTGATCTCATTTATTTCCAGATCTGCTTCACACACGCTAACAACCCAAATACGCGTCATATGGAAGACGGGTGCAGCTCATCCTCCCCGTGTTTTAACAGCACCACGCTCTCACCTCAGCTTTGGTGAAATGCTCTGAATGGTACCGAATCTCAGCCTATTTACAGTTCCACAGCAGCACAAACACAAAGCCATAATCTCCAGTAGTTAACTATGGAGCGCACTGAGGATCCTTTGAGGGTGATTCTCACACGTTCAAAAATATGCAGTGAAATATTTTGCTTCACTTCTCACATACCGCACGCTGAGTTTTTGTTCCAATTCACCCGAAACTTGGGGAAAAGCGACTCTTGGCCAAATTTTCTGCACACGCACCTGGACTACGTTACCTGCAGAACGCAACCAATGAATGAAAAAACACGAGAGTTCAATTGCTGAAGCCGTATTGCAGCTCGCAGCCGCGTGCGGTGACCTGAAGCACTCGGTTAAAGCCACCCCCGGGTCCGATGGAACCGGTGGGGACGCAGAGGGGAGAAAGACACGCGCCGCTTTCCGCAGGAGCCGGCACAGATGGGCGCCGCGAGAAACACATCCATCAAACCAACGGCACCAACTTCGGGCGAGCAGGCAGCTGACGGGGAACCGCTACGCAGAGCGGTGGGTGCGCTGCCTCCCGGCTGCAGCACGGAGCCCTGCAGCGCCGCACGCCTCCCAAAAACTTCAGGGCAGGCGATTTTTAATCGACTGCGCCCCAGCAGCCGCGAGCGGGGAAGCGAAGAGCCGGGCTCTGACCTTCCTCCCCTGTAACCATCCCCGCTTCTCCTCTCGGTGCGCCGCTCCCGCCGCACGACGCCGGGCGCGCAAGGACCGAACCCCAGCAAAGTTTCCTCCCGCCCCGCGCACCCCGGGGCGGCCGCCACCTGCGGCGGGGAGAACGGAGCGGCAGAGCCCTACCTGGGAGCAACATACTTTGGAAATAGAAGATGACGAGGATGAAGGAGCCCACGGAAGTGACCAGGACCATCCTGCACACCCGGTTCATCCTCATTACTTCCAGCACCGCCGGCTTCATGGCGCTGCCCAGCAGCGCAGCGCCCGGCTCAGGCTCGCAGCCGCTCCGCGTTGCCGACGAGGGAGGAGCCGGAGCCGGAGCCGGAGCCGCCGCGCCGGAGGATGCCCAGGCGCCCGCGCCCCGCACCGGGGGGCGCTAATGCCTGCGCTGGGCGTGACCACGGCGCTCGGCAGGCGGAGGGGCGCTCAGCGCGGCGCGGGGGGAGGCGGGCCGGGCGGGGAGCCGGGGCGGAGCGCCGCCCCCCCCTCGCCAGGGGGAGAGATGGTCCCGCCCGGCGGCGGCGGCGGCGGCGGCGGCGGGCGGGGACGCGCCGGGCTGCCTCGAGGGGCCGCCGCCGCCGCGGGGCGAGGGGCGGGGCGCGGTCGGCGCCGCAGCGGTGTGCTGCTGCTGCTGCTGCTGCTGCTGCTGCTGCTGCTGCTGCTGCTGCTGCTGCTGCTGCTGCTGCTGCTGCTGCTGCTGCTGCTGCTGCTGCTGCTGCTGCTGCTGCTGCTGCTGCTGCTGCTGCTGCTGCTGCTGCTGCTGCTGCTGCTGCTGCTGCTGCTGCTGCTGCTCGCCCTGAACTTGGCCGCTGTCGCCTGAGCTGGTTGTGCCCCCGAGCTCCGTCTGGGGAGAAACGTTCCTTGCGCCTGTGGCGCGCGTGGCTCCGTTAATCCTAAGGCTTTATCTCGCTCGGCGTTATGTAAGGCACGGCTCCGTGGCCGTCTCTGCCGCACCGCTGTGCCGTCCCAACCGGTAGCTGTGAATATTTATAACCGCTGCCTTTCGGGAGCACTGAATCATCCCCAGCGCTCACGCTGCCACCTGGCACGGCAGAAACGAGAGGGCTCTGGGTTTAAGCGTATGGCTTCTGTCTTCCCGGCGAAACAACTCATTGCTCGGTTCCACGTGGAGAAGAAAAGCCCTCGGGTGGGCCGGCGGCAGAAGCCAGCACGGGGCCGTACGTGGGGGGACACGGAGCGCTGACACGCAGCAGAACTAAAGGGACCCGCCGTGTCTGCGAGCTGTGGTGTCTGTGCGCGGGCTGGGACATGGCACACCCCACTGTGTCCGTGTCCGTGGGCCACCTGCACGGCCAGCTGCGGCTCCACCGGGCCTGTGCTGGGCTTCCCGCCATCACCTCGTGCAGGGCTCCCAGAGTGGGACTGTCCGCTTGCTCAGGACAGGATGGGTGCTAAAAAATGTGTTTGAAACCAGCACGTCTGTGTCATCCTTGTGCCGTCTTAAGCACTCCGCCTGTTCCCCTGCTGCGCCCAAATACTGGTTTGCTGCTGCTTTCCTTTTTGCTAAAGTGAAAACCATTTGGCTGAAGCGGACACCATCAAGTGGGGATGGCTTTAAAGTAAAAGAGGGGACATCAGGATTAGATGTTAACAGGAAATCTTTCACTCAGAGGGTGGTGAGGTGCTGGCCCAGCTGCTCAGAGAAGCTGTGGTGCCCCATCCCTGGAGGCGCTCAAGGCCAGGTTGGATGGGGCTCTGGTCAGCCTGAGCTGCTGGGTGGCAGCCCTGCCCATGGCAGGGGGTAGAACTGCATGATCCCTAAGGCCCCTTCCAACCCAAGCCATTCGAAGACTCCATGATCTATAAGAGGATTTTTTTTTTTTTCTAGCTTTCTGTCTGGTATTCCAAGGTGGGTCGAAGGGGAGAGGTCTTTGAAATGAAAATCACCCCAAACAGACCCAGCCCAAAGCTGGCGGCTGGAAAGCAAGTGGGATAAAACACATTTTAAGCCAGAGAAGAAACAAAAAGAAACAAGAAGTGAGAATATTTCTTCCTGGGTAATTATGACAGAACCATATGAAGTTATTAGGGATTGCCATTCAGACAATTAAAAGGCTTTTACCTAAAGGATGAACCATTTGTCTAAACACTAGTGACAGCAGATGATATAGGCTTGGCCTGAAACTGCTTTTATTAGAAAATATCCATTTTGCTTACTTTCTGTGGATGTATTTCCATATTTTTTTTTTTTAGCAGTTTTGACAAGCAGTGATGGTTTTTCTAGTCATCCTAATATACAAGAATCTTGAAATGGATTTTTTTTTTTCTCTTTTAAATCCACACCTCAAATATAACACGAAAGCTTTGTACCAAAATCACTGGATAAAGAGAAGTCCTTTTAATCTGTAACACATCAAAAGTGGCAGTTCTTAAAGTCAGTCAACCAAAGTCAACCAGAAGCACAGCCTGGCATTTCAGTATGCATCCGTCAATACACAGACTGCAGCACAATAGCAACTGCAGTGTTTTAACAGGGAGAGCTGGACTGTGTCCAGGAATGTGGCTACAACACCAAGGAATGAAGACAGAAGCCCAGAACTCAACACTCAGGCAAGAAACACAAGGAGAGAAAGGCTTCACACTGCTGGAGAAAGTGGATGGTTGCTCAATGTGGCCTAACAGTGGTCACTCTTTTTTTTTTTCTGGATATCGTCCTCTGATGGAATGATGTAGCATTTTTAACATGCAGCAGGAAAAAGAAGCAGCAGCTGTGTTGCCATTCACTATTAACAGCACATCGTAAAGGCAGTACCTTCATTACATACACTGGCAATTACAAACTTAGCATTCATGCTCATGCTTGCAGCATCTATGCAAATTTCAAACTGTGATATCCTTGCATCCTTTCTAACATCTGATGAATTAGGACAATTAAATACAGCAGCTCAGCAGCTTTTTTTAAATTTTTTTATTTGAGGTTAAGACACCTGTGCTTTGCTTTTCCTACAGAAAAGAGCATAAAAGGGAATACAGGCAAATGCAGTTGTCTTTCCAGACGGTTGCCAAGTTTTCTAATAGATACAAGGCACGGCTCAGACACTTCTAAAGCATATCTCTGAGAGGAAGGTTGAGCAGCTGCAGAGCAGCAGGGAGACCTCGGATTGTGCCGTAGGTGTGATCACCTACCATTCCCATGACAATAGCCTGTGTTCAGTACTTCTGAACAAAAATAGGCTCAGCATCAAGAGATTTCTGGAAAGAAAGACTTAAGAGCTTAAGAACAGATGCTAGTGACATCAGAAGGAGTCCAGACAGTGTTTTGGAGATTGTTCTGTATAACAGAAAAGCTTTACAGTAAACAAACAAACAAACAAAACCACCCACGTCGCTATTGATAAAGTTCTAAAAATAGCAAAACCACAGCTAAATAACAGCACTGACAGAAGTGCAGTGTGTAGCAAACTCGTAGTGAAATTCACGAAAAAGAATAGCAAGCATGCTAATGGTAAAGAGCACACTGAAACGTGAACCAGAAAGCCGTGAGAAAATAGAGGTGTCCGTGAGAAAATAGAGGTGTCTATGCAACTTTGTTAGTTTGTTTAAACTGATTAACTTCATTCTCTTAAAAACAAAGGATGATGTATGAAGGAAATATCACAGAATCATATAATCCTTAGAGTTGGAAGGGACCTTTAAGGGCCATCTAGCCCAACTCCCCTGCAATAAGCAGAGGAACCTCAGCTAGACCAGGTTGCCCGGGGCCTGATCCAGCCTTGCCTTGAAAGTCTCCAGGGATGGGGCACTGACCACACCACTAGGCAACCTGTTGCAGTGCCTCACTACCCTCACTGTAAAAGACTTTTTCCTTATATCCAAATTAAATTTCCTCTCTTTGAGGTTGAAAGCATTTCCCCTTCTTCTGTCACTGCGGACCCCGCTAAAGAATCTGTCTCTTTCTTTCTTGTAGCTCCCCTTTAGATACTGAAAGGAAGTATCTTCTGGTTGGGCTTGGGCAACTGATATTATTGATGGAATGCACACAAGCTTTTAGGCATGCAAGCTCTTCTTCAGATCTGAAACAGAAAGAGCAAATTTCAGACTCTGTCTTGTATCCTTGTGCTGTTACAAATCCAGTCCCATCACATTGCTTACCCCCATGGGGTTTACTCACTTGGCAGTGTTATTCTTTTACTGTATGATAATAATATTTAAGATACTCATTGTTTACATAAAAAGACACAGGAGGAGAAGCCTCCTGCCCCAGCTGATTTCAGTTGAAGTCAGATGAAGCTCTTCTTCCTACAGATTTCTCGGTCAGCAATTCACTCTAACATGAATAAAGTGCCACTCGCCTCCAGGAAACCATCACCATGGGAAATTTTAAGACAATCCTTTGTGGATAAAAATGTCTTGGGTCCCTTTTTTTTTTTCCTCTCAGGATGAAAATCCACGTGCCTGACACGGTCTCTGAGCTGAACAATCTGCTGCATTTCCGAGATGCTTTGTTCTGTGTCTTGCACTTTCTATGCTGTCCTGTGAATGCTATCAATCTTAGAAAATACTGTGATTTGGGACACTGCCTCCTCATGGGAAATCTTTCAGCAGAGCCATTTCAACCACTCAGGAAGTAACAGATGTAGCAGTGTGTCTTAGCCTAGTCAGAACAAGTGGTTGTTTATTGCTAAGCACTAACAGATTAATTTAAATCATAGAGTAATTGGTTCTAGGCAGGAATCTCACCTGTGGGTTTTTTTTTTTTTTTTAGCTTTCCCTTTGTCAGGTAATGCCTTAATGCCTCTATAACGTCAGAGCAAACTGAAGTACTAAATTAGAAGGCAAGCTGAAATTCTTGCAGTGTCTTACTCTTGTTTCCAAGTAGATCTCCAGTGTCCTTCCCCAGGAATATAATGATTAGCATTTTCCAGTTTAAAAGACATTGTACTAGATGTCACTCTGCTACCCAGCATTCTTTCTCCTGATGATTTCATCTGCCTTTGTTCTAGACAAAACAGTTTTTGGCTTCTTGGACCACATGCCTCCCAGCTAATACAAACCAGATTTTGATGAGAGACAGTATTTCTAAGGATGCAGCATCTGTTATCTGAATGGTCACATCTGAAAGATACAGTTGTCTCCACCTGTACTGAAAGACCACAATTTAGTTTCATCCTTTATTAAGGAATTACACCTTCCTTCCTTCCTCTCAAAACTTAATAGTGATTGTGTCCTGTGATGAGAGCAGAATCTTCCCTTCTCCATAGAGAGTTTAACCTGAAGAATGGAACAGTTTTTCCAGGTCTAAACATGGAGCTACTCTCATCTCTGAAATGTATGTGCTACCTTTATCGTTATTTATTATTATACCTATTATTCCCTATTGCCTATTTATTTCTGTTATCCTCAGTAGTAGAAAAGCATCTTGACAAGCTTTAAGAAGCTCCCCTCTAGTAGGATTCCTTGCAAGAAACATGTCTGCCAGCATGGCACATACATGGTCTACACTAAGGTGTGCTATGGCAACAGTTCACTGGCAAGATGAGGTGTATATCCTCATGTCTATTAAAAACAAGAACAATGCCATACATTTAAACATCTTCACAATACTGTTTCTGTTATAGAACTTGCTTGATTTAAAGGTGGCAGAACACATGATCATTATTAAGTCAAACAAGGTAAGTGAAAGGACAAGCATACAGTTGACTTAACAAAATTCATAAGAAGAAGCAATTAGAGGAAGCAGTGTAGGATTTCTCTGAAGATTAAAGTAATACCTACAAGGAAAACCAGTGGTTGATAGTTGGAAAACCACTGTATACTAATTGCAAGGTCATTTGTTAGATTTGGGGAGTTAAGCACAGAAGTAATTTTTTAATCTTTGCTTTGGAGTTCACAATTTTCAGACTTGATGGATACTTACACCTCTGTTCAGTGTGATCAACAGCTGCACTGGGTGGAACCCGGAGGTGCAGCACTGCTCAGGACAGTGTCACTTCAGAGAAAGCATCAATAAGATCTGCAACAGGTAGCAGTGGTCAGGTCTGACAAAAGACTGACATTTGCTTTCTAGAGCTTGGCTTTTGTCCTGCCATGCAAATGGCTACACTTGGGGAACACCCCCCCCTGAAGTGAAATCCAAGGAAAATTCCAGTGCATCCAATCACCACAGTTACAACTACAGCAGCCAACACAAATGCTCAAGCAAGACAGACACTATAATATTTGCCAAGTTCCATTCAAGTTTTTTTTTTGTTTTTGTTTTTTTTTTTAAATCCTATGTGCAGTTTCTTCACATTTTTTCCTATTGCCAGTTAAGGACATTTTTTATGAAGAAGTAAAATTTTTGGAGTAGAGCTTAACAAATGTATGGGCTAAAGCAGCTGCAAGGCAGGTCGGTCTGTCTATGCAAGTTCCCCTTGTGTTGAGTTAGTTGCATCTGTTAAAAGGACTTTTAAAATGGTCAAGTATTTTGTGAGAAAAAGGCAACCTTAAACTGTGCTGAAGTTGAGATCTCTTTTTCTACTGACCTTAGAGCACCAGCTTCATCAGAAGTGTGACTCAGAGAATGCAGAGGCTGAAATAAAGAGGAATTACTGACTTTTCATAGGGTTGCTCAACTTAATTCTATTCTCAGACACCAGGGATTACTCATATTCTTCTGAACATAGTGATGCTAGCCCGCTATGCTGTTCACTGAACACAAGGGTTCACATAGTAGCCAGGAAGGCAAGATGCAAGTAGCTGCTGGCTAGCAGAAGCAGCATGACTCCAGAGCAGTACAAACTGCATAGACTCTACAAGACATAAGCGTGCTTGTTCCATTCACCCCACAGCACTTTCTCAGCTGAAATCCAAGCATGCTGCTTGTAGGAGCAAATTGATTTGTTTCCAAGCAGTGGAATGGCTTATATGTTACTCTGGGGGGAAAAAGTCCAGCCAAACAGGAACAAGCACACACATATTTAACAATGAAAAAAAATCATATTTGCAGAAGGAGTAAAGAGAATCATTAAATATTACTAAGGAGGAAAAAAAAAAGGAAGAAAATACCCCCCCCCTCTCCCCCCCCCCAAAAAAAAGGTAATTGGAAAAAAAATATGACTTAGATTGTCCCTTTTGTACTTTTCTGAACAAAGGATAAAAACATCTCCTGTACTTGGGGAACTCAAATGAAAATAATTGTTTAACTTTTCTATAATGCTCTGTAATTATTTCTGATGATGTAAATAAGTTGCTGGCATTTTCTGCAGTGTTTCTTTCAAAATTATCATTATTGTTGCTTCTGGGGTAGATCCATCTCACCAAGTGTGTATTGCCATCCAGCTGGTCTCCAGGCATATGCATGTTGGCTCAAGGTTAAATTCACAGAAAGGAATATACATTTACATGACACAATTCTCTTGGCCTGTTGTAGGCATCTGAAGTGCAGTGTGATGAATCATGCCCTAAAAGCGCCCAAATACCGAGCTTCTGGATGTCTTGCTGTGCTGCAGACACTTATGTTGTACACAGGGAAGGTTAAGTGAAACAAATCCCAATCCAGGTTTCTCAATCTCTTTTTGCTTTGAAAGAAAACTTCTATTTTTTGTATTCTAGTGTTCAGCACTATATCCTGTTTTCACATCACCTACCTTAGAAAATACCTTGCAGTCAGAAATGAGAGCCATATTCTCCATTGTTCCTTGAGCACAGTCATTTCAGTAGAGTTCATTTTAGGCCAATACTGTGTCCTCTCTTTTTCCAATGTTCTTCTTCTGCACAAAAAATCCATCTCAGGATAAACATAAAATATTTTCCATTTCAAGTTTTAACTATATATCTAAATTCAGTACATCAAACAAAATTTTAGATTATCTTAACTGCCAGAAGATCTTTGTTTGTTTGTTTGTTTCTTCTTTTTAGGCTAAAACTGAAGTTAAACACTTACGTTCTTTATCTGGAGCTTCACCCAAGGTCAAGATATGTTGGGAAAATAATTTGTTTGTGAAACAAATTCTGTGCACACATAATTGATTTAAATGTATGTTTAAAGTCCTTACATCCACTGAAGCATTTTCAAAATCAACAAGTCAACATAGTCTGAAATAGAAAGGCACGCAGCTCTCATTGTCCCACTCTTTTTATGTTTCATTCCTCTAATGTTTGCTGTAGGAGTAAAAAAATCCACTGAAGCCAGTGGCAGCACAGGTGTGAAAAACGGACTAAAGTTGAAGCCAGGTTTCTTGTGCCTAAAGGACACACCTCTGAAAATCTTCGGACAACAAGAGAAGCAGCGATTCATACTCATAAGGAAAACTTCTCTCACTGTCTACACTTCAGTGACCTTAGGCCTGAGAAGTGCTATGAGAAGTTTAACTGAAAAACACTCCAGGATTATATAGAACAGTTTAAAAACACATCTAAAGGAAGAGGTTTCTCTAGAGCTAATTAAGTACCTTTTTTTTTCCTTACTTCTTTTACCATCCTTCCTCAATTAAAGGTGTGACTTCAGGGACTCTTTCTATTTAAAGGATGTCTAGGTGATATTACAGGAGAGGGAACAGAGATAATAAATCACATGGAAGCTGTTGAAATAATAGTAAGCAACATGTACGTTCATTTTTCCAAATCACTTCACACATTCATCACTTCACCAATATTGCATCTATGTAACAGGTAACTCCTTATGTTTCCCCTCTGATGTGGCTTCCCATGCTTATGAATAACCTGCAGTGGAGTTGTGATTCCACCTCTGCTATGAATTCTCTGCACAGGAGAACATGATGCAGATCCAGCAATGAGAATCTATAAAAACCATTGACAGCTGACTATGGAAAATCATGGATTAAATGAAGTATATCATGACATCCTATTCAACACCTTCATCACTGATCTTGACAAAGAGATTAAGTGCACCCTCAGTAAGTCTGCAGATGACACCAAGCTGGGAGGGAGTATTAATTTGCCAGAGGGTAGAAAGGCATTACAGAGGGATCTGCATAGACTGGATTGATGGGCCAAGGTAAACTGTATGATTTTCAATAAGGCCAAGCGTCGGGTCCTGCATTTTGGTCACAACAACCCCAGGCAACCCTGCAGGCTTGGGGTGGAGTGGCTGGAAAGCTGCCTGATGGAAAGGGACCTTGATGTACTGATGTATAGTCAGCTGAATATGAGCCAGCAGTGTGCCCAGGTGGCCAAAAAGGCCAATGGCATCCTGATGTGATGAGCAGGACTAGGGAAGAAATCCTGCCCTTGTACTCGGCATTGGTGAGGCCTCACCTTGAGTACTGTGTTCAGTTTTGGGCACCTCATAACAGAAAGGACATTGAGGTGCTGGAGTGGGTTCAAAGAAGGGCAACAAGGCTTGTGAAGGGCTTGGAGAATATGCCCTATGAGGAGGCACATGCTCTATGAGGGATCTGGGGCTGTTTAGTCTGGGGAAAAGGAGGGTGAGGGGAGACCTTATTGCTCTCTTCCAGTACCTGAAAGGTGCTTACAATGGGAGTGGGGTTGGTCTCTTCTCACTGGTGACAGATGACAGGGGAAATGGCCTCAAGTTTCACCAGGGGAGGTTTAGGTTGGCTATCAGGAAAAACTTCTTTACAGAAAGGGTAACACTGGAATAGGCTCCCCAGGGAGGTGGTTGAGTCACCATCCCTGGATGTGTTTAAAAACCATTTGGATGTGGTGCTCAGAGACCTGATTTAGCGGAAGGTTGTTAGGGTAGTGTGGTTAGGTTCTGGTTGGACTCAATGATCTTTAAGATCTTTTCCAACCTGAGCAATTCTATGATTGTATGGAATAAAAAAGGTCTGTGTTTAGCACTTGTTTAACCATATTAAGGAAAAATAGCAAAGTTAGAAAGGCAACCCTGTTCTAGTAACTCAATAAGTTTTCCTTCAGTAGTTTAGAAGGCAAAAGGAGATGTTTATGTCACCTTTCTTCTAAACAAGTGAAGGACTTCTTGCAAACTGACATCAGCAACTACAGCATATTTTCATGATACACTCTGTTTTGTTTTCAGATCTGTTTGATGAACCATGAGCCATAGGTCTATCAGTGTGTATATCTTCCTGGAGATGGCTTAGAATAATACACCCATATTTATTCTGAAACATTTGTCAAAAGTTGATGAGGAAAGCACACTACTAAGATGTCCATCTAACCCTGCAAAAGAAAGAACAGCTATTTGCTATGCATGATTCATTAACCAAAAATAAATAAATCAAATCAGAAATGCTTCCTATAGGTACATGCTGCTTACTTTCTTGTAGTCAATATTTAAGTAAAACCAATAAATAATGCTTGCACATCATTCAGACAGCAGAAGTTTCCAACTTCAGTGTACTTTAAACCTGCACTAATTGCCTTTTCATTGGCCTTAGCATCAAATAATATTGCAGAAGCATACTGGAGGACTCATTGATTTTCCTCCAAAAAACATGTAACTAACCCTAAGAAGAAAGAATGTGTTCTGCCAACGCATCAATCCTTTCCAGTGATGAAAAAAGGATTTCCAATCACTTTATAAGTAACAGCTACTGCTTCTGTTTCCTTTTGAGTGAGAGAACTTTAAACTCAAACTACAGTAAAGCAAACAGATCTGTTTCTGCTGACAGAGTGTCATTCCTTCAGAACATGATGCAGTAAAGTTGAGTCGTCATCTGGCATAACAAAGGAAGGGGAGGTTTTCTTGGAGAAGATCAACCACAGGAGGAAGAAATTACTGTCAGTTCAGGAGATCAATTCAGGGAAGTTTGTGTCTCAACATGGTGCTAGCTGCTATCTCTCACCAAAACTAGAGATTTTTATTACCTTTGTGTGTGGCCGTGCTGCATCTGAGTGTGGTGGGCTGACCTTGGCTGGCTGACAGACACCACACAGCTGCTCTCTCACTCCCCTTCCTCAACAGGACAGGGGGAAAAAAATAAGATGGAAAAACTTGTGTGTTGAGATGAGGACAGAGAAGTCACCAATGATCATCATAGGCAAAACGGACTTAACTTGGGAAAGATTAATCTATTGCCAATTAAAAACAGTAGGTTGGTGACAAACAAAGAACTAAAAAAATGTATTTTTTTTTTAAATCTCCTTCTTCCTGCATTCAGTCTCGCTCCTTCATTCTTGACTCTTCTGCCTCCAACCCCCACAAATAAGTAGTGTATAGAAGACAGGGAATGGAGCTTGTGGTCTTAACTATTCTTCTCTACTACTCCTTGCTCATCGTCCTTTGCCCTACTCCAGCTTGGGGTCCCTCCCACAGGATACAGCCCTTCATGAACTGTTCTATCATGGTACCTTCCCACAGACTGCAATTCTTCCAGAATTGCTTCAGCAATAGGCCCATACCACAGGGTGCAGACCTCAGGAAGAGACTGCTCCAGTATGGATCCTCCACATGTGGTAAGGGCTGCTCCTACATTGGTTCTTCAGGGACAGCAGCTTCCTTTCAGTACACCCACTGGCTGCAGAGTGGGGTCCTCCATGGGCTGTAGGAGCACAGTCTGCTTCACCATGGTCTTCCTCAGGGGTTGCAGAAGAATCTGTGCTCAAGTACCCCTCCTTCTTCACTTATCTTTATGCCTGCAGGGTTGTTTCTCTTTTTTTTTTCCCTACCTCACTTGGCTTTCTCACAGCTGCTACACAGCATATTTTACCCTTTCTTAAATATGTTTTCATGGGGGCACATTCAGCTTTACTGATCAGCTCAGCTTTGACCAGCAGTGAATCTGTTTCTAACACTGGGCAACCTCTGGCATCTTTTCACTCTGTCAGCCACCTCTGCAGCTCCCCTGCTGCCCAAACTTGGACATGTAAACCTAATACACTGAGAAAGTAGACATGATCATCCTTTGAGTGCTTGGACTGTAAGCTTTCCCCCCTCCTTCTCCTCACATTATTGCCAGTTTGTTTGTGAAGTAAAAAATTAAACAGGCCCAGTTCAAACCACTGTCTGCTAGCCCACCATGTAACTAATGGGATTTAAGAAAAAAAAAAAAGAAATACATCTGTGAGTCATTCTAAGGAGAATGTAAACCGTGACCAGAAAGCACTTTAGGGAAGTGGATTTTGTCAGAGTGTGCACAGCTTTGGATATGGGTGACACAACTCTTACTGAAGCAAGATTTGAGGCTTTACAGTATCAAAGCAGCAGCAGCAGTAATCTGTACCACGGGCACAAATCCTTCATAAGGCTGAGAACAACACCTTCCCCTCTTCCAGGAGAGGCCAGAAGCACTGATTACTACTGCTGAGCCCTTCTGGGCTAGCTGCTTCCCTGCAGAGCTAGTCCCTTTCAAGGCCAACCACAGGGTTAGCATCGAAGGCAGATGCTTCCTAGAGGACTGATGAGATGTCACCCTTAACTTTCTCTTCTCCATGCTGAACAGCCCTAGCTCTCTCAGCCTCTCCACACAGGAGTTGTGCTTTGGTTCCTTCACCGCCTTTGTGGCCCTTTTCTGGATGCTTTCCAGCATATCCATGTCTCTGGTACTGAAGAGCTCAGAACTAGACCCAGTACTCCAGTTGTGGCCTCACCAGTGCTGAGCAGAACTGAAGTTTCACCTCTCTTTACCTGCTGGTGATACTTAACCTGTTAACGCAGCAACGAATACTTGGCCTTCTTAACTGAAAAAGAAGTATGAGTCATTTGGTAAAATTCTCACAGATACTCATGTACGGGCAGCCAGCCTCATGGATGTTGGTCCTTATTGGGGAGGTAACATGCTAGATCACCTTTTCTCTTCTTATAGCAGATGAGAGGAAAGCAGCAAGCAAAGGCCTGTGGCAGCACTACCAGGGACAGTTAGAAAAGCTCCCCTAGAAAAAAGTGCCCTCTTCATTCCACACAGAATATTTCCCTAAAACAGCTGGAACCTTGTTGCTTCAGTTTGATGTTACAATGGGTAATTTCAGACTAACCATAAGGAATAGGACTGAAGGAAGTAAAGAAAAATAGGTCATTTATTTAATAACTAAACCTACTGGCATGCCCTGCCTTTAGCTGAACCTTTGGGGTTTTGCGTGTGATGACTTTATTTACAAGGTTATGTTAATTTTAGTAACTGCCTTTAGCCATCACAATGGCAGCAGTAGGTGCCAAATCTATGTATACTAAACGAAAAACCAAGTAGCTTTGCATTTAAGGCAGAAAAAAAAAAAAAAATTAAATGAAATTATCTCTCCAGGGACTCAATCATCCTGCCAGTCTAAGTTGCAACACACACCTGATGAAATGATTGTGCCTCAAATTAAGCTTTTTAATTTGTGTATGAAACTAGGTCACAAAGCTTATTTCCCCTTCCCCTCGCCCCCCTTCACAGCTCCTATACATGTCAGTGCACTGTGTTACAGAGAGGAAAAACTATGCTGAAGGGCAGAGCTTTGTGGATGGCTCTTCAGCATATCTATGTTGTGTTTTACAAGTACAGCTTGCAGCCAGCTTCTGAGGCAGTGTGCTGAATCAAAACGAAGTGTGTTTTTCCATGATGCTCTTTGAGTGCATTGTCATTATGCTGCTAATGCTATCAGCACAGTAGTCTTCCTCCCCTTTTTTAAAAAATAATCCCTTCCTGATTTGTGTCACCAGCATCACAAAATCTATTATTTGCCAAGTGTTCCTCAGTCCCTTGAATCATGCAGGCCATATTTGAGTGTGTAAATTAACTAAATCATAAACTAATTGTTGTTACTTGTTTGCAAAGTGTCAATTACAATATGCAGTAGTCACAGAGGATTTGTCTTCTTCTCATCTAGATGCAGGTTAAAAAAGAAAAAAAAAAAAGATTTTTTCTAAAGTTAGTTGTAAAGTAATCTGTACTTGCTCATAAGAGTTATGGTACAGTAAACTGAGGGATAAAACATTTGTCGTACACAGAGACAAAGTTCCCCATCCAAAGTCTCTTATCACTCATCCATTCAGACCAACAACCCCCAACAGATGTTCCAACTACTCAGGTTAGTGGAATACCCATTTCCATCTCTGCCCAATGGCAGTAGACTCAGACTCTTGACACCAGGAACAAAAGGTCAAGCCATAGTCTAGACAGAAGCTGTAAACTGGGATGTTTGAAAGCCATCAGTCTGATAGACTGAAACAATGGAGCTCAGCAGAATTTTTGCAGCAAATTATGTGCAGAATAGGTACTTGATCAAACATACTTTCCTCCCATTAATGAAGGATAGACACAAACCAGATTCTTGGCCCATACTACATTCTGTTTAATATTGCAGTTCATATGCATGTTAGTTTATCTCCTTCTCTCTCAATACTCAATTACTTTGCTAGGAAGGAAGATCCAAAAGCACAAGTCAGACATACTGAAGGTGACCTTGATGTAGGCAGGATCAACTGAAGTTACTACAAGGGTTCCAGAGACTAATTTAATCCTAGGGTCAAATTCAGTCTTCTGGCTGAAAACAGCAGATCAACAAGCCATGGCAAACCAAGCTAAGCAACTACTGTGCCTCCATTCTTTTTCTCTCCAAGCCTGTCACAACACTGCTACTGTCATCCCAAAATCAAGTAGTACAGGCATCCTAGCCAGATCTCTTAGACTATTTTATTTGACCTCCTCAAAGTCAAGATTTCACCCCATCTGTGTTACAGCTTGCAAGTGGAATAACAACATGAAGGTGAAGAATGAGAAAAGCAGCAAAACATTCAAGATTTACACTCAACTAGTGCCTCATCATGCTTCCAATTGCTAAGGTCTGCAGTGGTGTCAAGGAACAGGGCTGAACACCTTCTGTATTTGGCTACACAGCTCTAATATGCATGCAACTCCTGTGCACCCTGCCTACTTTGATTACTCCTGCTTTTGGCAATTAACACCAGGAGATTAACAATTGGCTCCAGGACAACTGACTCTGGAGGCAATTAGCCTCTTACAGGCACCTTACTGGTTGCCAATTTCAGAGAGGTGAGAGGTGCAGGGGCTATTAATAAAATGCATCAGGAAGAAATAACTGAACTGTCAGTTAGCCTTGGGTCTCATCCATGATTCTGCTTAAGAACAAATACTGTAATTGCACCTCCCATGTGAATCGCAGAAGGCTAAGTGAAATCCTTTCAGAAGGACTGCTTCCCTTTGCCACAAATAAGGGATTCTTGGAATGTTCCCTTTATGGTAACATCCATTTAAAATTGATTCATACTGATTTATACAAATTAGGTGGTAGTGAAGTGAAATGACAAAGACATGACTGTGCCAATTTAAAGTCATACCATCCCTGTCTGACCTCCAAAGCACAGACTGGACACATCGCTCTTCCAAACTGGTGCTGTATATATAAACACATCTTCACAGCTGAGTGCTGCTTGGAACACTGTGGTCAGTTCATAACCAAATCCAAAAATACATGAGCTGCTTCAGAAGCAGATGGTCTACTTGAGCCATTTAAACAGCAACAAATACATATATACGTATTCCCTATTGGTGAGCAGAGAGCTCAGTTCAGAAATCCTTAATTATCTGAAACCTTACTTATATTGGTAAGGGTCATGTGGGCATGCATTCTTTGAGAATAAAGAAGATGGCTTCCAACTTTTTACTGGTGCTGGAAAAGCAATTAATGCACATAAACACAGTGCTACCTCAGCTCTATACCAGAAGATTCTGGGGAGTAAATCTGTGAGAGGAATTAGGTATTTTATTCCCACAGCAGAACCCTCACTTCCTGAGGGAGAGGTAGGTGCTCAAGATTTGGAAGAAATAGAGTACTAAGCAGCCTTCAGAGGTTACTGCAGGGATGCTGTACCTTACATCTTGTCCCTTTCCATGATCTCATTTCATGGCTGTGTCCACCTGGGATTCACAGCCTGCAGTTAGGTATATTATCTGATAATAGCATAGGTATTGCACTCCTAACAACCCCTGCAGTTGGGACTGGAATTGAGATCTACCAACAGCTCTAGACACCAGGCTTGAAAATCTTAGACTTTCTTCAATTTGTTTATGAGGATAAACAATAAGAAACAATGTCATAGGCCTTATTAAATTAAATACTCACTGCTCTCCCCTCATTCACCAAGCCAGCCTTACTGTAGAAAGCTATCAGGATTGTTAAGCATGAGATCCCCATTATGGATCCATGCTGACTACTCCCAGTAACGTTCTATCCCTCATGTGTTTATAAATAGTTTCTCAAATGAGCTGCCTCGTTACTGTCCCAGTAGCAAGGTAAAGCTGGCTAGCTTGTGGTTTACTGACCAAACAGTTAACAGAAACTGAATGGGACACTCTTTAAAATGCAGTAGCAATTCTGCTTTTCCTGTTAACTGTAACACAAGGGGCTGCAGTATAATCCAGCTGAAGGACCTCGCCCCGTGCAGCAAGCAAAAGGGGCAGAATATAAAGAGCCTGAGCATGTGTTGCCAAAGAGGATGCACAGTTAAGGATGTACTCATTTGTCCCATGCTTCTTTCCTAGAGCTCACTGCCTGCTATTTCACTTTCTCTCTCCCATTCTAAAAATGTCTCTTAGCTTGTTTTATCCTTTTTCGATAGATTTTTTCCTGTTAGCAAATTAAAACTAGTGCTCTAGAGGCCAACAAAAAGCAGTCTCTTAGTGCAGGTGGGCCTTTTAAAAGGTGCTGAGCATTTTATTTGAGAATTGGAGAGAGAGAAACAGTCCAATAAAAATTAAATTGCACCCATTTGATACCAGTCATCCTTTTATTGCATATAAAACCCGAAAAGCTAAACATTTAAATTCTTCTTATTTTCAAGTCAGCTATCGTGTAAAATATTATATTTAGCATAAAATATATCCTCAACCAAAATATTGATCTACCAGTTACCCTAGACAGAACGGAAATTGGTGTCAGTTTAATGGTGCCTGGCATTACAGTTTAAAACATTTCCATTACAGAGAGAAGGAAGTGAAACTCAGTATCCCTGCCTGCACACTGGGACAGATCATCTAAAGGCCATAGGCAAGCATGTCTGGAGCTGGTACTACCTGTGCATAGAGGGTGAGAAATGCAGCTGTGCTGCTGGCCTTCTTGGGTGAAATTGGTTGGCCTGCACCACAGAGGGAAGGTGGCAGCTCTTTGTCACCTGATTTTAGCCATGATGTTACCTGGGAAGTGCATTGTCAGAAGCAGAACACAAGATTTTGCCCAGGGAGGTGGTGGAATCACCATCCCTGGAGGTGTTCAGCATGTAGATGTGACACTGAGAGACCTGATTAGTGGGCACAGTGGGGTTGGGTCAATTGTTACGCCAGGTGATCCTTGTGATCTTTTCCAACCTTATTGATTCTGTGGCTCTACAATGGGATTGAATGCAAACATAACATGGGGAGGAAAGGGGCTGTGTGGTTTTTGTTGCCTTGTTTAAACACTTATTAAAGTTTCCATCTGCAAAAAAGTCCCAGCCATCACCACCGTTCAATCTCTGTCACAGCACATCTCCTCAGTGAAGGTGTGTGGGAGGCCTTGTCCCTTCATGCCAGTTTATCTAGGGATACCTTGACAATTCAAAACCTTAAACAACCTTCCACTATAGAGATTAGAAGGCATGGCTCAGAGCTGGAAAGAAGCATGGCAGTACGGAGAGTGGCAAACATTTCCCTAAAAATATATAGACATGGGTGAGCTGAGTGAAGAAGTGGGTAGTAAAGCACCAGGACTTTTCTGTCTCCAGGACAGAAGTGGTAACTGAAGATCAAAGACTGGAGAGCAATTCATACACATACAAAGGATGCTGACCTGAACCAATGCCCAACTAAAGGCATGAAGCAATTGCAAATGCACCAGAACATAGCATCCATAAGGAGTGCCACTTAAAAGATTTTGGACTTTTACAGAAAGATCAACACTTCAGTAAGTGGAGTTGTGAAGGAGAGAAGTGAAACCTTCCCAGAATGGCAAGATTTGCACCAAGTTCACAGCTTGGCCAAAGGGTAAAAGATAGTGTGTCATGGGAGACTCCATGCCATGATCTCACAGCCATCAGTGTGCATGGGGGGATGGTCCACACAGACCTGAGAGAGCTTTTTGAGTCCACTGAAAATTGAATTCCTACCAAAATAGTTGCCTGTCTGACGGAAGACATAAATCACACCATATTCCTTCCAGCTGATCCAAGCTGGCTCCCCCCATAGAAGACCATCTAGAATCATAGAATCATAGAATGGCCTGGGTTGAAAAGGACCACAATGATCATTGAGTTTCAACCCCCTGCTATGTGCAGGGTCACCAACCACCAGACCAGGCTGCCCAGAGCCACATCCAGTCTGGCCTTGAATGCCTCAGGGATGGGGCATCCACAGCCTCCTCAGACAACCCGTTCCAGTGTGTCACCACCCTCTGTTTGAAAAACTACCTCCTAATATCCAACCTAAACCTCCCCTTGTCTCAGTTTAAAACCATTCCCCCTTGTCCTATCACTATCCACCCTCATAAACAGTTGTTTCCCCCTCCTGTTTATACTTTCCCTTCAAATATTGGAATGCCACAATGAGGTCTCCCCGGAGCCTTCTCTAAGCTAAACAATCCCAATTCCCTCAAACTTTCTTAATAGGAGAGGTGCTCCAGCCCTCTGATCATCAGGATGTGGATGAACTGGATGGCATGCAGAGCTCTGAGGCAGGCATGCTACAAAGGAATGGCAGCTATGCTTCCGTGTGTGCTGGTACCCCAGCAGGTCTGCGACATGTTGCTTCAGAACAGGAACAAAAAAAGCAGTGAGAAACAGAAAAAAATCTGTGATCATTTGGATCGTTTCAAAGTTTTCTGATCCAAACTAAAGTGAAAACCTTTTGACTGAGCACCCACACCAACTGCTAGTTTGAGCAGGGTGATTCTCAAGAATAAGAAAGCGTAGGTGTTTCTTATATCCAGGAGCCAGGATAATGCCTCGCTGCCTCATACCAGGATTTTAAGGGGATGGTGCAGGGAGAAGCCTTTGAATTTGACCCAAGTCGGAACAGGACTTTAAAGCCATGTGTGCAGCCAAAAAGCACAATCCTGATGCATATAGAACCATCGAAACAGCCAAAAGAGCTTTGAAGATCTGCATCTGTCATCAGAGACCCACTTCTATCTTGTGACAAACGTATTAACCTTTTGAAGTGCTGGTCCAGGTGTCTCATCAGTTCTGAGACAGTTCTCACCACCATCGTGCACACTGCACTCATGCTATACCAGTGATATCACAGAGCTCGTTTACAGTTTGATTTCACCCTCCCTCCATTTTTACCTTCTTAAGAACAGCTCAGCTCCTGTAAAGAGGCCAGATTTTGTTTCAAAAGCGCTTAAGCTCCCAGAGCCTTTTCTTGTTCTCAATGGGAGACGAACACTTCAGAAAATGCCAAATCTCCATTTAGAGTGAGGGGCTCTGTTGGAAATCTGATCATTAGCATTTCGAAGGGTGTTACATGCCCCTTTGATATCACTGTCCATTGCAGTTCATTTTGAGAGTAGAAAAAGGCACCTCACAGATTTTATCATCAGAATGCAAACTGGCTGCCTTTCAGGAGTGCCTTTGTATTAGCACCTGCTTAACAACATATTTAGATAAGGGATCTTAGGTATTTTGTGGTTACTACTATAATAACACCCGCACCATTCTTTACACTCTTGGTTATATTTATCCCCATGCCACCCCTTCGGGATGCTGTCACCTCCATCTTGCAGATAAGGAATAGAGACAAAGAGCTGAATTAATTTGGGTCAACAGAGGAAGTCCACATTAAATTGGAAACAGACCTAGGACTCTGCTTAGCACTTGCGAAAAGATGTGGATTCTTTACATGGAGTAACCAGAAAATGCTGAAACTGTGAATTTATATTCTGAATTTGAAAAGAAAAAAAAAAAACAAAAAACACACTTTGATCTCATTTGTTCATTTTAAGGAGTATATTGATAGTTCTTGCCATGAATGCTGACTGCATTCTATATAGAGCCCTAACACAAGGTATAAATGCAGAAACCAAAAAGCATATGGAAACTGCGATATGAATCTCAAAGAAACCAGTAGCAACATTTACCTTAATAATACAATTTAATATTTAATAGGTATAAACATATATAAAATAATGATATATACTACATATTATATAATGATTATAGGTATATTATTAACTATTTCATATCGTTATTTAGTTAATGAAACTAAACATCCATACTTTTTTATACATCGTATCTGCAGGAAAGTCCACTTGAAAAAAGCAAACACGCAAGTTCTATAGAGTTAATGATGTATTTTTTGTTGGGTTTTTTAAATCCTATTTGTCCTAACGCCTTTTAGACACTAGTCCTATGAACCCTTAATCCTCCAAAAGTAAAGTTGCTTACTGGTAATTCTCAAAGAGATTCTTCTCCCACATAACACTTACAGGACTGGAAATGCAGGTGATGGCCATAGGGATGGGCAGCGAGAGCCGCTGCCAACAGTGCCCAAAGCACAGCCCAGCACCCAAGACAAATGCTCAGTCCACCTCCAAGCCTCGCACACACACTCAGCTGGAGTCCAGGCATGAGACTGACTGGCCAGGCTCTGCCTGCACCCAAAGCTGAGCAGTGATGGTGCTGTGATCACAGTGCATCTCTTGGTGACATCACAGCCCGTTGCTCGGTGATGTCACCACAGTCCTTCTGCCCCCTCAGCACTTGTATACGCGTGTCTGCATGTGTGTCTGGGGTGACCACAGTGCCACTGTGAACCCATCAGGCTTTAAAGATGTCATTACCATTGCTGAAGGGCTTCCTGATCAAGGAGCTGTCCTTCAAGTGTCTGTCTAACCTGCCTGACCTTGGAAATGTTTCTGTAGAACATGAAGTTCTTCAAAAGCACTTGCAGAATCTTAGTCCTTTTCACTCTCACTCCTCTGTTTCAAAGAACATTTCCTTCCTCCTACTCCATTCACTGATTCCAATTGTGATTGTAGCTATGGGGGTTTCAGTTTGCCCTGTGCAGATTACTCGTCTACAAATAATGTTCTCACCCAAACCACTTCTTTAAAGGGCATTTCTCCAGCCCGTGTCTATCATGATTCCATAGAACATTTATTACGTTGCTATTCACCAGCATGAAATCCATGGTCCGTATGAGTTCATCAGCTATAGCACAGCGACTTCCTAGACATCCTGCTATGCCCAAGGTCCAATTCTTAAATCCAATTTTCTCCACTTTAAGGCTGGCTGTCACAGCTTCCATTTGAAACTAATTGTAGCTCAACTGTAGAATCTGTTACTCCCAACAATTTTAGCAAAACTGGCCTAACAAAGGCAATTTTTCAAGGGCAAGTTAGTGCAGTTCTTTGTTTCTCTGTCAGGCTCACAGGTGAAATATCTGCATTCAGTACACACAAATAGGATCTGAAATTCCAGACTACCTCTATCTTTCACAAGGAGTGAGATTTTACAGTTATACCCTTGAGATACTGCCTTTTCTTCCCTACAGAAATAACTCTAGTACACCAATACTGCTAATATTGCTAATAATGTCATCAGCAGACTTGAATTCTGTTCCTACCTCTACTACAAAGATGTTCTGTGAAGTCAGCTCTTTACCCGCTACATTTCATCTCCTTTACCTACCCAGTGCAGGTGATGTAGATACTGTCATACATGGCTATCAGTGCTTCAGGAAAGAGTCAGGACTTCTGTGCTACCAAGAAGTTGTCAAGACAGAGTAGAGTATTTAAATGTTTCCATCCCAATGAACTTGTTGTATTAACCTTAGCTATTTCTCCTACTGCTTCTATCATCTACCACCTTCCACTCTTCCAAAATCACCCATAACCAGTCTCAGCTTAAAAGCTCTTTATGATCTGTTTCATTCACTCTCCAGGTGATACTGAACACAAGTTTCTTGGTTGTTTTCAACCTGAGGATGACTGTGGGTCAATAAGTGGATGTAAAGAGTTCCAGGTAAAAGTTGATGGTTTGTTAAATGGCTTTTTCTGCTCTGTCTTCCAGACATCGTGTGTGACTGGCTAAACACCTTTCTCATCCTAAGTATCTGTTGTAGATTCATGCATAAGACATTCCAGGAAGTTTTAGTTCTGGCTTCATCATAGGGGACCATCCCAGCCCAGGACCACCAGCTGCTCCAGCCATCACCTCACCTGGGATTAAAGCAGACCGAAACAGAAGGAACAGTCCTTCTTGCTCCACTAGGGAGGGAAGCAAGAGCTGTATGGAAGCAGTATTAGGCAAGTAGCACTGCGCTGTGCTTAACTTTTGCTGCCCTAACAGGCATCTAACTCTTACATCAGATACAAATTTACAAACGGGGGGTGGTGAGGGTGGTATTGATTCCTTCTTCTCAGTCTTAGGGAGAAATCAATGCTAGAAAGTCTGGCTTACTAAAGAGATCCCCACAAAGAAAATGATGGAGAACTTGTTGTTTTTATACCCTTCAAGCACTTGGGATTTTTGTGGGCTCCCTGGGCCAATCCTACTTATAATGGAAACTGTAATGAAAAACAGAGACCCTTGCAGTGAGTGGATGTAAAAAATGAACACGGGCTTGAAAATGAACACATTTTTTGCCCTCTTGTCTATGCAGAGCTCCACAGGGACAGGGACAGAAATTCCCCTTCATTGAGCTGCTTCCCACATCACAGCTCACTGGGTGGCCTGTTGCTCATCTGCCATTTCCTCCTCCTTTGTAACAGCAGTGCAGCAGAGTCTCATTCAGGCTCCTCGGCAGCACAGCCCAACCTACACTGTGCAGCAACACCAGCCTGCCCTGCCCTTAGGGTGCTGCAGTGACACGTAGCATGCAGGGAGGAGAAGACATGAGGTTTAACAAGACCAACTGAAACGTGTTGCACTGGGGTTGAGGCAATCTCAGATATCAGTACAGACTGGGAGAAGAATTCGTTGAAAGCAGCCCTATGGAAAAGGGCTTGGGAGTCCTGATAGACAAAAAGCTACACATGTGCCAGCAGTGTGCGCTTGCAGTCCGGAAAGCCAACAGTCTCCTGGGCTGCATTAAAAAGAGAGGTGGCAGCAGGGCGAGGGAAGGGATTGTTCCCGCTGCTCTGCTCTCATAAGGTCCCACCTGGAGTACTGTGTCCAGGCCTGGGGTCCCCAGCATAGTGAGGGCATGGAACTGTTGAAGTGGGTCCAGAAGAGGGCCATGAAGATGGACAGAGGGTTGGAGCACCTCCCCTGTGAGAACAGGCTGAGGCAGCTGGGCTTGTTCAGCCCGGAGGCTCCAGGGAGACCTCACTGCAGCCTTCCAGTACTCAAAGGGAGCTTACAGGCAGGAGGAGGACTAACTTTTTTACTCACATAGGTAGTGATAAGACAAGGGGGAATGGCGTTAAACTAAAACATGAGAGATTTAGTTTAGATGTCAGGAGGAAATTCTTTACTCAGAGTGGGGTGAGGCACTGGCACAGCTGCCCAGAGAGCTGTGTGTCCCATCCCTGGAGGTGCTCAAGGCCAGGTTGGATGGGGCCCAGGGCAGCCTCAGCTGGTGGGTGGCAGCCCTGCCCACGGCAGGGGGTTGGAGCTTGATGGGCTTTGAGGTCCCCTCCAACCCAAGCCATCCTACAATTCTATGACATCAACCATCACCATCACTGAGCCACACGCTTCCTCACAGCTGCAGTGGCTCAATGGGAGCTCCACATGCCCCGAGGAGCCAGCCCAAGCACAACCATCTTACTTTCTTCAACAGCTGGGCAGCTGCCCGTGCTGCAGTCAGTAATTTGATAAGATACCTCTGCATCACTGCTGCTCCATTCCGCAGAGCGTGGCCTGCTAGAAATGCAAAACCAGGTGGGCACAGCCTGACACAAGGGACTGACAGCGAGGCCCTGAGGGGAAACCACCTTTCTGGGAGCCCGCCCCCAGCCGATCAGCTCGTGGCCACAGTGCGGGACTGGACTCAAATACCTTTTTTTTCAGAATAAGCGTCCTTTAGGTAGATCGTCCCTTTCCCCTGCTCTGCCTCTGGGTCTGCCCCGGAGCGGGGAGCAGCGCTCTGACGGCGGTACCCGAAGAGCAGGGCGGGCCACTGCGGGAAGCCCTAAGGTTGTAGCGCCACCTGGCGGCGCGCCGGGGAGCCGCGCTTTGGCCGACCTCACTCCCGTCAGCGGCGGCCCGAAGGCTGCATTGGTGGCTGGAGGAGCGTTGCCCTGCGACTTACTTAGAGCAGCCCTAACGCGTTGGAAGCCTTGCGGGAGGGCCTGGGGAGCTGAAGGTCTCTCTCAGTACCCATAGCGACCGCACACGGGAGTGACTTGTGACAGTCTGTCATGAGCAGAGCCACGAAAGCAGGCCCACTGCTCAGATCCCTGCCTATTCCTCAGAAGTCACCTCAAGTTGATGGGTGTTGTGTCACACCAGTCACACCAACCATGCACTGTGGCAGAAGGTGACAGACACCAGTTCTTTGAGGTTTGGGAGGGGGAGCTGGGAGAATGAAAGAGAAAGTTGCTTTCACATCCTTCCTGAAGCTTGTATCAGGTTTAGAGGAGCTTTGTCAGCTTGTTTTGTCCAAGCGGTATTTAATGGTGAGGAGGAGCTGAGGACTTCTTTTCTCTTGGATGAACACTGAAAGCTGCCAAAGCCGTGCTGTGGTATCGCTCCGAAGCTTATGATGCTGTAGAAACACTGATACATCTGATACATACACTCAGCTGCTCATGAGTGTTCCATCAGAGCATCTGAGAGCACCGATGACCTTATTCTCCCCTAAATTTTAAAAACAGGCCTTGACCTGAGCTCAGGAACATCAACATCATATTTCAGCTGGCTGCATACCAAAGGCACAGACCATAGAATATCATTAAGGTTGAAAAAGACCACTAAGATCATCTAATCCAACTACCAGCCTTGCCTGTTAACCAGGTCTCTCAGAGTCACATCTACATGCTTCCTGAACACTTTCAGGGATGATGACTTCACCACCTTCCTGGGCAGCCTGTTCTGGCACATCACCACTCTTTCTGAAAAGAAATGTTTCCTAATATCCAACCTGATCCTCCCCTGGCACAACTTAAGGTCATTACCTCTCATCCTATTACAGTTGCCAGGGAGAAGAGGCCAACCCCCCACCTCAACAGCACCTCCTTTCAGATAGTCATAGAGAGCAATAAGGTCTCCCCTGGGCATCCTGTTTTCCAGACTGAACAACCCCAGTTCTCTCAGCCACTCCCCCAAGTCTTGTGTTCCAGAACCCTCATAATTCCATTGCCCTTTCTGGATATGCTCCAGGGCTTCGATACCTGTCTTGTAATGAGGGGCCCAAACCTGAAGACAGTGTTCAACGTACAGCCTCTTCAGTGCAGAGATGCACCTACCAAACTTCTCAATATGTCCTGTGATTTTACTTTGGATGTAAAGACCTTCCCACCACATATAAAAAAGGAATTAGCAGGTAATCTCTGTAATTTTAAAGTAAATACAATTTTGTATTACTAATTTAACAGCGATCCTTCACATAGCTTTTGTTTTGGAGTACAACAACAGAAGGGGCTATGTGGCTGTTGGTTGGAAATTCTTCCTTGCTCCAGACATTACAAATACTTTGAAAATTATTTCTCTTCTGCATTTTTTTCCCAGGGGACCACTGCAGAGAACAGGAAGTGTTGTGTAAGATAAGGAATGTCTCCAGTCTGCTATGGCCACAGTGAACTTGAGCACAGAGCAGATGAAACAACTTCATCCATAAGCCACAATCAGAGCAGAGTAGCATGGGGGAAGGAGCAGTTGAGAACAGATACGGGGGTTTCAGGATGCTGGAGGTAGAGAGGGAGGAGTCTGTAACAAAGTATTTTTCTCTCCCAGGCAAATAGCCACCTTTAAGAGAAAGAAAGCCTTTTCCATGAACGGAATATTCTCCAAACCACACTGTCATGCAGAGAGGCACATTTTCAACAAAATGCCTTTCTTAAACAGTTTGCAGCCCACAACCTTTACCTTTTGGCAGGGGGGAAGGAAATATTTATAATGTGGACATTTTCTACTGAGAAAAAGAGATGAGTACTTTTCCCTCAACAGAAACAGAGTTGTCATTGAGATGGATATGTGACAACTTACAAAGAGGGTTACTCTGAAAAGTGGAAGTTATTCCCAAGACCGCCATTTCTTGTTAGAGGAGATTTCCTTTGCAGGAAGGCTGCAAAGCAAATGTCCGAGTGATGGTGGGCATCCCCACATTTCTCCAGGGATGTTTTTGTACATATAGTTCACGAATACAGAGTTGGAAAGGACCAGATCCTTGCAGGATTGAACTGCCATCCTTGAAGTTTCCTAGCTGTTTCATAGAATGGCTTAAGTTAGAAAGGACCTTAAAGCCCATCCGTTTCTACACCCCTACTATGGGCAGGGCTGTCCCCCTCCCCCACCCTCCTCCTGAGGCTGCCCAGGGCCCCATCCAACCTGGCCTTGAGTGCCTCCAGGGATGGGGCACCCACAGCTTCTCTGGGCAGTGTGCCAGTGCCTCACCACACTCTGAGTAAAGAATTTCCTCCTGACATCTAAACTAAATCTCTCATGTTTTAGTTTAAAGCCATTCCCCCTTATCCTATCACTTTTAGGCCAAAAAATGTTGATCTCCCTCCTGTCTATGAGTTTTCCTCAAGTAGTTGAAAGCTAATTTTTCTATGAGGTCTTTCAGGAGTCTTCTCTTCTCCAGGCTGAACAAGACAAACTCCCTCAGCCTTTCGTCATAAGAGGTGCTCCAGCACTCTGACCATCCTCATGGCCCTCCTCTAGACCTGCTCCAACAGTTCTGCATCCATCTTGTGCTGGGGGCTCCAGGCCTGGAGTTCCTCAAGACTGTTTCCGGCACTAGAGACACTATGGTCCTCCTGGACAATCTATCCTGGTGCCCCACTACCCTTGTAGGGATAGGTATTTCCATATGCCTAAGCACAATTTCTAGGACAGGTGTAAATGCACATACGTGGTTCTTACACCAGAAAAGCCACTGGATAACTCAAAACTCCAAACAAATATTAAAATTTTTCAAACTGCATTCGGTAAAATTTCTGCACACAAATAATGCAGCAAGTCTGAGGAAGCTTTAAGGATGCCAGACATATGCCATACCTCTTCCTATACTGTACTGTTGGCACTGCAAAAAGCATTAATGTCAAGTCAAGAAATTGTCCTGTTTTACCTGGTGTAATCCACTTCAAGGAGATTATACAATTTTCACAAGGCACCATATCACCAGCAAGTACAGTAGCTTCCTGTAACAACAAAAGGGAAAAACAACTCTATATGCTTCTTTTGCTTTTATACAGACTTATTTTTCTTGTCTTAGGAACAGGTATGAGAGTGAATCCTGTTGTAACGTGCAAAATTCTCTACAGCTTCCCAGTTTAAACTCTAAACTGATTATTCTCGAGACTGCATCGTTAGCTGGAACAGCAGCCACGCAGGAAAGGTAAACTCTTTGGCTGGCCAAGGTTTGCATGATCGAATAATTAATCAGCCTCGAAGGCAAAATTAGGTTTCCAGGAACCCTGCTTCTTTGGGATTAGATTTTGGAGTGGAAAAGGTCAGACTGAGCTACCAGCTCTAATAACTCAGAATGCTTTCTTCTGTCATTCTTATTTAATTTGGAACAAGAAAAATAAGCTTCCATTTAGAGCAAGGTAAAGGAGTTTTCTCTTTCTTGTTAAGGCAAAATGCTGGCATACGTACTTAAATTCTCAGTAACTACTTTTGGCTTGGTCTCAGCTTAGTGTCAAGCAGAAATTTGCTGGCAATACAAAATTCCCCCCTCGACCAACAGTATATTTATTAGATTTTTGGAGAGAATCACCAGGCTGGGTGGTCTGGACCCACTAATGTGTCATTTACCACACTTATAAGATACCGCTTCTACTGAGATGTGATTGTGAAGCTCCACGTGCTGCTAAAAGATGGACGGACTTGTCTCACGTGAAAGAGGAATTAATCCTTTTGTGATATTTAGGACCTGGAAAGTGCAGTGAGCTGTAAAGCACTGGACGCATCCCTTCGGAGACGACAAGCTGTGCACATGGTGGAGTAAACCCATGCTTCACAAAACATGCTCATGCAATTCAGACCTCTAAACCTCCTTGGGATGCCACTCTCCAATGATGTCTTACTCAAACAGATGTAGAGTGCAGAGCTTGTTAAACACAATAATTAAGCCCAGCTTCAGATGCCCTCAACAATTCTTGAAACAAAAATATGAATGAAAGAAAACCCTCAGCACACAGGCTCAGCAGGGCTTTTCCCTCTGTTCAGGTGATAGCTTCTATCTCTTGCCAGCGCAGTTTCATCACCATCACCTGCAAGTGACACAACTGTAATATTCTTGGTTCAGAGCTTCTCATTACAATCTCTATTAATAAATATGTATTCTTCCTTGCAGCACTTAAAAGCTAAATAGACAAGACAGGGTGAGATGATGATCTGCACAGTAGGGGTCCAGAGTATTACTGGTAAACACAGCATAGGCACTTCCTGCCCTTACAGCTGTCTATATCACCTTTAGGGTACTCCCAAAAATAAGTTTGTGTGCAGTGAGCAAGACAGTGAATTACAGTGCACAGCACATGAACTGCCTGCATGGTTATGCTTCAACTATACAAAGAGTGAGGTATCCCACCTCCCACTCAGCATGCATGCAGCGTCTGCATGGAACATGAGTGCAGATTTACAGCTTGGATTTCCTGAACATCAACTCTCCAAATAAATAAGGCCCAGAGAGCACAGCTGCTGGCACAGGAGTCCAGCCAACCCTGAACACAGTGCCTGGAGCTTGTGAGGACAGGCAGGTGGATCTGTGGCCCAGCATATCCTCCCTTTCTGCTTCCTGACAGATATGGCCTCAAAAGGTTCCTCATTCTTCCTTTGACTTGTAAATCCCTTAAGATACATACATCAATGGCTGAGGAGGGTAAGCTGGGGTGTAAGGAAAACATGTCTATCCTACAGGTTAGGAATGCTCCAGCTAAATAGCAGGCTTCTGTACATCGTGTATACAGGGCATCAGTAGAACTGAATGTACTTCACGTTTGCCACCAGCACTGAGCTTAGTTCTCACTGGCACTTTCAGTCCTCTCCTTCCTTGAGCAAAGAAATCCTTCCAGTTTGTTTGTTTTCCAAACAAAAAATAAAAGTTAGGGAGAGAATGTTTCTATGCTCTCTATTCACTCCCAGCTGCTTACAGGTACACTACTGGGACAGCAAAGTCTGACTTTAGTGACTGGTTGTACTATGAAACTTCCCAAAGACAGATCTCCGTTTTGCCAAAAATAACTTTTCTGTACCAATTAATTTCCATGGTAAACGTACAAGGGGCAGTGGAAATTTTAGGAGTATGCTTAAGAAATAGGTATGCCCTACACACTTTCAATGGCAGCCTCTGAACAAGTTCTGGAAAATTTCTTTTTGGTTGACTCACCTATGTGCTTGAAGAGCATATGAGACCATAGCAAGAAGCAGAGCACCTTTGCCATCATTTTCAAACTTGGAGAACAGCAAGTAGACTGTGTCTTACCAGGAAACACCTCTGAGGTTGTATGTAAATGACTTGTGCACACAGCTAGGCAAGATATTTGTGTCAGCAAATGCTCAGCTATCTATTCTCACTATTTACACTTCCAGCCAGCGTCACTGCCTTAGGGCACTCACTTGTAGTAACACTGGGAGCCCACATCAGAATCTTTCTGCTTTTTCTAGCTTGCAATAATCCTCTTCAACAACCTCTACTGTGTTTATATGTAGCAGAGAACCAGGTTGCTAGCTGTGACCTTCTAGTTCCTTTCAAAGCCTTTTGGGGTTGGCAGTTATATGAAAAGGGTTTGGACTCAGTGGTCTTTATGGGTCCCTACCAACTTGGGATATTCTATCATTCTGTGAAACATAAGGTCATCTTGAAAAGACCTTCTAGCTGGACAAATTCAGCCATACTTCTGCACTGTTCAAATGAGTCCACATTCATACAGAGATCCCGAAGTCACCCACCTGCCTAGTGAAGTGCAGGAAGGTCACTTCTCTGTCCTGCTCCACTGACATGGCCACAGAGAACCATCCTTCCTCTGAAAGGAGCTACAGAAGCAGAGGACTGGCATGGCAGTATGTCAAAGGCAATGTTTTTCCTGTGATTTTTATGAGTGTCTGCAAGAAGGAAATTAGAAACTGATGTCCACACTCTCCCATTTATAAGCATGTCCATAATGTGTACATTCTGCTGTAGGTTAATGATGCAGTTCTCATACAAGATTAACTGCTGTTTCAGACAGCTATCAATTTTTTATGATTGCATGAACATTTCCCTACTAAAAATGAATGTTACACTCCCCACGGGGTGGGCTGATGTTCAGCATCAGTCAGGTGTGTAAGGTGAGAAGATGAGGATTAAAAAAAAAAGCAAGACAAAGAAAGATAGCAAAATACACAAACTAGTTCCCTCACATCAGGGAACGCTGTCTTCAACACTGTCCCTTCTGAGCGTCTTAAATAAGGTTAAATATGCAGGCATGAAAACATACTACTGGTAGGCTGATGCTGCTATAAGCATCAACTCCCAGCACCAAGACAATAGCTGTACAAGGCCATCACAGGTGTCCTCTACTTTAAGAATCTGGGACATCATTCTTGTCTGAGACAGCCAGTCCAGAGATTACTTAATGCTATAGTTAAGGATTTTTATTTTCTTAATTTAAGCAACATAACTTTTATTTAGGGCCAGTCCCAAGAGACTGCCTACAGCAGCATTAGCAGGACAAGGAGTCACTTCATCCATCTGTCCATTTTAAGATGCCTAAGAAAACAGGGAAGAATTGTCTCGTGGAGGTGCCTGTCTCTCACCCTCTCTCTCTCTCTATTTCCCCATGAACTGTATAAGAGAGCCAGATACCCAGCCTAGAAAAGAAACACACTTTTAGATGTCTGAGGCAAGGGGAGATGAATCCTTACCTGATGTGCAAGTCCTTGAGCCAGTAACTTCTACCAGGCACAACTGGATAGGTTGAAAGTGTTCCAGCTACCTTCCCTAACAATAATCCACGTTTTAGCTGGGCTGACGGAAAAATGAACTCTCATTCTGAACACTTTCAGAAGTGTCATTGAAACTCTCCTTTGATTCAGCTTTTGGCTGGCTTGTGCTCACATATTTATCTATGAGTCAAAATGAAATAAGCTATATCTATACAAAGAATCTTGTATCCTAATAACTACATCTTTGTTTTTGTTTAACAAAATTCAGCTAGATTAAAAAAAAAAAAATAGAAATCAGTCCTTATATCACTAAACAAGATGCTGTATTGACATGACCATAAGTGCAGCTGAGACATATTATGAATTAAAACAGGAAAACGTTCATCGCGAACACTGCCACACTAAGTAGGCTCCTAATTAACATGTAATCCAGCCACTTTTAAGAACTGTTCTGTTTTTTGCTTTGTTTTGTTTTTCCCATTGATAATGTGTGAGTAACTTGAAGAGTCCATGCTTCGGTTCATGCTCACCTGCATTTCTTTCACACAAGTTCATCTCCATATTTGGAGTTCACAGCTGAAAGTCTGGGCCTCAACTGTGTTAAAATTTTAGGAGGCATCTCCCATTTTTCCACAGTTGTAAGCTGTTTTTTCCATTTGCAACATGTTGAAAAAAGCACTTCTGGATTTGTTGCAAGGATGTAGGATGGATTGCCTGGATGGGGATCCTTAATCACAGATCTGCCTTTTGCTAGTGTAACACGATGGAAGGTGCAGCAATGGCAGCAGAGCAGCAAGGTCCAAGGGTGCAGCAAATGAGAGTTTGCCCAAATGCAACAGTCGTGTGCACAGAAAAAAAAAAAAAAAGAAAGAAGCTGCTTACCTTCAGAAGGCTTCAGGTAAGCAGGGATCTCCAGTGAGATACCCTTGTTTCCACTGCCAACCCCTAAATGAGGTTTGGGAAGGGGTGGATCCTGGCTCCACTGAGCCACTGAGTCACTGAGATGCACTGGTCACTGAGATGCACTGCATGCAGCTGAGCTCCCCTGGGTTGGCCCTGCCTTCCCACCATGTGCTCAATCACTGCTTCAGGCTGTGACTCAGCATTTCTGCTACAGCTACAAAGCACAATGACCATTATTGAGATTACCTTTCTGCTTCCGTATCTTCATGGTGAGATACCTCTGGGTTTCATTCCAGCTCACTGAAGTAATTAAAACACATTTCTTGATAAACCAAGGATATGCTTCTAATTATTTTGCATAGAAAAATGTTATTTTCCCAACAAACTCAATGAGAATCTTTTCTACTAAGCCTAAGTTAATGGAATATAGATAAAAGTAAGCTGACATCTACTGTTTCTGCATACATTAAGAAAACAACTTAAATATTTATGAGGAAGGGAAGTATTCCAGCTTTTACTACAAATATGCTGTGTCTCCTAACTTTCTCTGAGAAATGCTGTAAATCTTGTGAGCATACATATGTAACTAACCTGAGCTGCAGCAGAACATTTATTTATGGAGCAGAATATAACTCAGAAGTGCTAGATTTGTCACATCAGAAGCATTTACAGCAAGCTACATATAGTTCAAGGAGCAACCATATAGTTTACTTCCCTTTCAATAAAAACCCACCTATCTGATCAATTCACTATAGGTAACAATAGCAGTAATGCTTCTATCTTCCATTTTTCAGAAGAGAAGACCTAAAAAACAGGCACCTGGTAATACTTGTCACTGCCCATCCATGCCAGCATGGCCCCACTATGCCAACACAAGGACTCGCTGAGAGAGGCCACATTCCTCATGTTCAGTAGTCCTTTGTTTGGACAATGGCAATTACTACATTTTAAAGAGCATAAAGCCTTGACAATATTTAAATGCAGGAAGGGTGCCAAAACGATAAGTACAGAGACTGAGGCTCTCCATTCATATGCAGAACAGGTATAGGACAAGCTCTAGCAATGCAACCTCAGTTTACCCATATCTGTAGCCCTGCCATCTCTGGAGTAGGGCAGCTCTCATTGCTCTGATTTAATATTCATATTTTCTTTTCTTGCAGCACAATAGACATAAAATTAGATTAATTTCAAGCCTGCTTGCCTGTTGTTTGTGTGTATAGAAACTTGGGCACCTTTGTTCCTCTGTTTTGATGCACAATGCTGCTCATAAAGGCACTCTCCACAAGTTTATAGGAATAAAAGAAAAACCCAAACGTACACACACACACACACTCAAAAAAAAAAAAAAAAACCACCCATGTAAAATAAAGATGTACATGTTTGCAGTTCCTGAAGCTGCTCCCTTCCATCAGCCTGGTGTCATTCCTGCATACAGATGAGACATGCTACTTCCTTGTTTGTCTAATAAATACAGACCAGTGCACAATACGGGAAACTAAGACTGTAAAACAAATTTGACCAAGCTAAATACATTAAGCTGTATATGACACATTTGACACAGGGCAGTTACATGGGTAAATTTCATGTTCCCTAATGCTCCCACAAGGTACTCATTTCACTAGCTACTGTATGCAAAAATGGTTACAGCGCAGAGGGAAGCAGGGAATAGCTTGTATATCCACCTTGTGATCACTGCCAATATAGCAGTCAATGAAAACAAATGAATGCATTTTCCCTCAAGTATGAGAGTGTGAGGCTACATATCAAAAGTATTTGACTTCATCTTATGAGGAGAAAAGCTATTTTTAAAGAGATTAGCATCAAGAGGCATGAAAGCAGAACAGAATAACTTTATGGTCATGTCAAAAGAAAAGCAGAAGGCTCAGATGAGGATGTCTGTCATCCCACAGAGACTGCTTTTTGTACCAGCAAAGAAAGGAACATGGCAAATATGTCTGATTTCTTTGTTGTAATTTTAATTAATTTTTCCCAGTATATATTTTACAGAATCCCGAAATCATTGGGGTTGGAAGAGACCTCTGGAGATCATCTAGACTGTCTCCTGCTAAATCACATTCCCTAGAGTAGGCTACATAGGAAAAATAGGCTATAAATACTAAAACTTTGGCTGCACACTTTTTGCTGGAGGATCTTGGCAAGTTACTTTCCATAAGCCTGTAACTTGAATGGTGAAAACATACTGACATTTAGTCTCAGGGTTTGCCCTTCTGATGAGCCTCTGCTTTTCTTCCCATGTTGGAGCACAGGAAGCTTAGCCAAGGAAAGGCTGGGAACTGTAAGTTTAAGGATGGAGAGGGAGAAAATGACAGCTTGATTGAAGGGTTTTTATAACAGTTTGGCTGTTCTGAATTCTAAACAGGGAGAAAATTAATGAGACAGAACTGTCCTCGAACATTCAAATTATCCTAAAATTGTTAATGCTCAATCACTGAACACCACAGAGGAAATAGAAAGCAAGCTCCTGCACCCACCTTAGTACAGCAAGACCTAACCCATCTTGCTTTCAAACAAATGTGTTAAACTTGTGATGGAGCTTGTTGGGCCAGCAGATGTGACAGAACTGATGAGGAGAGCAGAAGGAAGTTTGCAGTCCCAGCCACACACCTGGTACTTTCAGGTGGAGCAGGAAAGGTCACAGCCATAATCATCCTTTCTCCCAGTCACAAAGGTTTTCAGCAAAGATGGGTTTGTAAAAGGCATCTATGCTTCAGATCATCTATGCTTCTGACAGGGTGAAAGCAAGCCAGGTCGCACAGTGGTCACTCTGGGGTGGTCTCTGAATCCCAAGGACTTTTTAACCCATACAGAAAAAAACCCACAAACTTATTTTTACTTAGAATATTTTCTGACCATGTGGACAGATTAATGGGTCTTTAAAAGAATTTATGAAATGGATTTTGAAGAAAAAAAAAGTTACAATTAATATTTCTGTACAATAGAGCGTAACGAATCCTGATTGATGCCAACCTAATGCCTTTATGTATGCAGATGGATTCATGTACCCATGGTCTTCCTTCTGCCTGATTTGGAGGAGCAACTGAAGAATATCCTAGCAAGGGATACAGATGAAAAGATCTTGATGCTTTTTCCTCCTGATCCTAACCTTAAAGCTCTCCTTGCTAGGATTCAACATGGCTGCTTTCAGCTTAAGTGAAAGCTAGAATTACTGCAAATAACATTCACTTTGAGCTTAGTCTTCTGTGAGTTGCCTCATCATCATGCTTTACAGTGCTGGGGCAGGTCTGTAAGAGGCAGGACAAGACAGCAGTGCCAAGTTACCAAGTCCAGGCCTACAGTACCTCAGACTGACAGCTCAGACACTGCTGAGAAAACACCTGTCCTGATTTCCTCCTATAGACAAGACAAGTATTTAAATGCAGGTTGGATTTAGTACCTGCAGAGTTGATTGCTGTGATATTTAGATCTATATCCCACTGAGTTTAGGTGAAAGAGATGTTCAACTGAGCGACAGCCCAACTCTGTCTTTCTAGGTGTAACTGGAAACAACAGGCAGTGCTGATAACAGTCCCAGCTATGTGTTAGGCAGCCTTTTTAATTTCTAATTAATGTGTATCGTTTTGAACTTTGACCTGTAACAGGAAGCAAAGCACAGAGAAGCTGAGTAGGAGGATAGGGTCTCACTGCAGCTGGTTGGTGCCCATGACTCACAGGGTCAGCCAGAGCTCTCCACCTGGACAGTAAATTCCAGCTGAGGTAGCATTCAGCATCAGAGATGGGCTTTCATCTTTGTCACAATTCTGTATTTATCACTAAAGAGAGAATGAAAATAAAGCAATGAGCAACACACCCTGTAGCCTCGGAGCTAATTACACAGCTTTTCTTCACAAACTAAATGGAAAACACACGAGCTCGGAAGATAACCAGGGAGCAATTAAACACGCGCTTGTCAACGTGTCACGAGTAGTGTGTTGTTACAGTTGAAATGAAAACACAAAATGCCTTCTGATTGAGCTTCAGAATAATTAGCACATCACAGAACACAGCCATGACAAGTACCTGTCAACAGTTATCAGCACAGCAATGAGATTTTTTACTGTGAATAATAATGTCATTTTTCACTTTTGAATAGCAATGCTTTTTTTTCTTCTTTTGAAAAATCAGCATTGTTCAAACAGATACAAATACATCCACCGTAAAACAAGATTTTGTTCTCCTCAGTTAACATTCATACAGAACTATTTCATAGGTTTTGTAACAAAATCTCTTAATTCCATATGCAAAAGCAAACAACGCTCTAAACCCGTGTAACTCCTTAAGTGAAAGACTGCTGCCTGTGTGATGCTGCCTTCCTCAGCCAATGCCCATATCTCACAGAATGCTGTCTTTATGCTAGGCTGAAAATCATGAATGCTCTGGACTTGTACTAAGCTGGTGATTTCTTGTAGGACCCATAAAATACCAAAAAACAAAACAAAACAAAATAAACACACACACACCAAAAAAAAAAAGCCACCATGCTGTGAAGTTTCATTAAAGTTCTAAGCTGCTCTACTGGTCTGTTTTCTGTAAACAAGTTGGTTATTAATAAATATGATTTAAAACACATGTTGAATTGCACATACTGAAAAGAACAGTCTCACCCTTTTTGGGTGGCTGTATGCAATTTTATGCTCATTGACTAGAACTTTAATTAACAAGTCCTGGGAGTTTAGACATTTTGGTCTTTAGGGTCTGTAGAGGGGAAAAAAATGCCTCCTATTAGCAACAACATCCTGACAGTCCTGTAAAGACAAGTTATGAAAGAAAGACTGGAAAAAAAACAACTCAGAATCAACCACAGGTATTGACAGTAGGGCAGAAGCCAAATCCCCTACCTGATGTAGCTGAGATCAAAATCAGTGCGCATTGATTTGCCCGACTGAGGATGTGGTTTTCCCATTCTCAGCACACCACAGCATTCCTCTCTTCCAGCTCTGCCTGTGCTCTGAAAAAAATCATGTATCAGCATAGCAAAGTACCACAAAGAGGTATTTAAGTGAGCTTTGAGAGCCCTGTGTTTCAGCAGACTCTATGGTACAGCCAAGCCAGCAGAGCATCCTGCCCAGGCTGGGAGGTAAGGGTAACTTAGACGGAGCTTGAGCATTTCTGCATGGTACACTGTTGTGACATACGGTATTGCTTATGTGAGAGGTAAAGAATAGGAGCAGATCAGGTGAATAATGTGCCAAACGTCTACACTATGCAAAGTTCAAATTAGATTTTGTTTAAAACATAACAACAAAGATCTTCAAGGGCAAGATATGTCTCTTTGTCTCTATGCCCTTGAGCACTAAGCCAAAAATTCTACATTTCCACCCACCACAAGAAGGGACAAATGCTACCAAATGATTCTGTCTGTGTGATTTAAGGCTCACTAGCAAGCACAAGAGGAAATCAAGAGGGCAAAAGCTGCTGAAATTTACTGCAGTTCTCCACATATCTGAAGCGTGCACAGAATTCCTGCAGTGACACAGCAGCTGCTGGTGACTGCCTGACCCGGAGCTGTCCTATTACCAGGGCAGCCAGACCGCCTGAGAACATTGGGTGGGTTTGGGGTACCCACAACATAATATGGACATAAAATTATTACAGAGCGTCCAGAGGGCTGCAAAGATAGCGAAGGGTCTGGAAGTCAAGACACATGAGGAGCAGCTGAGAGCCCTGGTGTGCTCAGCACAGAGCAGAGGAGCTGAGGGGAGGCCTGATGGCGGCTGCAGTTCCTCACAGGGAGCGGAGGGCAGCGCTGAGCTCTGCTCTGTGTGACAGCGACAGGGCCCGAGGGAACGGCATGGAGCTGTGCCAGGGGAGGGCAGCTGGGGATTGGGGACAGCTGCTGCACCAGAGGGTGGTGGGCATGGAACAGACTGCCCAGGGCTGTGGGCAGGGCCCCAAGATACCAGAGTTCTAGAGTGCATTTGGATATCAGTCTCAAACACAGGGTTAAGCTTTTGGGTGGTGCTGTGTGAAGCCAGGTGTTGGACACCACGATCTTTGTTGTCCCATTCAACTTGGGATGTTCTGTGATTCCATAAGGCAGGGCCAGCTGGGGAGCATCCCTTCCTCCATAAAGTGTGGCAGCAGCAAGTGCAGAAGATAACTGAGCTTGTGGCTGCCAGCACTAATCATCCTCCAGAGACAATTACTATAATCCCTCTGCGTCCACAGTGGTTGATGTAGCAGCCAGAGCAGACACACGAGGACTTCCCCACAGCTGTGCACAGATGCTCATGGCTGGAAGATCTCAGTCTGAGTGGATAATGCCATCTTTGCATGCCAACGCCATCAGATCAATGTGCAGCACGGCTGGAGGAAAACAGAAGGCTCTTTAGCAACAGTACAAACCCACTCTGCAACATGTGTGCTGTGTCACCATGGCTCCAAGACAGAAACAAATTATCTTGCACATAAGCTGCAGGGCTAACAACTACTTGTGAGGAAAGGAAATCTTTGCAAACTGAAACGCTTCACTCAAAAATATTTCATTGTATACTTCAAATAAGTACAAAATTTCGGCATTGTAGAGATGCCACTTCAATTTGTTCAACAATTCAAAAGATATTGGGAAGGTACTGAATTCAATTCTAACATGATTTGCACAGGATTAGTTTAAGTTCATCCCTTATTACTTCAGGCTGCTTGTTGAGAAGATATGCTGTTGGCTCAGTTAAGGCTGCTGAAAGGCAATGCCCCAGCGCTGACCCTGACAGGATGTGATGTCCCATCTCTCAGAACAAGATGAGAAAGTAAGGGCCCTATAATCACATACGTATAAAAATAACAATACAAAATAAATTGAAAAATGATTATGAAAACATTGAGTATACAGAAGGATGATTCCTGTATATTCATATGGCCACAGAATATCCTGAATTGGAAGGGACCCATAAGGATCATCCACACAAGACTTCCTAAAAATCAAACCATATCTCTGAGAGAGGTATGCAGTCACTTCTTGAACACCAGCAAGCTCGTTGCTATGACTGCTTCCCTGAATAACATGAGCTTGGAGGAGAGGTTGGGGTTGTTGCCTTTCCAGGTTTTCTGCATTCACTGGTCTAAGGACATCCTGTGCCATAAGCACAGCGAGGGGCCATCAATGTATTAACCCCTCACCCTGCTTGCATACAATTCATGTTTTTCAATAGTTATACTTTTAGGCACACCCAGTGCCTAGTGGTAGTGAGTTCTCCTTAGTTTGTGTCATGCCAAAAACTAACAAAAAAATCTTCACAACCTTCCATGTTTTTTGTTGAAGCCAGCAGCTTCCTGACAGCTTCTTTACCCATAGCTCTTGTACGGTGCTCGTCTGCCTTTCCCACAGGCTGTGTGGTTTTGGGACTGGTGAAAACATGCTTTAGGAGAATTCCCCAAGACAAATCTGACACTGCAAAAAGCTTGCAAAGAAACAAAGGGAGAAATGAGAGCAGCAGATAAAAGCTAAAGTAAATCTGTACCAGCAGTGACTTTTAAGGCACCGCAGGATAGACATGTAAGTCACTTCTGTTCCTCCCAATACAAGAAAATATCATTTCCTGAGTGCATTGCTTTTTCTTCTGTCTTGTTTGTTGGAGCCTGCATGTCTAAAGCAGAGACACCACTTTAAGGTGTTTTATGGCAACTTCCCCACCTGTTCTCTTTTCAGGCTGCTTTGATTTCTATGACTTTCCCTTCAAAGGCACTTCAGAGCACACCCCAATGATGCCTCAGCACACGTGCCCCCAGCACAGGGAGGGCTCCTGCTCCTGCTCTGACACATGTTCTTCATTAGCTTCCCAAGTTGAAAGCTACACATGCACCCCAACACATTTCCCAGCTTCCTTCCCAACTCTTGTCCCTAACAACTGCACTTTAATTGGCCCAAGGCACTGAAATGAGCCCAAGAGCTACCCGAGCACAGAGCTCAGAGACATTTTCCATTGCTTTCTTTTAACTTCTACAGAGGAATAAACATAGTTTGGTACCCATCTGTGAGGCTCCTTCAAACATTCATTTCAAACAATGAATGGCATTAGCCACACTGCTGCTTTGCTTCCTCCCTGGTGCTGCAGTAAGAGTTATGCAGAGTACTCCTGAGGGCCTCTGCAGACAGCACAAATGCAACATGCTCTCCTTCCGACTTCAACTACTGAAAGGGAACCTCGAAGAATCTCATTTCAGCTCTAAATGGGCAATAAGCAGCCGTTTCAATATGACCAGTGCAAGTTAAACAGCTTAATACAAACACAAGCTATTAGCTTAAGGCTGTTATTTTTAGCAGCTGCACAGCTAAAGGAGAAATTGTGCCAGCAGAGCCAAAGAAAGTGCAAACAAGGACAGAGTGAGCTCCTCTGCAGCCATCTGCCAGCCAGGTGTTGACCTGCAGTGCCCTTGCGCACACCACTGTCTCAGCCTGCCTGGATGGGAAGTTACCAGTTGTGTATTTTTATTTTGGGATATGCTGATGGTGTTGGGACAAGAAACCTCCTTGCAGGAAATGGTTACACTAAAACACCTAACAGCTTTTGCTTACAGCATAGTTTTTCTCTCTGGGATCTTCTTTCAATTACACAGTGACCTCAAAGTGCCACCAAAAGAAAAATTTGCTTGGAGACACCTCAAGTCACCTCATCCCACCTCATATCTGTAGGAATACGATGGAACAGGAGCCCCACAGCAAAACAAGCAATTTGGTCAAACCCAAGAGCACATCACTGCCTTGTTTGCCTCGCGTCACACTGCGTGGCAGAAGTGCACTTCTCATTGTGCGGGGATTGCCTTGTAGTCCTTTATTTAATCATGCTAAAAACCTCCGAGTTTAAATTTAAAGTATTAACAAAAACTTTCTGAATAATCAGTCACTGCGTAGTAACGCACATTACCCCATGACTCTTGACAAAGAACAGATACATGTGTGTGCAGTATTGCAAAGTCATGCTCATACATGTCTTTACTCCCTAAACACCAGGATCTGACATTCTTACAGACTTGTATAAAAATAATGCTATCCATGTGCTTCAAAGTGAAGAGCTAAATTGTGGAACAGCTCAGACCTCTGTTTTTTCAGAAGCTATATACACACAGCAAACACTGGTAGAGTTGGTCCCAATTTATTCCTTATTTTTAATTATGTTCTTCTGATATATTTAGCTCACAAAAAAACTCCACACATGGAATAGCCACATATCCTGTTTTCAGATAAATATCTACCTTCAGAATTCAAAAGGCTGAAAGAAATCACAACTTTATCAAGGTGCCCTCTTCTGGCCTATTAAAAAAGCTATCCTGCCATCACCTGCTTTCTTTGCCTGGCAGTCATCAAAATGAGAACCTATTTGTGCAAATATTCAATCTATTCAATAAACTGGCCAGAAAAAGAACACCACAAACTGTCCTTTTGATACCATACAAAACTCACTTTAAAATCCTTCAGTTATGACTTTATAAAAATAACTTAAAACAGTATTCTAGTAAGAAAACCATGAGTTTGTTACTGGGTAGAAACACAGGCACAAGGTGTCCTGCCTGGAGGAATGAAGAATTCATCCCATTTTCACACCACAATGAACTCCCAAGAACCATGTAATGAAAGTGAACTGAACATTCCTGCTAAAACAGAGGGAATGAAAAACCAGATCAAAAAGCACAGACATTTCCATTACAAAGAGGGTTTTACCTCTTTCTGATAAATATGTATGCAGTTTATCTGCAGAAGAGGAACATTCAAGAAAGTAACCTTGCTCGTTTTTTTTAAAGAAATCCTGTTTCAAAAGTATTGATTTCTTAATCAAATACGTTACAAAACATTCATAGAACTAAATACATCTTGTAGGCCTTGTCTATATAGAAGAACTTGCACTACTATATTAGTTTTCAGAGATTGAGTGGGTGGTGGTTTGCTTTTTCTTTTCTTTTCTTTTTTTTTTTTTTGGCAGCTTGGTTTTGATCACCCCATCAATGTGAAGGAAGCCTCAATATCACTGTGTGCAAATGGCCAGATCAGATTTGAAAGCGTGCGGTACACCACTGCACACCTGAAGAGGAAGAATTTATCCAAACTGAATAAAGCTATGTCGTACTCTTGAAATATAATTCAATCCAAATTGGAATTCAATCAGTTTCAAACTGGACTATTTATAATCTTGTAAACCGCAAGATAAAGCTATAGAGGTCACTTCTGTGTTATATGCAAGGTAATTACTATCAGGAAAAAAAAATTTTCTGTATAGCAAGGCCTTAATAAAAACTATTTTCTTTCTCATTAGTAATATTTTCAGAAACAAGTATTTCTCAAATAAACAGTCATAGCAGTCCACTTGGAAGCAACGAGTCACTATTGTAGACAGCACTTTTTTTTTTCTTTTTTTTTCCAGTGATACCTCCTTCCTCATAACCAAACATGCAGATAAATCCCCAACGTTGGCATGCAACAGTCATTGGTAAAAATGCATGCCCGTAAGGAGAATTTGCAATTGCAGTGTTATAACTCCAAACACAGTTGTCTGAACTTGCGGTGACATTCTTGAGTTAGGATGGTTCTTTGTTCAAGTAGCAAACTAAAGAGGAAAAAAAATAAAGTTGTTGTTCAGCTGTGCCAGCAGTTCTTCCATCACTGCCCACCAGACAGTGCAGGGTTCAGGCTGTGATTTCATGAAAGCATGTGCAAAATGCCCTGCTAAACATCAGCTGGACTGTCAATGTGCCCATTGCATTGTTGATTGCCAGTCAGTCACCACTGGTGGCTAACTCCCATTTTGTTCTTCTCCTCAGGAGTGTGGAATGCTCTGCCTGAAACATAAACATTTCTGCAGTCATCTGATGATGACTTCTTTCAAAATCTTTCTTCTGAGTTGTGCAAGTCAGCCATAGCGATGAAAGTCAGTCTCTGGCAATAACAGCAATGGGGGTCTTTAACCTCAGCAACCAGACTGAAGGGTACTTTCACCAGAACGCTTGGTGATGGACAGAGTGGTAAATACCTTGATAGAAAGAAAAAAAGACAACATTTAGTATGGCTAGAATGAATCTTCTCTTCTGGAAGATTAACATAGGCATAATGTTTAAAACCACAGCCATTTCTTGTAATAAAATAACAATGAAAGATGTACATTTAAAATCCTTGCCTGTAAACAGCACACACATACAAATACCCTTTGTTCTCCACATTTGCCTTATGCCAGTGAAGCAAGTGTCATTGCTTTACAGAGCCTTGTCTTGCTGCTGCTGAGTTTCACAGTAGAAAAGGGCTCAGCAATAATACTCTCCAGTTTCTACACTTACTGACTAAGTGTCTTTATTTCCCAAAGCTGACTTCTTTGTTGGCAAATCAAAGCTAACCTAAGGCTATAGCATTTGAAGAGAGTGTAAGTTTTGCCTCTGTATCTTTCCAAATATTACAGAAGTGTGGAGTTGATTGCTGATGTAGGTATTATGTTTGTGTTTTGTACCCTCCAGACAATAGCTAAGAAACACCTTTTAAATCTAGTTTGATAAAGTAAAATCTTTAGTGCTTTCAAGTCACATTAAAGAAAACAACAAGTTCAAAAATAATTATTGTAAAAACTAAATGGCATCAAAATTGAAAAGGAAACATTCTACAAAACTGTTTAAAATTAGAATTTTACTATGCAAACAATTGCATTGTTTTGCATAGATATGGTAGAGAAAGGAAAAAAAGGAAACAAGATCCACTTCAATCTCAATGATTCAAAGTTGCAATAACTACCTATCATCGAAGCCATCTCGCTGGAAGAATAAACTTAGCAGAGAATAAAGAATATACATATTTCTTTTATGCAAATAACACTGAAGTATCTGAAGATAACAGGTATCAGAAAGCTCTACAGTCTTGCAAGTAGAAGCTCTGGTGCATTAAGGCTGCCAAAGCACATCAGAAAACATTAATAAATGATATACCTCCTCCACTTCCTACAAGCATAAGAACATTATGCATAAATCAGGAAGATAAATGTATGTCTAATGTATATGGCGAAAGAACAGAAATAGATTTAAACCATGGTGCATGCTTGAGATGGGGTTTCTAACTCTTACTTCTGATCTACAGACTGACAACGTATAGGTACCTTCTTTTATTGTTACTTGATTTTGAAAGACAAAAAACAGAGAGCGCACAATTGATCTATTTTGTTTCTGGCTTAGGTGCAAGCTCTGGGTCTGCTAGCCAGCTCCAGTGGCTGCAAGGACCCCTCAGCTTCCCAGATTCAGTAAGCCAGCTTGGAGTCATTTAGTAATCATTGGAAATGTAAGTTTTTGACATTTATTGCAAGTTAAGACAACTCTGTAGATCCTGTAACTGGAAAACAGTCATTAGCAAACTTACAGAATTGTCCCTGTTTTCAGAAGACACTTTCTTCATCACAGATGCTCAGTACATGCCTGTATTTCAAGCTGTGCAGTACAGTGAAGGGTGAAGGTAACTCTGTAAGGCTGAGGACTTACCAATCTGTCTTTGCAGTTATTTGTACTTTGCCTTACAAGAAATCTTATTCAGAATTGGGCTTTCTGCTGAACAAAATGCTGCTCAAATAAGGGAAATGAAATCTGGTTCTAATTTGTAAACAGTGAGAAATGGAATCTGCAGTCTAATAGTCTTTTTCAAGCTGAGTAATACTGTATTTCACATGAGGCTCTTTGAGCAGACAGTACTAATGCAAGCAAAGATGTCAGTATTTGATCCTGCAACACTGTGCCTTTACTGCTCAGATCAGAGTTCATTTTCTTTAGCCTTTTTATAGATGTACGATAAACAGAATGCTGTTATCCATTACCCCCTTCAGTCAGATATGCACAGTTCTGACAAATTCCAAACAAACTTCAAACATTTTTTTCTTAATCAAAGAGTTCCATCTTGCACTTCGATTTCTGTTTACTGCATAAGAGATTAAATTAAGTAACAGGCATAAAAAAGCCTTCTGAAGATGGGCACTAAAAATGATCACTGTTCCCTGGAGCTTTTAAATAGTGTATTTCTCCTAAGCCAATTTCTTCCTCCCCCACTCAAACAAATATGATTATCTGAAATTACCTCCCTAAATTATACCTAATCATCATTCTATTCAGTTTCAGTTTTAGCAGCTCAGATGTCCAGAATAAATTACAACTATAATCTTCTCTTCACACTGCATATGCTAATATCCTACTCAAGTTCACAGGTTTGAATGCCTCTCTCAAAGTTCCCCCTCTACAAGGCCCCTGATAAGAACGCACTGCCTCTCTTCAAGGGCTTCCAAGAACACCAATAGATGATATCACGGGCGAAAAAAACAATCTGTACTGCAGATGCTTTGAAGATGATTCAGATTGCTTGCAGACAGAATTAAAGGTGCTCATATTGTATTGCTTATATCACAAAACAAGAGAATTGGACTTCTTTTGTACCTCAGTGCCCTCTCTTACACTCTGTAGCTAAAATATGCAAGTAAAACCGAATTCTGTACAATGACCTACAAAGGTCATATGCAGTTACCTGAGATTCTCAACTAAAATAAGAGGTCCTAAATCTACTAAAATCAATGCAACATCACTGATTTACATGTGTGAGGAACTGTGCTCCACCCAACAGAAAAAAATCAGTTATTCATTGAAGAGAAACAGCCAGACAAACACAAGAAGTGGTTGCATGGCTTTGGGTACTTCACTTCAAAAATGATGTGCTACAAAGCAAAGCAGAGGTCTTCAAAAGAACAGAACTGAACAGAAAAACTGCCACGTAGCTGGTTCCCCCATTCCACAACAGCAGTTTGTGAGCCTATTTTCAGTATACATATCCAGAAAAATTAAGTCTGACAACCACCTCAGTGGAAACAGGATTTGAAGCCTTCAAAAACAGATGAGTGGGATGAAGATTCATTACTCCCCAGCAGAGGGAGCACTGGCTTAGGGGAGACGATAAATATTTTACAAACAGAAAAAAAAAAAAAAGTCACATTACACCTAAATGTTATGTTTATAAATGTTAGGACAGGAAATGATCTGTTTCTATCTTCCCTTCTACCTTCCTTAAATTCTGGCTTCTTGAGTTCAATTCTGATATTCAGGTTTCTAACACCTTATTCCAGAACATCACCAAAACTAGGATACAAAGGTGCCTTCATATACAAACCTCTGCACAGACTGGATGAATTCCTATGGTGCTGTCCAGCTGTTCTTTGGTCAATCCACATTTCATAGCTGCCGCAAAGCCTTGGGTGACTTCTCCAGCGTTTGGACCGAGGACATGGAAACCAATGACTCTCTCCTAAATAACAAAGACAATCAAATGCAAGCAGAGTTATCTGCTTTTTCTGAATTTTTGCTAAGTTTTCTTACTCAGAGTACTTAATTTCATCAGTTTACAAAAGATACCACAAATCAACGAAGTCACACAAACACGAACTATCATTATCTCCAACAGAAGGGACTTAGTGGGAAAAATGTTGTCTTCTCTATGAAAAGGAAAACATTACATCAAGAATCTGCTTCCCCTTCAACTGCAAAATATGCCAAACTGTGCACATATTCTTACTGAACTTTCAAAGGAACAAGCTGTGCTGACTTGACTTGCTTTTCTTAAAGAAGGTCTCCTCCAGCAAAAGCTAACTGCTGTGCATTTGGTGATTTCAGGGCATTAACTGGATTTTGCTGAGCACTGACTTAGCCCAGCTAGGAACTGAAGTTATCTGCTCCTCCTGCTAAGTATCATATATGAGAGAGTGTGGATACTCAGAACAATGAAAGGCTTACATGTAAGCCTGAGGACAGAGTATCAATCAAGGTTCATACAAATAATAAAAGCTATAGTTAGGGAATAACAAAATTTGAATTATCCTCATTTTTCCTTTAAAATATATATATATATATGTACACACACACATATATGTAAAAATAAAACCACAAAAATTAAGTGGAGATAACTAGTTTTCCACTATAAATTCAAATATTTCCTGAACAAAATTTTCATCCAGGATAACTTTCAATTCTATCTCCAGATGTTAAAGCACATTTCCGTTTTTCAGAACAAGAAACAGAAACAAATTAATAAAATACTTTAAATCACCATTAAGTCTTTCTATTTTCTTAAGTAACTTAGAGTAGGAACATAAGCATTGGTATTAAAATAGCATCCACCCCAGTACAAACTCCTCCAGTAAAAGGAGATGAGCAAAACCAGAGAGGTTTGCAGACTTTACAAAATTATGACATAAAAAACTCCAGAAAGATCAGTTTGTATCTGCTGATAAAAGAAAATAGGTAAAATAGATACAAAACTTTATTAGAGCTAATATATTTATAAAATTAGATTATTATTGCAATCAGAATTTTGTTTATGTTTTAGCAGGTATTGATTGTTTCCTTAACCAGAAAGTTTTATTTTAGTCCTACAATAATCCCGGCGTATCACTTTAAATGATATTTGTGCAGGCAACATACAATAATTCTGTTGGAAGCATCTCAAGTGTTCTATAGACACATGTGGATTTGCAGAGTTCACAAGATGTGATGCATTCTGAGTGACCTCAATTTCAGAGAGAAGAATCTCCCATAAAAGCAAATCCCAGTCTGAGGAAAGGAGAATAAGATGTCACTGATACGACTTCTAATACAGTAATATTATGACTTTACAGCTGTGGTATTAACAGTCCCTATGATGAACAAACAATTTCTGCTTTCCTTGGAAGGGAAGATACACTTACATTATCTTGAATATTGCAAATGATTTTTGCGTAGCATTTATTGTTGTCTCTGGATGGTACAGTCCATTCCAGTGGCCAGAAATGACTATGGTACACCTGGAAATACAACAAAGATTAAAAAGAAGTTCCCTAATTACATAGCAGACAGCATGATCTTCCAAAAGCTGCCAGTTTAGCTTAAGTTTGCACTGTCTGCCACCAAAGGCAGCGCCTTACTACTGACTGCCATTGCAGCAGACTTTGGAGGGCAAAGCACTTTTGGAAATCACTCATGTAAAAACTTTCAACAACTGAGATGCAATGTGTGGATGAACCATTAACTAGCAGCTCTTCATTAGCAGTCAGCCACGTACACAGAAATTTGGAAAACGTGAACTCAGGGTGACAGTCCTTCCCCAGTACCCCCCAACCAGTATCACTGGACAGATGATTTATTGCAAATAAGGCTCCTCATCCACGTGGATAGGATACATCTCAGAAAATAATAAAAGTGTTTTGAGACAGTTGTCCCCAAAATCCTGATATCTCTCACTTTAAGTTGAACACCACTCATATGCTTATTTCCCCAAATAATGCTCCTCAAGTGATCTTCATAGGACATAAACAAAGTTCAGATTATTGTCTGACTCCTTTTCCTTAAGTTTTTTGCAATGTGGTCTCTATGGCATATTGTAAGAACAGCTTGATGCACTAAGTGCCTGATTTCATTCAACAGCAATACCAGTGAATGAATAAGGATCACTCAAGTGAGTAAAATACCTGCTTACACAGTCATGCAGGGAAAATGATGTCACAACACTGGGAACATAAAGTCAAAACCAACGTGACAAGAAAATATCTTTTTCGGCACTAACTTCATACTAACCTTTGATTCACCCTGAAGCACTTGCAAAATTTTATTTTTCCTTTGAAGACAAATATGCCAGCTATGAGCTCTATGTGCCAAAGACAAAACATATTTGGAACTAGAACTATCTGAACTGGGAACCTTTTATAACATCCTCAGGAACTGCTAAGGAAGACAGAAGTATACCTCCTTCTGCCCTTACATCAGAACACAGAATGCTGTTTGAATCAACTCCTTAACGTTATTTCAAATTACAAATTGGGAACTTAAAATCCAAATGAAACTAAGGCATTTACCTCAATGTTTTCTTCCCCAAACTTCTGTATTGCATTCTCTTCAGAATATCCACAGGCTCCATACTCTAAAGGAGTGAACACTGTGGTGGGAACATTCACATAGTCACACTGTATGGTATTCAGAATAAAATAAAAAACATACAATGTTAGTAATAAAAAACAGCATTCTGGGAAAAAATTCAGCAATTTGAAAGACAGGAAGAAAACTTGGATTATTATTCTTCCCTGAAAGTTGCTTTTAATTATCACGTTAAATCATGCTGTCCCCCACTCAGAAGTCTGGTGCTGTCCCCTACTTAGAAATGTTAACCAGACCATGATCTGTTTAAAGCCATACTGACATTAACATGCATAGATTAAGAAGTAAGAGAACATTAAGTGTCCTGCTTTAAAGCATATCAGATCACAGGTAACACTAGAAAGAAAAAGCAAACTGTTCAGTTGCTTCCACAAAACACAATTTTAACACATGATGATACAAAGACGTCCACCATCCAATAACTATCATCTTTTTCTTCAGTCACAGCCTAGGAGATGTCACAGAATCAAAGTCATGAACTACAACCATTTGAACAGACAGCAAGAACTAAAGCTTTGCCTCACCACATACCATCAGTCAAATAGCCCCAACTTCATGGGAGCTTAAAAGTGTTTTCTGTTCAGAATGGTTCTCCCAGCTTAACACGATGCACAGAGAACAAAAAGATGCTATATTTGCATAGACACCTACCGATGTATGCATTTTTAGGTGTATCACTGCAAATTTATATTGCAAATTCTATCATTTACACAGAATCACAGAGTGGCTAAGCTTACAAGGGTCCTCCAGAAATGACCTACTTCAAATCCCTGCTCAGAGCAGAACCAGCTACAGCTTGCAACTTTGTCCACTTGCTTTGGAATATCTCTAAGTATCCAGACTCTGCAGCCTCACTGGGCAAACTCCTTAGATCTGACAACCCCCACAACAAAAAAAAGTTTTTTCTTACACGTAAGTGGAATTTTCCTGTGTTTCAGTTTGCACCTATTGCCTCTCGTCCTTGCACTTTATACCACTGAAAGGAGTCTGGCTCCATCTTCTGTACTCTCTACCATCAAGTACTAATACATACTGATAAAGCCTCCAAAGCCATACTTAACAGAGGGTACAAAAAGCTCCAGTTATCCATGTGCAAGGTCCTGCACCTGGGTCGGGGCAATCTCAAGCACAAATACAGGTTGGATGGAGAATGGCATGAGAACAGCCCTGACGAGAAGGATTTGGGAGTGCCAGCTGATGAAAGACTCAACATGAGCTGGCAATGTGCACCTGCAACCCAGAAGGCCAACTGTACCCTGGGTTGCATCAAGAGAAGCAAGGTCAAGGAAGGGGGTTCTACATCTCTATTCTGCTCTTGTGAGACCCCACCTGGAGTACTGTGACCAGTTCTGGAGCCCTCAACACAAAGACTTTGACCTGCTGGAGCAGGTCCAGAGGAGGGCCATGAAGCCAATTGGAGTGCTAGAGCACCTCCCCAAAAGGAACAGGCTGACAGAGCTGGAGCTCTTCAGCCTACAGAAGAGAAGGCTCTGGGAGGGACCTTATAGTGGCCATCCAGTACCTGAAGAGGGCCTACAGGAAAGCTGGGGAGGGACTTTTTATAAGGGCATGTAGCAACAGGACAAGGGAAATTGCTTTAAACTGGAAAAGGGTAGATTTAGTCCAGATATCGGTAAGAAAATCTTTGTTGTGAGGGTGGTGAGACACTGGAATAGGTTGCCTAGAGGAGCTGTAGATGCCCCCTCGCTGGAAGCATTCAAGGCCAGGCTGGATGGGGCTTTGAACAACCTGGCCTAGATAGAGGTGTCCATGCCCATAGCTGGGGGCTGGAACTAGATATATTAACAGTTTCTTCTAACCCAGGATTCCACCTAAGTAGTTATTTATTTATTGGATTAATTCAAAGTGATGATGTCTTCTTTAGTAGCACAAAGATTTTCATGCCCTGTGAGATAGTTATCTGGCATAAAATGTAAATTAAGATGTATGTGTAATATTACAGTAAGAGAAAATTCTGGCTCCAGCTACAGTTTTCTTAAACACTGCCTGACTGATGTAATAACATTAGCCACAATGATTCAGGATTCTGCTTCTCTGCTACCTGTCAACCTCAAATAAACAACTCACTCAAGCTCTAAATCTGGCTGACAACAGAACCTGATATAACTACTGCAAACCGTACAAGAGAAAAATCTTTATGCTTATGACCTATGGTTATGATGGAGAGACAAACACCCACATAAATGGTGCTTCAATAACATTTCTTAAAAGGCATTCTCCTTTCCTCCTACTTACACATTAAATATAAGGTGTAAATAAGGACCCACGTTACTCCTACTTGGACTAGCATAACTTGATGGAAATATACTATTGCACTAACATGAGATGTAAACACTTTTTTCAGGCTCAGCTTCTCAGGTATAAACATGTGTTGACTTATTGGCAGATTTGATCTTTATGTTCATTCTCAATTTGTAGCAGAACTATGTATGACACCGAAAACAAAAGGAAAAAAAATACTAGAGCAAATAACACTGAAAATTCAGAGCATCGCATCTACTTAAAAGTAGAGCAATGACAAAGTGTTGTAGCAATTGGTTACTTACCTTAATGGTTGACCCAGCATAAAGCCTTCGAACTAACAGTCTTCCTGCCTGGATTGCCACTGGTGTGAGTTCCAGCCTGTCCTGCAGTATATCTCCAATAGCATAAATATATGGCACGTTTGTTTGCTCCATGTCATCGACAGGTATTTTTCCCGTTCTACAGTTTGTATTAACAAGAATAAAAGATGTAAGTATTCCGCTGTGAAGACTCTAGTAGTAAATAATATTGCAGGAGTGGAGCCCTCTAGCTTTAAAAAAGAAGCACATTTTTGAAATATGAGGGAAAGAAGTCATATTCACAATCCTATAATCGTGGGCAAGAAGGTAAACTATGCAAATTTTGGTCTCCATCAAAATTACAGAAATGTACACACCGGATAAGGAGGTAGCCCAGGAAGTTGTGATTCATCTTATGAATCAGTTCTTCAGTGAGACATAACTGCTTTCCTCAACACACACACACCACTACCAGCTGAACTGTGTACTGGCAACCTTGAAGAATGACAGGAAGAGACATTTTCCCACTCAAGCTACAGTGCAAAGGAATTTCTCCACTGAAATTGCAGGTCAGTGGATAAATTATTTTCTAGACACTTAAACTTCAGAATTCTTTGCAGAGACAAGTCAAGTTGTTATACACCCTACATAAGGGACAGCCAGCAAGCTCTTTAGCATTAAATGTACTGGGCTAATGGAAGTTTTAAATTATTTATGTTTCCTACTCCATTAATGAGATAGTGTAGTAATCACTGCAGGAAACACATCTAGCAGGTAAACCAATCAGGCACAGAAACAGTCACGCAGTTGACTGAAGGACCAGTTGTGATTTTTATATTAAAAACAACTTTACTTAGAAAAAGACTCTTTGTCACTACATCACTCTTAGTAGTAAATGTCCCAGTGTCTAATAAAGTTGTGTACTGCTCTCCAAGACAGCATGGGTCTAGCAAATTTTAGTAGACCAAAATTTTCACTTTAGAGCAATGCAACATTTCTCTTCAGCAACATCAGTCACTGCACTCATATATAATCTGCCCTCTGCACTACTCTCCCACAGACAACCAAGTCAAGTTCGTGGTCCTGCATCTTTTCATTAAAAGGGAACATAGCCTAAGTCCCTCACATCTAGAAGATGTTTTAAAGTTACCAATATTGAAAATGCTACCTACAGCTCCACTCCCCAGTGCATCAATCTCACTACATTAAACCTGAAATTCTCTGCAGGAGATGGCAGCTGCTATAAGTCAGGGAATAAACTTCTCCAAATGCTAAAACACATCACTAGCTCTTGTTGAGAGTTTAAGAGTGCTTCTTTGGCCTTATATTAAAAAAATAAACATGTAGTAACATTCTAATTAAATTGTACATTACACAAAATCCACCCCATTAAAAGTACATACGAACAAACATATCTCTACCACAAATGGCAGTAGAGAGAAAAATAAGGTGACGAACATGAAACAAGTGGCAGATCTTAGGAAGCTCAGTCACTGGAAGAAACTGAGAGACTGGCTTGTGAACACAGACAGAATGCGACAGACACCTCTGAACTCAACATTTAGGAACGGACATTTCAGTAAAATAAAGAAAACATTTAGAGCTACATAGAAAATGCAGATATCTGCCACATTGTCTCCTATGCAAATGCACGCAAACGGGAAACAATTTTTTCCTCACAGCATTTGAAAATGGATACACTGCTGTCACTGCACTAATCAATAATTCAAGTTCAGCAGTCTGTGATATAGATGTTTCTCCTTACTTTTCATTGATTTTCACTCCAACTTTGTCCAAACCAATTTTTCTTGTACACGCATCTCTTCCAATTGCTAGCAACACCTGCAAGACAGAAATGCACACGTTACTGGTTTCCTAAAACTATCTTTGTTATCTATTATTTTCATTATATACTAAAGATCAGCAGCTAAGGCTCAGTAACATGAATATGAATACATTCGTTACTCATCGTACATTCACTGAGCTCAAGACAAGCCATTCCAGCATTGCAACCTATTGATAACACATTTCAGCTTTGGGATTAAATACAGCCAAATACCTTAGCCTGGAGAAATGCACAAAGAGCATTCTAAAATGTGTTATTTTATTTCCTCGCACTTTCATACAGAATTGTCACATCATATTTCTACCTAAGCAAGTGACATCAAGATGCTCTTCAAAGAAAGGGTTCTTTAAGAAGGTAACTCAAACGCTTAGGCAAATATGAAGACAGTAAAATCGTTGTTTTTATCAAAAAGCATAATTCACTTACACAGGTTCTCAAACAAGTCTGTGCCAAAGAATACTACTTATTGAATATTACCTGTCTGAACATTTGTTCAGAATGCTACAGTCCATTCTGAGTTCTTACCAGACCAACAAACTTAGCTACCTTAACAAGCAAACCAAATTCTAGTGTTTACTAGTGCACAGAAAAATGCTGTGTGCTATGCAGTCTTGGACAGCTGGCCAGGTAACTACACAATGCTAATCAAATGACAACAGAACTGTGATGTAGGAGTCCAAGATCAGCTTCAACTCTTTTAGATGACCAAGCTGGCCAAATGTTCAGAGCTGTAAGTCTTCAGATCACACACAGTTCAGAGCTTTTATAACGAGCGACAGCATTTCAGTGAAAGATATAGTAACAATAAGAAATCAGAAGTAAAGAAAAGAAGGCACTGCTTCGCAAAGTAAAAAAAAAACAAACAAACCAAACCAACTTTCAGTACCACAGAGCAGGAAAAATAATAAAACATCTATGAAACAACACTGTTGTTATTGTTTAGCTTTCTCATAATATCAGCACTCAGAGACACTGACACATATCCTTGTTATGGAATGAACTGATGCAGTATGTAAGTAGATGAAGTCACTGGCACAGTGTATTTGCAGTCTAAAATCCCAAGCTGACAAATCCTAATTTTTATATAGTTCATGTGTTTTCACATGATTTGATCACAAGTCTACAATTCTTTTTTTCTTTTAGCATCAAGGCCTAAGAAGATGAGTGGTGAGAGAGGTCATGGAAACATTCCATCAAACATAAAATAGCACACTTGAATACGTTTGCACCATAATTTTGCTGCTTTAAGTGTGTATTAAAATTCCTTGCCTGACTTGCCATGGGGCATTAGTTGTTTTTCTGAAGATGCTACATCAACAACAGATCTTCAGAAGACATGACACCGGTTTGTTTAGCTCTTGTAAGGACAACTGCTTTATGTTAACTCCAAAAGAGCATGCTTCAGTTGCTGTGACAGCTATTGAAAATCATTACCTACAGTTTATGACAAGTAGTTCCCTGGGAAAGAAATCCTTCATCTGTTTCCACATTATCAAGCTCTTCCAAAGCCTGAGCTAAAAAACAGGTTTCAAAAGCACGCAAGTGATTCAGAAGGCACTCATGTTCCTGGATTCTTAGACTTTTCTCACATTAACTAGATGCTGACTGTATGCAACTAGCATATTGTAATAATTAAGATTATTTTTTAATAAAACTAACATACAGATATAAAGATCTCAGAAATCTTAGCATTAAATAGAAAGTTACTCCAAGTTCTTTACATATTTAGACAGGACTCACAGTATTGTATTCCTCTTCAATGACTTGGTCATCTTTTGTGGACTTGGCTGTAACTTTCAGTCTTCCAGGAGTTCCTTCTTCAATCTGTTCAACCTATAACATTTAGGGAAAAAATAAAATAAAAAAATACAAGGATTAGCTTCAAATCAAAATATGTAAGTAAATGTATATTTGTTTTCAATATCTTATGACTGAAAGTGAGCGTTTAACCATGACCTAAAGTTCAAACCTATGTTCTAAAGATATTTTCGTCATTCTCTAGATTTATTGTTACTTACGTATTTAAACATTTTGTTTCATCTCTGTGGATTTACTATTTTAATGAACACAATAAGGACATGTTTCTGTTTATACATATGCAACTCCTACATCTCAAAAAAACAAAAAGAAGAAAGACTGATGCCACTGGCTCTTTCTTCCAAACTAAATAATCAATCAAGCAGTGAATTAAATTTGGAACTATATATGTGGGTTCTCTTTTCCCCTACTTAGTGTTCAGTGAACTATAAGGAAGGAACCACACATCTTCAACTACAGCCCTTCCTTTACCTTTTCAGGAACAGTAAGGCTCCCAGTTGCTTTCTATGGCTCGCTGTAGATTGGTTGTATAAGTATAAAACACTTAATGACTATTCTGAAAAAAGTTTAGTGTTTGCACCAAAGGGGAAAAAAATGAGTACTTTTGAACAATGGAATGGCCCTAGTTCCAATTTTATATTAAATATTTGCAGACAGAAAAAGCAAACTTCTGATTATGATCTTCCCCCCCGTCCTTTATTTTCTTTTATTTAAAAAACCTTCTGTGCTACCTATCAACTTTAAAGGATCTCTCTGTTGAACTGTTCCTATTCAAAGGTAGCATTATTAATAATAATTTGCTGTCCTCAAATGTCCCATGGAAGATATCTTAATAAGCACAACATGCATAAGTTCAAAAACAATGTTTGAAAGAAATGAGACGACCTGATAAAAAGATATTCAGCAATTTAAGCTTAAGGTGACTCAACCAGAAACAGGGCCACATATTTTATTCACACAGAAATCAAAGACACGTAGTAAAGGAACAGGATTTAACACAGACTGTTTTATGACTACAGTAATGGACTCCACAGAGTGCATCTGGCTGGAAGAGACCATTGTAATTTACCTGAAATGACCTTCTGCTTGTAACACCAACTTCTTCCTTCCCCTGCCCCCAAAATATTTTACAAAAAACTAAACCTGAAAAAATTAAAAGCTAGCTAATCATCCTTGACCCTCCATGAGTCAAATCTAGAGAGCAGCAACTGGTAAGAGCATTTCCTAAAATTTGTTAAGTGTGGACTAAAAAACAAACAAACAACAAAACCAGTTTTCACTCTACGTAATACTTTCATTCCTTAAGCATTAAACTCAGTAAAACACTAGCTGAACACCAAGCAGAATACTGCTTAATACATTACTTCCTAATTCATAATAACTAAGCACTAATCATCATGAAAAAGCATTAAGAAAAACATAGTTAGGACCCCATGAAGCCTGTGATAAGGCCATTTAACATTAGAAAAGCTCCAGAGCTTACCTAATCTACTTTACAGTATGAATATGCCTATATACACACACACACAACTAATTGCATGAGTATCCCTATGGAATTCAAAGAAAATTAGGCATGTATTTAAGGCCTCTGCCACATAAAGGATAGAGATGGGTACTTCAGACTTTTCTGTATAGCCCACTGATCCTGAGCATTGTAAGTCGTATTCATTGGCTGAGAATTTGAGAATTGACAATGAAAAAATATAATTATTTGTGATGCAGTAGCCCTGATCTTACAAGGAATATGTTTCTTCTCATGTATCAGCCTGCAAGAAGTCTCACAGACTTCAGGAGAGCTGCTGGAATTTAAGCACATGTAGCATTTGCAGGATCAAGATGAGCAGACATAACATTGTTAACATAACATATACTAACCCCTCTAATTCTCATAAAAACAACAAATTCTGGAATCTCAGACAATTCCAGTACTAAGCTAAATTGTACTTTTAAAATTATACAAGATTCATGAACTCAATCAATTTCAAACAGTTAAAAAATAACCTGTGGTATATCAAAGTTGATCCTACACTGCAAATTCAACTTCTTTATTTATATAAAATATGTGTAACTTAAAACACTGTAATAGGTATAATGCAATCAATTGTAGTCTTATACTACTTTGAGCTTACCTTGATTGGAACAAATTCTCTAATAAATTTGATTCCATGCTCTTCCATATATTCACCAATTTTGTTTGCCATATCCTGGTCAAATCCTCTTAGAAGAATGGATCTCACCATTACAGTGACATCTAATCCAAGACCTACAAGAAATCCTGCACATTCCAAGGCAACATAGGAAGCTCCAACAACCAGGGTTTTCCCTGGACAGTAAGGCAGGGAGAAAAGATCATCACTGGAAAAGGGGAGAAACAACAACAACAAAAAATTATTAGAAAAAACAGGAGAACACACTGCACATTACATTTGTCTATATTATTTTATAAGAATAGGGCTTAATCCTTTTCATAATCTGACAATAACAAAACAAAAATTATTTTTGGAAATTCAGAATATATAATCAGTACGTGGCAAATTAAAAAGCTCTATTCAGAAACATGCAAAAGAAGAGCATGAAATACTCCGAATCATCATAAAAATCCTGTGTTGTTGTTATTTCTTTTTTAAAGCAGAAACCTATTACAATTTCTTAAAAAATGAAGGATATTTTTACTGAATCACTTTACATATTATGCTGCAAACATACATATTTTAGTTCCTGGTAGCTAAATGGAAAAGGAAGGGGTTAAACACATAGACACACGTATCTTAACTTCTTTGAAGATTTCTCCTTTCACTAATGCATCATACACAGTGACTAAAACATATAGACAATAAAAAGAATTAATGCAAGCCACAGAAATAGAGATATAAATACAAAGTTATGGAAAACATTTCTTCGCCTGTTTTCCATTTGTTTCAACTTCATCAACATGCGTCACTTCTGCTACACTTTGGAGTTAGACTACAAATCCAGGGCTGCCCAGGGAAGCAGAGACTCAGGGAGGTGTCATGCTTGCTCAGCAGGGACTCAGGAAGAGTTTGGTAATGAAATTCTCCAAAGATTTACATCTTAACAAATGTCTCTCTTTAGCCTTTGCAGCCAACAACTGCAAAGGCTAAACAAAGTGATCTCTGCAAATGCCGTAAGAGAATAAATTTGACTATAATTAAAGGCTACATCATAGTTTACAACCCCTGAAGAATCCAGTTAAGACTGTACAGACAGCTTCAGTTTGATAGTCTCTAATTCTGATGTTACCGACCCTCAAAATGTTATTTTAAAGCACTACTTTATAGGCTTCATAATCTATTACCTTTAATTTCACTACTACTTTGCAGAAGGGAAACAGGCAACATGATATTTTGGTTTGACAAAATTACCACTTATTTATTTCACTGCTAAAGGTGTGGAAGCCTGTAACTCCAACATGTGTTTTTACAATGAGAAATTTTTAGAAATTAGTCTGTATGAAAACACACTTCATCTGTATGTAAATTCTCTCAACTATCCTTTTTGTGTGTCTGTGTGAGTAAATTGTGCTAAAATTGTTTGGCTTTAGCACGTTAGACATTTGAAACAGGTTCTAGCAAAAGTTAAATTCGCTCCCCTAGGTAGCTGAGGAAAAATTGGGTCAAGTTTCAATACTTCCAAAATGCATGATGAGAGATACGTTTCAACCAGCTTCACAACATCATAGAATCATAGAATCGTTAGGGATGGAAAAGACCTCTAAGATCATACAGTCCAACAACCAACTCATCCCTACCATTCTCAATGACCGCATCTCTCAGTGCCACATCCACACAACTCTGAAACACCCCCAGGGACGGTGACTCTCCATCTCCCTGGGCAGCCTGTGCCACTGCAGCACCACTCTTCTTGAGAAGAAATATTTCCTAGCATCCAATCTGAGCTTCAGCTATCAGCTGCCTCAGAACTCCCTCTTTTCTTGATATGTGAGCAGGGAGTTCTCCTCCAAACAGGCTGTGCTCTTTATTATGAACAAATGTCTGTACATGAACTGCAAAACCTTAAGGAATTAGGAAAAAGCACATATAACTGTAATGGGGGCACAGCTGATCAATTCATTTTGTGACAATATGCACACAATTTATGGTATTTTCAGTAACTGCTATTATCAGCTGGAAACTGAACAATTCTAGCCAACCACCCACAATTCAGTGGTGCCCACCAGACACTAACATTCTCATCACCTTAACATCTGTTTATAGCTATTTTCTTGCTTACTTTCCTCTAAAAAAGTTACATTGGAAAAACACCAACCAAGCGGTCCTGTTTATGCTTCACTACTGTCCCTTAGAAGTTTAGTATTTACACACAGTGACTATCTTCATATTCTTCACTGTTTTTACCTGCTAATGCAGTATTCCTTGTCTCCAGGGATACCCAGGTAGCGTGGCCTTTCACCAGTGGCAATGAGAAATCTCTCAGCTGTGTACAGTTTTTCAACTCCTCTTTTATTCGTTGCCTGAGAACAAAGCAAGTGTCCAAACTGAGCATTTTACAGTCCTACCAAGGGAAAAAATTATTCTTCGAAAGCACTACAAGACCCAGCAAGCATGGCTATGCAGTACCTTCACTGTGTGTGGCCCAACAAATTCTCCATATGCATTCTCATATGTGACTTTCTTCTCTCTCAGAGCTACCCGATAGCCCCAGTTCAGTGAGCCAATGTAATTCTGAACAGATTCTGTCATAGTCATCCAGTTGTGTTTGACTGCTGGAAACAAAACAAGAGATGTTCCTCTTTCAGACTGTGAACTCTTCTTTTTTGTAGCCAGCCCTATATTCCCAGACAGACTTTTTTTCACAACCTAGTTACCTTTGTCTTATTCCTATTTTACTTCAGGGTAACTCAAATGAAATTCAAAGGAACTATATTAGTACAGACAACACAAGAAATCATCATGAAGCAGATATCTTTAAAATAAACAAAGCTGAGTGATGTTCTTTATGCCAACCATCTGAGATATATTTTCCCCCTCATATTAGTGCAGTTGCAGCCTTTGGAATACAGAACATTTGGACTTCACACTTTATCAATAGTTTCCCAGTGACACATACTAAGCAGGTACACTGTTCAACAAATGAACCCTAATTAAATCCCAATCTTATAATCATGTATATTAGAGCTAATACGAAGTAAAATTCAGTTTATGATGTTGCAAAAATGGAGAAGAACTTGTTTGCAATTATTAGCAAGTTCCTGTTTCTAATGAAGAACAATCTGGGGTAATCTCTTAGATGCTGTGTTACATTCAGAAATGGAGTAGTATTTTACTGCTTTTATACACACAGCACTCTTCTCAAACACTGACATGATGAGAAGATATTAAAACCAGATCAAACGCTGCAAGGCAAGAAGCTACGAAGTGCACTTAAGTTTACATGTAGACTCTCTGAAGTTGCCTCACATCGTTAAAGTCAGCATGTGCTTAAGTGCAACAAGCACTTCACTGTGCAAAGAACCTCAGTATTTCCAGCACAAATGATAAAACTAAAATAAAAAAACATTTTTCTTCTGTACCTTCTTCTGTAAACTCCCATCCAAATTTGTGTGAATCTTGCAAGGCTTGTCCCAGTAAAGCTGCCTGGTGCATCAATTTTTTTGGTATACAGCCCACATTTACACATGTTCCTCCAAGACCTGAGAGAAAGAAACAGAATGTGTTTTTCACACATTGGTATGGTTGACCCCAAAGGACAATCACTCTCTTAGTAAACTGTAAAAAGTTTACAATTAATAAACATTTACCCCATGAATTTCCCAGAGGCGTAGGTGTTACAAAGTCTAGGACCATCACTTTCTTTTCATACTTGGCTGCCTCCTGCAAAACAAGTTAAATAAGACACATATCTAAATATTAGAGATTAAATTTGGAGTAGATGATAACACCATGCATTGCTAAAAAGCTTTGTGACTTTTAATTAAGCAGTAATGAATGATTTGTAAGGAATGGCCAGGCAGTCATTAATCTTCAGAATTAGTCTGTGCAGTTAGTAGAAAAAAAAAAAAAAAAAAAGATGAAGGGAAAAAACAGCCATTTGCCCTGCTAAACAAGAGCATGGCACCAGTTGATAGAGGACTCTGGGAGTCAAACCCCTTCTTCCGTCCTTCATCCTGTCATTTTGTTTATAATTTTGCCCAACACGACATTTACTTTTAATATATTTAACAAATTGTTCATTAATTCTGTCTTCCCTTCATAGATGGTTCCTCAAATATTTATTTGAAACCACATCACACAATGACACAAGCAGTCATGTGGCCAAGCGTTACCGCTGTGCTTATCCAGTCTTTTTCTTGGTGGTAGAAAGGAGAACTCAATTTTGAGTACAGTCTTCAGACTAGACAACATGGTAAACTGACTTGACCGTCAGGATGTGCAAGTGTCATCCATTCTAGAAAAGCAATGATTTGATTTATGATAATTCCCCTGAGAAATTTAATTAGCGAGTCAACAGGCAACGTGTGTGCATGATACTGAAAACTGGAATTTCTGTACTGACTACATTGTTCCCTTTGTGTTTTCTAAGGGGAAGGCAAAAATCACTGGAAATAACTGGAGGCAGAGAAGAACACTTATTAAGTGCTACGGAGCTGAGACACAACAGATTCTTCCATGAGATGCAGCAAAACAGCTCTGATACGTTGAGTAACCACAACAGCGCTGCATCACATGATGAACTCTCAGACTCATAATAGCAGTTGTAGGCACAGAGTATTACCCTAGGGCTCTGGGTTTGGTTTAGGAGGAGTCTGAACAGCCTTCAGCATTATGCTACTGGTAATACTTGTTAATCCAAACAGTTGACAATCAAAATTAAAATTTTAAATGTATCTTATTCCATGCAAAATACAAAACATATTTCAAAGAACATAGGTTTAGACGACTTAGGAAAACATTAATGTACTGGATTTTTGCTTCCTATTAAAGATCAAGGTTGGCCAAGAGGCTAGTTTCTACACACTAGCAGCGCTTTGAGAAAGTTCCTTTGAAAAACATTAAGGACTGAGATGTGTTATTACTGCTTCCTTCTAATGACAGCTCTTATACACAATTTGAAAGAACATTACTAGTGTCAGCTGACTAACCAGAATGCACAGATTCCCAAGCTCAGCTGTCTGTTAACATTATACATCACAGCCCCATATTGCCATCTGAGCAGAGGTCACAAGCAGATATAACCAGTTCTGCACAGTGATGTGCCCACAGTAACAAAACCTGCCCTGTGGGCTTTCAGGCCTTAGTAGATTTCGTGCTGCATGACCTTCACAGCCAGATTGGATGGGGCACTGGGCAATCTGATCCAGTATTAAATGAGGAGGTTGGTGGTTCTGCCTGTGGCAGGGGGGTTAGAGATTCATGATCGTTGAGGCCCCTTCCAACCCAGGCCATTCTGTGATTCTGTCATTCTATGACCACAACAACAGTTCACTATCAGTGAACTGGTAGTGGTGGCCTGGCAGTTTTGGTCTAGGTCTGCTCAGTCAGACTGGCAGCATTTGCACTCACTGTGGAGACAAGCCTCCAAAATACCAAACATCGAGCACCATTTGGACAGAAAAAGGAAGACATTCTGTCATAGTTTGTGGTTTGTTATCCATGTTCTATATCTATATCATGTAGCAAACTGGGAGTTGAAGAGTTAAGGCTGCGGTTCTGTGGATTGTCAATAGTTCCGGGTACATGGTTCTCAGAAGAGAAGAGTAAACTACAGCTTCCAGAAGACTACATTACTCAGTTTCCCATTCAGAGGGAAAGATAAAACTGACTGGGAGTCACAAGATTGTTCCTCTTTTGCCCACTTTGGCTGTGTGTGCTCCCTGACCATCTCGCCTGCAGCATTAAAGTAAGACCTTTGGTTTTCAGGCACTCGCTCTCTCATTTATTTATTAGCTTCAATTCCAATCATATTGTATTACACTGTATTATCTCACATTCCATTATCATTTTTAGTAAATTAGATTTTTTCTTAGCTTGTGGCCTGTTGTTTTTTTCCTTATCTAAGCCCATCTTCCTACCTTTTCCCTACTCCTCTGAATTGAAGGAACAAGGCGATTCATCTTTCTAGACACACACTTTCAGCCCCACAGCTGAGAAATGATGCAATAAACATCATAGCTACAGCTTCGCTAGAATAGCTAGTAGCTAGAATATGCATACAGCAAAACAAAGCAGCTTCCTTATGGAAATTTCAACAGATGGCATTTCATTACTCCAAGTCTGTTTTGTATTACTCCAAGTTCTCCTTTACTCTTCTTACTATTTTGTCCTGAACATTCCTGTCCCCTAAAAACTACTTTCCACTTTTCTTTCCAGGTTCTCAGAATTTTCACAGAATTTATCTTTCATCCTCAGCCATGACAACAGTGATCCTATTGATGAGGGAGTAGCAAACTACCAAAATAAATTATGGACACTCACTGCATGTTACAACCCACCATTCAGCTATGCACTTTCTCAATGTAAAGTTATCTACCTCCTATTTTCTAAAATCATTCTCTCTCATTAATGGGGATACAAGGAACCAAGCTGCACCCTATTGAAAGCTATACCATAATGTTTTTGTGTTTTTCTGCTCCAAAGCATACGGAAAAGCAGTCTGTATTACAAAAATTACAGAACTGTAGGGATTGGAAGGAAACTCTAGAAAATTGTTGAGTCCAAGGCCCTGCTAAAGCAGGTTCCTTACAGTAGGTCACACAGGACAGTGCCCAGAAAGGTCTTGCATGTCTGAGAGGAGACACCACAACCTCTCTGGGCAGCCTGTTCCAGTGTTCCATCACTCTCACAGTAAAGTTCATCCTTTTATTTGTATGGAACTTCCTATCTTCCAGTTTTTGTCCCTTGTTCTATTGCTGCATGCGATCAAGAAGAGCCCATCCCTTGACTTGACTCCCATGCTTTAGATAAACAGTGATGAGATCCTGTCAGTCTTCTCTATGGACTTCTATGGAAGATGCTCCAAACCCCTGCTCACCTCTGTGGGCTTCCACTTGACTCTTTCTCGAAGATCCCTATCATTTTTGAGCTGAGGAGCCCAGAACTGGACACACAATTCTCAATATTCTGGCCTCAGCAGGGCAGAATAGAGGAAGAGGATCACCCCTCTCAACATGCTGGCCATACTCCTTGATGCACCCTTATATGCCATTGGCCTTCTTGACCATAGTAGTTCACTGTATGACATAATACATATGAATATGGGTAAGATATGAGGATCTTTAACCTAGAACTAAATTCAACAGAAGTCTGGCTGAACAGACAGAAATGTTGTGCCCTTACAGTGTTAAAACATTTCCAGAAACAAGTTGCTGAGGATGTCACCCAAGGAAAGCATAAATCTGTATTTTCTCTCTCATACCTTGGCAGCAGCCAGACCGCCTGAGCCTCCACCGATGACAATGAGGTCATAGTCATAGGAATGGGGCACTTCTGTATTCCCATTCATTTCTGGCAGTTCCTGAGGCTTGTCTTCTTTACGGGTCTGAACAGTGAAAATAAAAAGGATTAGGGAACACCAAAAAATTACCTATGGTGTTCAAAAACAAGTATTTTCAGCAGCAAATATTGTGATAAGGAAATGCAAGTGCATTTGGATTTTCTCAGCTCTGCTTTTAATTAGCTTTGTAAAATTTTGTCATCTTAACCCATCCTTGGATATCTCAATACGACTATTAGACTGAGCTATGAACTTCTTTGTTCTCTGGAGACCCAGGTTTCCTTACAGATCTTACTTTTCCACATCACAAGTACAGCGCCTCCTCAAATGCAGACTCCAGGATGAGGTACATACCTGCTAACACAGGCATCTCATTAACTTATTTCATTCTTTTCATCTGCCCTGGACTTTTCTAATTAGTGGGTTTTCCCCCTTCTGCTACATATATGAGTAAGAAAATAGAACAACCATATGCAACACAGTAAGAAACTGCAGTTATCATCCTTACCAACTCTATGTACAGAAAGAACTGAATGAGGAAAACAATTTCGGAAAACTACATTTTGGTAACATGGCTCTTTGACTTAACTTTATAGCTAACTTTGGAGTTAAACAGACCAAGTGTGATCACTGAAGTGAAGAGGTTCATTTTTTTTGGAACAGATACACACTAGTACCAGAGAAAAGCAACCACCCAAGTCCTAAAAAGCATTTTGAGAGCTGTATGCCACAAGGAATATTACATTAATCTTTATATACTCTATGTAAAACAATTCTTTGAACTCAATTTGTGAGCTCCACTCAATCGCAACTTCAAACCTTCAGGTCTTTGAAGTTGCTGGCTGTTTCTCAGTGCTTCTCGAACTGCAGATAAGATTTGGAGTGAGCAAACATCAGATTCCTCAACTGATGTAAATCAGTGGATTTCAGTTAACATCATGATAAAACTTTTAAGACTAAAAAAGTGAATGAAGAAGCCCACACATAGACACTTAATATTTCTGTTTGCTATTATTAGAGTGTTTCTATCTGCCTACTTGGGCACTTCATTCAATACTGCCAGAATAGTCATGGTAAACACAATACGAGAGAACATGGAAGTTTTCCTTCTCTTTTCACCTTAATTTTGTTTTGCATTAAGCAGCTCTTTGTGCTCAACCTATTCTACAGTTGCCTTCCTCTGGGGTAAAATTAGCCCCTTTAAGTATAACTGCCAGTATATCCATATCAGTAGGAAAACAAAAAAAAAAAAACAAACCTATCACTTCCCCCAGCTACAATTAAATGCCAGCAGAAGTTCAGACTGTACTTCTGCCTGTAGAAAGTTACATTTGTATTAGTCTTTCATAACCCTAGGTAGCATGTTAACAGTAGAAACAAAACCTAGAAAACATCTGCTGTGGTGAAGACATCCAAAAATACCTTGGCTTCCTTCCCCTTCACTTCCCACTCTGCTACCCCAATATAACCCCACCACTGAATCTAGTCTGCAGTCAGTTCTCCTTTCTTTTTCTCTCCTCACACAGCAATCAGCTGTATTTCCTACCGCAATCAGAAAAAGACTGAAAAACAAGTATAAACTGTATCATGATATGCAGTTTCATTTTATTAATATTTAGGGACGTAAAAGTAATAAAACACATTGTTCTTTTCCAAAACACACCTTGCCTGCTCAGTGACACTTAAGGACAGTCTCAAACTTAACTCCCACACAGTCATAAGACTCAAGTATCAAGAACTGCATCTTTATGATGCATACAAACACAGAGTATAACAAAACCACAATACCTACTCACGGAATTTGCTTAGATCATTAACTATATTATGTTATTTTTCTTCCTTTAAGGACAAATGCTTTGTATTTTCAAAAGTGCATTAAGAAGCTTCAGCCTTTATTCCACCAGTGGTTCCTTATTGCTTGGTTTGTTTTTCACCAGTTCATCATACTCATTCTTCATGAAAACATACCAGAAGTTTAGCTCACACTTCATAGATTACAATGCTCCCCTCTGACACTATCTCCCAGAAACCTGCTCCAAAAAAACTAGATTGACAAGTTCTCATTTAAAGAGGGAACTTACTGGAATCAGAAATGGGATCTCATACTGAGAACAGATCTCCTCCTTTCATCTCCCAAGAACTATAATAAAAAAAATAAAATCAGTGTAGACTTTCTGTTCTAATCTCAAAACTAAACTACAGAGTTTAAAGTGCGAATCCCCCTACCTTTAAAGTTTTCTCATGACCTCCTATTTGCTTCTCTTCCACAAAGAAAACTGGCTGTGGTTAATTCGCACTGCACTCCTTACAGCTTCTGCGTGCTCTCTGTGAAATAAAGGATAAAACAAAGTCGCTTCTGCAGGGTCGTCCCTTATGTAGGCTGAGCAGTGAAACTGGCCGGGGGAGTGGCCTTTGCAGCTTCATCACTTCGTCAGCAGCAGCCGCCGTCTCAGGGGAGTGTTCCCTAAGGCAATCGATGAGTCATTTGCAACGTTAGGATGACTTGCTATATTTTTGTCTTTTAACAAAAATCCCATACGACAGCTGGCTGGGATTCCAGGACATTCTGCCAATCCAAGAATACACTTGAAACAAAGCAAGGAAATAAGATCTGTGCTGGTTAAGCTTGAAACTTCAGCCTAAAAGGAAAATGGTGATTTTACTTTTGTCACACAGAAAGCGACTTTTTAATGCTGTTGTTCCACCTTCCCCCCCCCCCCCCCTTTTTTTTTAGCCTTTTTTCTTTTTTTCTTTTTTTTTTTTTTGCCCAATCTAATACACTTTACAAAGGAATTAAATGTTTTGATTCTGCTCTTTCAATTAGTTCCTCTGGGAACTTCAATTTAATATATGTTTTTTGTTTTTTTCTAGCAGCCCCCTGCTCCCTCCTCCAGATTTTTTCTTTTAAAATTTTCTAAATAAGTGTTTTCAAGAGTCTGGAACAGACCTGTGCCTGCTCACTGGTCATATGTGATTTATGAGTAGGTAAGGGTAAAATGTATTAGAAGCAAGAAAAAGATATTTGATTTGACATGGAAAAAGAAATCTGATGGAAGATTGGAAGCCACTATCAGCTCTGCTTTTCTCCACATACCTCTGGTTTGAGGTATGGAGCCTAAGTTCCAAGAAATGGGTCAGAACACGCTTGTTTGTGCTTGACCACACACATACGTTGCACGGTGCAATCATCATTAATTAGCAAACTCTGACACGTGTGCATACCTGGACAGACAGCCATCCTGAGTGTGCATGCATCTTTTGGGCAGGGAGCCCACAGATCTGAAAAGCATTCATCCAAACACACATACACACAAACGCAGTCCCTGAAAACTGAACAGTACTGTTGTCTCAGTTGTCCTCTGCAGCTTGGAGATAAAAGTCCTCTGGCTGATGTTGGCAAAGGAGTCAGAGATCCACAAAGAGCAGCTGTTATGCAATAGTTAATAGTAATATTAGTGATGGATAACTCTTGGCCTATTTTAGCCTGAGGAAAGAACCCGGGAGTTCACGTGTGTATACACACATACTTGGGAAAAACAAGAGCACAGGTTTGAACAGCGGACACAGCCTGCACAAAGGCACAAAGGAGGGCTTTCTGCCCCATACATTATCAAAGCTGCAGTCCTGTGGCTTCCTAAAGCAACCGAAGTCTTATATTTTATTCTTACAACAAGTTTAAACAGTCTCAGGAATGTTCATGTAAAACTACATCTTAAATCAGATAAAAGTCAAGTAGTTAGACAACAAAGGCATTTATATAAGCACCACTATCTTCAGGTAGATCTCTGCTAAAGGTTCACAGCTTTAGCAATACCCAAACCCATAACCTCTGGCAGGATCTTGAAAGCCTTCTGGCTGCAGGTTGTTAGGACAGGGGCCTCTCCCTGTCTAGTCTGGGCAATCTGCCACAGCCAGAATGACAAAGCAAAAAATGCTTTTGTATCATGTGCTCGCTCTCCATATGATTCCATCCATTAATGACAATTATCATAACCCCCTGCTGGAGAATCAATACTTTCCTGGAATCAGTTCACATGTACCATTTTCCAGGCTAAGGCTGCTCACCTGGATCAGTGAGCTGCTCCAAGCCGTCCTCAGAGATGCAACACTCAGGACTGCTCTCCTTGCTGGTAAGCATCAATATTCACTTCAGCTGCTGCAGGAAGATCCAGCCAGGCTCCAAACCTGCACTTCCTTCTCAACAACTTTTGATAGCCCCAGTCTAGGCGGTGACTATCACACACCACCTCCCTGCTGCTGCCAAGCGCTCCTTCACGTGGGGTGAATGGAGCCAACAAACTGTCACAAGGGGATAAGGCTCTTCCACCAGGCTGATTTTAGTTCCTCCTGACGAAATACGCTGTGTGTGTACTTAGCACAAGTGCCCTGACCCAGGAGAAAAGAACACATGGATAGTTTTTGACTGGGCTGACCCTTCCTTCTGCTCACAGGAGGTATACCACCAGTAGCACAGCTGGTACAGAGGAGATGGTATCCACACCAACTAGTGCAGAGGAAGAGCAGGCAGCAAGATCTCTCTCACCAGTGTCTGAAAGGCTCCCAGATTTGCTCAGGAGACTGTTAAATCAGCAGAGAAACCAACTTTTTAGCATTTACCTGAATCCATTTCTGAAGCAGACTACATTATCAGGCCTTGCTGCCACTTGTGCAGAGAAAAAAAAAAAAAAAAAAAAAGGAATCACTGTGGTGTTTTAAATTCATATCCTTCCTTATCAGAAGAGAGCTTCCTCATGCACCAAAGTCCACGCTGGTCCTGAGGCCTGGCCTCTGAACTTTAGACCTGGGTAACTCCTGGCTGGGGAGTGTGAAAAAAGGCACGGCTGCTCTCAGAGGCCTTGACCACAGGGGCACCTGGCAAGCCATGCAGAACAACCCGTTCATGAGCAGAAATGCTCCAGGATAAGAACTGCCTTGTTCTGCAGAAGAACGCACTCAGGGATCGAACTAGCCCCGTGCAGGCAGGGTGTGGGATATGCAAGCTCCAGCCCTTAGCTGCTCACCAGGAAAGGGCTGAAGGCTCTGCAAGGCAAAGGTGTGCTCTGATTTAGCTTGGTTCCATATGCCACACAGCAAGACGTTATTAACAGGAAAGAACTCCGCAATGTTTGTGACAAAATAATATAATTAAAAAATAGCTGTCTTCAGTAGTTTGGAAGATGCCTCTAATTATATAGTGCTTATAAACAGGCGTGTGACTTGCCTTACAGTTTGTCTTCAGGCATCTGAGGAATGCAAAGTATTTCATTTGA